>NC_142269.1:1200000-1800000 GCF_052056855.1 Sturnus vulgaris | reverse complement strand
GTAATTGTTATCAATTAGCACAAAATCATGGAATGGTTTGGGTTGGAAGGGACTTTAAAGCCCATCCAGAACCACCCCTGCCATGGGCAGGGACACCTTTCACTGTCCCAGGCTGCTTCTTGGACACTGCCAGGGATCCAGGGGCAGCCACAGCTGCTCTGGGCACCCTGTGCCAGCCCTGCCCACCCTCTCAGGGAACAATTCCTGCCCAATATCCCATCCAGCCCTGCCCTGGGCAGTGGGAGCCATTCCCTGTGTCCTGTCCCTCCATCCCTTGTTCCCAGTCCCTCTCCAGCTCTCCTGGAACCCCTTTAGGCCTTGCAAGGGGCTCTGAGCTCTCCCTGGAGCTTCTTCTCTCCAGGTGAGCACCCCCAGCTTTCCCATTCTGGCTCCAAAGCAGAGGGGAGGCAGAGCAGCCATTTGATCATTTCTGTGGCCTCCTCTGGTTTTGCTCCAAGAGGTCCATGCCTTTCTCACGTGGGGATGTCAATTATAAACACGGTGTTTTCAGTCATACTCTACTTGAATTTGATTGGCACTGGGAAGTCCCTTCCCTTGAAATAAAATTATAAATCTGTGTAGTACAGGAAGAGTCTGGAAAGAAAACAATTCTCTTGCTGTCCCTACGTCTTAGTTTGAAAGACAGGTGTCTGCCAAGAAAGGCAGGAGCCTCTCTTGAAATGGAAAATGTAAACCCTCTCCTTCCAAATTATTATAATTTTTTAATTAAGAGGCTCTCAGGCAAAGATATGGGAATAGGAATAACAGTTCTTTACTAGGGAAATTAAAATAGAAATACAGTATTACAGAGAACAAACCCAAAAACACTGACAGTCAGAATCCAAGCTGACCCCTGTCAGTCAGTCAGGGGTTGGTGCAGTCCCATTCCATGGTGGCTGCATCCTCCTGCAGTGACAGATGTGGTTCTGCTGGAGCAGGGCTCCTGGAGAACGGTGAGGTTTTCCTCCAAAGGCCCGGTGGTTTTGTGGAAGGCTCTGGTTTTCCTCTGGGATCCAGTGGGAAAAGGCTGCTCTGCTGTTCCAAATCTCACCTTTGATCTGGGTAGGAAAGGCTTGGCTCCTCCCCCTGGGTGGAGCATCTCCCAATGGGATGATGGAATTTAATCAGCCATGCACTGGTACTCAATGGGATGATGGAATTTTATCAGCCATGCCCTGGGACTCCATGGCCCATGAACAGGAGATATCTCCTGGAGGAAGGATGGGTTGTGGAAAGATAAAGAACACTGCCCCTCTGGATTTTAACACCTGGCTCATTAGCAGAGGATATCTCCCAATAGATAAGGATCACTGCCCCAGCTGCTTTAACACATGGTGCTAGAATCCAGACTTTCGGTCACATCCTGCATGACAACCCAAGACACCCTGCTGACCCCTGCTGTGTGTCCCTGGCACAGGTGTGGAGGGGCACCCTGGCCCGGCTGCGCTACCGGCGGACGCGGGCGGCTCTGACCATCGTGCGGCACTACCGGCGCCACAAGGTGCGCGCGTACCTGCGCGAGGTCGTGCGGCGCTTCCGCGACGTGCGGCTGCTGCCCGACCGCGGCCGCAGCATCCCCTGGCCCGCCCCGCCCAAGGTGCTGCACCGCTTCGAGGAGGCTCTGCAGGACATCTACCACAGGTACGGCCCCTGCCCACAGCACAGCACACACACTGCCTGTCCCAGCGACGTCTGGCTGAGGGACAGGGTCTGGGTGTCGCTGCCTTTGTGCCCTTGAATAATTCTGATAATTCTAATCCAAGGATTTATGGTTGAATCACAGAATCCCAGAATGGTTTGGATCTTAAAGCCCATCCAGTTCCACCCCATGCCATGGGCACGGGTACTTGCCGCTGGTACCAGACCAGGTTGTTCCATTGTGATAAACATTGTGTTTCCTTCTTTGGCCCCTTCCTGGCCTTTCTGGTTGGTTTTGAAAAGAAAGAGCAGCTGCTCTTGGATAAGGGGGAAAAGAATCTTCTCAATTTCCTCAAGACTTCTCGTAGCAAGCCAGTGTTTTTCTGCAGTAAAATGAGCGATGTTCCCCTTGTCACCCATGTTCTGTGTGCAGAACAGGTGTTTGTACCTTCATTAAACCTCCCACAATCTAAAGGCTGGTGATTTTTTTCTCTGGGAAGCTGAGGCAAAGTAGTTACAATTCCAGTTTGAGAGGTGATGACTTCTGAAAGTGGCTGAACAAGAGAAATGTTAGCTGGAGGGGTTTTCAGAAACCTCCTGTCCAGCCATCAGCTTGAAGGGCAGTTCCAGCAGCTCTAGATCAAGTCAGCTTTGTTATTTTTTCCAGCTGTCTCTTTCAGGAGAGACATCCATCCACCCCCAGCCTGTCTGGGGAGAAAGTCCTGCTTTCAGAATTAGCTCAGTTACCAGAACTACAGAATTTTAGCTGCTAAAAAACCTTTTTATAGTATTACTCCTGGAGCTCTGGTGCTGCTGCTGCAGGCCGGGGTGGGGTGTGGAGCAATGGATGGGCTGCCCTGCCCTGTTCCGTGGTGCAGTTGGAACTGAGGGGCCAAATTCAGCTGTTAGAGGAGAATGGTGCTGTAAATGAGCCCAAAAATGAGCTTGCAAACCCTTTATTGTAAACAGATGCACCAGTGGTTGACTCGTGGGTGTGGGATAGGGAGTGTGACACCCTGACTTGTCAGGGTTGGAGGTGACACATGACTTTAAAACATCAATTGGCCTTTGCAGCTTTGGGAATGCCCAGGCAGGACTCTGAGGGTGTCCTTGTGGTGCTGCTCTGGCAGCAGGAGCCCTTCCTGGGTGAGGTCCAGGCTGTGGGGCTGAGCCAGCCTTGCTTTGGTGCAGGTGGAGAGCGGCCGAGCTGATCCGGAGCGTGCCCCCAGAAGTTCTGCCTCAGCTGAGGGCCAAGGTCGCTGCCATGGAGCTGCTGAAGGGCCACAGGGCTGACATTGGCCTCCAGAGAGCCTGGCTGGGCAACTACATTGCACTGGTGAGTGAGGGGGCCTGGGCTCAGGGTGCTGAAAGGGGGAAATTGGGCAAAATGAGCATTGGTTTCTTGGGAGGAGAAGTACTTGGAAATTTCCTCTGTTTATGTAGTTCAAAACCTTGACTTCCACTGCACTAGGAGTGATTTTTATGAATCCTGAGCAGCACCAGCAGCATTAAAGCAGTGCTATCAGCTGGCTCTGCAAAAGGGCAGAGCCAGACTTCACTGGGAGACTAAAATGCTGGATAGAACGGAAACAGCAGAGGCTGAACAGAACAAAGAAATTCTCTCTAGGCAGGTTTGATCGCTTCCCTTTACTCCATCTTTCCTTGGAGCATTTTGGTGTGTCAAGGTTTGGTTTCCCAAAGCACAGAAGGGGGAAGGGAGCCATGTCCCAGCCGTGCCACTGCCAGCTGCTCTTCCTTCAGCCCAAGGAGAGTCCTGAGCCTGTGTCTGCTCTTGCAGAAACCAGACAGCCCCCAGAGCTCGGGCTCCTTCACCCCTGTGGCCAACGAGCTCAAGCGCAAGGACAAGTACATGAAGATCCTTTTCTCCTGCCACGTGCGCAAGGTAACGGGGCTGGGGGGCCTTGGGGTCCAGAGCAGCCAGGAGTGACCCTGGGGCTGCTTGGACAGCAGCTCAGAGCAGTTCCAAGGAGCTGCAGCAGGGATTTTTGGGTGGGGCAAGGTTGGGTGGCTGCTGGGGCCTCATCGTGTCAGAAGCACAAATAAATTGTGGAGTCTCTGCCCATGCAGAGCGTTGGAACTGAATGGTCTTTAAGAGCCCTTCAACCCAAACCTTGCCATAGATTCATGATAAAATCACTTCATTCTGCACAACTGGTTTGGGTCTGACATTTTTTGTAGCAGCATTGGGATTTTTGTTAATTTGGTTGGAAAATTTAAACAACTAATTTAAAAAGCATACTTGCTTAATTGTTGTGAATAGCTCTTAATGATGCTGGTTTGAAATATCTGCCAGGGATGGATATTTTAGATTTTACAAAGCCAGTAGACAAACCAAATTTTAGTGGCAGGCCAGTGCTGTGGATGTTCAGGTGTTTTTAAGAAGCTGTATGTTCTTTTTATTTGTTAATATTGCAGTTGGTCCCCACATGCACTTATGATTCTGCAGATCTACACAATTCATTCTGCAGCACAAAATCTCACTTTATAATAAAACTTTGCAAGTGGTAGTGAGTTATATTGTTTATTCAACAGTGATTCATGTTTATAAAAATAGAAATCTCTAATTGCTTTCCAAGCAAAAATATTTCAGTGGAGTTTGGTGTTGCTGTGACCACATTCTCTGTGAGGACAGGGTTCACAGGATTAAAGGAGGAGCAGGCAAGTCTGAATCCAAACTTCCTCTTTACAACCTCACAGCACTCTAGGCTGAACCTCCCTGAGGGACAGAGAAATGCAGAATTCCCTCTGGCTTTTTTCAGGTTAGGCTGAAAACAAAATAATTCTCTTCTAACTCATTTAATGAACTGATTCCACTTGCAGTTTCTGACTAAACTGGAATAACTGTAGAAAGGACAATATTCAGTTGTTAGAGATGTGCTGATGGGAATTGTGGGTTTGGATGGGAATGGAATGATGGTGAGGGGAATCTCTGGGGGTCTGTGTGTGATGGACACGGTGTGGGAGTTTTATCTTATTTACTGTTATGCAGCTCTCCAGCCTTTAAGTCCTTGTGTTTCTCTTGCTCCTGGTTCAGCTCTCAAGGACAATCTCCCGTGCAAGCACAGGGCAAAGCAGATTCCTGAAGCACAGATCCACACTTTATCCTGTTCTCTGACTGCCAGGACAGAGCTCCTGCCTTCAGACAAGTGTCAGAGGAGAATTTGTTGGTTTTGGTGTATGGAGGAATCTCCAAAAATCCAGTTTTTGTGGGGTTTGCATTGAGATGCCATCACTTCAACAGTAGCAGCAGAATGGGGATGGAATAGGTGTTACCCACCATAAAGTGGATTTCTCCTGAGCCTGAAAGGCTTTCAGTGCTCTCAGAGGCAAAGCTTTACCTGACTGTGGGTGCATTAAAAGGGCAGCTCAGCTGAAATCACAAATATTGCAGGGTTATAGACTTGCAGCCTTGTGGGTTTTAAATTGTCTTGTAACTTCTTTTCACTTTTGTCAGGTTAAATTGTGGCTGCTTTCTTCTCACAGAGAGGTAGGACTCGGTTCCCTGCTCTGTTAGGGATTCCTGGCATGGCTTTGGAGCCATCAGCAAGGCAGCCCCATCCCTGGAAGTGTCCAAGGCCAGGCTGGGCAGGGCTGGAGCAGCCTGGGACAGTGGAAGGTGTCCCTGCCCATGGCAGAGGTGACACTGGGTGGTCTCTAAGGTCCCTCCAAACACAAAGCACTCCATGACTCCATGGTCTCAGCACTGCTGAGGATGAGACTGTAGCACTGTGCCATCCTCAAGGGTGTGTGAGCCTGGTGACTCCAGAGCATCTCAATGTCACAAATGCAAAGCATCCCATCCAAACCCACTCTGGGATGTTGCCCCTCCCTTAGGGAACCGTTTGTCTTCCTGCTTGTATGGACAGGAAATGTTCGAGTGAGCCTGATGTGAACAGAGCAGGGAACACAAATAATGCTGAAATTTGAAGGTTAACAGGACAAGGATTTGACATTTGAGAATTTAGCATTTCCCTTTCCAAGCAAAGCACTTCCTCAGGTCATCTGTTCTGGTTTAAACACTGGATCTGCAGACTAAGCACGATTGAGAGCTGTTGGACAGGAGTGACTCTGCTCCAGCTGCAGGAGCACGAGCTGGGAACAGCCTCAGCCTCCCTTTGCCCTTCACAGGAAACAATTGCCATGCTAAGCTGTTTAAAATGAAGGTGTTTCTCTTGTCAGAAATACAAGTTTTGGCATCCTGCCTCTTATCCCAGAGTAAGGGCAGTCCCTGGGTGACCCTCAGTGCTGGGGCAGGGGGAATCTCTCCTCATTGCTGCATTCTTCCCTCTGAATTTTGAACAAATAAATCATCAGGTTTCTTGACTTTAGCCTTGACTTCCCCATGTCCTACCAAACCCTATTGGCCTAGGGTAGCATTGGTGCTGGCACGTGCAGCCTGGCCCTGTGCTCAGGGCAGATTTGTCACATCTCTCATGTTAAACCTGGTTCCTTGTGGGTTTGCAGGTTGTGTTTGTTCTCTGCTGAAAATTGGGTCACGTGAAGCTTTAACAGGGGCCTGAAGAGTGAATTATAGAAATGTAATTATCAGGTGGTTTCATTGCTTCCCTTAAATAATTCTCCTGAACAAAGCAGCAATTCACACAAAAAGGCTGCTCAAGTTCATCCGTGATGTTTTCATGATTCAGCTTATTTGAAGATTCCTGAGCAAACACTGTGCTGCTCCTGCTCTTCCCCCAGGCAGGAAGGTGTTAGTGGGAAGGTGTTAAAGGGCCCTTTGGTGAGCTGGGCCGAGAATGTTTTATTTCTGAAGCAGCATCAGCCTTCCTTTGTGGCTTCCTTCAGCTACTGAGTCACCAAACCACTGTGAAGCTGTTGTTGCCTGTCTACAGCAATGTCAGGTGGCAGCTGATGACTGACACTGATCTAGTGAATTCTTCAGGAAGAACCTAGAAGATTCTAGATCAGGAAGAACTTCTTCATGGAAAGGGTGGTCAGGCATTAGAAGGGGCTGCACAGGGAGGTGTGGAGTCCCCATCCCTGCAGGTGCCCAAGGAACACCTGGACGTGGCACTCAATGCTCTGTGCTGGGGACAAGGTGGGCATCGGGCACAGGTTGGACTCAGTGGGCTGAGAGGGCTTTTTCAACCTCAATAATTTTATGTTTCTAAGAAGTAAATTTATTCCAAGAACTGCCCTCCAAGTTTTGAGCTGCTGGTAAAGTTTTCTTTGCCTGTATGGGGGCCCAATTTCAGCAGCTTGAGCTGAATAATAATGGGGGGCTCTGCTTGGAGCAGTTTTTACAGAAGGGCTGTGAAGAGGCTTTGAAGCCTTGCTGGGGGAGGGGAATGGACTGTGTGGTTGCTTCCCTGCAGGTACAGGTCATTCCTACCTATGGGAAAAATCCATCTTTTCTGAGCATTGTGGTGCTTTTCACTTTTTCAAAGGAAATTTTCAAGATTTTTGCCTTAGGAGAAACCAAATGCATATTTCATGCAAACCTCCAGATTTTGTTGGATCACCTAGGAAACAACTCTGTCTCTTTATTTTTTTTTAGAATGAGGCTTTTCTTCCCGCTTTTCCCTTGTCACTTGTGGCACCAGGCTCCCTTGAGAGGATCATCCTTTCCAAAGGCCCTGAAGTGTCCAGAGGCCACTGACAGAGACCTGAAAAAAATCTTCCTTGAAGATTTTTCAGCTCTAGGCCAGACCTTCATTTCTCCCACAGGCTTGTCAGAAAGCTAAATTAGGACTGATTCGCATTTGGATCAACAAGATATAAATACAGAATGCCCAGAAGGTGCAGAGAACACAATGCTGGGAAGGGCTGTTCTCCAGGAGGGAATGAGCTGAGCTGAGAACAGAAGGCCTGTCCTTACTCCTACAAGCCCAGCAGTGATATTTGCACTGGTGTGTGAGTCCCTTCTGTGCCTGCTCCCCAGTGGGACTGGTTTTACTTTTACCTACTGCAGGTATTATTTAATAAATGCACTGTAGGTGCACGAGGCACCTGAAGCCTCTTTTGTTTGAAAAGAGCTGGAAGGACGTGAGAATTTGCTCCTCAGGTGAGATGAGCTGCTGGGCCTCTCCTCTGGTACATTTCTTTAGCTGAATTTTAATACTAAAACCGGGGGGAGTCATGAGAAAGAAGTGGAATTCCATTGGCTTGGAATCACCTTTGAGGTGCTGGTCAGCATTGCCTGCAGGTGAGTCCAGGTGTGCCAGAGGCCATGGACACCTGACTTGGATCATCAATAGTGTGGCAGCAGGACCAGGGCAGTGACTGTCCCCTGAGCTGGCACTGCTGGGGCACCTCAAGTGCTGTGTCCAGTTCTGGGCACCTCATGATAAGAAGGACACTGAGGGGCTGGAGGTGCCCAGAGAAGGGAAGGGAGCTGGGAAGGGGCTGGAGTCCCAGGAGGGGCTGAGGGAGCTGGGAAGGGGCTCAGCCTGGAGAAAAGGAGGCTCAGGGGGGCCCTTGTGGCTCTGCACAACTCCCTGACAGGAGGGGACAGCCGGGGGGATTTGGGATCTGCTCCAGGGAACAGGGACAGGAGAGGGAACGGCCTCAGGCTGGGCCTGGGGAGGCTTAGATTGGATATTAGGGAAAATTTCTTCACAGAAAGAGTGGTCAGGCATTGGCCCAGCTGCTCAGGGCACTGGTGAGGTCCCCATCCCTGGAGGGCTTTCAAAGCCATGTGGCACTTGGGGACAGGGGTCAGTAGTGGCCTTGGCAATGCTGGAGGAACAGTTGGACTCTGTGGTCTCAGAGGGCTTTTCCAGCCTTTCTGGCTCCATGAAAGCTGAGTGTGCTTCTCATCTCTGCTCCCCAGGCAGCAGCCACAGGACCTCCTGCCCTGGGGTGGCTCTGGTGTCACAGCACCAGAAATCTGCTCCCCTTGTCACCAGGGGCTCGGGGCTGGGCAGGGACAGCAGCCAGGCAGGGTCATGGCAGTGCACAGAGAGCATTCACTGCCAGACCCTTCAAACAAATCGCAGTAAATCCATGCCCCCAGCATTGATCTGAGCTCTGAGGGGCAGATCCAGCCCCAGGGACAGGATTTGGGTTCAGCTGCAGGACCTGGAGCATGGAGAGCCCAGCCCTGGGTGAGGAGCTGGTGCTGCTCCACTCCACTCCCGTGTGGCACCAGGCACTCCTAACCTACTTTCTCAGGGCCATTCAGTGTTTCGTAGCCTTTAGGCTTTTTTCTCCCATTCATCTGCTTCCTAAAATAATCCTGGTTACTCAGCATCTCTTCCTGTGAGACTCCCCAGGCCCTCAATCATGTTCTTCACCTTCTCTGAACCACGGGAGTCTCCCTCACACTCAGCACCCTGGTCCTTCCCAGGCTGTTCCAGGTGAGCCCATGGCTCCCAGGACATTATTCCCATGTTATTCCTTGCCTGTGACAACATCCTGTTTTTTCTGAGCTGCCTCATGTCTTTGTGCCAAGATCTCTCCGGAGCTGTCTGAAATCATCCTCGGTTGCTTTTTCTGAGTCAGTGCCATTAATGTAAAGCTGTCACAGAGCTCCCCAATTTGCATTTTTTGCCTTTATCTGCTCTGAACTTTGTCACTCTGCTGCCTTCTGACTGAGGATATTTAAGTTCTCCCGTTTTCTCCTGATTTCACCCTGGAAAATCCTATTTATGTTCATCCTCGTCGTCATGTCTTACCCTTGTCTCCCCTTCTCAGTTGATTAATAAATATCTCTCTGACTGTGATACATCGATGACTCTGGCTTTGCCTCAGTGAGAAACAATTTCTACTTTGTGTCCTACTTATGCACTTCCAACAAAACTTTGCATCCTGCCTGGTGAGTGTTTAGTGCTGAGGGGCATCCAGCAGCCTGGGTGAGGTGGAGCTGCTGGAGCTCTCCCAGCCTGGGAGAGCTGGGGGTGCTCACCTGGAGAGGAGAAGCTGCAGGGAGAGCTCAGAGCCCCTGCCAGGGCCTAAAGGAGAGCTGCAGAGGGACTGGGGACAAGGGGTGGAGGGACAGAACCCAGAGCAAGGATGGCCCAAAGCCTCAGGTCTGGACTGTGCCAGCCCCTGGTGCAGCCTGGCTCTGCAGGGCAGGGATTCTCCATGGGACCAGAGGTGCCAAAGGCTCATGGATGATGTGGGGACAGCCTGGGGCTGGGATTGGGATGTGGGGTTGGGCTCCACTTGGACAGGGCTTGAACGTGGCTGGGGGAAGCATCTGGCCTTGGTTTGAGTGAAGCCCTGGAGTTTCCCAAGGTGCCACAGCTCTGCTGGATAACTGGGACTGTTGCTGCTCTGTCTGTGTAAGTGGGATTATAGGGACCATGTTCCCTTTTCACTGGTCCAAGGTCTGAGGAGAAAACCTGTTTAGGATCTGTGTGGGTTTGGGGTATTTTTGTGTGAGTTTGGGATATTTGTGAGTTTAGGGTGTTGTGTGACTTTGGGGTATTTTTGTACTAGTTTGGGGTACTGTTGTGTAAGCTTGGGGCGTTTTTGTGTGAGTTTGGCACTTGGCACTGCACAGTTTCTTTTCCTGTGTTCCTGCAGGGTTCAGTGAGACTGACAAGGTGTTTCTCTGCAGGTGAATCGCTTTAACAAGGTGGAGGACAGGGCCATTTTCATCACTGACAGACACCTGTACAAGATGGACCCCATGAAGCAGTACAAGGTGATGAAGACCATCCCCCTCTATAATGTGAGTACAGCACTGGGGATCCTCATCTGGGGCTCTTTCAGGGCAGTGTCTTTACTCTGTAGTTCCATTTTCATGTCCATAAAATGGAAAAAGTCCTTGGGTTGCAGTTTCTAATATATTTAATGTCTTTATAACTGTTACAGTGCAGTTATTGCAACACCAAAGCATCAGGGTGGGAGTGCTGGGGTGTCCTGGGCAGGGCCACGAGTTGGGCTGGATGATCCTGGTGGGTCCCTTCCAACTCAGGATATTCCATGGTTCTGTGATTCTGTGATCATATTAGCATTTAATTTTGGTGCATAAAATAAAAGTTAAACCCCAAACTGCCTCTTACACTTCTGTGCTCCCTTCCTGTTTCAGTTTTCTTTGCTGTGTGCAGGATCCTGGCCCTGGAAGGTGTCACAGCAGCTTATGGCACTATTCCCATGTCTCTGAGGGTTTGTTTGATCCTTCAGGTCGTGCTTGAATTTATTTATTTTTATTTTCTTATATTTGTTCATGTTGAATGTAAATCTTACCAAAGCTAAACTCGGAATTACAGCATGGTCAGGCCTTGGGGGTAGCAGGATGGAGCTGCCAGGCTGTGGATTATCAGGGATGGCAGGGGGTGGGCAGCACCTCAGCTTTGCTCCCCAGCATCCTGGAGCAGGGATTCAGCTCCTGCTCATCTCCCTCAGCCCGAGGTGACAGTGCTCTGGTTATCTCCAGCCTCCAGAGCCTGCCTGGCTGCAGGGAAATGCCCTGCACGGATTTATTGGGGTGTTTGCATTTGGAGAAATGACAAACCTGGCATTTCTGTATTGCTGGGAGGGCAGGGATGGGATTAGGCTGAGGGTGAAATCTCATCTGCAGATGTGCAGGGGATGATTAGCTCTGGCTGCATCCATAATGTTGGGTTTAGAGTCTCCTCCTGCCCTCCTTGCTGGGCATCAGCCCCAGCTGGGCACCCAGCACAGTGTATCCATGGAGTAGCTGCTCCCAGTAGGAATCCTGGCTGCAGCAGGCAGTGTCTCCATGGCAGTGCCTCTTGTTTTGAAAGGAAGCTGCCCTGAGCAGCTGCAGGAGCTTTTCCAGGCTGCTGTTCTGTCCCAGCACCCGTGTCTCCATGCTCAGAGGAGCTGGCAGCACATCCTGCTGTGTGCCCAGGGGCTGTGTGCCCATGCAAAGCAGGGTGCAAACACCTCCAGCCTGGTGAAAATTGGGGTGCAAACACCTCCAGCCTGGTGAAAATTGGGGTGCAAACAGCTCCAGCCTGTGCAAAGCAGGGTGCAAACATCCTCAGCCTGGTGAAAATTGGGGTGCAAACATCCTCAGCCTCCCAGCAGAGCTCAGACACTCACACACTCACAGCCTTTTAGCAGAGGAGTTTTGCACACCTGATTTTTCAGGTGTTCCCAGACAGGTGTTTTTTGGTGACGTGGACAAGGTGGGATTTTGCCCACCCGGATTTCTCACTGTTGGTTTCTCCTTTACCTTAACCACAGTGTCCAGGTCACTGAAATTCACTGACTGCAGGACTAATGAGGGATAAATGTGTGTTTATCACAGGTTTAGAACAATGTTTTACCTGTGTGCCTGATGGGTGTAAAGGTGCACATTGCACATTTACAGCAGCACAGGATCACATCAGTTGCTGGTCAAACAAATCTTTCCTTCTGAAATCCTTAATGCCTTAAAAATTAGAGGTGAGCAAGTCAGGTACAATTTCACATTACTGACAGAGTATCTCTTATTAAGAAATGTCAGTAATTGTTGCTTTTTCACCAATAAAAGGTGTATCTAAAATAGAATATCCATTCCTGCAGGGAGCCCTAGGGCAGGCTCTGTGCTGGTGCTGTGTTGGCTGTTTTGGCTGTATTTTGGCTCAATGTTTATTGTATTTTTGGCTGTATTTTGGCTCAGTGTTGGTTGTATTTTGGCTCTGTGTTGGCTCTGTGTTGGCTCTGTGTTGGTCTTGTGGCTGCTTTGCAGTTCCTCAGGACAAGAGCAGTTAATGGTCTGTGCAGGTAGGCCTCTTGCTCTGAGAATTCTCACATTTTTGCAGTTATAAATCAGTTTTATTGGTAGATGTGCAGTTATTCCCTTCAATAACCTACCACAGGGATTCTTGGCCAGGCAGTTCCTTTGACCTGAGCAGGAATCCTTGAGAGTCCAGGGGTCCTGGACTGCTTTGCACAGGAGGGGTGGGTCCAGGAGATCCTCTGCTGACCCATACAGCTTGTCAAAGTAACATTCCAGGATGGAAATTTGATTAAAACAAGCTTTGCTGCATTCTGTGGTGTAAAATTCCAGCTCTGTTGGCCACAGCCTGTCCCTGTACCTGCTCCTCCTGCCCTGTGTCCTGGGGAGGAGGCCCAGCCCTGCTGGGCTGCTCTGGGCACTGATGTTGCTGATGGATCCAGAGCCCTCTGAGCTGCAGGAAGGGGACAGGAAGAGAGTTTGATTTATACACAGGACATAAAATATTTCATGGAATAATGGAATTGAATTTGGATTAGAAGGGATCTTAAAGCCCACCCAGTGCCACCCCTGCCATGGGCAGTGACACCTTCCACTGTCCCAGGTTGCTCCAAGCCCTGTCCAGCCTGGCCTGGGACACTGCCAGGGATGCAGGGGCAGCCACTGCTGCTCTGAACAACGTGGGCCAGGGTCTCCCCACCCTCACAGGGAAGAATTTTTTCCTAATATCCATTCTAAATCTACACTGTTCCAGTTTGAAGCCACTCCATTTGTAGTTCTCTTACCAGGATTTCTCAGATTTAAGTCTGGCAAACAGTCAATCCTATCGAGCACTTGTTTGTTCCTTGTTGTAGTTATGTTTTCTATTTGTTACTTAATGTTTATATTTGTGTTTTCTTCCCACTCCTGATCTGCCTTGCACACTCCTCCCATTTTTCTGTGCCTGATCCCTCCTTTCATGGAAGCCCTTCCACCATGTGGGAGAGGCAGTGGAAGGAGCTGATCAGTGATACAGAAATTCTGTCCTTTTTGGGAAAAGAGCAATTGTTTGCTCTTTTGCAATTGTTTGATCTGAAGGTTTTTTGGGGAGCAAATGGACAATAATGACACCAGTAATGATGTGTATCCATGGGGCAGCCCTGTCCTACTTCTGGGTGAGTTCTCTGGGAAGAGGGATCGTCCTTCCCGTGCACAGAGGGGAACCAGGCTGGAATCCTCTGCCTGCTCCTGTGCTGCTCCTGTCAGCTCTCAGAAGTGCCCTGTCAACACAGCAGCATCCTCAGGGGTGGTGTTTCCATGGAGATCTCACTGGAGACAGTCAGCTGATGGCTGCTGCAGACACAAACTTGTTTTCAGCCGAGGAAATCACTCCCCATCTCCCCCAGCCAGGTCTGCCTGGCCGTGGTTGGAGTTCCTGCTGTCCCTGCACCGTGCCAGGCTCTGCACTGGGACAGGGGGAAGGGCTGGGAACTAAACCAGCTTTGATTTGGCTTAGATGGAAGGAAGGAAGGAGTTTTTTACAGTGGGTGGGCAGGGCTGGCACAGCATGCCCAGAGCAGCAGTGGCTGCCCCTGCATCCCTGGCAGTGTCCCAGGCCAGGCTGGGACAGCCCTTGGAGCAACCTGGGACAGTGGAAGGTGTCCCTGCCCATGGCAGGGGTGGCACTGGGTGATCCTTAAGGTCCCTTCCACCCAAACCATCCCATGGCTCTGGGTGAGGAATTTGTCATTCTCTGCACAACCTGACAAACAACAGCTTCCCTGTCAGCCCTGCAGGTTTCTCCATGTGGAGATGCTGCTTTGGGGGATTCTCTGGGTGGATTTTTATCTGCCAGCACTCTGGCATTGCCTCAGAGTACCAATACACAGTGACATTTTTGTTCTTACCTGAATTCAAACCGAACAGGTAATGGCTGAGGGGAATTAAAAGGCACCCAAGCAGCAGAAAGGCTCTTGCAGCCACGTCTCCCCTGCAGTGCTGAACATAATAAAGGATGTTCTGCAGAAGCTGAGGATTTTCTCCTGCTCTTCAAGCAGGGCCAACATTAGTGTTGGTAAATACTGAGATAAGCACCTTCTCTGAAATGATTTCTTTTGTGTTGTATTTATTCACTCACAGAGTCTTGTGGGGAGGGGTGAAATGGGAAGATTTTGAAGGGCTCTTGGCCTCCTAACAGGGTTCTGTTGAATAATTAATGTTTAAATTGCCTTTTCAAATCCAACACTGCGACTTGTTCATCTTTCACACTCGCTGCACATTTAAAACCTTGATGGCAGCAGTCCCTGTGGTGCTATTGTGCTCACAGGAGGGTATTTAACCATGCAAATTAATTTTAAGGGACACTATAAAGCCAGGCAGCTGTTAATGCCTGTGCATGAGGTGGAACTTGTTTGGAAAGCATTTCATAACCCCAAAATAGCCTGAACAGGGAATAAACTCCACTGTGCTGGTGACATTGGTAGCAGGAGGGTCCTGCCTGGGGTTCCAGGGTCAGCAGCTGCTGCCCTTCAGTTCCTGGGGTAACAAACCAACAAAATCCCAGGGCCTGGACCTTGTATGGAGTCTCATCCCAAAAATAGGGCACAGACACACTGCTGTGGGCTGGGCTGGGCTTTTCTGGGATGTGTGAGGCATCCAGAGCTGCTGAGCAGCTTCCTTGGAAATAATACACTGTGGCTGCTGAGGCAAACCAGGGAGCAGCCTGAGCCCCCAGGATCCATGACAGGAGTCAGGAATCTCCAGCTGGATTCCTGCTCACAGCTTCTGGGGACACAGGAGCCTTTCCCCTAAACAAGGCAATCATGAGACTTTAATTTCAACAAAATGGTTTATGGGTGCTTCTCACCTGTATGGCAATGGGGCTTCCCTCTGCAGATCCCTGGATGGCTCAAAGGAGCCTTTTCATTGACAGGGAAAGTCCTCTGTGTTCTCTCTGTACTCCTTTCTTCCTTTCTCCTTTCTTGCTTTATTTTATTTTATTTTATTTTATTTTATTTTATTTTATTTTATTTTATTTTATTTTATTTTATTTTATTTTATTTTATTTTTTGTTTTATTTTGTTTTATTTTATTTTTTCATTACATTCTATTTACTTGATTTTATTCTATGTATTTGTCCCATGTATTATATTCTTTGTATTGTATCCCATTTATTATAGTCTATTTATTTTATTCTGTTTTCCTTTCTCTGCTTTGCTGTACTTGCCTTTTGAGGCCTTTTTTACCCTCCTTGCACTTTGTTTCCCCAGCACAGATCTTTTCTTTGCATTCTCTAATGTTCATCTGTGCTCCCAGATTGCCCTTCCTAAAAATTCTGTTTTTCCTTTGTGAGATGATGACAAAGCTTTTGATGAGCCAAGTGCAGTTACTTAACAGACAAAAAGAAAATGCCAGAAAATAAGAAACTCAAACCAAACCCTTGCACCTGTTTATTTTGTCAGAACAGTCAGACCTTAATCCATGCCTAAACAGGGGAATTATTGTGGCTTTGCAGGGTTTGCAACTCACATTCTTCCTAAATTCTTGTGTTACCTACAAATCACAGGGGCACAGAGTTGTTCAGGTTGAAAAAGACCTTTAAAATCATCAAGTGTAGCATCAGCACCACCAAACCACATCCTCCAGTGCCACATCCACACCTTTTTTGGAAAGCTCCAGGGATGGAGACTCCACCCCTGCCCTGGGCAGCTGTGCCAGGGCTGGAACAACCCTTCCATGAAGAAATTCTCCCAATATCCCTCCCCTGGCACAGCCTGAGGCTGTCAGATACCTTTGGTTTCCCAGTGTGTGGGGGTTTGAAGACGCTGCTGGGCAGACTCCTGATGAATGTGGGATTCAGTGGTGACATCCAGGGGAGGTTTTGGGAAGAGCTTTTACCTGGGGCTCTTGGGAGAGCAGCTGGTGCCATCCTTGGCAGGTACCCCATGGCCCTGGGGAGGGAGAGAGGCACAGCAGTGACACAGGAGCTGCTGGGAGCCATCCCAGGCTGGGTGGGGGACACTCCCAGGCTGGGTGGGGGACACTCTCAGGCTGGGTGAGTGACACTCTCAGGCTGGGTGGGGGACACTCCCAGGCTGGGTGGGGGACACTCCCAGGCTGGGTGGGGGACACTCTCAGGCTGGGGGTGACACTCCCAGGCTGGGTGAGTGACACTCTCAGGCTGGGGGTGACACTCTCAGGCTGGGGGGTGACACTCTCAGGCTGGGGGTGACACTCCCTCACACCTCCCAGGCTGCTGAATTCCACACAGCCGCTGTTGTTTCACCTCGCTCAGCTGCTGGGGGAGCACCCACCCAGTGCCACCCCTCAGCTCCGAGGTTGGGAGTGTCCTGGAGAGGAGAGAACCAGCCTGGCAGTGGCAAAGGGACAGGGAATCATGGAATCATGGAATGGCTTGGGTTGGAAGCACCTTAAAGCCCATCCAGTGCCACCCCTGCCATGGCAGGGACACCTTCCACTGTCCCAGGGTGCACCAAGCCTGGTCCAGAATGGCCTGGGATGCTTCCAGGGATGGGGCATCAACATTTTTATATCAGCACACCCAATGTTGTTTTCCCTGTCTCTCCACAGCTGGTGGGGCTGAGTGTCTCCAATGGGAAGGACCAGCTCGTGGTGTTTCACACCAAGGACAACAAGGATCTCATTGTTTGTCTCTTCAGTAACGACCCCTCCAACGACAGCAGGATCGGGGAGCTCGTGGGAGTCCTGGCCAGTCACTTCAAGAGGTCAGTGCAGGAGCTGGGGCTGCTGGCCACCCATCCCAAAGTGCCAGACCATCCCTGGGGTCACTGTGGTGCTGGGCTCCAGCTGGAGCTGTGCTGCCTCACTGCAGTCCTGGGGTACCACAGTGACCTTTCTTCCTGGCTTTTACCTACAACACTGCATTGCCTCTTCTGCCTTCCCTGTATGTGTGTGACAGCCACAGGTGTTTGGGGACAAATATCACTGAAGGTGCACTCAGAGTGTGTCACTATGGCTCCCGAGGGCTTCCTACAGCCAAAACTCTTCATATTTAGAATTAACATGGAGGTTTTCTGTGCTCAGATTGCCCCCCTGCCCCAGCACCAGCAGGTGATTTATTGCTTGAGCTGTACAATGTCATCTGAAGTCTGGCTGTCTTGTCAATAAATCCCTGAGCCAAAGCTGGTGATCAGGTACAGGGATATCTGGGATTGAGCTCCTGGAGCAGCAAAAGTCACCTGGATCCCAGGAGTGAATTCCAGGCTGCCCACAGCAGCACCAGGCAGTGGCTACACTGCAGCCACAGAAAGGAACTCCACGGAGAAGCAGGGTGTGCAGTGAGCAGATCTTTGGGTTATTCCCTGGCTCCTCCAGAGGAGATTCCCCAGAGGAATGATGCTGCTCAGCACGTGCAACCCTGGCTTTGCTGTTCACAAGCTCCACAGAACTGATCAAGTGGAGTCTTTGTAGGTAAAGCTTCATACAGAGCTGCCAGAGGCAGGAAAATGAGAGGGAATTTTGGCCACTTTAGGTCCCTGGGTATTTTTCCATGAATTCAAGATTGTGCTGGTCCAGCCCCTTCTCACCACCAGGGTGTGAAGTTCAGGACTGGCCATGCTTCTGGAGGCAGGGGCTGAGTCCATTGGAAATGAATTCTCAGCATTGGTATAACTGGCCTGGGGGAATTCAGTGCTGCAAAGCAACAGAAAACATTCTCTGCTTTTGCTTTTACCTAAATACCATTTAATGTCAAAGGCAGCTGCTCTTTCAGGCTCAGGAGAGTCTGTGAAACAATGCACTTTATTTGGGAATCCTGGAAGTCCCTGGAGTTCCTCCACCAGCATCACCTTCAGGTTGCTGATGCTCCTCGGGGCCTTGCCAGGTCTCTGATGTGGGGACAGGCTGTGACACTGTTGGTGACACTCCAGCTCCCGGGTTCAGTGTCCAATTACCCAAAATTGCTTTTCCTTTTGCTCACATGGGTCCCCCAAGCACCAGCCCTTGTGTCACCTCAGGCAGAGGTGCTTCATTTGAACAAAGGATGTTGTGACCATCAGCCTGAAACATTGCACCATTCTCCTGAAGGTGGAAACTGCTGATTTCCAGTTTCTTACACTGATTTTAACAATGACATTTCTATCTTTAAAAAGAATTAGGTTTAATCTAATCACTGTCTGTAGGAGAATGGCAGTTAAATACATTTATGTGCTGATCAGCTCCACTTAACACAATATTAGCATTATTTTAGTGCTTCAAATGACAAATCTCAGCTGGGTAAATGGGAGAGCTGGTGTAGAAGCCCATTTTTCTCCAACATCCAATGCAAGTTCCTGGATGAAGGGCAATGCACAGGACAACTTGCATTTAGTTCCTCAAATATATAAATGTGGTTTTCCTCTTTAAAGCTATATCTTTAAATCAAAACATTCAGGAACATATTCATGTTTTCCATCACTTTCCATTTTCCTAGAGTCAAAAAACTCTTGTCAGTGAATGGGATTAGCTGACCCTTGCTGGAGAGGCACTGGGGAATTCCTCATTAGCAGGGATTAGCTGCGGGTCGTGTGCCTCTGGCAGGGGTCGGGTTTCTCTGTCCTGCCTGAGGAGGTGCTCGCTGTGAGCTAAGACCAGAGCCAGCAGGAAAACCTCGAGCATAAAAGTTGAATTGCTTGGAAGATCCCACCCATGGCGGGGTTTAAGAGCTCTGCTCCACCCGAACTGTGGGAGCAGCTCCCGTGGGTGCCGGGGCTCTCTCTGAACATTAAAAGCAATTTCCAGCCATCTCAGAACCCGTCCTGAATCCCTGCTGGGAGGTTTTAGCAGGGCTGAGGTGTTACAGGCACCTGTGTTTGTGTGGGGGTGGTAGGTGATGATCCTTTACCTGTTCGTGTAATAAAATCATGTGAGTTCAGTGCCGTTCTCAAAGAGGAGGAGGCTGCTGGTGTCACCTGAGCTGAGGACACCCAAACCCTCTCACTCTTAGATGCTTTCTATCAGATTTTATTTTTTACTCCAAACTCTCTAAACTGGGAACTTCGATGCTGACACATCTATTTGGGAAATTTGGACATTTTCAGCAAGAAATAGCTCGGACATTTTTGAACAATTACAGAGGTGACATCTCTCAAGGCTGCATTCTGCAGCTGCTGTTGGGCATAAAGGCTTCACATTTGGGAATGTTTTGCCTGAGTTCACATTTCTTTGCATCACCCATGAAAGCTTCATGAAGCTGTGTCTTTTGAAAGTTATTCCTGGTAGGAATTGTCTTACTTTGAGATTGTGGTTAACAAATAAGTGTTTATACAGGGAAAAGCTAACATGAGGCCTCTGTGAGCTGTAACATTTTTCATGGAGTTAACAGGAGTTCAAGTCACACTTCTACTGAATCAGCTGGATTTGGGGTTTTTTTTACAAAGCAGCTGAATTCCCAATAGAGAAGATGGGAAGCTGGATGAAGTGTTGATGCGGTGGCTGCAGTAAGTCCATGCAAAGCAGTGTGCAGTGTCCTTGAGCCTGAGCTGCCCTGGGAGTTCTCTGGCTGTCTCCACCTCAGGGATGGGATCTCCTGCCAGAGCCCAGGAGAGCTGGGATGCCCTGAGTGCCTGGAAGAGCTGGGAAGGTCCAGTGGTCCCTTGCAGGAGCAGGTGTGTGAAGTCTGGATCGTGTTTCTGCCCTTGGTACCCAGCAAGAGCAAAGGTGCTGTGCAGTAACTCAGAGCTCAGGGCCCTGCTCCTTGGTTTGCCAAGGCAGGGAGCAGCTCTGGGAGCTCTGGGAGCCTCCCTGCCAGAGCTGGGGCTTGGGAGAAAAGGACCTGGGGAGCTCTTGGAGGAGAGGGGATGGCTGTAGAAGGGAAAGATTATATTTACCCTTCCCATTCTACATCCTCACAGCCCCTCAGGCTCTAGAAGATGTCTGCAGTGATCAGTGCAGGGCACTGAGGACTTTCTGGGTGCCCTCACCTGAGATGACCCAACCTGGTCACCTCCCTGTGCTCTCACCTGTGCTGGGTGATCTGAGCCCTGGGGTGCTCAGGTGTCCCCAGGGAAGGTGCCCAAGGCCCATCCTGTTCCCAGGGGTCATTCCCTGCCCCGTGGGAGCAGGCAGGGTTTGTTCTGTCTGGCTGCCCACGTGCTGGGATCAGGGAGTCACTGTCCTGTTCCCTGATCCCCACATTGTCTGCAGCCCTTGGGTTCCTTCCAGGATTCCTGGAGGGAAGGGGGAGTTAAAAGAGCAGTCAAAAGCAATCCCTGCAGAACTCCAGCAGAAAATCACTTGCCTGAGGATAATTTTATATTTTCCATTGTGCCTTGGGACCTGTCAGCCAATTTTAATCATTAGTGTGTCCTGGATTCATCTTGTTTAGGGCTGGGGCCTTACCCTGGAGCGTTGGCTCTGGTATGATGGAGCAGGAATTCACACAGAGGGATGGATCTCAGGCTGCCCCAGGGGCTGTGGCTCCCCCTTGCTCCACACAGGGCTCCTGGTGATCCTCAGGAAGATCCCATTCCCCTCCTGTCCCTTCCCCCTGCCCTAAGTGCAGTCCTTGTGCTCCATCCCTGCATTTGTGGTAGCAATGTCTTTGGTTGGGGAAGTGGAGATGTTTGGGTGTTGGATTTATTGTCACTGTAACACAGGAATGTGGCTATGCAGGTGGAATTGACACACAAATTACATCCTTACATTGGGGAAAATCCATATATATACATAGATAGGCACATATCCCAGAATCCTGGGGTGGTTTAGGTGGAAGGGACCTCAAAGCCCACCCAGTGCCACCCCTGCCCTGGGCAGGGGCACCTTCCACTGTCCCAGGTTGCTCCAACCTGGCCTTGGGCACTTCCAGAGATCCAGGGGCATCCACAGCTGCTCTGGGTACCCTGTGCCAGTGCCCAGAATATCTGCAAGAACTGGGGGAAAATATGTCTATATTTATGTAAAATGTAGGAAATTCTATGTACAGAGTTGTAAACAACCTGGGGGAAATCTGTGCCCTCAGCCTTTCCAAACCAGGTGAAACAGGCCCAGGTTTGCTGGAAGGTGCCCAGGTTTCCCAGGCTCCCATTCCAAGCCAGACTCGCTGGGGGAGCACATCCCAGAACACCTCTGTGCCTCCCTCAGCACACGGGATACCAGTGGGATTAAAGCTTTTTCTGCAGGAGCCTGGGCATGGACAAGCGAGGTCACCTCGGTGGGGTCACCAGAGGCTGCTCATCCCTTGGGGTGGCTGTAGGGAAACCCAAAACTGAGCTGGGATTGGAGGAGACACCTCAGGGCATTCAGAAAAGCCTTTTCTAGGAAAAAAAAAAGAGCACTTTGATTGCTTCCTTGGCATTCAAAGCTTCAGCCATGGAACTGGGACTGCTCCAGAGTGGGGATGAAACATTATTCCCCTCATACTCTGCCCTGCAGGAGTTACTGTCAGGTAAATCCTCCCCAGAACTGCAGTGATTTGGGGAGCTTGGATCTGTTTGGTACAAAGAGAATAACTCACCGATTTTTTTTCTGATGTTTTGCTCTTTGCACCAGTGGTGGCAAACAAAGCTCCTGCAAACACAGTGAAGTGCAAGTGTTTAAATGCTGCCATTATCTCAGAGGTGATGTTTGAGGTGATGCTCTGGAGCTGAGGTGATTTTGTTATTTAGTCTGAATGCAGAGGAGTTTGTCACTGAGATGGAGACAAACACCCCATAAATAGCCATTTTCAGTCCACTGTTCAAGAGCAGGAGCATTTGGCACATTTTTGGTGCTGTTTGTAAACAAAGCCAGAGGAGATTCAACTTGGGGTGATTCTGATTGTTTTAGGAAAAAATTCTCTGAGCCTGGTCTGGAATACAAATCGTTTGATTAAAATAGATTCAAGATTTTTTATTTGATTTTTTTTTTCCACTGATGTGGAGAGCCAAACCTTTGGCTCAGGCCCAGGAATCAGGTGATCAGGGGTTAAACGTTCAATTTGTTATATAAAGATGCTTTTTGCTATCAAAACTGATAACTTTAATCAGTTAAAGATTGTTCCTTTCTTTTAAAGCTGTTTACCTTTCTATGGTAAAAACTTTGATTAACTGCTGAGATTCAGGGAGCTAAGCCAGGAGCATCTTCTGGGTAGCCAGGGACAATTGGGGGGACCATGGGGATATTAATGATGGATTTTTGGGACAAAGGAAGAAAGAGGAGCCCAGACTGGTTCTTCCCAAAGAATTAACCATATCCTGGGGCAGAGCCTGCCCTCAGAGGAGGGGTGACATCCCTGGCATCACATGAATCTGTCACTTAAGCTTTGAGGAGATCCCTGAGCTGATGGGGTCACAACCAGGGCTGAGGGAGCTTTGTCATTTTTAATCATAATCCATTTTTAGGCAAGTTCTGCAGGATTTTGGGGTAGCCTGAACCCCCAGGAAGCAGCTTTTAAGCACTTGGCCCTGCAGAAGGGCACTGGCAAAGGGAAAACAGTTTCCTTATACAAAATAAATGGGGAAATAAACAAACTGGAAACATTTGCCTGATACTCTCGGCTTGTCTTTGTGACTTCAAAAAAATGTCTAGGCTTTAGCTAAGATTTCCCTTTGATTTATGGTGTTTATAAAGTTGGAGCAGCCTGGGATAGTGGAAGGTGTCCCTGCCCGTGGCAGGGAGTGGCACTGGGTGATCTTTAAGGTCCCTTCCAACCCAAGCCATGATTCCCCAGGAATCATCTCTGGTAATTCCTCTGTTGTAACTTGGGTTGAGAAATGAGTTTCCCTTTGGAAAATAAATGCAAGATTTGTTGTTTTGAGTGACTCCAGGGCATGGAGAGGTGAGATTACAGCACCCTGATGAGACTCTGTCTCTGCTTTAATTCTTTTATATCCTGGAAAACTCTTGTTGCAACTGAGATTTTCCAAACACTTGTCCTGTGGGAAGGGAACTCATTAAGGAACTTGGAAGAGGATCATTCCCTTCCTTAAAACTCATCTTCCTACTGCTGCTGCTGCTCATCCTCCATCTCTGAGTGTCCCTGGCCAGGGAAGCCTCCCCAGCTCACATTCCTGTGGAAAAGTAGTTTTTTGTTACACTTCTCAATGTGTTCCTCAATGTAGGAAAAAATATTTGTCTCTCTGAGTCCTGGATTTGTGATATTGAGAACACAATGAGCTCAAGGGAGGGGTTTTGGCTCTCAGCAGGCTGATGAGTTTGTGGGAATCCTTTATTTGAGTCCCAGCCTCTGCATCTAAAAGTCATTTCTTGTGTCTGATAACATAAAATAGTAACAATTAATTGTATTCCATGGCCTTCCTTTGAGTCCAGAGAGGTTTATTGGTCAGTTTTCCTTCCCTCATCTGCCTGTGCCCTGCTACCATTGTGTGTCAGCACCAAATTTGTCCAAAACCCTCTGGAAAGAGGATTCAGTTTTATTCCTTTTTATCCTTTATTCCAGCATCCCTGTGTAACTTTGGTGCTTTCCCTTCTCTAAGCAGATCCTAGATGCTAAAGCTTCATGTCCAGGGTCCTCTTGGGAGGTGGGAGGGAGCTCTTGGTAAAAATGAAGTTACTGGGGCTTGAGGTGCTACAGGAGATTGATATTCCCATGGTGTCACTGGAATTGTTTTGTGTTCAGGAAGTCTTCCCCAAGGCATTTAAAAATCGTGGATTACTTTGGGAATTTGGACCCAGCTTTCCTCAGCAACTGTAAATCCTGAGAATCCAGTGACCCAAAAATCCTCTCAGTGACCAGAGGTGCTCTCCAGCCCACCACCCCAGTGGGTGTTTGCTCCCACTGACCTTTTGCAGAGTTCTTTGAGTTTCCCAGTTCATTCAGTTCATTCCCTGTCTCCATCTAAAGGATCTGCTGGGTTAAACAGATGAATCCTTTCCATCCTTGGACAACCTAAAGCACTAGGATGAAACTGGATTTTTTGTGGTCTAGGGGAAAAAAACAGCATTGAGACTGTCAGAAGAGGTGAGTCAGTCCTAGAGTAGAAAATTCAAAGCCATCCTCCTCCTCCTGCTCCTCCCTCAGGGTTTCAGAAGCCTCAGACCCCTAAATGTGAACATCTTCGTTTTAGAGCCCTCAACATTTTCTGTGTCATTTTATGAGGCTCTCCTTGAGTCAGCTCCCTGCTCTCCTTGAGACATTTATGCTCAGAAATTAAAGTAATTAAGGTAATCAACCCTGAGGATGTGGAATTTCTGCATCCTATGTCCCACAGCCACCCTTCCCAGTCCAGCTTCCCTTTTGGTGCTGGGAACTGGGGATTTCCTCCAGCACAGGCAGTGATGTGGGAATAGGAAAATGGAAGTTTCTGGTATTACAAACCTCTTCCTCATCTGGCCCTGGGCTCTGTTCAGTGTATTCATTATCACAAATTATTATTTTCAATCTTCAGCCACAGCTCTCGGTGCTCATTCAACACTTGGAAAGTTTGACACGAATCCACACTTCTTTCTTTTCCTGGAAAAGTTCACAAACCACGTGGATGTGGTACTTGGGTAAAGAACAGGGTGATGGTGCTGGATTGACAGATGGATTTGATGATCTTAAAGGTCTTTTCCAGCTTTAATGATTCCATGAACCATCACCCTGCCCCCATTAATAACCTGACAGAAGCAGGAAGTGTCTCCTGAAAGGTGTTGGATGGTACAAACCTAGGCCCAAATCCTCTGCTGCATCCCAAAATCACAGAATCCCAGACTGGTTTGGGTTGGAAGGGACCTTAAAGCCCACCCAGTGCCACCCCTGCCATGGCAGGGACACCTTCCACTGTCCCAGGCTGCTCCCAGCCCTGTCCAGCCTGGCCTGGGACACTGCCAGGGATCCAGGGGCAGCCACTGCTGCTCTGGGCACCCTGTGCCAGCCCTGCCCACCCTCCCAGGAAACAATTCCTGCCCAATATCCCATCCAGCCCTGCCCTGGGCAGTGGGAGCCATTCCCTGTGTCCTGTCACTCTTGGGAATTGTCTCTCTCCATGTTTCCTGTTGGCTCCCCCAGGCCCTGGTTGGCCACAATGAGGTCACCCTCAGTCTCTGAACAATCCCAGCTCTCCCAGCCTTTCCTCCCAGCAGAGCTGCTCCATCCCTGGCATCATCCTGGAGCCTCCTCTGGGCTCTCTCCAGCAGCTCCAGCTCCCTCCTGTGCTGGGCCAGATCTGCAGGTGGGGTCTCACCTGAGCAGGGCAGAGGGGACAGTTGTAGTGATCATGCCAAGACAGACACGAGTGGCACCAGTCTTTTATTAAAAACTTCACAAGCCTTCTCTCAATGAGTATCTTTCAGGTGACTCTGACTCCTTTTCTTACAGGCAGCTCCACACAGCTCTGACTCCTTCTCTCCTCTCTGCATAACTGGCTAAACCCCAACCTGTCCCTTTCCTGGCCACTTAACCCTGTCTGTCCCTCACACAACATCTCCTGACCTTATCTGTCCCTTACCTCCTCACAGCACAGGCAGCACATTCCAGGTCTCAAGCTCCAACTCAAACTGTAACTGGTGGCCAGCTAGCCCACTCTTTTATATAACACCCAGCCTCATTGGGCAGGCAAGGCTGTCTCCACTCCTCAGTAATCAGTACAGCTCTAATTCATTGGGAAAGGTTGCCTTCTGCACTGTCCTTTCAACCTGTCTTCCCACAGATGGTCCCTGTCCCCTGGTGCCCAGGCTGTGGGGTCAGCCCAGGACAGGGTTTTTGGGCAGGGCCGTGTCCAGCCGTGCCCCAGCAGCCCCCAGGGCAGGTTCTGAGTGTGGCTGCCCAGTGAGGGGTGTCCGTGGTGCTGATCCTGTTCGTTCTCCCCAGCCCAGCTCGAACCTCTCTCTCCTGAGCAGATGGCTCTGCCTTGGCTGCCCTGCCTGGGCTCTGGTTCCAGCCCTGCCAGGCTGGCAGCAGCACTGCCTGGGCTCTGGGAGCAGCCCAAAGCTCAGCCACAGAAAATCTGGACATTCTGGGTTGGTGTGGGGAGGGGATTGAGATTCATGCCACGTGTGTGCTGAAGCAGAGGGATGCTGAGCTGGGCAGCAGCTCCTGGAGAGGGATAAATCCCCCCTGGCTGCAGTCTGGGTGTGCAGCCCTGAGCTGCTGCTGCCATCAGCCAGGTTTGGACCCAAAGCAGGCACAGATGGATTCTGGTGTCCACACAAAGCTCCCAACTCGTGCAGCTTCTGCTGTGTTCAGAGCCCCCACTGCTGTGGGATCCCAGCCCTGACCTGCCCTGTGTCCTCCCTGGGCTGTGGGAAGGGGCTGGGCTGGGCTGGCAGCACCAGGAGCTGCTCACAAAGCTTCAGGCACAAAAAATGGCTCGTGGCTGATGCTGAAATATTACCAGGAGTTGTGTAACCCCTTTGTTCCCAGTGAGACACCCCAGGCTCGTTTCCCACCTTGGCTTCCCACCTTGCCTCTCATTTTTCCCAGTGAAGGTCTTGGTGAGCTCCATGGGCCTGAGCCTGAGCCAAGCTTTGGAAAAGCTTTGCCTTTAAACAAACTCCTTCAGTTTGGAGAGAGCTCTCAGTATCAGTCCCAAAGAGGTTTCTGTAAAATGGAGAACAGCAATGGTTTTTCAAGGCCTTAATATTTTTAGGGACATGGAAATTTAATAAAATAAAGAGGATCAATAGGTTGGTCATGTTTGAAACAATAAGGAAAAGCTGCATTTTTCTCTTTAATATTCAAGGGAATATTCAATGTTAATATTGATTAATATATCAGATATTTGATCCAGCCACTTTTTACATTCTTACATAAAACAAAGTATCATGAAAATACACATTACTAAAGCTTTCCTGCTCTTTTGCTCTGTGGCATCTTCAGCAGAAGAGCAAAGAAAAAAAAAGAGGAAAACTGCTCTTTTCAGCTTTCCTTCCTCCAGTTCTCCTCTGGCCCAGCTCATTGCATCTCCTGAGCTCAGATTTGAGTTGTTCTCCCTGAGGCATTGATGTTTCTGTAACTGCTCTGTCACAAGTCGTTGGGATCCCAGAAAATTATTCTATTTAATGACCTCAGTTTATTTAATGATTCTAATTAGTGATTTTTCACATAACTCAAGTGTTAGGCTAAGAGGGGAAGTTTGGGTTTGGGTTTTTTCTGGATGGATATGAAGGATCCCACTGATAAAATCTGAATGTGCTGAAGACCCTGAGCTTGGGGCTTGGCATTTTTGGAAATGTCTGAGGACTTTTTTAATCAGATACTAAATATCTGGCAAAAATATTGACTCCACACAATTCCTTCTGAAGCTGAGGTCAATTAAGTTAGAATTTAAACGTGGCTGTATTGGAAAAACAAGGCAAAACCATTTATTGCTTGACAGATTTTAGAGCTTTTGTTTTTTGCAACAGATACAGAACTGAATCTGTGAGCTAAAGGTTTAAGGCTCATGCTGTAAAGCAGGGTGGAAAAAAAATGTTCCTGGTGTAAAACTGAAGTAGATCAACTTAATCTACTGATCCTGGAGTGTTGCTCTCTGTACAAATCCTCCTACACCAGGTTGTCATTTCTTACCCAAATTTCTGAGAGTGTTTGGTCCATGGCTCTCCTCTTTCCCCTTTGCTCTGCCAAATTCCTAAATTAAGCTGTGTTGGGGTTTTGATGTAATTATAAGAAAGATTTGCATAAGTGCAGTTATGGTAATTCTGTGGTGAGTTTTAATGTGTTGGCTTCATTTCAGCCCTTCAGATCCTTAAATCACTTTTGACTTGCTGTTGCTTAAACATTGCTTTTTTCCCCCTTTTGAAAACAGATGCATTGAGGATGAGCCGAGGCAAATTTCTCGTAAATCTGCTTTGTTCCTGGAGTCAGGCTGAGAGCCTCTGCTCCTGCCCAGAGCTGGGGAGCTGGCTGTAATAATTTATTATCCAAATATGATGTTTTAGTGCTGAATTAAGTGAGAGGAAAAAAACCAGAGGGGAGTGCTCGTGTGGAAAACTCATTTTTTCCCTAATTTTTTTCCCCAAATAAAGAAGCTTTTTACAGTGAGGGTGGGCAGGCCCTGGCACAGCATGCCCAGAGCAGCAGTGGCTGCCCCTGCATCCCTGGCAGTGTCCAAGGCCAGGTTGGACAGGGCTTGGAGCAACCTGGACAATGGAAGGTGTCACTGCCCATGGCAGGGGTGGCACTGGGTGGGCTTTAAGGTCCCTTCCCATCCTGGGATTCTGGGATAAATCCCACTCAGAGGGCCCAGCTGCAGTTTGGGCTCCTCTCCCCACCAGATGTGCTGGCAGGATCCTGATGGTGCTCTTGTCTGTCCCACTCCCAGGAAAGTTCTGGGAACTCTGTTATTCCCAGTTTCTCAGCTGTGGGATCCCTTCGAGGTGCTTTAAATTAAAAAAAAAATAATTCCATGGTGGAAAATGTCACCTTAAAGTGCTGCTGGCAGCAGGCTGAGGGACAGGGCAGGGCTGGCAATGATCCAAGTGCTGCCTGCCCTGAGCACCCAGGGCTTAGAGGGTGTGGGGATGTGTGGGGGACAGCTCAGCACAGCAAAACAGGCTCAGAGCTGGCTCTGCCAACAGGTGCCACATCGACATCCTGGTGTGTGGGGTGTGCCAGGCAGTGCCTGCAGTGCTGAGCCCTCACCCAGCCCAGCCACAGAACCAGCCCCTGCCCAGCCCCTGCAGCATCTCCTGCTCTGGGGCAGCTCCGTGGTGTCCTCTGGGCACACAGGACCAAGCTGCCTTCTCCTGGGGGTCCCCGTGGGATTCCTGCAATCAGAGATGCTTCCAGCATCTCCAGGGTGCTCAACCCTCAGCTCCTCCCCAGGGAAGAACAATGAGCCATTTTCTCTCTGTTACACTCACTGGGTTGATAAGTAGTTGGCAAAAAGAGCTTCTCAGAGTCACAAATATGCTGAGCTGGACCCAGCAGGATCACCAAGTCCAGCTCCTTGGGGAGTCTGGGGTTTGTTGCCCATGCAGGCACATGAAGTTCATTTGAGGGCCCCTCACCTCCTCCACAGTGGCTGGAATGGGTGTGGAGAAAAGAATTTTCACTACAGATTTAATCCCATTTCAATTCATCCTTTCCTTCAAGGATTTCATTTGGGAGCTGCAGTGCTGAGAGGGAAATACAATTCAGTTGATAAAAACCAAATTAGGAAAAGCCCAAAGAGCACCTGGTGCTTCCATGTTCAGACCCATCCAGCCTGAGCTCTGCCTCACAGGTGGAGTTTTTGTGTTGTCATTGCCTGTTTTCCTTCCCACTAATGGGGAATGCTGTGGTGGAAGCTCTGGGTATGCACCAGGTGTGGAGAACAGCCAGATGTTCCAGAAAACTCCTGAAATACTCCAGCTTGCCAGCAGCATCATTTTGTGAATCTCCACCTCTGCTTGTGTCCCTGAGGGCCAGCCCTGGGCTGTTCCCAGGCTCCTCCAGCCAGGGCTTGGAAGCAAAGTGCTGGTTGGGTTTTCAGGGCAGGATTGAATGAGTTTAAACGTGGGTGTCAAACAGCAACATCTGACAGTGACACTGAGCTGGGGTCTCCTTGCTGATCCCTTTATTCCCCTTGTGTCCCCCCTGGAAGCTCCTGCTCCAGCTGAGCTGTGTCCAGGGCTGGGGGACAGTGACTGCCCAAAGGTGGGACCAGAGCAGCTGGGGATGGGGGTCCTGCTTTGGAGCCAGTGGGATCCTGTGCCAAACACAGAGCATTTGGGTGCAGGGGGCAGGGGTTGGGCTTTGGGAATGGGGCATTTCCTGCTGGGGTGGGGTGGCCACTCAGTCTGGGGCTCTGAGCTGGTGACACCCTGCTGCCCTTGGTCATCCCTCCCTTGGCCTCCCAGCACATGGAGCCACAGGAATCCTCCCTCTCCCATCTCTGTCCCATCCCCACACAGCACATGATGCTCCCCAGAGCTCCAAAGGACAGCTAGCTTGTTTTCTCTCTCACTCTTTCTCATCCTTTCCTTTCCTTTCCTTTCCTTTCCTTTCCTTTCCTTTCCTTTCCTTTCCTTTCCTTTCCTTTCCTTTCCTTTCCTTTCCTTTCCTTTCCTTTCCTTTCCTTTCCTTTCCTTTCCTTTCCTTTCCTTTCCTTTCCTTTCCTTTCCTTTCCTTTCCTTTCCTTTCCTTTCCTTTCCTTTCCTTTCCTTTCCTTTCCTTTCCTTTCCTTTCCTTTCCTTTCCTTTCCTTTCCTTTCCTTTCCTCCTTCCTTCCTTCCCCCTAAACTCCACTGTAGGAGTCACTGGGGTGGGTGCTTTGAAGTTGATTTCCTCAGCACAAAAATCCTGAGAGGTGGGAAAAGGAATCTGAAAGGAAAGAGGATAATGCTGTGATTCCCTTAAATCCCAACCTGCATTTCCCCATTGTCCTCATCCTTCCTCCACACAGCCAGTTCTGTGCTGGGAGCCCAGGAGCTGCTCCCTGTGATGCTGGTGGTGATCCCAGGAGCTCACAGCTGCTTTCAGGAAGCTGCCACACATTTTCCCCTGGAATCCTGCCCACCATCCTGCTTTTCCATCGGTTCTTTCCTTCTCCAGCATTTCCCTCAGTTAAGGGCCTCAGTGACTGACAGCAAACAAAAAACAACAAAAAAAGCTCCATCGTGATCATATTTACTGGTGACCTACTTAAAATGCTCTTTCCTGCTGCTTTGGTGTGTGCTGCAGTGCTGCTGGCTCGAGTCTCCAGGGAATTGCTGCTGGAATGATAATGAATGCACAACGTGGCCCCTCGCTTGTTTAACTGGAGTCTCTCAAAGACATGGTTTATTTTTTATTGCATCATTTAGACTTCCTTTTTCTCCCCCACTTGTGATGTATTATTCCCATTTTTGGTCTCCCTGCTTCGTGCTCTGACTGCAGGCAGTGCTATTGTTTGAAGTGATGCCATTAAATCATGGGATGCCTTCATCTTTTGATATTTTTTCTGTTTGTTTTTCAGGAAAATTAGGCTCTTAGCTCTCTCCTTTAGAGTCTGAACTGTGTTGTCAAAGGCTTGTGTTGAGCATAATTTTTTTTTTCTGGTGAAAATACTCTAGCAGAGGTGATTATTTATTTAACAAACGCTTTACACCTACTCTGGTACATTTTTGTAGGGTTGTTGTAAATGGGTTTGCAGTGCAGGATGGGAAGTCATCAGCATTTTGCATATTCATAGAATCATGGAATGGTTAGGGAGGGAAGGGAATTTAAAGCCCATCCATTCCCACCCCCTGCCATGGGCAGAGACACCTTCCACTGTCCCAGGCTGCTTCTTGGGCACTGCCAGGGATCCAGGGGCAGCCACAGCTGTGCCAGGATCTCCCCACCCTCCCAGGGAACAATTCCTGCCCAGTATCCCATCCAGCCCTGCCCTCTGGCACTGGGAGCCATTCCCTGTGTCCTGTCCCTCCATCCCTTGTTCTCAGTCCCTCTCCAGCTCTCCTGGAGCCTCTTTAAGCACTGGATGGGGCTCTGAGCTCTCCCTGGAGCTTCTCCTCTCCAGGTGAGCACCCCCAGCTCTCCCAGCCTGGCTCCAGAGGGGCTCCAGCCCCTGGAGCACATTTGTGGTCTCATCTGGACTTGCTCCAACTTTTTAATTGCACCTCTCAAGTCTTCCTTGTTTTCCTCTTTACCAATTCATTTAGAGGAAGGTTTGGATGTTCCTACTCACTCCCCAGAGCTCTGCAGTGCTGTGGTTGGGAACGACAGGGCTGTGTTTGTTGTAATTTGTGAATTTAGGATTGAGTGTGTCCATGGAATGGTAAATTAATCCTACATTTGCAAAGAATATCATGCCCCATCCCTGGAAGTGTCCAAGGCCAGGCTGGATGAGGCTTGGAGCAGTCTGGGACAGTGGAAATGTCCCTGCTCATGGCAGGGGTGGCACTGCATGGGCTTTAAGGTCCCTCCCAACCCAAACCATTCCAGGGTTCTGTAATTCCATGAATATCAGGATGTAGGAATTCACTGAACCTGTGGATAAGGGATCACACCTGACATGTTCTTTTCTGGTGACTCCAGAATCCTTCTGGGTTCATACCCCAGTCACGTGGAGCAGGCTGAGTTTCCATGCCAGCCTAAATCCCCTGACCTCGAATCCAAGCAGGATTCCTAAGCACATGGATAAAAATGCATAAAACAAACTCTACCTCGTGTCTTCTGCGTTTCCTGACACCCAAGAACTTCATTAGAGCAAAGCCCTGCGTTCAGGTGGAAATTACAAACTCAGGTGCTTAAAGTCCATAGGATCACAGATTCAGATTGGAAAAGCCCTCCAAGATCTGAGTCCAGCTGTTCCCCCAGCACTGCCGAGGCCACCAATGCCTCATGTCCCCAAGTGCCACATCCACAGGGCTTTTAAACCTGTCCATGGAAGGAGACTCCAGCCCTGCCCTGAGAAGCCTGTTGAGATAATTCTCCAGATAATTCAGATAATTCTTGTTTTCTCAGCAAACACTCTTGCACTGGGGGTTATTTTCACAGGCTGGCCAAGGAATTGGAGGTGCTGAGAGAACATTTGCCACCCTCTCCCAGCCAGTTCTGGGTTACTGCCCTGTAGTCCCTTCCCAGGGCAGATCTATGCCCTGTGTTGTCCCCACAGAGGTGACAGTAATCATGGAGGAGGCAGGACAAGAGGGAATCAGCTCCACTGTAAAGCCACTCAGGAAATTAATTCAGTCTCTGGCTCCAGGGCACTGGCTCCAAATGAGGCTGTAAGTAATGTTTAGTGCTCCTCTAAGTGGTGAGGAAGAGCTGGTCAGGAGCACAAACATGAGAGCAGCTTGGTGCTGCTTTGGGAAGAGGAACCCATCAGTCCATGGGCACGGTGCCCCCTCCAGCTGGGATCACTCCCAGGTGAGGGCTGAGCTTTGTAAAGTGAGTTTGGAGCCTTTGGAATGGGTGTTGCTGCCTCCCTAGGGAAATTGGGATGTGTGTGCTGTTCTCAGGCATGGCAGTCCTCACCCCTCATCCCTCACAAACACAGAAATAAATCGGGATTTACTGGAAGAGCTGCCAGAGAAGTTCCAGCTACAAAATGTGGCTCACGGGGAGAAGTTGGGATTACAGAGAGGAATACTGTCTGTCCAGGTCTGTGTCCATGGGAGTTCATGTGGGAGCAGTAAATGGAATATTTAGAAGGAGACAGAGCAAGCAGGGGAAGGAAATCACAACAGTGTTGTTGTCCAAAGAATCTTTGTCACAGTCAGTGGATTTTAATGCCACCATGTTCCAGCTGTCCATGAGCTCCAGTGGCTGATTCCACCTTACAAAGTGCCCAGAGCCTGTACCTCAGTTTCAGACATTGATCAGGACTTGTATTTTATCTCCTCATCTGCTTTAACTTTAGTTCATCCACCAAAGCCTGTGGTATAAATTAATATTCCTAGGCCACAGGGTGCATTGCATAAAGCATTTTTACATCCAAATGGCACCATACATCCTGTAACAGAGCAGTGATTCATGGGCTGTTATATGGTAAAGCTGAGGTGAAGCCAGCTGACTAATTTAGACTGAGTAATTAGATTCTGAATTAAGTGCACAAAAGATGATTATTTTTTTCCATTCGTGCTTTTCCTTGTGTGAACTCAGATGAGCTGATACTGGAGGAAAGGTGTTTTCCATTCTGCATGGTACCTGCTGGCAGCCTGAAGGGCAGTTAGAGAAGATTTACAGGGATGGCTCCATCCCTGTGCCACCCTGCTGGGAATGTTCACGAGCCAGGCTCCCTTCCAGGAATCCCAGTTTGCAGCCAGGCCTTGGGGACCCTTCCTTCACCCAGGCCTGTGTTTGTGTTTGCAGGGATGGAGCACTCTGACACTGATGTTTCCTTGATGTACAGGTAGAGACCAGCCAAGCAATGAAATATCCCCACCCGTGCTGCTCATGGATCAGGGAATGGTTTGGTTGGGAAGGGGCCTTAGAACCCATCCAGTGCCACCTCTGCCATGGGCAGGGACACCTTCCACTGTCCCAAGTGGCTCCAAGCCTGGTCCAGCCTGGCCTTGGACACTTCCAGGGATAGGGCAGCCACTGCTGCTCTGGTCAGCCTGTCCTTAGACCCTCTCAGTCTCCCCCTGCCCCAATCCCCTGGCACAGGAGTCATTCCTTTGCTCCTGTGCTCATGGAGATGCTGGTGGGAGCAGATTTGCAGAAGCTGAGCTATGGATCCAGCAGGATCTGAGCTGTCACCTGCTCCACGCCATGGGGACAGGTCCCCCAGCCCCTGGTGACCACCTCTGCTTGTGTCCAGCTCCTGCCTGGGGGTTCCAGCCAGCCCCAGCCCCACAGAGCTGCTGGAAGCTGAGCCTGGCCCAGGGATGGTTCCCAGTCCTGCTGCATCCCCAGGGACGCTGGAGGGGCTGAGCTCTCCCTGCCCAGGCAGCAGGCTCATCCTCCACCACGTTGCTCAGGGGATTTCCACGGGGTTCTCAGCCCCCGGGGTCAGCAGGGGGATGTTGGACCCCAGGGCCATCTCCAGCTGCAATCTCCAAACCCCAAACCAGTCTCCCCAGCCAGCCTCGCTATTTTTAGTTTGGTTTCCCAGGGAAACGAGGCTTTATGTGGCTGCTGTATCCTGAGATTTGACAGTGAGGGAAAGAGGTAGTAAAGATCATTCTCTGTGAGACTTTTTTTTTTGTGAAAATGGCTCATTTTGATTAAAGAGACAAGCCCTGAAATCTTCAGCCATCCAGGGAGTTTCAGTGCCCCCAGGCCTTGGGCAGTCACTGCCTTGCTGCTTCCTCAGGCCTCCAAGAATTATCCCAGCATGGAAGAGGAAAAGGTGCTGAGGGCCAGGGCAGGAGTGTCAGGAGTGATTTTTTGGGTTTATTTATATTTTTGGGAAAACAGACTGTAGTCCTTCCTCCTGTGAAGAACATCTCACGGGATGCTCTTCATGGAAGCACAAAAGATGCTTCTGTGGAGCCTCCAGCCATGTGCAGGATCCAGCAGCATCTGCTGAATGGATCCTTTGCCTTTTTTTAATGTGGAAAAGAGGAAAGCAAAGCTTTTTTGGTGCCTGAACCCAGTGACCCTGGGCTGCTGCAAACATTTCAGCCCCACACACAGACTTGGCCTTGGTGTCCACATGGAAAACTAGTTGGTGACATTTCCTTCCCAGGAACTTTTGAAGAGAGCAAAATGGGTGATTAAAACACTTACTGATAAATTTGTCACCTCATAGACTGGCAGATGTGTTTTGCCTTGCTCAGCATCAGCTGGAGAGTGAGGCAGGACAGGATCCTGTTTTCCAGAGCCAGGGAACATAAGGTGCATCCCACAGCAGGCATGAAGTGAGGGTTTAAGTAGCCTGAACCAGGGGAGGTGATTTTTAGATCCCTTGTGGTGTGTCAGGAATCTTCCAAGGGCTGTAGGGGTGATCTGCAGGAGCCTCCTGCCCCTGTGCAGTGACAGCTGGGGACAAGGGGTGTCCCCAGGGTCTCTGAAATGCCACCACATCTCTGTGTTCAGGACCTTCATTCCACCATGCACCTTCAAAGCAGAGCAGGAGATGTCTCCAGCAGCTGAACAAGTCCCACTTTGGGGCAGGTACCAGGGATAGAGGTGCCAATTCCCAGAACCTTCATCCCTGTCTGGATTTGCCTGAGTTGGACATTTGCAGTGTAAGGGACGTGTTTGCCCAGCTGCTTGTCAGGGCTGGGTTTAGCTCAGGCTGGAATTAATTTGCTTTATAATAAGGAATTATATGAAGACTTCTGAATGTTGGTAGTCCTCTTGTGTCTCACTGACAGCTCCACTGGTGCTGTATCCTGCAAATTGGCCAGAAGAGTCCTGAACCACAAGAGAAAGGAACAGGATAAGGATGAGCTTGGAACAGGACAGAAAACACAGCTTGGGAGAGAGTGAGCTCGAGAGGAAGCTCAGGCTGGTGCAGCCCTCACACCTGAGTGACTCAAGGGGGACTCAGTGCCTGGTGTGGTTCACACCCCCTGCAGCAGGAGGTGTTGGGATGTGTCACCTCACAGTGACAGTGAGGAGGATCTCACACTGCTGGCAGGGACCTGAGGCAGGGGGAGGGATCAGTGCTGGTGATTCCTCTCTGCTGAGGGCTTCAGCCTGAGGCTTCTCATCACAGAATGATAAAATCAAGGTTGAAAAAGCCCTCTGAGATTGAGTCCAGCCATTCCCCCAGCGCTGACCCCTGTCCCCAAGTGCCACATCCATACAGCTTTTAAATCCTTCAGGGATGAGGACTCCACCACTGCCCTGGGCAGCTGTGCCAGGGCTGGGCAACCTCTTCCATGAACAAATTTTCCCCAAATCCAACCTGAGCCTCCCCTGGCCCAGCCTGAGGCCGTTCTCTCTCCTGTCCCTGTTCCCTTGGAGCAGGATGTCCCCTGGATGTCCCCTCCTGTCAGGGAGTTGTGCAGAGCCAGAAGGGCCCCCCTGAGCCTCCTTTTCTCCAGAACACCAACAATCCAGCACTCCCAGCCCGAGCAGCCCCAGCAGCCAGACAGGCTTGTTTAGTGGCAGCTCTGGGAGCCACGGGGCACACAAAAGGTGGAGGAGAGGTGGCAGTGGGTACCAGGTGTGACAGACCTTGGTGAGACATTGAGGTGAGCAAGGCTGGCTCATCACTGTCATTCCTGTCTAGGCTGTGACCACATTATTTACTTTGAATAAATTGGAAGGGAATTTCTATTCATGAAATCTGAGGCACCTGCTGTGATTGATGACTTTGAGGTTACACCCCAAAATGTTCCACCTCCTTTAGGTGGCACTGCCAGGCCTGAGCTGCCTCATCCTCCCATGGGCAAATCTCCTCCTCAGAATGACCTTGGTGCTCCTGATCCAGCTTTGCAAGAGGAGCAGCACTGGCTGTGCTCAGCTGGGCTAGAGGGACTTTGGATTGGCAGGACACAGGGAATGGCTTCCCACTGCCAGAGGATGGGCATGGATGGGATATTGAGGAGGAATTCTCCCCTGTGAGGATGGTCAGGCCCTGGCACAGAGTGCCCAGAGAAACTGTGGCTACTCCATCCCTGGGAGTAGCCAGGCTGGGCAGGGCTTGGAGCACCCTGGGGCAGTGGAAGGTGTCCCTGCCCATGGCAGGGGTGGCACTGGATGGGCTTTAAGGTCCCGCCCACATCATTCCATAATCTTGCCCACAGGATTAGAGGCAGGTTTTGTTCGTATTTATGTGGAGAAAACCAGCAAAATGAATGACTGAACACAGAGGGCTCAGTGCTGCTGGCCCAGTGTCCATAAACTCCCTGGGATTCTGCATTCCTCATGTAGGGTCATGCAAGCCTCATGTCAGTTGAGTTGTGATCACACATCTTCTGCAGCTCATAGCAATGTTGTGTTGTGGTTGTAGCTGGAGCTAAAAATAGAATGGGAAAGGGCAGGATGGCCACCAGTGACCTAGTTCTGGGATTTGGTGTGCTTGGTTTTCTAAAAGTCAAAGAGATAAAAGCTGTCTGCCTGTCAACTTAGTTTCCAAGGGATGCTCTGTTTGAGGGAGATTGTTCCCTGGTCAAGCAACTTCCTCCAGGTTTGGTTGAAGAATTCAACCACATTTAGCTCAATGCAAACCTGGCTGCAGGCAGGAAGAAAATCCCTGAGGGGTTTAGTGGTCTTGTGTCCTCGCCCCTGTTCTGCTTTGTTGTCACTGCTGGGAAGGTCCCTGAGCATCTCTGTGACAGGCAGAATGTGCAGGGAACACATGGGAATGTGCAGGACCCCACAGACAGCCCTGTGACCCCGAGCTGGGCACTTGACATCAGGGACTGCTCACGCCAGGAAGCTTGAAAATCAATTAACTTCTAACTGCAAAGCTTATTAACCCAGAGAAAAACATCTGCATTCCTGGGTCAGAGGTGGATTTGAGTAAGGAGAGGAGGGATTCAGATGCAAGTCTGGGAAAGGCACAGGGCAGGTTGGGGTTAGGTTTGTTTTGCTCTCCAGCAGAGCACCCCTCGCTCCCAGCAGCAGGGGGTGGATGAAACCACCTTGCCTGAGGATTGGGTCCTTTTTTTCTAAAAACCACCCTTGGCATAGCAGCTGATTCCTCCTCCCTGCTGCCCTCCCACTGGGGCTCTCCAGGGAAGAGTAGGTGCATTTGCATTCTGTGGTCAGTGCAGAGAAATTCAGGTGTGACAAGAGCCAGGCAGAGCCACTGGGTTTGATCTGCCTTCCCCCAGAGAGGGTTTTATTCAGGTATCCTGGCGCTGCATTTTGCATTGGATTTATTTATTAATGTTCTCCCTGTCTGTGAGATTTGGGGGTGGAGTGGGGATACGAGAGGGAACCAGGCTGAAATGCACCTCTGTTTTCAGAAGACAGAATTATATTTCTGCCTTCAGTCCCAAATGATGGTTGATGCATCAGCAGAGGAAGTTTGGGGTGACAGAAGTTAAGTGTGCATCAGCTTCGTGGTTTTTATTGAGAGCTTATTTTTAACCATAAACTTTGAGGGGAAGGTTCTTGACTTTCCTTTGCATTTAATAAAGGTCACCTCCTGTCCCAGGCTGTGAATCCACCGCAGTCCTGCTCCCAGCTGGAGCCTTCAGCAGCCTTGTAGCTGCCCTTGACTTTTGGGGCAGCCTCAAGATGAATTCCCCGGGGTTAAACTGAATTCCTGCCCACTAGGCCTCGGGTTACTGCAGTTTTCTCTGTGCTTTGAAGATCCTGTCACTCACATCTTATCTCCTTTTCTCAGAGCAGAGATCTGACAGGGACTGGGCCTCCAGGCTGCGATTCCAAGTGACTTAGCAGGTGTAAATGTCAGGGGAGATGGAGGCTTGGAGCTGTGGGGTGGAGGGGCCCTGCTGTGAAGGGGACACATCCACCCCTCCCAAGATCCATCTCTCACCCATCTCTTCCTGCCCTTTGTCTCTGAGGACAGGTGTTGAACCCCACATCTCAGTCCCCCTCTCCAAAAAGCTCTGCCAGTGCAGCTGTGTCTGGGTAAAAATCTTTTCTCAGCACGGCTTGGGTCCCTTTGTGCCTCTTCCCACCCCTTGCTGAGAGCTCTTCCGGGAAAACTTGTCTTTAGTCTGAGCCTTCCTGAACTGGTGCCTTCATGGCTTTTGCTGGTTCCAGGTTTATTTAACCTGGAGTTGTTTGTGTCTAGACAGGTGAGTGGGGTGGGTTTCAGTGGGAGGGCAGTGAGTGAAGGACCTGCCTGGAGCTCTGTGGGGTGACAGCCTCACCCCAGCTCCTTTGAGGTGTGCCCTGCTGACAGAGCCCTAATGGGCTGGGTCCCCTTGTTTCACCTAAAGCCTTGTCATCCTCCTTGCTTTGTTTGCAGCACACTCAGAACTGCTTTTTCAAGGTACTTGCCCAGCTGGAATATCCCTAAATATGCATCGAGTCCCAAGTCATGTCTCTGCAATCCCTGCAAGCGAAGCAGAAGGGATGTTTAAGCAGGGCCTGGATAAATTTTTAAACAGAGGTAACAAGCCAAGGAAGAGGTGGCAGGTGATGAAATGAGGGTGAGGAAAGAAGCAAATGAGATCTCTGATGTGTGAGTGCCTTTTCTGCAGGTCTGAGGCACCCTCAGTGCTAATGAGCCCCAGTGGTTTTGTGTGCCAGCCCCAGCCCCGGTGCTGGCTGAGGGCACTGCTGGGTGTGGGCACTGCTGAGTGAGGGCACTGCTGGCTGAGGGCACTGCTGAGTGAGGGCACTGCTGGCTGTGGGCACTGCTGAGTGAGGGCACTGCTGGCTGAGGGCACTGCTGGCTGAGGGCACTGCTGAGTGTGGGCACTGCTGGCTGAGGGCACTGCTGGCTGAGGGCACTGCTGAGTGAGGGCACTGCTGAGTGTGGGCATTGCTGGCTGAGGGCACTGCTGGCTGAGGGCACTGCTGAGTGAGGGCACTGCTGGCTGTGGGCACTGCTGGCTGAGGGCACTGCTGAGTGTGGGCACTGCTGGCTGAGGGCACTGCTGAGTGTGGGCACTGCTGAGTGTGGGCACTGCTGGGTGTGGGCACTGCTGAGTGTGGGCACTGCTGAGTGAGGGCACTGCTGAGTGTGGGCACTGCTGAGTGTGGGCACTGCTGCTGCTGCAGTGAGGGGTGGCCTCTGCTCCCCCTCAGGTGTGGGCAGGTGATTGTGCAGAGCAGCTCTGCTGGTTTAGCCAAGTCATGAATTTCAAACAGGGAAATAAAGAGGAGTTTTTCTGCAGAGTGGTTGAAAGGAATATGGCTTTGTCCAGCCATGCCTTCCTGCATGCCTCCTCCCACTGGCATCCCAGACTGGCCATTGTGAAGTGAGCCAGGCCAGCTCCCATCCTGCAGCCCCAGGGCAGGCCATGCCAAGTGACAATTGCCCATCTGGAAGTGTCCCAGGCCAGGCTGGATGGGGCTTGGAGCAGCCTGGGATAGTGGAAAGTGTTCCTGCTCAGGGCATGGAGTGGGAATGGATGATCTTTGAGGTCCCTCCCAACCCAAACCAGTGTGGGATTCCATGATTAAATGATCTTGAAGACCAATCTCTGATCCCATTTCTTTTCCCAGAATTCAGGACAGTTTTCTCACCGCCGTGGGTTCCTGTTGTCTGTGTTACACAGTTCAGATCACAGGGACACAAGGACAGTGTGACAGGGAGGAGGTTTCAGTGCCATGGGCCTGGCTGGGCCTGCAGTGCTCGCTCCAAGGCACAGAGAGCAGTGGGGCCAGTTCTGCAATGATTCAGGAATCACTTTTGAACAGTGGTAGATGATCTCACAGGGTGTTGGAATGGTTTGAGTGGGAAGAGACCTTAAAGATCATCCAATTCCACCCCCTGCCATGGGCAGGGACACCTTCCACTATCCCAGGCTGCTCCAAGCCCCGTCCAGCCTGGTCTAGGACACTGCCAGGGATCCAGGGGCAGCCACTGCTGCTCTGGGCACCCTGTGCCAGGGCCTGCCCACCCTCACAGTGAACAATTCCTTCCCAATATTCATCTAACCCTGCCCTGGGCAGTGGGAAGCCATTCACTCTTGTCCTGTCCCTTGAGGCTCTTGTGAAATTTTCCTCTCAGCCTTTTTGTAGGTGAGGATACAGAATACCAATAAATCTGATTATCAAACTCACAAGCTCTTTTCCAAGGAAAGAAGAGGGGATGCAAAGAAGAGTGCCTGGAATGCAGGGATGGTGTGAGGTTCCTATGTCAGCAGCTCTTGGACAGACTGACAGGGGATCAGCACTCCTGAAATGTTCCTCCATGTAGGCTGGGAAATTCCAACATCATCAGCTCGTCCCTCTGCAGCTCAGCCGGGACTCATCCCTTTTGGCATCCCTTCAGGGTTGGTTGCCAGTGATGTGTTACTGCATCTCCTGCTTGAGTTCAAAGGAATTGGGTTAATGAGCAGAAAGTCAGCCATCAAATTACACTGACGCTTGCTTGCTGCCTCCTGGATTTCCCACTGCTGCCTCTTTGATCCCTGGGATGCAGGCAATTAAATACAGCAGCATTAAACACAAGGCACCTCACACGCTGGGTTTAGTCCCTTGCTTTTGTGTAATGTGGTCTTCAGATGAGGCTGAAACAGGATGAGAGCGAGGAGGTAGGGGAGGGAGGAGAGCACAAATTAGTGGAAAACCTTTTGTCTTGGGAAATAAAACAGATCTCGAGACAGGCTGTAATTCCTAAAATCCTCAGGTACTTCAGCAGGCTGGGAAAGGCAGCAAGCCAGCCTGGAGGAGGAGCAGCAGCTCAGGAAAGGACAGATCCATCAGGAGTGACTGTCACTGAGGCTGGGGATTCCACAGTGCTGAGGGAGATCCAGGGCTGGGCTCAGCCAAGGTGCTGAAGAGAGATCAGGGGAGCAGCATCAGGGGAAAAGGAGCTTCTCTGGGTGGCTGCTGTTGCACTGTGAGTCTGCTGGCACAGGCCCTTGAGCAGGAAGGGATGCTCCCTCCATCTGCTGCTGGAATAGCAATCCCAGGAATCAATCCTGGCCTTTCCAGGGATTTAAATCTTCATTTGAAGAGGGTCCTTGCCCAAGAGTTGAGAAGGAGGCACAGATCCCTCTGGGAGCTCAGGCCAGCAGCAGCCCTGCAGCATTGCTGTGCTGGAAGGGGCTGCTCAGTCAGGGAGTGCCAAAACTCAGCATGCAGAGAGAGCCAGGCTGAGGCCAGGCTGCTGCCAGCGCCTGTCTTGGGCTAGGAAGGGCTGTCACCACCCAGAGACAGCACAGTGACCCCAGGCCCTGTCACATCTTAAAATTCCCTCCTGAACAGCAACCTCTGATGAATCCTGGGGGTTGTTTTCATTTCACCTGCTGACAGCAGCCACATCCTGCTGGGTTTGCTGAGTGTTGTCAGCTGAGCTTGAGAGAGCAGGAACTGGAGGTCAAGGCCTGCCTGACAGTGAGAATTAGGAATGAGGGCATCATAATCCTAACTCCAGATTTAATGATTCCTTTCAGCATCATTAAAAATATTCAGGGGGCTTGTGGAGTTGGGCACATCCTGTAACTGTATGTGTTGGGGAAATTTATTTTTGCAAAGAAAGGCTGTTCTGTTCTGCCATGACTCAGGCCTGGGGATTGGGAGCACAAATAGGAATGATCCAGCCAGGAGAGGACGTTTCTGTGGTGAGGAGGGTGGCAGAGGGGGCGTGCTGCAGCTCCACAGCCTCACACAGCACAGGAAAACATTTTTAGCTCATGCAAATGTTTCACTTCCTCCTCATATGGTGACTTCACAGAGGCAGGCACCGGAGATGGTTCTGTCAGCAGCTCCTCAGCTCCACTCACAGAGATGCCAGCATGCCCTGGAGCTCTGGGAATGATCCTGGCAGGCTCTGGAGCTGCAGCCTGGCATGGGGCTGGCTCTGCTGGTGTGTGAGAGCCTGAAATCAGCCCCCACAGACGGGATTTGTTCTTTGTATTTTGTATTGAATTGTCTCTCACAGCCTTGGCTCAGGTCAGAGACAGGAGCTGGGCTGGGCAGAGGCTGGGATGGAGCTGCTGCAGCCTGGCTGTCCCTGCCTGTCCCTGCCTGCTCTGCCTGCAGTGTCCCTGCCTGTCCCTGCCTGCAGTGTCCCTGCCTGTCCCTGCCTGCAGTGTCCCTGTCTGTCCCTGCCTGTCCCTGCCTGTCCTTGCCTGTCCCTGCCTGTCCTGTCTGACCCTGCCTGTCCCTGCCTGCTCTGCCTGCAGTGTCCCTGGCTGTCCCTGCCTGTCCCTGCCTGTCCTGCCCAGCTCTGTCTCCTCTCCAGCATAACAATTCCAGGATTTGTCCTTTCCCCTGCCCACAGGGATGTGTTGGAATGGCCGCAGCATCCCAGCACAGTCCAGGGGAGCTCAGGTTGATTGAGGGTCCCTTAATTGTAAACAGAAATTCAGGTTGTGCTTGGTTGTTTGTTTGTGTGGAATATTTGAACCAGCTTTCCTAACTCTACAGACACAGGAGGTCAGACTATGCCAGTTAAAATTCAGATTGTTTTTCTCCAGGTAGCCCTGTGGGTCAGATGGCTGCTGGTGGCCTTGGGGGTGATCCTGCCACTTCAGCCAAGGGTGATGCCCTGCAGGGATCTCCTGTGACAGCCAGAGCAGCTTTTGTTTCAGCCTTTCTAGGAAACAGCTGGAGCAGAGCCAGGGAGGACGAGATGGGAGAGGGGACAGGGAGGGACAGCGGGGGCTGGGGTACAGATGTGCTTCTGCTGTGGCAAAGAGGAGGGGGAATGGGATTCTTTGTGCATCACACGGTGACAGGGGTGCCTGGGAGGGCTGATGGGGATTTTGGGGTCCCCAGAGCAGGGACAGTCACCATGGCAACCAGCAGCATCCAAACAGTCACTGTCACACTGCCTGGGTGATCGAATGAGTTCATCTCCAAATCCCTAAATAACAGTGATAACAATAATCCCATGGAAATGCTGGGTGGGCAAGGGGCTGAGGAATCACTGCAGCCCCTGATTCCATGGGGAACCACACAGGAGATTCCTAGAGCAGGGAAGAGCAGCAGGAGGAGTTGGTGCCCTCCTGCATCCTCGTGGGCTCCAAGGAAGGACATTGCCCCTCATTTTTAGTTCCATGTGCTCAGGACAGCAGTGGACAGAACCCCTGAGTGTGCAGATTGCTCAGTGCTCTGCAGAAATGGGGGAAAGCACCAAAAAGTTCATTTCTGACAAGTCCCACCAATCTGGGGGGGGATGCTGGTTTATGGTGTGTGATTTAACAACAAAAGTAATCTTGCTTCTCAGCCTCCCACTGAACTTTAGCCATGGCTCAGGCTGTGCAGCACCATGGTGGCACAGGTGTGGGGGGATTTTCCATGCTGAAAATCTGATTTTTGGTACAGAAAATTTTCCATATTGAAAAAAGAAGCCTCTCTTACCATGGAGGTAAAGGATCCTTTCCAGTTACTGTATTTTCCCCCCTTATCTCCTGTATTTTCACTCCCTTACTGGCCAGAGCTACAGCAGGGGAAGCAAATCCATCTCTGCATCTATAAAGGTTGAATTTTTTATAGACAACTAAATATTTTAACACATGGAGACAATAACACTCTCCTGTTAAAAATAAGCAAGCTCCTCCGCCTTAGTTATGTGGCAGTTACCAAAAAATAACATCCACTGGAGCACTCAGCTGCAATTTAAAAGTAAAATTAAAATTTCGTGGTGTTTGTCTGGTTTGACAAGATTTATTGCAATCTCTCATTATGCGGCAGGTTCAAGGGAACCTCTCCAGAGGACACAGAACAATTTAGAAAATGAAAGCCTAAAACAGTTTATTATTAGAAGGTGGGTTGGAGTTTGTAGGGCTCCTACACGGAGTTATTTCATCTGGTACATTGGAGATATTTTTGCTGAAGCCATTAAACCCTTGGCACACAAACCTGTTATTAAAACTGATTTAGGCTAAGACAGGATAAATACTTTGAACTCTTGATTTAATTGACTTATTTCACTTCAGAATTCAGTCTCAGGCCTAAGACTAAAGAGAATTTAATTCCCAAATTTCCCTTTCCTGCCTATTTGTAGGTGCCAGCTGCAGGTCCCTGGTGTCCCCTCCATGGCCCAGACCTCACAGCAGGTTGCAGTGTAGGAATATTTCTCTTTTTCACTTGGATTCTGAGCTTCAGGGTGGAAATATTTTCCTCCCTGTGTTGCTGCTGCTTCATCCCATTTGTGTGATGCCCTTGCCTGGAACACAAAGCGTTCCCTGCCCTCCCCCAGGTCACAGCTCTGCTGAAGGTCTCACACAGGAGTTCAGTGGGAGCTTTGTGTCCATGTCTGTGTTCAGCAAACATGGACGAGGAGGAAACTGCTGCTCAGATAAACAGAGATCAGGCTGCCCAGGGAATGGTCACAGCTTCAGGGAGCTCCAGGAGCATTTGGACAGTGCTCTCAGGGTGGGATTGTTGGGGTGTCTGTGCAGGGCCAGCAGTTGGACTGGATAATCCTGATGGGTCCCTTCCAGCTCAGGATATTCCATGGTTCTGTGAGATTAAAATCTGGTTTTATGGAATCCATATTACGTTTTTATTGTCCTGGTTTTCCTCCTGCTCATGCCCCCAGCTCTCTCTGCATGATTTTCATGTCTGATGACAGCTCCACCTCTGTCTCTCAGCCCTGGCCAAACACTGCTTTTTCCTGGGTGATTTTCTGTGTCCCTGCAATTACCTTGGCGTGTTTGCCTGGACCTGAGCTGTGACATGAAAGCAGGCAGTGCTTGCTGGAGGGCAAGGGATGCACCTGGGATGCATCATAATTCCTGCCTGAACACTTGGAGCTGCAGGTCTGAGCACGTCCTATGGGGAGAGACAGGACAGGCTGAGCTGCTCGGGCTGGACTGCCTCACACATGGCCACAGTGGCCCTTTGGCCAGGCCAGGGCTGGGGACAGCTCTTGGTGGAAGGTCCTTCCCCAGCAGAGTGTCCTGTGTTCCCTACAGTTGAGCCAAGTTCTCTTTTTTGTGGTTTTTCTCCTTTTTGGGCAGTGCTTGTTCCCCTATCACTGTGATCTCTCTGCAGTTTTGCCCCCTTTGGGTTTATTTTCTCCCAGGAAGGATTTTGGTGGGACTGTTCCTGTGTGCTCCAGCTTTGGAGCATCCCTCCTGCCACAGCTCTGGGGTCTATCCTTGTCCCTGGCCCAGCTCTGGGGTCTGTCCTTGTCCCTGGCACAGCTCTGGGGTCTGTCCTTGTCCCTGGCACAGCAGCACTGCCAGGATGAGCCATGGAGCCTCACCCTGTGTGTGAGGAGCACCAGGGACCTTCATCATGTTCCAGAGCAAAATGATCCTTTGAGAAACCCCCAAAAGGAAGGGTTTGAGACACCAGCACCCAAAATCTGTCTGTTTGCTTGCCAATGGAGTAAGGCTTAAAAAACCACAATAAATTATTTTATCTTGGATATTTTATTTGCTTAGCAGAAACTCATGTGAATGTGTAAAAATGATGGAATGTCACAGAATCAGAGAACAGTTGGGTTGGAAAGGACCTTAAAGCTCATCCAGTGCCATGGCAGGGACACCTTCCACTGTCCCAGGCTGCTCCAAGCCCAGTCCAGCCTGGCCTGGGACACTGCCAGTGTCCATTTTCTGATGCAAACAGGAGCTCAGCTGGTCAAAAGAGGACCCTGAGCTTCCCAAAGAGTCCCAAAGTGTGCTCACACTCACACCCTCCCCAGATGCTGCGTGGGGCAGTTGAGGACGTGCAGAGCTCAGAGCTGGGATCACTCGGGCAGCTCAGAAAAGGCTGAAATTTGTCTGATATCCTCAATTCTGAATTTCTGCTGGAAACAAACCCAGGCTGTTTGCAGGGTACACAACAGTCCCAGTGTGCTTTGGCAGGGTTGGCTTTGCCACGTGGCTGGGATCAAGGCTGGAGGTTTCCTCTTCCAAAATGCCATGTGGATGGTCAGGGTATCCTCAGGGTGACCCCACAGGGAGCTGCTGCTGGAACAACCTCAGCTCTTGGCATTGCAGGTGGTTGTTTAAGCTGAAGTAAAACATGGCAGAGAGGTTCTCTGCAGTTAATAAGATAAATATTAATTATCAGCATCAAACAAAAAGATGGGATAATAGATGCCCATTTTATAGTCCCCCAGCATTAGGAGGGACATGTCCAGGAAGTGGTTTCTTCCCTCCAGTGTCTTCATAAATTCCAGTTTCTCAGGTAAATAAGTGGCATCTTTAGGATGATGGAAATTAAAATACATATAGATAAAATATATAAAATACACAAAATCCTCCCAGGTTGGGCCAAGAGCCTGGTGAGCTGTCCCTGGTGGTTCAATCAGTGCAGAGTTTGTGGTACAGAAACTTCCCAGTAAATTAGGAGTGGAAAGGATAAAAAATCCCAGCTGATGAGGGTTTTTGTTCCTGTCCTGCAGCTCTTTTCAAACAAATTGTAATACTCTGATATCAGACTGCTGGTGTTCCCAACAGGAATTATTGCTTCAGTATCCCAACCCTGGAAATAGAGTGTTGGGAATGCTTGGGAAACATCTGGGCTTGGAGGAATGTTTGCTATAAGATGGAAAAACCCCTCCAGACTCCTTTGCCTCCAGACTTCCAACTGGGCTCCTTCAGGACTGAGCTTTCACAGTTCTGCTTTTCAGCCAAAATCTTTCCTCTGGAGTTTCCAACTTCTTTTTTATCGACTTTCTTCTACATAAAAATGAGGAATAAGTGTGGAGGTGGCTCCACAGGCAGCAGGAAGAGGCAGCTGAGATCCTCTCCCAGGGGTCTCCCAGGCCAGAGAAGCTGCTGAAAGCATTCACAGGTGATCTCCATAGGGAAAATCTGCTCCCAGGCCGTGTTAAGACCCAGACTGAGGTGGTGGATGGTGCTGAGGTCCTTTCCTTGGTGCCAGCTGTCCCCTGGATTTGGTCATTTGTGTCCCTCAGCTCGGGGTGGTTCATATCCCATGTGTGGAGGTGATTCAGGCCCTGGACTGGGATACAAAAGCTTCCCATGGTTCAAGCAAAGCCCTTCCAGCTTCCTTGGCCTCTGTGAGCATCCTCTGCTAAAGCTTCAGCTCCTCCAAAAGCTGAGGCCCAGCCAAGGCCCTCAGAAGCAGCTCCTGACTCATTCTCAGGTTGATTTCATTGGAAATTCTAAACCTGCCTGAGTCAGGGCTTGTGAGGGGGAACCTCTCGGGGCTGTCTGGAGGCAACCATGAATTGCTCTCCAGGATCACAGGAGGATGTTAAGTAGAACATCTCCCTGAAGCTTGTGCTGTCTGCAAGGATAAAGCCAGGGAGGTGCTGCCAACAGAGCTGGAAGAACTTAAACACGTTATCCAGAGAGATCCCATCAGAGAAAGAGAATTCTGGGAAGATGTGTGATTTGGGAAGCCCTTGATAATCCTCAAAGAGGAAAATGGTGGCAGGTCAGAGATCCGTGCTCTCTCAAAACAGCAATTCCCCATCACAGCATTGTGCCCCTGCAACTTGAGGATGCAAAAAAGGGTCTCCTGACAACATGACCAAAGAAATTCTGTGTATTTATGGGAGGAGGGAAATTTCAAAGTGTTTGCTCCCAGTAACATTTCTTAGAGGATGGGACTGACTGAGGGATGTAGAAAAGGATGTGATGAAAATGCTTTCATAGAAGAGCTACAATAGTAATTTAAAATGCAGAAAACCAAACTGTGTTAGCACTTGATCAGGTCAGTCTGTCACTTTATTGGTTCCTCTCAGAGCTGGGTTGATTGTTATCTGTGAACACAAAAAAATCCTTCCGATTTGTTCAGTATTTGTCACCATTTCTTCAGGGCCATGGTAGAAACTTTGACACAAACTCAAGACATTTTTGTTCACTTCCCAGCCTTCCAACTTCATCCCATATCTCATATGTCCCACGTGTGTGCTGCTGGTGTTGAGGTGGAGAAGGGCCAGGGAATGCCAGGGAGTGCCAAGAAATGCCAGGGAATGCCAGGCAGCCCCAGGGGTGAGAATCACCCTGCTGAACTCTGGGGCCAAACTCCAGCAGAATCTTTTCAGTTCATTGTGGTGAGATCTGCCTGGAGTGCTGAGGGATGGTGACAAGGGAAGGTCTTAGAATTTCCAGGGGGTGCCTGGCTCTGGAACAGGCACCAAGGGGCAGGAGGTGCTGCCTCCCCAAACCCCCCTGGATTGTGTTTGAAATGGAGCTGTGGGGAAGAGCCATCCCTGCAGGAGAGGCAGGATGGGGAGAGCAGAAGTTGATGGAGCTTCAGAGCTTTGGAGAGAAGGGACAAAATTGTCCATTTTTCTTCCCTGGTGCCATCTGAATGGTTCCAAAGGAGCTGAGAGTGAATTGCTCTTGCCCAGCACCCATCAGGTGGGCAGAGGGGGAGGATGTGGGGTGGATCCCACCCAGGTGTGCCCCTGTCTCTCTTCCCCTCTTTCCCAGCACACTCTCAGCGTTTTGCTGCCCTCTGCTCCATCTCTTGCTGGCCAACAGCCACGTTCACATTTTTATTTTAAAACCCCTGTTTGGGAGTGTTTGCTGCACTCCCTGGGGCAGGCAGGAGCACAGATGGACCTGAGCAGCATCAGGGTTGGCTCCAGGCCTGCTTTCATTTCCACTCGAAGGAGGAGCTCCTTGAGCTGAGCTGTTAAACCGCGGCCCAAAACAGACTTAGGCCACGCCTAAGTGCTTTGGTGCTTGGGTTGAGCAGCTCGGTCAAAGGCGGTGCAGCCAAACACGAGCCCGTCCCTCTCACCTGTGAGGTGTCACCTGAGGCTTTGCTCACCTGGGCAAGGTTCATTTGGCTCCTGGGCAGCACCAAGGAGTTTTGCAGCAGGAGAGGAGTGGAGCAGTTAAATGTTCCTGCCCCATGGAGCACATCCCAGGGAGCACCAGCTGCACCATCCCCTCCCAGTAACCCCAGCAGGGTTTGGGTGAAGCCACCCCAGGTCCACGTGTCAAGAGCCCCTAAATTCCGTTTGGTTTCTAGCAGAGCAGATGGGCAGAAATCGTGCAAAGAAAAAAACTGACAGGGAGCAGGCTCTGCTCAGCCAAGGGATCAATCCCCGTTGCTACAGCAACTGATTATTGACATTTATTAACAAAAAGCCCACTTATGACTTGAAAGTGCTTATTCACAAAATCTGTTTGCACTTAAGATTATATAAGGAGGCACAGTCTGCACTGCCTGACATTATCCAAACCCAACAACTCACTAAATTCAACCAGAGCTTGGCCAGAGCTGTGTCAGAGCCCTTTCCACTCCCAACCTGCCAAGCTCTGCTGGGACTGATGCCCCCAGTTTTCAGCTCTAAATATCCACTTATTAATTTAATTTCTGCTGTCTACTGGCACAAGGGCAGAGGGGCTGGAATAGATTGTTTGGAAGATGATTTTTCTGGACTCTTGATTTACCAAAGGCATTTTGTCCCAGGTAATGAGCATTAAACTTTCACAGAATCACAGAGGGTGGGAAAGATCTCCAAGATCATTGAGTCCAACTACTGGTTTGGTTTCTACTTTAGAGGATATTCACCTTATTTTGAGCATTTTCTGGTTTTACAAAAGCAGAAATGTTGAATGTTGAAAAGAATGAATTGAGGTGGGATTTCAGCTGTATTATTCTAGGCTGAGTTCAGTTTGTAAATATAGTTCCAAAACACTAACTATAACTGCCAATACTTGTTAATTGTTCTTGTTAATACTTTGTGAGCTGCCAGTGATTGTACTAAATCAAGTTATTGATTTAGTAATCAAAGTAATGACAGTGCTTCAAAATTCTTTTAATTTGAAGTCACTTTGGATGATGCAGAGTTAAGGAATCGTGCTGGAAGCTTCTTGCCAGTGAGGCTTTCTACAGACTTATCATTTTCAAACCCAGCATTTCGAGTTTGTTTTAGTGAAACGGTAGAAAAAGGACAGTAAATCTCTATGGCAAATCGGAAATGTTATTTTGGATTTTGAGAACAATAGAAATGGGAAGTATTGACTAGGCCTAGGTTTAATTTAGGTTTTAATTATAATTTTTGTGTAAGTAGTCTTTAAATCCTTCCTACAAAGCAATCAACACTCCAGAGGTAAAATTCCACCCCTAGGAATTGAGGAGGAGGCAGCTCAAAATAGCACAGCACCCTCTTCTCCCTTTTCTCTGAGTCCTTGTGCAAGCAGAGAGCTCATCCCTGGTTTTCCTCTCCTTTGGATCCCGCAGATGAGGAGATAAAGGCGAGGAGGAGCAGCCCCAGGCCAGAGTTCCAGAGGCAGGAGGTGCCACAATCCTCTCCCAGCAGCACCATCCCATCTCCTGCAGTGCTCCTGGAGCCACAGCTCTGCCCTGGGCACTGGAGCCAGGGCTGTGCCCCTTTGCCAGGCACCACAGCCATTCCCTGCCCCTGCTCTTCCTGCTGCTCTTGCTTCAGGGAGAGCTCAGGGCATCAGGAATGAGCACTGGTACATCCCTGGCTCAGCAGCAAATCCATCAGCCACTTCCATTTTCCCAGTCTTTGCTTTCCCCTGTCCCAGCATTCTCATGGTGCTGACCATGCTCAGCCCCAGATGCCGTGAGGTGCTCCTGGAGCTTTTCCCTCTATTCTGATTCCAGCGTTTGTGGAGCTGTTGTTGTATTGTAGTCCTGTGCCTGGAAGCCTCTAGGAAAATCTTAATTTTGTCTGGATTAGGATCAACATCTCTTTGTCCTTCGAGGCTGTGGCACCTCACAGGCAACAACTTCCCTTCAGGAGCTGCATTCAGACGCAAAAGTTTTTGGAAACTTTTTGGAAAATCCTTTTCAAAGATGTCATTCTGTTCATGGCCAAACCATCCCATCAGTTGCCTTCTGGCTTTCCCTCATCAAATAAACCTGAGGAGAAGAAGCGGGTGGAGGCAGATTTAATCAGAAGCAGCAAGAGTTTTATCAGCTCACGTCTGCAGTGTGGGGATGGTGATAAGTGAGAGCGACAGTGCAGTGATCACATCGGGAGTGATGGGACAATGGCTTCAAACTGAAAGAGAGCAGGGCTGGATGGGATATTGGGAAGGAATTGTTCCCTGGCAGGGTGGGCAGGGCTGGCACAGGGTGCCCAGAGCAGCAGTGGCTGCCCCTGGATCCCTGGCAGTGTCCCAGGCCAGGCTGGACAGGGCTTGGAGCAGCCTGGGACAGTGGAAGGTGTCACTGCCCATGGCAGGGGGTGGCACTGGATGGGCTTTAAGGTCCCTTCCCACCCAAATCATTCCATGATCTTACAGGGCTCCTCCTGTACAGAAACACCCCCAGACAGTGAGATTTGGGGAAGGTGGGATCTAGCTGCCACCAGAGGCTGCAGCCTGTGATTCCACAGCAGGGCTGGATTTTAGCTGTGGTTTCCTGTGTCAGAGGACACAGAGGTGCTGCTGGAGGGGACAGGAGCTGCTCTGCAGCTTCTCCAGGTAAAGCTCTGCAGCGTGGGAGGCTCCAGTTCTCCTCTCAGACTCAGCTTGGTCAGCAAGAAACATTGGGGATTTTCCACCAGCCCGGGAGAGAGCGATGGGGATGGTTCTGGGTGGAACAAGGAGAGCACAGGGACCTTTCAGGCCAGGACGAGCTCACTGCACCTTCCTGCACTCCCGAGATGCTGCTCAATGTCGGTGCCAACTGGAGGGACAGCTCAGGGGCCCTCCTGCCCCAGGCTGGGAATTTGAGACAGGCACCAGGATAATTCCACAGGGAAATCCTGCCTGCTTTGGGAGCTTCCCATTCCCAAACAGCAACTGGCTGCTTTGAAATCGATAGTGCATGGAAAGAGGGGGCTTTGCTTAAATTGACTTTTCTCATCCTGCCTTCTGGGGAACAGTTGGATGGGGGGCTGGGGACTCTCAGACCCATCTCTGGGGCAGAGAGTCTCTGAGTCAAGTAAGGTACCAGTAAGTTTCCTGTAAATTAGCAGTAAGGTGAATTTTCTTTCCTCTGCTCATTTATTTCACTGCCTTACACCTCCCATCCCATGGGCCCGCAGCTGCAGGGATCCCATCCAAGGGCATTGCAGATGGGAATGGGAGCCCGGCCCCTCCTGCTGCCCAGCCCGATTCCAGCCAGGATGCCTTTGAAATCCAATACACGCCTTAAATGTGCTTCCTGCCCCTGTTAACAGCTGCTCCTGCTCCCGTGTGGAAATCCCGGGACACGATGCTGCCCTTGGGTTTCCATGTGGGGCTGGTAATCAGCTCCTTTACCACTTGCTCCTTTATCTCGAGTGGGAGATATCTCTGGAGCAGATCTGGAGTGCTCAGGGTTCAGTTGCACCGTTTGTCTTTGTAAGGGGAAATGGGATTAATTAGCCAGCAGTAACCCAAGGGGCAGAGCAAAATCACGGAATCCTTTAGCTTGGAAAAGTCCTTTAAAATCAAATGCAACCATGAAATCCTCAGGAAGAGCCTCTTCTTCCCCTCACTTCACACCTCTGCTTTTAAATGCTTAATCCCAATAATGGGAAGAGTTTGGATGTGTGACTCGTCCTCTTGGCACAAGAGCATCGAGTACCCGTTAGAGTTGGATGGATTTGGTGGTTTGCTGTCACAGGACATGGTGTTTATGGGGTGAGTTAATGTAGCCCCTGCTGGGGTGAGACAGAAGTACCTGCAGACAGTGAAGTAAAAAAATCAGTGATTGCAGTGATTGACTCAGGCTGGGGAGCTTTTCTCTGTGTGCACAACAAAGGTTAAAATCAGAACTGGGTTTTAATTTAAATATATTAAAAAAAAAAAACAAAAACAGACAAGAGCTTTTAAAGTTGTAGACATACTTGCAGGCTGCTGAGTGTTGGCTGCAGCCTTGCTCCATGGGATCCCAACATTGCCAGGTCCTGTTTCTGCATCCCAAGGTCTGAGCTCCCCTCTCACCCCTGCAGCAGCACACGTGGGTCACACTTCAGAGAGCTCAGAGGCAGTGGAGGATGTGAAACATCACAGATTAATTTTGGTTGGAAAAGACCCCCCAAGATCATGGGAAGTCCTTGCAAAGGTTTCAGCCCAGAACTGCAGCTTAATTACCCTTAATTACACTGCCTCAGCTCTCGAAGAAGGCACAGAAGGAGCCAAGAGCAGCTCCAGTGAGTGACCTCAGTGTTTGCTCTGCCCAAGGAGCTCAGAATTACCTGTCAGCAGCTGCTTTCTCCTGGTCACCAGTGTTTACACATGGAGCCAGTAATTCCAGCTGTTCCCCTCTCGTGCTGCAGGAATTCTGCAATAATTACAGGCAGCAATTTAAAGGTAGCTGGTTCTTCCCTGAGTGGAGTCATGGGAAAATGCATCCACTCAGAGTCAGGTGAGTGTCATCACCTTTGGGAAAGGCTGGTCCAAAGAGATGCAGTGACAGGACGAGAGAGAATGGCTTCTACCTGCCAGAGAGTAGGTGGGATATTGGGAAGATAATCTTCCATGTGAGAGTGGGCAGGCCCTGGCACAGGGTGCCCAGAGCAGCAGTGGCTGCCCCTGGATCCCTGGAAGTGTCCAAGGCCAGGCTGAGCAGCCTGGGACAGTGGAATGTGTCCCTGCCCATGGCAGGGGGTGGCACTGGGTGGTTTTTAAGGTCCCCATACCCAAACCATTCTGGGATTCTGTGATGTCCTTCCAGCAACTGCTGCAAGGAGGATGCTGCACTTCAGGTGTGACCTCCCTGTGAGGCTGCGAGTGTCTCACCAAACCCAGGAGGGATTCCTAAGCTGCCAGGTCATTCTCAGGTGGGTTTTTCAGAGCCTGGCTCACTGAGATGCTCACCTGGGCTGGCAGCAGGAGGTTTCTGTGCCCTCTGTTCTCAGGGATCCCAAGAAACTGTTGGCTCTCGGGGCTGGGGCAGGATTCTAGCTCTGGAGAAATTTGCATTACTTAAGAAGGGTTTTCACGGCTCTCAGGGTCTGGCAGACTCTCTCTAATCATCTGAGCAAATCGTTTGTCCTGCCAAGCTGTGGAGGTTCACCCAGCAAGGCAGAGAATTGCTTAATTCCAGTTTGTGGTGTAACAGAACCTCACTCAGAGCGTTTGGTAAGAGCAGGATGTGTGCCAGGAGAGCACTGCCCTGCGAGGGTCACACCTGTGCTCGCCCCCTTTCATCCTCTGGCCTTTCCCGCCGGGTTTTTGGCTTCCACGCCCTGTGCTGATGTGTGTGACGAGGTGTGAGTGTGGTGTCACTGTGTCCCCGTGTCCCCTGCTCCGGGGTGTCCTCAGCTCTTTTCCCATCAGCGAGTTCTGCCTTCGGAGCTGCCAAGGGGAAGAGGTCAGTGCTGCACACAGGAAGAGAGAGTCATGAGACCGAGAACAGTTTCGCAAAAATATTGTTTGGTTTTTTTTTTTTTTAAATACTGAAAACCCCGTCAGCCACCTCTGTCTGCACCAAAAACCTGAGGTGTGAAAAGCTGAGACCCTAAACTGGACTGGGGAATGTTCCATGTCTGCAGTGTCAGTGGGAAGTGTTTGGGAGAGTTGTGATGGGAGGAAGATGCTCCCCATGCAGGCTGTGTCAAGCTGAAGGGTTCATTTAACATTTGGGCTGTGCCTCCTCCAGCTCTGCAGCCCCTCAGCCCCAGTGGGGGCAGAGCCCTCAGGCAGCAGGGGTGGCTCTTTTTCCAGAGATGATTCCACAGTGGTGGCCTCTTATCTTGTCACTGCAAAGGCTCTTCAGAAAACATATAGGGAGCCTCTTGAACTGGCATGACAGCCTTGGAACAAAGAGTTCATCTGGTTCTGGGGGAAACATTTGCTCCACAACTCGTTTTCCTCTGTCCACAGCTCAATTTCCCAAGTTTTCAGGAGCAATGTGAAACGTGTAACTGTGGTGAGCCTGGAGGAGGATCGACACTGATTGGGAACTGGGGTACAGGGAGATATTTTGCTCAGCTGGAATGACTGCAGCAAAATAAATTAATGCTGAATGCCTGAGCCGTGGATGTTTGATTTGTTAATGGCCTTGGCTTTGCAGGCATTTGGTTGATGTAGCAAATTTCTCAGTGCCATGTGCAGAAGTGCTGATTTCTCCCAGCACAGCTTCAAAATACGGAAGCAGAAACTGTGATAATTCTGTCTGCTGAGAGATGGAGCTGCTGGTGGTGAAGCTCCAGCATTTGGTACCTGAAGATAGGATCCAAGACGGCTCAGGATTGTTTGGTACTGTCCTTGCCACAGCCCTGGGAAGTGACCAGTGTCCCTCTTGGGCTGGAAACGTTCAGCATATCTCATGCCATGTCATATTCTTAGATAAATTTATCTTTCTGTGGAGGAATTGTTACAGGAGCATAAAACCCTGCACATCACCAGGTCCATTTTCTTGCAACCCTGGCAGCAGTGCTGCATCCCTGTAGGGTGTTTGTGAAAGGAGTGGCACGAATCCAGAGGGGTGAGTCCAGAGGGATGAACCCAGAGGGTCCCACGTTGTTTGGGGTGATGCCCATGCTGTTGGAGTTCTGCAGTGGCACTGCCAGGAATCACAGCCTTGGCTCTGATCCACAGGGAGCAGCAGGTCCAGTGTGGGAAGGGAAGAGGCTCAAAAATAGCATTTCAGGGAAAACTTGCCCTCCCTGCAATCAGAGATAGGAAGAAGGATCAATTCTCCTGCAGCTGAGGACGCAAACTGTGCCAGACAGTCATTAAAGGCATTTTCCTGTGCCTGGTAACGTGGCTCTGCTCTCAAGCTGCATCCCAAGCCTGCTCGGGAACTGACCCGTGGTTATTCCAGGGACATGGAGGCTCCAGTGGCACCAGCCCTTCACTGTCCCTGTCCCTTCAGGCTGAACTCTCCTTGAACCTTCCTGGGGCATCACCTTGCCAAAAGCTGGATGAGATTCTCCTCAGATCATTGAAAGGCAGTCTGATAGGGCAGGGGTGTGGACCCAGCCCTTGATCAGCTGCCTGCTGAGCAAGCTGGGTCTGGGGCAGATCCCGTGGGATGGGCTGTGATTCCAGGAGTTGCTGACAGACATTTGGGTGTTGTGTGTCCATGCTGTGTTTATGGAGCTGCTGTCCTGCAGTAACACCCCAACATGAAAATTAAAATGTTGTGCAAATGCTGAGAGCTGGGGGTGTTCACCTGGAAAGGAGAAGCTCCAGGGAGAGCTCAAAGCCCCTGGCAGGGCCTGAAGGGGCTCCAGGAGAGCTGGAGAGGGACTGGGGACAAGGGATGGAGGGACAGGACACAGGGAATGGCTCCCACTGCCCAAGGCAGGGCTGGATGGGATATTGGGCAGGAATTGTTCCCTGGCAGGGTGGGCAGGGCTGGCACAGGGTGCCCAGAGCAGCTGTGGCTGCCCCTGGATCCCTGGCAGTGCCTAAGAAGCAGCCTGGGACAGTGGAAGGTGTCCCTGCCCATGGTGGGGGGTGGAAATGGATGGGCTTTAAGGTCCTTTCCCATCATTCTGTGACACTGGAAATCAGCCTGGCAATGAGCATTTCCCCTCCAAACTCTGCATTTCTATAAGTAAGAATCTCTTTGTTTATGCACCTATTTTTCATGCCAGCTTTGCCACAGGGAAGAGCATTTTTACATGAACCAACACATTTTTTCAGCTATTTCTGCAAATCCAGACTCCTGGTGGAGTGAGGCAAAGGAAAAGTAGAAATAGGTCAGGTATTTAAATAAGATGTAGTTGTCTCTCTTCACAGCAAGTTGCCTTTTTTCCTGCCTATGTGAATTGTGCTAATTTTTCAGGGAATAAAGAGAACAAAGGGAAGCAGAAGTGCCAGCATTTTCATTCTGGGATTGCAGCCTCAGAGCCCTTTACTTTGCAAAAGTGATACTGAGACCACTCTGGAACATCTCAGCAAATGTTCCTGAAATAATAACCCCCAAGTTGTCTGCTCAGCCTCTCTGAATACACAAAATCCACTTAAAATCCTGCCTGTCATTCTGCTGTCACATAAAAATTTGATTTCCCAGCTCCAAGCCTCGTCCTTGGTGCCTTGCAGTGTCATGAATGCATAATATTAAGGAAACACAGGAAAATTTGGGTGCTCTCAGGAGTCATCTGGCTTGAAATGCAGAGAGCAGGCTGCCCTTGGTCGTTTGAGGTGGATTTGGATTTCTCAGCTTGGGTCTGTGTTCCAGGAGTGCCTGTGGCTTGTGCCACCCTCCTGCCAGGCCAGCTGTCACCTCAGCTCAGGCTGATCTCACTACTCCTGCTTCTTGGAGAGGACATTAGGAATCCACAATGAAATTCCCCTTTTTAAGTATCTGCACTAATGGCAGGACTTGGTTCCTTGACTTTAAAGTTTTGTGATGGAAGGAAAATCTTCCTTACAAAACTGCCCCAGCCTCTGTTCTCTGCAGGCTTTGTGTCTTCAATCCCGACTCACCCCGGTGCTCCCAAGCAGAACAGGGATGATTTCCATCATGCCTGAAATCTGATTAGACTCAAAATGTGTCATTGAGGTGCTGTAATGCTGATCCAGAGGTGATGTCAGTGCTGGTTCGAGCTGGGCTTTCCCTCATGGACAGTTTTACCTGGTGGAGGAAGCAACTTTTCCCTTCATTATTGCACCAGGGATTGCTGCTGCCCAATGATCTTTTCTCTTTCTTTCTGCCTTTCCTGGAATCCCCCCCTTCCTCCTTTACCCACCCATCTCCTTATTCCCTGCTGCAGTTACTGCTTCTCTTCTCTTTTCTGCCGTGGAATTCTCCTTAATGACCATCCATCCCCATCCTTTGTGTTGGGAAAGAGGCCAGATTTCCTCAGGACTGTCTACAAACCAAGATTGTTGGGGAAGTTTGGTGTAGATGAGATTCATCAGCCCCCAACACCCTGAGAACAGCTGTAACCTGTTCAGACATCATCCCTGAAACACCATCCCAGGAGCAGCCAAAGTGCTCTGAATCACTTCAAGATCTGGGTTCTTGTTCCTGAGACCCCCTGGGCTCTGCTCAGGGATTTTTTCAGTAGCACTAACTTCGGTCCAAGCTGCTCCTTGGCTTTCTTCCAACCTCCTACTGTGTTTAACCCCCTTTTTAAGCCCTGCACATTTGCTGTGTCTCTTCAGGCTTCTCCGAAGGGCCCTGGGTGTGCTCTTGCCCCAGGGGCCAGAGGGAAGCAGCAGAGGGTTCAGAACCAAACCCCGGCTGCGATGATGGAGCAATGAGAGCTCTGCCCTGAGTCACCCTGGCTGTGCTGCTTCCCCTTCCTGCCCTGTCCCCAGCCTGACCCTTCCCTGCCCTGTTCCTCGGGGTTGGGGACGTGTTTTTAGCTGCCCCTGCTTTGCCAGGACGATGTCTTTGAAGGGATCCGGAGCTGCCTGCAGCGTCCCTGCTGCCACGTCCTTCCCATCACACCGCTCCCAGGAGGGACAGCACAAATCCCAGGGGTGGGACAATCCCTTTGTCCCCGCACTTCTCTTTCTGGCCGTGGAGAGGGGCGTTTTGAAGAGGAGGGACCTCGGCGAGGCTCCTCGACATCAGCTTAAAAGCCTGTCATTAATTGAAGGATGATTCAGCTTCCTCAGCTAAAGTGTCACCGTGTGGATGCTGGGAGAGGAGGAGGAGGAGGAGGAGGAGGCGCCTTCCTCGCTGGCACCGAGCCACGAGCACCCCCCATCCCTCTGCGCTCCCATTCCGCAGGAATCCGTGGGTTAACACCCAGGAACGCAATGGAGGTGGGGGGCAGGATGGCCCTAAAGGCGTGGGGAAATGCCCGCGTGTGTCACTGTCTGCCCGGGGAGTGTGTCCCTGGGCCGGGTCCGTGTCACCGAACCGCTGCTCACGGCGAGGGGGCGAGGGGACGGAGCCGCTCTCTGCAAAAAAAACCCGCAGCAGGCTCAGCACAACCACGGCTCTCTTTTCATGCTGTTTCTGTGTCCCCTGAAGCTTTAGCTAATTTCTCTCTCTTTCCATTAGAAAAGGAGAAAAATCTGGGTTTTCAGAGCAGCTCTGGAAATAGAGGCAGGACCCGCGCAGCCGTTCCAGGCCAGCGGAGGGGAGACGAGTGCCGTGCTGACAGAGCAAGGTTACCCCGGCGGGCAGAGGTGCCCCCGGGGCCGGATTAGCTCAGCACTGCTGCTGGACACGGCGGTCCGGAGGGCCGGGGACCGCTGGCAATTGGACATGATGTCACCGCGTCCTGCATTAAGTAGGTCACGGTGACACTCCGCCCGCGCCAGCGCTCTGCCACTGCGGAGCTGGCGAGAGGAGAGGGCCACCCCCAGGGCACGGGTAAACCCCTCCGAGAGGGGAGTTCGTGCAGGGCTGTGTTCATGCAGGGGTTATCCGGGTGCGGGGAGCAGCAATCGGCGGCAGTAAATGAACCCATCCCGCTGCTCTGCAGCAGCCCCGCTTGGCTGGCAGCGTGGAGGCATCAGATGGGATGAGGGATATTCAGGTTGCTATAGCGACCGCGAGCTGCGGCGCTGGCAGCAGCCGCTCTCCATCATCCTTCCAGCGCCCCTCCAGCACCCCCAGCCACCCCTCAGCACCCCCACACTCATCACCCCCACACCCATCACCCCCACCCCTCACACCCCCCCCCAGCACCCCCACACTCATCACCCCCACACTCATCACCCCCACACCCATCACCCCCACACCCATCACCCCCACCCCTCACACCCCCACGCCCAGCACACACGGCCGGCGCGCTCGGCCCCTGCGCGCTGTTCGTGCCCGTTCTCCTGGCCCTGGAAGTTCCCCAGGATGGCAGAGCCCGCCCGGCGCATTCCCAGCTCCGGTTTTAACGAGCTCAGCAGGGATGTGCATGGAATATAACGGAGCTGAACTGTTTGCCCCGGCTCTGCACGGAGCACGGGCAGGGACAGTGCCCTGTCCCCACACGGCCACCCTGAGCTGGCACCGAACTGGAGCTGTGGCTGGGATGTGACAGCCCTGCTCCCCATCCCCTCTGCCTGGGCACAGCCCTGCTGCTGTTGTCCCCGTGGCTTCCAGCCCCTGGAGCCAAGCAAGCCGAACTGCTGATTTCACCACAGCAAATCATCCTCTTTCTTATCCCAGCTGCTTCCCAGCAGTTTCACTGGCACAGGTTGATCCCAAGGAATAATGAGAAAAAAACCAGAGAATTTCAAAAGTGTCCATGCTATTTGTTTTCCTGTCGTGATTTTGGGTGATCTCTGGGAAGCTTGGTGGCAGCTTCCCCCTTGTTGTGGCTTCAGACCTCTGCCAGGCTCTAAAAATATCCATTTAATTCACAGTGCTACAGTGGGAAAAGCAGAGCTGCTCATCCCTTGGGATGGCTGGAGGTTTTCTCTGTACCAAAGTGAGAGCAGAGCTTCTCTGTGCTGTCGTTTTCCAGTGTAAAGCATCCATCAGCTGTTCCGACCACTCCTTGCTACTCCAAAATTGTTGCCCCTTGAAAAGTTAAGTAAATTTGAGTGGAAAATGGATGAATAATTCCACACCTTTGTCCTCTTCATCAGCCCCCTCTACCTCACAGTCTTGCAGATGCTGAACAAACACATCCCAGATGCCTGAAAGGTGCTGGATTCCCTTTGAAATATTTTTGAGGGGGGAATTTCTACCTTCTTTGAACTTCAGCTGGCAGAATTTGATCAGTAGCTGCTGAACAGGCCGGGAGCATCCTTTGAGGGGGGACTTTGCAAGTGTGCCCCAGTAAACATGGGGCTGCTGAATTCATTCCCCCAGCTGAGCCATGGCAAGGACCAGCACTGGGAAGAGAATACAAGGAAAGATTTTTGCTGTTTCTCAATGCACAGGAGTTGAGTCCATGATGTCCCAAACAGGAGGCAGCTCTGCACTCATCTTCCTAAGTGCTCTTATTTTATTTATGTGCTGGTGCATTTCTAATGCCAGGCTCTTGGCATCACCCCCATGTGCTGCTTTCCTCTGCTCCAGCCAAGGACTTGGAATCATATTTTTGGCATGGTGGTTTTTATAAAATATGTAACACTCCAGCATGGTGCGGTCACAGCAGAGCTGGGAGCAGGATGAGCTCTGACTCCCCAAAGCTTTGCCAGGCTCAGAATAGCTCTGAAATGTGACTTAATTGGAGGCTGCAGAAGAAGCTGCAGTTATCCCTGGTGCTGTCAGTGCTGAGAGCAGGGTGGGGCTGGGAAGGGGAAGGGGAGCAGCACGTGGTGCTGGATGTGACGTGTCCCCTGCATCCTCCCTGCTGGCACTGGGAGCCACAGGTCCCTTGTGCCCTGGCCCAACTCTTCCCACTCTTTTCTTTCCCTTCAAAAATTCAAATTACATTGAATTCTGAGTGAATTTAATTCACAGAATCATTGAACAGTTTGGATTGGAAGGGACTTTAAAGGTCATTTAATCCAACCCCCATTCCTGTGGTATGACAGGGATCAGGGAAGGAGCACTCCGTCGATTTTAGAGTTCCCTCCAGGGGGGCATGTGGCAGGCTGGGGGCCTCTACCAGGATATTCCATCTATCATCCATCAATCCTGGCTGCCATGGGGGCTGGGAGCTGGCTCAGGGGATTGGAAATTTTTCATTTTGCCTGCTGGAGGAAATGAAATATTTAACACACTGTTGGTGCTTTTTTTACTGTTTTCTTAAGCTCCTTCATTCCTGCAGGTTCCCAGGAAATGTCCTGTTGAGTGAGCCTGTGTTTTTCCTTCACAAAACCCCTGACTAGCTTTAGGGAGTCCTCGTGGCACTGGAATAAGATAAATGGCATCAGGCACTGGGAGCTGATGGCACGAGGGCTGGGAAAACCTGAGACTTCTCTCTTTAAACCACAGAGATGAATTCCCAACTCCCACAGAATCAGAACTGAGGGAGCCTGGAGCCTCCCGTGCTCCAGGGAAGGGGGAAATTTATTTATACATGGAATGGTTCAGGTTGGGAGGGGGCTTGAAGAGCTCCTCACCTTGGGCAGGGACACCTTCCAGCAGACCAGGCTGCTCCAAGCCCTGTCCAGCCTGGCCTAGAAAGAATGAATAATCCCAGAGCTCCAGGCGTGGTTTTAGCTGAGCTCAGGGCCTCCCTGATCCCTCCCACCCCACCATGGGGCTGGGCTGGGGATTCGGGGAGGGTTGGCCCTGGTTCAGCAGGAGGATGGAGCTTGGGTGGGGTTGTGATCCCTCACTTGGATGTCACGACAGGAGCTGTGACATTCCCTTTGTATTCCCACACATCCCAGGCTGGAGGAGGGGCAGTAGGGACACACCGTGCAGTGACATTCAAAGTGATATCTCAAACTACTTTTGAGACTTTCCCACCATAAAATATTGCCCTGGGGTGCAGCCCCATGGTTGGAACCTGCCCCACTGAGCTGCCCTTGGGCTCTTTGGGTGTTTTACAGGGGAGGGGAGGAGCAGCCCCTGCCTCAGCTCCTCAGGATCCCTGCCCAGGAGCACCTAAACCAAAGGAGTTTGCTGGAAGAGACAGAAATATTTCCCAGCTCTCCCTGGCTCCTGAGGAGGGATGCACAAACATCCCAGCTCCTAAATCAGTGAGGAAGGAACTGTAGCTCCCAGCCTCAGGATCAACAGGAATAAATGCATTTTAAGAATGAGAGAGCCAAATACTTCATGGTCTGGGTTTGCATCTCAGCCAGAGAGGAAGGAATACACCTGGATGTGCTGCAGACACATCATGGAAAAGGCCCAGCAGTGTTGTGGCAGCTGCTGTCGTCTCAGCAAAGTGGCTTTTATGGCTCAGACACGACTCGAAGGGACCATCTCAGTGCAGCTGGCTTGGCTCTTCCCTGTGCCATGGGACATGTGTGACACTTTGCACTGGGAACAGACACACATTAACAATTCTTGTTGCTCATTAAAAGGGCAAAACCAGGGTTGTTGTCACAGCTCAGCAGGGTGATGATGAAATTCGTGTCGCTGAGCAGTTCCCAAATCCAGGCTCTGGTTTGCTCTGGTGACTCAATGTCAGCGTGAGCTGCACACACAACACATGGGCAAGGCTGAGCCAGAAAGGCTTGAAAGCCACTTCTTAAGTGGAGAGGTTGAGTTCTCAGGTCACAGTTTAGCCTGGTGCTTCTCGTGCACATTAACAAATTGCTTCTGAAAAGGCACTTCTCAAAGCCTCTGAGGTGATTTGTCTGAGCAGACCATGAGGCACAAAAGAAATACGCTGTAAATATTTGCTGGTTTTGAAGATGGAAAAAAAAAATTCAGTGTCTCAAGTGTCACTTGACTGCAGACAATTGTGAAAAATCACACGGTGAGGAAGGACCTGGTAGCTGTGTTCAGCTCAGTGACCTTTCCTGGCATCAAAATGCCTGGAGCAGTTGGTCTGACCTTTGACTATGGAAATTCTCCTTTTGATCCTGACTTGAGATCTCCTTGATTCGTGTCTGACTTTCTTTGTAGTCTCTTTTCCATCACTTTGATCCGTCTTAATGTCTGATCTCTGCCAAGGCCACCTGGCTCTGAGGAGCTCAACAAGCCCAGAGCTCTGAAAAGCTGGTGACACTCAGAGAAAAACATCCTGTGAGCTCTGAGAGGCTTTCACAAGGCAGGTTTTGCAAACCTTTGTGGTTTCAAATGTTTTCATCTCCCTCATGGCACGTGTGAGTCACAGACTGCCTCTGTGTGTGTGTGTGTGTGCATCCCCTGCCTCCTCCAGAGCCCAAAAAGCCCAAAAAGGGCACCTGGTTCATCTCCTGCCCTCCTCAGGAAGCCGTGGGATGAAGGGAGCTGCCTGCTCTGGCTTTGGGGCTGTCCTGAAAAGGGGTGGCTGAGTGGTGGGGGGGGTTTCAATACAGCTCAGCGGCCAAGTTGAGAAGGAAAGAGGATGTTAAATAATTTCTGGATCGCATAGGACAGTAAATCATTGCTTTTAACCTTTTACAAGAGCCAGGGTCTTCTAACAAGAGCTGGATGGGGAAGGTGTTTTCTCCCTCTGAGAAGGATGGAGAGTGCCAACGAGTCACAGGGATGATGCAGTCAAAATCATCTGAGTCTTACATAGGGAAATTCATGTTCTGAGTGTGTAAATCTCTTCTGGCAGGGGGACCTGGAGCTTTGAGCTGGCACACTGGAGATGTGACTGGCCTGGGAGAGGCAGAGCTGAGGTGCTGGAGCTGCAGCTCTGGAATGAAATATCCCCCCAGGATTATTGACATGTGATACCCTTTGTGTCCTGGCTCCCTGGGGACAGTGGCTTTGGGGATTCTTGTGGTCACATGAAGAGTGCCAGCCCTTCCTGGGAGCAGCTCCCACACTCTGGGTGGTACAGGGGGGACACAAAAGGCACACAAGGTTTCAGTGCAGGTTTTGCTCCTGCTCCCCTTGGGAATCCAGCTATTCCTATTTTTCTACATTGAAGCTGTTGTGGGAATAATTTTCTCAGTGAGATCTGTAAGTTTTCCTTTGAGCCCATTACCCTCAGTATCATTGTCCTGCAAGCTGCAGAAACCCAGAAGTGGTCGGGTGAGATATACCCAGATCCCTGCCCTGCCAGACACCCAGCCTGGCCCCTGAGCCCTCCTGACAGAACACTTATCTGTCCCCAAATGACACTTGTTGTAACTCAGATATGTCCTTGTTTATTACCCATCTTACATCCAGTAAGTTTTTAGACTCTGTTCAAGAAATTCCTCCCTTTCCTCAAAGGGACGCCCTGGCACAGGTTATTCCATGGGTGCCCCATCCCTGGAAGTGTCCAAGGCCAGGTTGGTTGGAGTCACCTGGGGTAGTGGAAGGTGTCCCTGCCCATGGCAGGGGTGGCACTGGATGTGGCTGAAAATTGATGGTCTTGAAGGTTCCTTCCAACTCAAAGCATTTCATGATTTTATGACTTCATGATTGCCACCTCTCTGTCACCACAGCCTGGAGTCCTCCCCAGCAGTGACACCACAGATAGCCTGGAAAGCTGATTTAACTCTCCTTGAAATTTTCAGTATCCCTGTTTGTCTCCTTGACTCTTGTTAGGAAGCAGAGCCTTGAAAACTTCCTTTTTTTGGACCTCTTGAGTTTCTCTCTCACTGCTTCCTGTGTATTTTCTTCATGCAGAAGATAGCTGTTGCTTTTTTGGGCTCTTTTCTGCAGCCTCCCTTCATCCTGGAGCCTTTTTAATGTTTTTTTTTTTAATGGCTGAGGCCTCCCAAAGGCTGCAGCAGGGATCCAGATGAGGCTGCAGCACTGACTTACATAAGGTGTTTCCATTATGGGTGTTCTCCATCCTGCTCCCCATAGTCCTCACATCTTGTGTGCAGCTGCAGGCTTGGAGCCAGAGAATCACAGAATATCCTGAGCTGGAAGCCAACCAGGTAGCCCACAGTGCTCCTGCCTTTCCAGAAAGAGGCTTTGGTCTAAACTCTGGAAAGGTCTGATGGTTTAAAGCAATCCCCTCTGGAATCCATCCCAGTGGGTTTATTGCTGCTGAGCCCTCATTTCACACTTGGTTGCACACTTGGTTGAAATCCTTCTGGTTTGTTGTCATGAAAATCAGGCAATTACTGTGCTGGCTTTGCCATCTCTACCCAAATTCTGCTTCTGAAAAGAGCTAATTTCCCACTCTGTGATGGCATTGGCTGCATCCATGGGGCAGCACCTCATTTAAACATCCTGGGAAAACTGCACAGATCCCTGTTCCATCAGAGCCTTGTCAGGGATGGGGCTGCAGCTCTGGAGCTCCCCATCCCTCACTGTCACCTCTGTCCCTGGGATGTTCCCAGCTCCCCATCCCTCACTGTCACCTCTGTCCCTGGGATGTTTCCAGCTCCCCATCCCAGATGGAGCACAGTGGGGAATATCTCGTCAATGAGTCTTTGCTGTGTTTTCATGCCCATAACAGCTCCTTCCAGGGCATTCCAGATCATCTGGGCTTGTTCTTAAGCATGGAATCATGGAATGGTTTGGGCTGGAAGGGACCTTTAAGGGACCTTTAAGCCCGTCCAGTTCCACCCTGCCAAGGGCCGGGACGTTTCCCACTATCCCAGGTTGCTCCAAGCTCCATCCAACCTGGCATCTCCTGTATTTACATTTATTTATCAACAATTTATTTAATTTCTCAGCCTTACACCACTTGTCCTCACCAAAACTCCCTCTGATCTTTCTGCACTCCTTCCCTTCCTCATTTCCTTCCCCCCCCGTGTTGGTGCTGTGGTTGTTTCTGTGCTGTGTGCAGCTCTGACAGATGTCTGTGGCCATTTCTGCGCCACTTGCCTTGTGTTTCCCCCGAGGTCCTGGATTAAATGCTCAGTCAAAACTCTTGTATTTCATGGGCCAGCGATCTGCTTCCACTTGGAGTCCTCCTTTTTCTGCTGGTTTCCCTTTTGTGAGCGTTCCCTCCGTGCCTGCTCAGCTCCTGTGTTGTCTCAGGGGCTGCTCTGGCTGTGGATGTGTCTCCCACACACAGACCCTGCTCCCACTGGAGCCTTGAACATGTCCTGTGAGCCAGGAGAGCAAGGGGAGCTGGGGAAGGCCCTCTGGGTGCTGGAATGGGCTGGAGTAGATGGAGGAGAAGTGCCCCAGTCCTGCAGGATTCACTGAGCCAGGAAAAGGCAAAGAGCAGCCCCAGCCCAGGATCAGCAGCTGTGCCTGATACTGCTCAGCTGTCAGGAGAGGCTGTTTCCACCCAAAAATATTCCCTGTATTGTATGAAGACCTGAGTTTGCAGAAAGCACCAACACCTTGATGTTTATTATAAACATCACATGGTTCATCACATACAGACATTCCCATGTGTTCCCTGGAAGGATGGGAGCAGTGCTGGGGTAGATCCCAACTTCCCCACAGAATCTCTTCTCCCTGTTCTGTTTTGCCAGCACTGTCATACCGGGGTGCTGGGCTGGGATTCCTTCCCTGGCAGTGCTCACATCCCACTGTCACTTCTGATGGAATCACTGGTAATAAGAAGCGGGATTATTTCCCAGAGGAGCCTGGCAGCAGCATCTGTCACTTTGTCCTGATGGACTTGACTTCCATCAGGGTTTGGTTACACCAGGGCTTGGTGAAGAGCCAGGGCTGGACTCAGTGCCTGGTACCCACAGGGAATCCCACAGTGGTTTGGGCTGGAAGGGACCTGAAAGCCCATCCAGTGCCACCCCTGCCATGGGCAGTGACACCTTCCACTATCCCAGGTTGCTCCAAGGGCTGTCCCAGCCTGGCCTGGGACACTGCCAGGGATGCAGGGGCAGCCACTGCTGCTCTGGGTATGCTGTGCCAGGGCCCCCTCCGACCCTCCTAGGGAACAATTCTTTCCCATTATCCCATCCATCCCATCTATCCCTGCCCCCCTGGCAGTGGGAAGCCATTCCCTTTGTCTCTCCATCCCTTGTCCAAAAGGTGGTGAGACAGGTTATGCTGGGAAAACTCCTTTTTCAACTCAAGTTTGACTGGAAGTGGGACTTGTCTCTCTGCCTTTGTTGCCATCAGAGTCCTGCTGAGCATCACTGATCTCTAAAAGGTATTTCTGTTGTGCTTGTGCATTAGAGACTTCGTTGTCTTCCAGGACTGTTCTGGTCCATCTCAGCCCCTTCCTTTGGGATCTCAATTAAGCAGGGGCTCAGGGAAGCAGCTCCCCAGCCAAGCCATTCAGAGCAGTGAGACTGAGAAGGCCTCAGTCCAGTTTCCCAGCTGCTGCAGCAGCTGTTCCCTTCCTTGGGGCCCATGAACAAACCTGGGGACCCCGGGGCAGCCAGCAGCTGCCACCCCTCTGCCCCTGCTGCTCCAGAGGCGAGGCTGCTCTGCCAGGTGGAAACCAAACAGGAATTTCCTCCCCCTCTTCCCCGTGGCCTCGGACCAGGCGCCAGAGCAGCAGCCAAGAGCCCCGAGGTCCTGGCAGGTCCAGCTGCTCCTGGGCTGGTGGCAGGGGTGGTGTCATTGGCAGGGACACCAAGGAGGGGTTTGTCACCCCTGTGCACTCACAGACCCCTGTGCATTGCTCCAGCCAGGAGCTGCCTTGCTCCCCCAGCAGAAGGCTTGGAGGCTGAACCCTCACATGAAGAAAAGTGACATGTGATGAGTGAAAGGGCTCTGGCAGAGTGGGATCTGGAAAGTGAGAGAGGGGGAGGGAAGCCTTAATTTAATGGAATTGTCACACGTGGCAAAGATCAGAGCATCTTCTCTGGATCCTTCCATCCCAGGACAGCGTTAACTTCACTCAGACCTGTGTTCAGGTGATTCTCCTCATCCCAGCAGGAGCTGACACCCAGACTGATCCAGCTTCCTGCAGGTCCCACAGCCCCAAGGCATCCAGGACCTTTGGATTCCCAGGCCTGGGTCCTGCTTGGGTCAAAATGCAGGTTATTGACATTCCTCTCCCCACATCCTCTGGTGTCACCTAGAAGTTGCTGCTGGAGGGGAGAGGAAAGTCCTTCACCCTCATCCCTGTTAGGGACACGTGATGCTGAAGCTCTTCCCAAGGGGCAGGGATCTCCGAGAGGCTCCTCTGTGTGTGCAGTTCATTCCTCTAAGACACAACAAAAATAGCAGCCTAAGCTGGGATTGCAGCCTCAGCTCACCCAGGCAGGAGTAAACAACATTAAATACCTGGGACAACACGAGGGCTTTGTGTGCTGGGCCCTGCCAGCCCCCTCCAACCAACCAAGCATTGCTATGGAAGTGGTGAAAACCTGAATTATTTGGGAACTGCATAAAAATGTAGCTTAAGCAATGTGACACGGCCTGAACAGTCTGTTAATGGAAATGGAATAAAAACTGCACAAAGGACTTGGGCTGTGGCAGTGGAAATGCTGAAATGGCTCAGACAAGGCAGGACGTGGGGTCTGGAAGCCAAACTCAGGGATCCCAGCACATCCCCCCGGGGTGTTTGGAGCATCCAGAGAGGCAGTAGAGTCAATGTCAACAATTCTGAACCACTCAGTTTATACCAAAAATATTATCCTAAAAATTATACTAAAAATGCTGGAAATATGGGAATTTTGAGTGTGGGTGAGGTCACAGAAGAGAATTACCAAAGGCCAAGTCCCTGGATAGTTCTTCCCACTGGTGGTGGCTCATGGGAACAGATCTGCTGCGGATTTTCCTGCAGATCCCCTCTCCTGGGGGATCTCCAGGGCTTCTTGGCTGGTCCCAAGGGATCATGGCTGGAGCTGGGGCATTGGCTTGGTCTCAGCTCCATCCCAGCCCCCAGAGCAGCCAGGCCATCAGTGGGGCCATGGCAGTGCTGGGTTCTTCACTTTCTTCATGGAAAGGGCTGTCCAGCCCTGACACAGCTGCCCAGGGCAGTGGTGGAGGGATTTAAAGCCACGTGGATGTGGCACTTGGGGACATGGGTCAGTGGTGGCCTTGGCAGTGCTGGGGGAACAGTTGGACTTGATGATCCCAGAGGGATCATGAATTAAATCATTAATTATTCCATGATTTATGATTTCTCTGCTTATGGCATGAGGATCATAATTTGGGATTTAGAGATGGGGCCTTTATGCCCTTTAGCAAAGGGGGACATTCTTGCCAGGCATCCTGGCCCTGCTGTCCTCATGTCCCCACTGGCAGTGACCCCAACAGTCACAGACAAACGATGTAGGGGGCAGAAAGTCCTGATTTACTCGTAAGAAGCATTTTTAGTGCCAAAACTGCATTAGGGGGTTCAAAAGCTGCAGGGACAGAGTTTTATCCCAGACAGCTTGGTCTGTCCATCTGAGAGGGAATTGGGAACAGCCACCACCCCACGTGTGGTTCCTTTCACTGTTCCAGGCTGTATTTCAGTCTCTGAGCTCAGCCCAGGGATGTCCCTGTCACTGCTGCAGGCACAGAGCTGGGAGGGGTCACTTTGGGGTCATTCAGTGGGCAGTGCTGGCAGCAGCCCCTGGACCCTTTGATCCGGCCTGTGCTCTGCCCATGGAGCTGAGTCCTCCCACCAGCACTGATCCCAGTCCCAGAGCGAGAGGCTTCACAAGCAGGATCCCAAAGCTGGGCTCAGAGCTCAGGCCTGGCTTAACACAGAGTTTTGGGATGGCTGCAGAATGTGCCTGACCTGAAAACGCCTGTCCAATCCCATCCCATCTCATGCCATCCCATTATCCCATCCCATGCCATCCCATTATCCCATCCCATCCCATCCCATCCCATTATTCCTCCCCATCCCATCCCTCCCACCCCTCCTGACTCGTGTCCCTTTTCCCGGCAGGGAGAAGCGCTCTCTGCACGTCACTGTCACCAACCCGGTGCAGTGCAGCCTGCACGGCAGGAAATGCACCGTGTCCGTGGAGACCAAGATCAACCAATCCCAACCGGATTTCACCAAGCACCGCTCCGGCTTCGTCCTCTGCGTGCCGGGCAATTAACGGCCCCTCCCCTCGGACCGGGCTGGGCTCACCCTCCCCACCTGGGACTCGCCGGGATTCGTCGGGAGATGCTCGGCAGCGACCCGCCAGGTGCCTAAAGCAGCCTCTGAAGCTCAAGGTTTAGAAAACCCAAATACTGGGGGTTTAGAAAAGCCAAATTCACACGGAATGAAGGCTTAAAATAGCCAGTGACCTGTTCTCCATCTTACAAACCAGGCTGGAATATCAGGAAAGTGCTTCCTTTGGAATTAGTCCAGAAAAAAGAGTTTATAGGTACTTCCACCCTTTCTTCTCTTTCCCACATTGATTCCTCACCCCCTCTCCAATTTTCCCTTCCATGTTCCTTTCCCATGTGTCAGTTTTGCAATATGATGCAGCCTCCTCCTCTGGAGGAACCAAAGATACCCAGCTCAGGGAGTCAGGTTCTGTAGGGCCAAATCCCCACGGAGCCAGAGCCAGGCTGGGAAGGGAGGGCTGGCTTTCCCTGTCGGAGACACTCCACACTCCTCCAGCCCCTCCAGGCACACGGGGCTGGGAAGGTACATGGAGACACCTCCAGACCTGCTGCTTTCCCTTGGGAATTCATTAACCCATGGAGGCACCTTGGCTGGAGAGGGGACTTCCCAGTGCAGGGCCTGGTTTTGTTAATCCTGCATTGCTTTTTGCCTTAATTACCCCCTCCAAGGGCCTAAAGCCGGTGGGTTCCCATTGGGACCACGTGGCCTTGCTGAATTTTTAGATGATCCAATGGCTTCGTGTCTGTGCCAGCGCTGGGGTCAGGGAGGGCTAAGGGGACCCACAGCAGGGCTGAGTCCAGGAACAGGGGGAGGTTTGGGGGGCCAAGCTTTGCACTATCCAACATTAACCTGGCACAGCCCCAGCTGCCAGCACCTAGGCTCCTCCCTCTGAAGAGTTTTCCTGGCTCTTCCAGCAGTGGGCTGTGGGTGTTGGGCTTGTCCTGCCCAGCCCAGATGACCCTGAGCTCTGTCTTGATGGAGTGTTGTGGATCTCCCCAGTGCTTTATTCCCACTGTGCTGGGCACTGCTGTGGTTGTTGAGCAGCCCAGGCTGTTGGGGTTGTACATTGGGATTTTCCTGGCACTGCTGGTCAGGTCAGGATTCCCAGCCCTGGAGATGTGTGGTGACCCCACCTCGGGGGTCCCAGCCCGGCCGGCAAATGGGGGAGCACGTGTTTGATGGAGCATTTTGGGAAATAGAAAGCCTGGAAGGGGCTCCTCATTAACAATAGGTTTCCTGAAGCCGTGCCATGGACGTGGGGCACAGGGACAAGTCTCTGCAGCCTTGGTGTCCCACTGCCACCCCCGAGGCCAGGGGGTACACAGCTCTGGCTCTGCATGAACTGGGACAAGCCCACGCACTGGAACTCACTGGCCCCACGCTGGAACTCTCCCATTGTCCCTGGCCTTGGACCAGCCCCGGCAGCGTCCCAGCTGCCCAGCCCAGCCCCCAGTGCCCCCTCTGGGTGTGCAGTTCTGGGATGTCCGGAGGGTCCTGTGCCAGGGGCACCACAGCCCCAAGGCACCACCAGCGCTGGGCCGGGAGCCCCGAGCCCGCCACAACACCCGAGACCACCCCGGGACCACCACGGACCCTCCAGCGCCTCCTTCCACCCCACGTCGGCTCCTCGGGAGGAGCGACATCAACGCCAAAGCCATGGGCAACCCCCGCCCCCGCCGGGGCCGCTCCCAGGGAAGCTCCCGGCCTTGCTGTGCCTTTGGATTTGCACTTCTCGCTTTCCGTGTCCTGGTGCAAACGCCCCCCGCCGCACTAACCCCGGGCAGGGGCTGGGGCTGGGATCAGCACTTTTGTACCCTTGTCCCTCCAGAAGAATGGTCGGATGGAATTGGGATGGACGGCAACGAATTGCAGGCTTGGGAAATTTCTCCTACCATGAGATGGCAATATTGTATGTGATGAGATGTGTCTTATATTATCTGTTCCTGCTCTGGTTTTATATATATATAAATATATATAAATATATAAAATATATATATTCCTGGTTTTCCCATAAATTAACTAGTTCTAAATTGAAACTTCGATTCTCAGCCAGGGGCGATAATGCAATGAACCCTTTTTCTTTTTTTTTTTTTTTTTTTTTTTTTAATAAATCGCTGATATTTTATGTGTAAAAGACCAGGAAAAAAAAAAAAAAAAAACAACTATAATGGACCTGGGTTTTGTTTACATAATTCACTGTAATAAATAATAAAAGAAAGCAATTAGTTGCATCCCACCATGGCGCTGCCCGTTCCTGCCGGCGCGGGGGCGATGATGCCCGGAGGGATCGTGGCCCAATATCCCAATTATTCCGCTATCCCGACCTTCCCCCTCCGGCTGCTGCCGGCCCCGCCGCTCTCCCACCACGGGGTGACCCCGGCGCCGGTAACGCGATTACAGCGGCGGCTGCGTTAAAGCCTCTGTCGTCAACACAAATCCCATTGCCAGCGTCCGAGGGCTGCGAGCGCAGAAAAGACTCGGCCACGAGCCGCTGCCGTGTAATGGATGGTCAGTGCATTTTTATTTAATCAGCACAGTACAAAAATAAATAAAAATAAGGGGAGGGGATTAAATTACAGGCACACTGAGCCCCATGACACAGTCGGTCGGGTTATAAACCACACATACTTACAAACACACTATACACATACATACAAAATGAGACAAATATAAATTAATAAGTAACAATACCCACCAATTTGGTCAACAAAGATCTACAGAAGAGATTGCACTAAAAAAACGTACGTACACATGTATCATTAGCAGGGTCCAATGTACAGCCATGAAGAGCTTCAAGTGAAAAATCAAAAATAAAAATAAATGGCACGTTATTTCTCCCTCTCGCTCGCCAGTTTAACGCCCGAAGGACCAGAACTAAACTAGAACTGAGCACACGGAGAAAAAAAAAAAATCTATAAAACCCAAAAAGAAGGTCTCAGTCCCCAGGCCTGATACGGGAATACCGGCTCGAGACTGCGGTGTCGGGGTGGTGGCGGGTCTTTGTGCATGGGTGTAATTTTACAGCCATCTCTCGTTAAGGTTTTTCTTTTGATTATTATTTTTTTATGCGTTTTTTCCTTTTTTTTTTTCCGAAGACACAAAATGCTTCTGTTTGCATGCGCAATACCACTGGAAAAGCAACAATGACAGAAGAAAGAAGGGTTTTTTTCTCTTTCCCCCCCGCAGGTTTGCAGTTCGTTGGGTTTGTTCTAGAAGAATTCATATAGCAGCATGTGGCGGCTCCCCTTGCTTGCACACTCAAGTAGATCCTTTACACAATACTCATGATCAGTGCACGATGGGAACAAGACATTTCACATTGATCTCATGAATAGTAGTGGTGATTCCCGTCACCCGGACCCGCTCGGGAATTCGAGTCTCTTCAAAGAAAATAAATAAAGGGGGGGATGAGGGAGGAAGGGGGGGTGGGGGGTCCCCGGGTCGTGCCCGCGTCTCTGTCCCGGTACTGCCGGTGAGTCCCGAGCGGGCCGGTTCAGCCGCCTCCGCTGGAGCCTTTACAGGAATTTTTTTTTCTTTTTTTTTTTCTTTTTTTTTTTCCCCTACCTGGGCTCTGTCTCGGTGATGCGGTGAGCGGCCCCGCGGAGCCCCGCTCCGCTCCCGGGGGATATCGGCTGGGGGGGTTCATGTCCCCCCATCCATCCATGAATTGCTGGGATCAATCCGGTGGCGGAGCCGCAGCATCCCCGGGCCCGCAGCGTGGGGAGGGGGCGGCGGCTGGAAAGCAGCGGCGCGGGAGGGAACCGGGGGTCTGCGCTCCGGTCCGGCGGCGGCCGAGCCCCCCGTGTAACCGCCAGCGGGGGCGGCGGCTCCCGCCCTTCCCCGCCGGGCAAATCCCCCCGGGAAGCGGCTCCGGGCCGGGCCGGCGCGGCGTGTCCGGGGGGCGCGCGGGGCGCGGGCGCTCACCGGTCGAGGCCGATGAGCAGCCGGCCCTTCTCCTCGGAGCCGCTCTCCTTCTTGAGGTCGGCGAAGACCTGGGTGAAGTAGTGCGGGTCGGCGTTGACCTGCAGCATCTTGGGGCTCATGAGGTCGATGATGGAGAGGCAGCGGTCCCAGAAGGCCTCCTTACAGCTCTCCACCAGGAAGGGCTTCAGCGGGTAGGATATCTCGTTGCCCATGTAAGAGTAGGAGAGGTACAGGCAGGTGAGCAGCACTGCCTGCAGTTCGTGGTCGCTGGCCACCTCGGCCGAGATGACGTCCCGGCACAGCATGTAGAGGAAGACCACGTTGGCCGGCGTGATGAAGCCCTGGTCCTGCCAGCCCTGCAGGAGCAGCGAGCGGTCCACGGAGCGCAGCCAGAGCACGGGGTCGGTGGGCGAGAGGTGCTTCAGGCGGTAGCAGCGGCGGCACAAGAACTCGCCGAGGCAGCGCAGCAGCTCGCTGGTGGACGCCTGCACCACGACCCGGCGCGGGGTGGCGGCGGCGGCGGCGGGCGCGGCCGGGGGCGCCTTCTGCGCCGAGGCGAGGGCGGCGGCGGCGGCGGCGGGGGGCGGCGGGGGGGCGAAGGTGGCGAGGTTGGCGCAGGAGAGCGACTTCTTCAGGTTCTCGTTGTTGAGGTGGGTCACGTTGCTCTGGTAGCCGCCGTTGGGCTGCACCTTCTTGGAGCTCTTCTTCTTGGCGGAGACGGCGGCGATGCGCTTCCAAGGCAGCACCGAGATCAGCGAGTGCCGCTTCAGGCCCTTCTCCTTCGCGTTCTTGCTGTTCTGCACCGCCGTGTAGTGCCCCACCGTGGCCGCCCCCTCCTCGAACAGCGGGGCCTTCCGATAGCTCGGCGACAGCGACAGCACCGTGCCCATGGCGCCGGCCGCCCGGCGGGCCCCCGCCGCCCGCCCTGGCCCCGGCCCCGGCCCCGGCCCCGGCCCGGCCCGGCCCGGCCGGCCCCGCTCTCGCTGCTCCGCCGCCGCCGCCGCCGCCGCTCAGCGCCGCGCCCGGACCCGCCCCGCGCCGCGCGCGCTCCCGCCGGCGCAGTGCGCGCGCCCGCCGGCCCCGCCGCCCCGCCCCGCGCCGACACGTGCGCCCGCCGCTACAGCCGAGGCCCCGCCCCCGACTACACAGGCCCCGCCCCCGAACGGCGGCAAGGGGCGGAGCCCCGCCCCTTCATGGCCTTGAATGGGTCCTGTCCCGCCCCCAGAGCGCCAGGCCCCGCCCACGCAAACAAGGCCCCGCCTCTCCCTGTTTATGAATGGAGGTATTCCCGCCCCCCCCCCGCCCTCAGCCCCGCCCCGTGTCATGGCCCCGCCCCTCCTGGCCGCGGCCCCGCTCCCCGAGCTCTGCCCGCATTGGGGTCCCGCAGCCCCCGCGGAGCCACCGAGCCCCGGGCAGGGCTGGGGGAGCTTCGAGCCCCCGGGGCTCGGGGGCCGGGCACGACACGGAGGACAAAAGAATAAAAAGCAACGAAAAGAGTTTTTCTAAAAATCCCAAAATTAATATTTAAAACCCGTCTCCACCGGCATCCCGGAGCCGCACCCCGGATTCGCACCCGGGCCCCACCACCCGCACAGCCTCGGCCGCCCTTCGCCGCCGCTCCCCCCGCCCGGCGGTGCCTCCCCAGCTCGGAGCCGGGGGTCACTGCTCGCCCCGAAGGTACCGGGGCAATGAAATGCCCGGTACCGCGTTCTCAGGCCGGGGCGGCTTTTGGGGAACGCGCCTGCAGCTCCCATACCCGCCGGGTCCCCATGGTTCAGCTTGGAGCCGCCGTCCCCGCCCAGCACAGCGCCCGTGGGCCAGAACGGGATGCCATTCCCACTGGGACCCAGTGGGACCGGAGCGGTGCCGGCCCAGGCGGGAGGCACCGGGAGGCACCGGGAGGCACCGGCCCCGCCGAGCTCTGCACGACCTGCAGCGACGCTCCGAGGCTCTCCGCCGCCAGCGGGGCTGCCGGGCCCAGCTCCGGCCGCGGAGACCGGAGCCGCCCCCGGGGGGACCCTGAGGCCCAGGAGCTGCAGCCGGGAAAGGTCGGGCACATCCCGGCCCTGCGCTAATGACCCAAACTCATTTATATTAATGTATGAATGTATTAATGTATACTTATCTATGTCCTGCCTCGGACCTGCAGCTGCCAATCCCACTCACACAGCAGGAAAATCTCAAAACAAACCCCAAAATCTCCCCTGACGACAGACCTGTCCCAAAAAACTGCCTGTCCTTCAGAGCACATTCAACCTTCTGTGGGAGCTGATTTTTGAGGGGTGGCCAGTACGCTCTGCAGGGCTCTCTCCTCTCAAAAAAGCCTTGGAAGCTTTGCTGTCCATGGGGACAGTGACAGCCCAGCCTGGGCACTACTGTCACCAAGAATTCCCTTTGTCCATTAAAACGTTCCCCAGATCCAAGCAGCAATAGTCAACTTTTAAGTTCAGCCTTATGAAGTTTAAGCGAAAAGGGCTTTACAATTTGAGGGGGTTTGGCCCTAATTTTAATATGCTTGGAGGTGCCTCAGAAAACCCCATTGTTCCAAAGGCAGTTCCAAGGACTAAATCTCCCTGATCCCACACGAGGCACCAAAGCTGTGTCACCTCAGCAGCTGCATCATCCCTGCTCCTGCTTAGGTCCCCTCAGCCTTGAGCACAGGGACCCGCCAGCCCCCCACTGTCACCTGTGAGGTCAAAATCAATTCTGTCCCCACCGGGGGATGACAGCTGGAGCTGGACACGATCTCCAGAAAGGACACACGGGACAGAAGCTGAAGGAGGGCAGGGTTAGATGGGATATTGGGAAGGAATTCCTCCCTGTGAGGGTCGGGGGGCCCTGGCACAGGGTGCCCAGAGCAGCAGTGGCTGCCCCTGCATCCCTGGCAGTGTCCCAGGCCAGGCTGGGACAGCCCTTGGAGCAACCTGGGATAGTGGAAGGTGTCCCTTTATGTCCCTTCCAGCCCTGGCTCTCCCGAGATTCTGTGACTCTGTGTCCATCTCTACCCTAATCCTTGTCTCTGCCCATCCCTGCTTCCATGAATGAATTTCCCTTCATTCATCCACAATTAGCACCTAATTCAGCAAATCCCATCGAAATGACGCATCCCTGGGGAAAATGCCACTTCAGGGGAGTCACAGTGAACTAGACAGAGATGTTGCGGAAGTATCTCAGGAATTAGTTAGAAAAAAGAACTATAAAAACTAGAAATGCACTTCCCTACTGCCTGAGATATAAGAGCAGTGAAACCCTTCACATTTTCCTGCCTCTGAGGGCAGGCTTCTTTCCTGCACCACCTGGTGTCCCAAGAGTTTCAGATGTGAAAATTGAAGATATTTTATCAATGACACCCTAAACCTCCTCCCCAGCCTTTTGAGCAATCCAGGCCTGGCCAGCCTTGTGCAGTGTGAATCCAACATGGTGTATGATCAGGCAAGGCTGGAGGGGTGAGAAGCCACATTTAATCAATTTTCAACCATAATAATAGTGCTAATAATAATTGTATTATTATACATTCAGTAGCACTAGAACTTGTTGTGCCAAGAACACATCACAATCCATAAATCTTTCATGATGCTGCCTCAAACATTCATATTTGGTGTCTCCAAAACATAGTCCCCAGCAATGCTTTGGTGAGGGGATGTTCCCACTCTTCCTTAAGCAAAGGGAGAAGCTGCACCCAGCCCAGGATCTGCCCTGGCAGCTGAAGACAGGAGACAGAGGTTTTTGAAAAAAAAATTCTTTATTGGAACTCATCTGAACATCAGATATACCTGGTGTTGGTTAGCAAGAACCGTTTGTACATTTGATATTGATGGTGCCAAAAACCCAAACAGCGACTGACTGGAGGAGATGGAAATTAAGAATAATAAAATAAAATAAAAGGTTGGAGAGGTCAAAATGTGAACAGAAAGGGGAAAAATCAGCCAGTCTAAGAGTCAGTGTGAAGGCAAAATATTTCCTGATAAAACAGAATCCTTTTACAAAATATAAATTTTGTAAGAAAAACATGGAGAGGGAAATAGAGACAGGGAAAGGAAAAATAAAGATGAGCAGGACAGAGATGCAGAAGCTTACACTGCCCAAATGGCATTAAAACTTACTGGAAACCTCACCAGAAAATGGAACATGCTGGAATACACCGTGCTCCGCCCCCCAGGACTTTGGGACCGAGGAGGAAGCTGCCCCTGGGCTGTTCCAGAGGGCCAGGCTGTCCCACCTGGCGTGGGGAAGCAGAGCTCAGCGCTGCTGCAGCAGAGGCACAGCTGGGGTCGGCTCCGCCTTCACCTGCTCCTCCTACCAGCGCAGGTGGGGAGGGAGGAAACATTGAGAATCTAAGTCTATCTGCAAACAAGAGCATGCAAGTCAGGCTCCAGGGAAACCTGCGCCGTTCCCTTCGCCGAGAGCGGCCGGACGGGGCCGGGGCTACAGCTCCGGCCCGCAGGAAATCATCGTGGAGCTGCTTTCGAGGGGGTCGGAGGCCTTGAGGATGGAAAATAAACCAGCAGTCTGTACATTTTGGGTTTGTTTGGTTCAGTACAAATGGAATCGAGTTGGCTGCTCGGACACCGCCAGCACGTCTCCGATTTCAGGGCGGAGGAGATGAAACAAACTGGTTTTGGGCACCTACTGGTAACAAAACGCTGTCCCTGCTGAACTCTGCCGTCCCTCAGGAAGTGGAAAGCACATGTTTAGGTAGTGTAAGCCTTTTTCCTTTTATTTAGAATACCCTCTTTGTTTAAACAATATTCCCCCCCCAGATACAAAGTTCGGCCAGTAAAGATTACATGGAAACTGGAACACGCATCGTCTGGAATACAAGATGCACCGGATGAGGAAGTTTAAAAACTTTCCGAGCGAAAAGTAGAACAAAGAAGAAAAAAAAAAGTCTCCTAACATTTTCCCAAAGGTTTCACTCTCCTGTCACACACACTCTCCAAATGACAGCTAGCAAATTCAACTCTGCAAAGAGAAAACAGAGCCACGTCACTCGACAGGAGAGGGAACAAGGCTCAGGGACGCAGAGCACAGCGGGGCCTGGCAGCGACTCCGGAGCTCTGCAGTCCCCGGGGAGGCCCCACTCACCTATGTCAACTTCTTGGCTTTGTTGTAGAGCGAATCCACTACTTTGCTCATGTTCTGAATCGTCTCGAGGGCAGCCTCGTAAGTTTTGTCTACAGGGGGTTCATCGAAGATTATCAGGACACCCTCGCCCTGGTCAAGGATTCCTGTGGGCACAAGCTGCTGTTAGCACTGGGATGCTCGATGGATCACAGCTTCCAGACAGCAGGAATTTAGGGATCTACCCCAGAAACACCCAATCAGCTGTACAGGGTTTGGGAAGGGCTCATGTATTGGGCTGGACTGGCAGATTTTGGCCAGCACTGCTTTAGCATTCCCAGGTAAAAAAAAATCCCAGAGAACAGCCCAAGAAGCCATCCAGGAGATGAGCATTCCTGCCCATTCCCTACCATCTCTCCCGGCCTCCTCAGGCCCTGTGCCCAGCAGGATGGCTCAGCACAGCTGGGTTATCCTGCAGCTGTGCCCAGGTGGGCTCTGTGCCCAATGTGCTGCTCCCAGGCATTCCCCTGGCTCAGCCACACCCAGGAACAAGAGAACCAAGAGCAGAGCTGGTTCCCTGAGGGGTTTTTGGGGCAGCAGCCTGCTGTGGGCCCAGCCAAGCCACAGCACCACACTGGGCCATGGGGTGCCCCCACAGAACGCTGGGACCACACCCCAGTCAGCTCCAAGAGGGAGAGCCCAGCCTGGCCAGACAAGCCACCTGGGGGTCCCACACTGTTCCTGGATGCTGTCACAGCAAGAGGGACCCAACAGCATTTCTGAAATTAACCCTTGGGTTAAGGAAGGTGGATGGAGCAGCAGGAACAGCATTCCTGTCACTCCTGACTGTCACATGCAAATGTGCTGCCTGAGCAGGACCCCCAGGTTCAGGGGAGGAAGGGGAGTCCAGCACAGCTCATGCAACTCAGGGCAATCAGAGCTGAGCTCTGAGGGATGCAGAGACTCACCATGAAACTTCTTGTCCAAGATCATCTGTGACAGTTTCCTTTCTACCTCAGCCTGAAATTGAAGCAGAAAAATTAAAAGTCTCCCAGAACACATAAAAATATGTGAATTTTACTGCTGCACGCCTGACAGCCCTGGTGGGACATGAGCACTGCTCAAGAGCAGCTCCTCTTCCCTGAACGTGGCTTGGACACCACCACCTGCTTGGGATGCCTCAGGAAATTAGGGAGCAGCTGTTAATGAGCAAGCACCAGGATGTCCCTTGTCCCACAGGTGACAGTGTATCTGTCACTTCACACAGGCTTTACCTGTGGAGGTTCTGGAACTTTCTAACTCGGTTTAGCATTTAGGATTTAGACAAGAGTTGGCCAAGTTTTATTTAATCCATGCAGGACTCAGCTGAGCTCCTGCCCAGCACCAGGAAGGCCCACAGGAGGCAGCTCCTCTCTGGGCAGAGGGGGCACAGACCAGCTTTTACTCTGAATATTAAGGATGTGTTAAACACCATGCTAGTCTGGGAACAGACTGTGTGCCAGGGAAGGTTTAGGTTGGATATTAGGGAAAATTTCTTCACGGAAAGGTTGTCCAGCCCAGGGCAGAGGTGAAATCACCAGATTTAACAGATGTGTGGATGTGGTACTTGGGGACATGGGTGGTTTTGGCAGTGCTGGGGGAATATTTGGACTCAATGATCAGAGGTCTTTTCCAACCTGAATGATTCAGTGATTCTGTGACCACAAAGGCTGAGCTCAGCTCACTTCCCAACCTCTGCTCTTAATGCCAGTACAAGACAACAGCACTCTGGGGTGCAACTGGCTGGGATTACAGTGGATTTTCCTAGAACTGAATCTGTCCGGGATTATCTGTAAAGCAGTTACTGCATAGTCAGTGTGACAGACGCATCCCTAATGACACCACAGGGTGATTAGCTGGATCCTGGATCTTAAGGGTCTAAGTAAAGTTCCCCTGGGAACACTCAGGGGATTAAACACAGGGCACAGGGGAAGACTGAGCTGGTCACGACAGAGCAGAGGAAAATCTGCCTCCAATAAAAAGCAAGAGCCAAGACAGGGAGTAAAACCCACGGGAGGGAAGGGGACAGCACAGCAAAGTCTAGAGCACAGGAAGCCTCAATGCCTCCCAGGAGCTGCCTGTGTCAGAGCTTAGCTGCCAAGGGTGAAATTTGTCTGGAAATGCTATGGATCTCATCTGCCACCCTTCATGTTCAGTTCCTAGTGACAAATGCCATTAAACCCCAACTCCTCTGCCCTCTGAACACATGGCACTGATTTCTGGTGAGGTTCTTACCTTTGAGAGCTTGATGAGGCTGGATATGTGTTCAATCTATAAGAAAAACCAACATTTAGGTAAATCTTTAGCGGCATTTTGGACACACAGCACAGAGATTTGGGGCTCTTCCATGGAACTGCTCAAGGGTCTGGAAATGCTCTGGCCTCAAAAACTCCAGTGGCTTTCTCCACTCTGCAGCTTCAGGTCCTTCAGGTTTCACATCTGATTTTAACTAAGATGGACTGGACCCCTAAAGCCATGTCACTATGAAAGGTGAAATAATTCTTCTCCAAGACATGCCTTGCCCTGTCAGAGGCCTTTGAAGCCAAATGCTGTCACTTTCAGGGTTCAAAGCCAGTCACCTTGCAGGGAGCATGAGAGAAACAGGTGGGAAGGCCAATGACTCTGGAATGTGTTTTTCTCCTCCTTGTAATTTTAACATGATGGACCCTGAGCTCTGAAAGTGCTGAGCAGCTCAGAGTAAGAAATGTGCCATATAGGAACAATCCCCTGACCCCCAGCAGCAGGAACAGAGGGACCAGCCCATTCAGGTGCTGCTGGAAACATTTACCTGTACTCTGGAGAAGGGTTCGATGACTCTGATCAGGTTCTGTTCCAATAAATTATCATAGAGCTTGGCCAGGTGAGTATTTATGATGGGGTCGTCCCTGAGCTCCACCTTGTAGTCTGTCAGAGCCTGTAGGGACATGGGGAGGAAATAATTCTGATAGCAACAGCTCCTTAAGGTGCTCTGAGGATGAGATCCCCTCCTGCCCAACCAGATACCGTGGTCAATCCAATCCCTAACTTAGTTAAAAGCCAGCAGGTTATGACAGCCCAGCAGCCCCTCCAGTGTCTTTTATCTCCACCCTGCTGGAGCTCAGCAAGCCCTAGTCTCTGTTCACAGGCAGCAGAGCACAGCAGGATTGGGTCCTGCCATGGGAATCCTCTCCCTGAGCTCTTCAGCATTCCTGCTGAAACCAGGAATAATTTTAGGAAGATACACATCCATCCATGTTCACATGACATGTGAACAGCACCTGAAGGAAAACTGCTTCTGAGTTGGTTCTCCAAAACAAGCCACAAATATATACGAAAAGAAAAAAAACTGGGTTCAAGCAAGTTTACCCCCCACATACTGAAAACACAACCCGTTGATTGTTGGGGGGTATTTTTTGATGCACTGTTGCTTTCTATCAATGTTTCCATGGTTTCCTGCTGTGGGATGTAACAGCTCCTACAACTTTCCAAACTTGGAATTTCTGACTGTTTTTTTTGCTCAGCCAGGCCCCATCTTCTGTGTCCCTGACTCACCTTTTCAAAATCTGCCAGTGACCGGTTCTTGCTGGCCTGTGCCACACATTTTAGTGCTTCTGTCTGTGGGGGAAAGAACCAAAGGAGATTATTTTTTTCTGGATTCTCCTCTCAGGGTGAATATGCCACCTCTGCAGTACCCTGGGAACATGCTTAAACAGCAAACCACGGTTCCTTGTCACTGCCATAGGCAGAGGGAGAGCAGCTGCTGAGGGGAGAACGAGCTGGGCAGCTGCAGGACGTGACCTGAAACAGCTCCAGAGGGACAAACACCTGGGTCTGACAGCATCAGCTGCAGGTTGGGAACGAGTTTGATGCTGTCTTTAAGGGAAGTGTGTATTTTGGCCACTTGCTTAATGAACGTGGCTATTTTGGGACTCCAGCTGAGTCTCTCCCCTTCAGCACAGCCACTCCTCTGCTGAATGGCAGGGGCAGGACAGCAGCTCCTATGGACATCTCACCATGGACAGCATCAGGGATGAGTCTTCTCTACCCCAGAACTGCTGAAATGAAGAAAAAGCCACATCCCCAAACAAGCACATTTACACCCAACAGTGGCAATCCCAGCAGGGAACTGCAGAACAGAGCCCAAGTTGGGAGGCAAGACAAGGTGTCTCTGGTGCACAAAGCCCAGGCTTCTGCTGCCTTCTCTTTTGGGACTGCCCCGTGCAGGAGCTGGACTTGATCCTTGTGGTCCTTTCCAACTCGGGATATTCCGGGATTGCCCCCAGGGCTGCTCTCTCCCTGCTCCCCATGCTACTTCCTGGTCAGGGTTGGTTCAGGAGCACAGTGTGGGAACAGCCAGGATCCCCTGCCCTGGAGAGGAGCCTCCAGCTGCCACTCAGGGCAAAGGGATAAGGCAGGATTGGGGCTGCCCTTCCTGATCCAGGAGGGATATCCTCACGTCAGACCTTTCCACGCACGTTTGCTCACTGAGCTCTGCTAATTCCCAATCCTCTGTGGGCAGGGGAACAGCAGCTCCTGCGTCACAGCAAAGCACAGGCTAAGCACAGCCCCTGAGGACAGCAGGATCCCAGCCTGGCCCAGCTCCTGGCACGCCTGGAGTGTAGCCCTGCACCTTCTACAAGCACCCCTGGATTTAATTTGGGGGTGGCATTCCCAGCCTGGCACGTTCACATGTCAGAATAAGCAATGGGTTTAACACCTCCCTGCCTGCCTGGCTCCCACCTTGCAGCCATCCAGGTCTCCACCTGCTCAGCTGCACTGCCAGGATTGGATTCTCAGGACTGGCTACAATGAAGTAAAAACAGTAACTCGAATTTAAACACCGCAGCAGTTGGTGAGAGCAGGGACACAAGGAGCTGATGGCATCAGGCAGTTTGTAGCTGATGAAGAAAAGCAGGAAAGAGAAAAACAGGGAAAACGAAGCAAGCAGCCCAAATTCTCTGGTTGTGAAAATCACTGTAAACCCCTTTGAAGGCAAGCAACTTCTGGCAATGACTCATGGCAATTTAATCAGCTCTGGATCTTGTTCAGGACATTCAGGAGTGGTGGGTATTTTGGTATGAAATTAGAAGTGTTTGACAAAAAGAATAAGCCAGCATTGAGAAAGGTAAGAGGAAGATAGAAAGAGTTAAGTTTCTATACCTGTCTTCCTGCATACCGCAGAGCAAGCTTCCCACTCACTAATGCTTGCACATCTTCTGGGCTGCAGACAGAGGGAAGGGAGCAGAGCATTTATAAAGGAACATGGCCAGCTTAAACCCCAGAGCATCTCAAAAATCCCCAACTTACAGCAAAGTACTACAACCTAAATACCACCACATCAGGAGCACTTGATCAGGTGATAAAGACACTGCTTGAGCCCGTTAGTTCAGAGTCCCATAAACAAAAAGCCCTTCCCTAGAAATGTAGGAAGTGTTTTTTCCAGAACCATCTGCTACCTACCTGTTGAGCATGATTTTGCACAGCAACATGTATTTCAGAGCAGTGATGGCTTTGGGGTTGTCAATTGAATCATTGCCCTCAAACGCCTCATAAAAATATGAATAGGCTGTTTTCCAGTCCTTCTCTTCTGCTGCGTGGATAATACCTAGGAGAAGCACAAACAGGTTAATTCTAAGCATGACTAAGAGAGGACAGAACAATTTGGTTGTTCTGTGCTTTATCTGTGACTTCAGTGAAGGGAATCCTCTCCTCCTGTGCCCTCCTTGCCTCATCTCTATCAGAAAAAATCCACACTCTCTATTATAAGGACATTTTTAGACAGACAAGTTTGGGGCACTTCAGGTAACGTGCCTGTAAACTAGGTCAGGAACAACATGTAATAGGTCAGGAACACAGTGTGAGGCTGGAACTTCAGTGCCTGGGGAGCTTATGGACCCTGTACCACTGCAGCTTTCAAAAATGGGCTGAAAACACCAGGGGCAGGAACAATGTCATTGCAGCTGATGCCACCTGAGGCAGAACTGGTGGTAATCTTGAGGCCCCACCAAGCACCACTTTCCATTTTACACAAGTAACTGATGTGCCAGGACAAGTCCTGGGCACTGTCCTTGTCCCAGGGGCCTCACCTGACTGCATGTCCAGCGCTGCCTGCAGCTTGGGGGGACAGTAGATGGCATTGGCCGTGGTACGTGCTGAGGTTAAGGCTGCTCTTGCTTTTGGCAGATTGCTCAGGGCATGGTAAGTCTTGCTCTCTAAGAGCTGCACTTCCACCAGCAGTGCCTTGTCATCCATCTTCTTCAACTCCCGAAGCAGCTGGGAGCCTGGCAGAGAGCAAGGACAAAACTGTGACTGCTCTGCATCAGCATCCACACAAAGAAATCCCTGCAGGGGCCACCCGAAATCCCCCAGCAGTCAGGGCTTTGAGGGAGGGACTTGAGGCTCACACAACCTGCTCTTCCAAGAAACGGCATGGGAGAGGGCATAATGGTGGGCCAGTGCCAGTGCACAGCTGGAGGATGAAGCAGTTTTGTGTCAGAGGTGGTGTGTGGGCAGCAGAGTGTCCTGGAGGGGCTGGGCAGTTGGGATGGTCACTCTGGTATCTGTTCCCAGGTGATTTCCCTCTCCCACAGGGAGCTCCTGCAGAACTGCCCCCTCTGCATCACAGAGCATTCTCAAGAAACTCCTAAGAACATGGGATGAGGAAGGAATGATTTTAACATGGGACATCTATAGGTCAGATTTAGGAGGGGACAGCCTAAGAAATGCAAAGACAAGCTGCCACATCACAGCCTTGTGAGGAGAGAACGAGTCAGTCCTAGAGGAAACTTGTCCCCTTCTTTCCCCCACTGAAGAGGTAACTTAGGGTGAGCAGAAGTAAAAACCTCTTCCTCCCTTGCTGTGCTCAGGAGCTGATAACCAGAGCTGAAACTGCAGAACTGGGCAGAAACAAATGGATTTTCCCTCGAAACATCCCTGAGACTCTGCTTGTACCTAATCCCCACAGCCATGGACACAACCATCTCCTCAGCCACACAGGAGTGCTGTGCATAACACTGACATCCTGACAGAGCATCAGAGCCTGGCCCAGAGGTAAAGACCTTCCCAACTCCCCAGGCTGTCCCACCACCAGCCAAGGGATTAAATTAATTAATCACAGCTTTGGAGTGTGGCCTCTGATCAGTTTAAATCTGAGTTCATTACCTAGCCCTGTGCAAACTAGTTCTAATTCCATACTGAATGCCATGAACCATGAACTCAGCATTCTGATGAGATACATGTCACCCAGGTGACCCTGGACATGACACAGGTTCGTGCCACCACACAGGTTAAGAAGTTCTGGGTCCCAGGTGAGCAGTTCAGGCTGTGTCCATGCAGTTGCCCCTCAGCCCTGGCAGAGCAGGCTGTGCAAATACCCCTCAGACAGCTTAAACCTCACTTAAAGCTTAAATCTCAATTACAGCTTAAGCCTCACTTACAGCACTGCAGTCATTTGCAAAGTGAGCATTAGAAAAGCACTAGGGGAGCTGTAAGAGGTCCTGCTTTACTCTGCTTTGGGGCAGAGCAAGAATTCACTGGTTCGTTACCATCCCTTGGGTGGTACAGGGGCAAATTCTTAAAGCCTCTGTAAGACCTTGACACCCAGAGAGGTTTTTAATTTCCTGTTTTTACTGGGACTGTGTTTGAGCAAATTGGAAAAAAGCTGTTTTCTCCCTTTAGCCTCTGTGGCCACAGCAGAGTATTCCAGCATGTTCCAGCAGGAGCCAAACCTGTGGCCTTCAGCTGGATACAGCTCCCAAAATTATCTGCACTGAACGAATCACGAATCCCAGAGTGGTTTGGGTTGGAAGAGGCCTTAAAGCTCACCTCATTCCACTCTCAAATGTGCAGGGACCCCTCCCAGGTTGCTCCAAGCCTCATCCAAACTGGCCTTAGGCCCAGGTGAGATGGGTAAGGATGGTGAAACAGCGAAAACAAAGACACCTCTAAGAGCTGTTATCACCCAGCTACAGCAAAAAGTGGCAGAACTGGACGAGCACTGAAAAATAAAGACCCAAATCCTACAAAACTTCTCAAAGAACCTGACACAGGCGATGTCTTTCCTTGTCAGGAGTAAATTAAAAGCAAAGATTTACCACCACCTAGTGGAGCCTCACCTAGCTGCAAAGCTTCTTGGTACCTCTTGGTGTCAAAGTAGAGAGAGACCAGCCTCGCCTGGAGAACAGAAAAAGAACTGCTGTGAGGAAAGCCAGAACAGATTTGTTTTGTAAAATGAAGCTTTGTATTCTTCTCTGCACAGACTTCACTACATTAATCTCTATTTGTCACATTGTGTGGTCCAGTTGTGTAAGGCCTACTGCACAAGGAGTAAACCCCTGCATTTTCAAGGAGAATTTCAGTGTAATTAATGCCCTACCCTGACACATAAAAAGATCTGAACAGCACACAAGTGCTCTACTTTCAGAGGTATTTAAATATGACAAGGGATGATGCTGCTCCACATGTTTGGGATCTGGGACCTACCTCCAGAGCCTGGCGTAGGAAAGTCCTCTTCTCTGATTTGGCCCATTCAATACACTCTAAACACAAGTCAACCTTAAAGGGAGCAGAAAGAAATCAGTCAATTATAGACATTGTCAGTGCCCACCACAAATGCAACAACACCAGAGGTGTCAAATGGAGGCATTTGGGGTAGGCACTAAAGCTTTCCCAGAGTTTAAACCCACAGTCATGGTGTATTTTCAATAAAGAAAAATAAATTTAATGTGTTTAGAGCCTAGATAGATCATGTAATCTGTATAAAGCAGCAGAGGTGCTGGGCTCTGCTTTGGGGGCCTCATCCATCATTTCAAAGCACAGCAAAGAAAACTCAGACTCTTCCCTATTTTTCAGGCTGAGACTCCCTTGATTGATAAAGCAGAACTGCTCCATCTCAATTAGATATTATTGTATCTTATCTGGCCAATAATACACAGTAAGTCATGCTGTGGTGCCAAGCTCAGGAACGCCTCTTCCCAAAACCTCTGGATTGCAGCTCAGCAATGCAGGCCTTGTCAGCTCCTTCTCACTGCTTATTAAACGTGAGCATTTTATGAAAAGCCATTATGAAGTTTCAATTTATTACAGGGTGATAGCTGGAGCATTAGGAGCTGAAGATATCTCCAATTTCACTGCTTTACTGGGCTCCTGGGAGCATTCTGGATGTGAGCTACCCTGCAGAAGCAGACAATCCTCAGAACATTTCTGAAAGGATTTGAGATTGCTGCATCAAGGACCTCACACGTTGATGTCATCCTTCCTTAAGTTTTGAGTTTGGCTTCAGAATATGCTCTGAAGTGACTATTTTGACTGACTTTTAATTATTTCCATCACCATTACTCCAACCTGCTTTTCCTTTGCAACTGCACCGAACATTGTCCTTTACACCAAATCATCTTGAGAAAAGCCTGTAGCTGCTCATTTTCTCCTGACACTTTTAGGAGTTCTCTCTTCTCACCTGCACATCCAACCCCATCTCCCCTGACCTCATCTGCTGAAGCAAGAGGGGAAAAACATTCTGTCACCATTCATCACCCATGAGCCACAAGGACTGAACAACAAACAAGGGACACTGGCTGGGTTACCTGCACTAGAGGATGACAGTCTCAATTCGGCTAATTTTGTGCTAATTTGGCTAATGAGAATGTCACCTGCCCCTCAGCATGGCAGAACTTCTCCAGCCTGCAATCTGCCAGTCCCTGAGTGCAGATTTCATGTGGTTTTGTCTCTAACCTGCTGCTCAGACCCTTCTTGTGCCAGCCTTGGTGTTCCAGCACAACCCTCTGCAGGGCAGCACAGCCTGGAAGCACTCCCAAGGTGCTCCTGTCCTTATCCTGCTCCCAAAAAAAGCAATAATTGGGGAAAAAAAAAGAAGTAAAATAAACAACCCTAAGACAACTGTATCCTATGGAGCTGATGAGAATGGAGTGAATCCTAAATCCTAACTGGGCACTATCTTAGACTGTCTCAGGTTTTCTGGTGGGGGAGCTCATCCACTGAAGAAGTTGACACCTGGTAGCTGCAAAACCCTTTCCACTCCTGCTTCAGGAATAACTTTTGTGTCTCTGTGCAGTAAAACACCCCCTGACCACGTGCAATCCTGACCAGCTCCTGGACAGCCCCCAAGCAGTGGCTCCTCCAGTTCTGTGCCATCCCACACCACAGCCACCATTCCTGCTCCAAGCTCCCTGGGAACACATTCCCAACACTGATCACACTACAAAATACTCCCAGTGCTGCACCCACAGTCACTGAGGTTGGAAAAGCTCTCTAAGATCACTGAACCCAACCATTCCCCAGCACTGCCAAGGCTACCACTGACCCATGTCCCCGAGTGCCACATCCACACAGCTTTAAACCCTTCCAGCGATGGGGACTCCACCACTGCCAGGGCTGGACATCCCATTCAGTAAAGGAATTTTCCCTAATATCCAATCTAAACCTCCCCTGGAACAACTTGAGGAAGCAACAAGAATCTAAGACAAATACCCATGGTGGGAGTCACTCCTAACCTACAGCAGGGAGAGGCTTGCAGAAAGACATGGTTATGAATTCAATTATCTGATGATTTATTTATAAAATACATCCAAATGCATTAAAAAAAGTCTGCTCCCTGGCATGAATAGTTCTTCAGTGAGAAGCAAACTAGGTCATGTAATGGTGTTGCAGGCTTTTGAGGAACTGCCTGGTGCTGAAGTGCAGCCTCACCTCCTGTCCTGTGGCTGCCTCCATGTCCAGGAAGAGGTCGAGCAGGGACCGGACGAGGCGCGCGGCCTTGGCTTTGCTGATGGAGTTCAAGAAGGGCCGGACGTACTTCAGGAGTCCTCCCAGCTCTGCAAAAACCCCAAAACATGAAATACAACCCCTGAGCCAAGAGCTGCACCGAGCTGGAGCAGCCACGCATCACATATAGCAGCACAACTTGTCACACCAAACACTTCTCAGGTGGTTTTTTAGCATCATGCACAGAACAGAGCAACAAATGACACCTGCAGGACAGCCCTGAAGCAAACAAGGGACTGCTCAGGGGACTGGGGGCCCTCACCACAGCACTGCCTGTCACTGCAGCTCTACACTTACCACCAGTTGGAATTGCCTCAGGCGTCTTTTAAAATCTAAGGATCTGCTAAATGCTTTGAGATTTAATGAGGGATGGAGTTTATAATTTAGGTGTGTTTTTATTAACTCACAGTTTCACGCTTTAATCTGCTCCACCTAGCCAAGCCCAGGATGTTGGATCCACCTTGTGCTCCACCACCGCAAAATTATATTCCTTAACACTCTACCTTTACCTGATCAGCTCTGAACTGACCTCACTTAACAATATTTCTGCTTCTAAGTCTCCTCATTAATTCACAGTTATAAAACCTGTCTTTATAAGAGGTGGAAAAAGGAAATGTGTTTTTATTTATGGAGAAACATTGAAGTGTCATTCCCAGGGAGCAGAGGAATGTGGCAGTCACAGAAGCTCCAGCACTCAGAGCCACTCAGGAATGTTGTGGTGGAACTGCAGTGAAAAGTCTCCTACAACACCACGTGGCTTCGGAGAGGGCCTGGCCAGGGCTGCTCCCAGTTTGGGAAGATGATCCTGCAGAGGGGCAGGGTTCAGTGCTGACTCATCAGCACCGGGGCTGCACACTGAAATCACAGCTCTCTGCCCCAGATTTCCAAGTCTCACCCAAATATCAGGTGGATCTCACACTACTTTGTTTACAAGATTCCACAAGAAAAGAAAAATCAAAACAAAGCTGGTAATGACTAATTCAGAAATCTTCTACACCAAACTAGTACAGAATCAAAACCAAAATAAGAGATTAGTCTAATTATATTTCAATTAGTAGATGGAGGAGTATCAGGAGAATTTCAGTTTGGAAGGATTCCAATAAAAACAAACGTAAACAAGGGCTCTTCTGTGTTTCATTCAGCAGCAATGCTAAAGAATGCTAATGCTAATTGTTATAACAACATCTTCTTAATATCTAAAAATTATTCTTCATATTTTTTACTTTTTAAACCTATTTAAGTTTAATCAAGCCTGATACACCTCATTTATCACACACTTAACACGTGGAACTCACTTTTTTCTAATCACTCATAGTAATCACAGAATCCCAAGATGGATTTGGTCGGGAGGGACCACAAAGCCCAACCAGTGCCATCCCCTGCCATGGGCACCTTCCACTGTCCCAGCCTGCTCCAAGCCCCATCCAACCTTTGATTGGAAGCATCTAACTTCCAGGGATCCAGGGGCAACCACAGCTGCTCTGGGCACCCAGTGGAAGCCATTCCCTCGGTCCTAACCCTCCAGGCCCTTGTCCAAGTCCCTCTCCAGTTCCTGGAGCCCCTTCAGGCACTGGAAGGTTTCCTAACATCTCAAAGTGCATATTTAGAACAAACAGAACTTATCTCAAGTGTGATCCTCAGCTTCATTTCCCAAACTGCAGTGCAGGAGATCCTGACCCCAGCAAACCACCTGGACTCAGTACAAGAACACCACAGGATGCTCTCACTGCCACACCTGCTTCCATAAAAGTTTGATTTTCTCTCTGCCATAGCATAAACAGGCAGCTTTTTCTACACTTATGGTGCAGCTACTTCAACATTTCAGCTTGCAACCTGCAGGCTGACAATCTTTACTCCACAGGGAACCTGCTGCTCCATGACTGTTCCCACACCATCCTGTTCTGGGGTCCATTTAATCTCCAGTACAACTCCTGGATGCAAATTCCAATTATTTCAATCCAAGGCAAACACTTTGGTCTCATGCACAGCAAACAAACAACCACAGACAACCCAACACACCCTTCCAACACATCAGTTTTGCACAGAGCTCCTCTCCAGCATCTCGGTGGGAGCTGGGCAAGGTAGGCTCTGGATCTGTCTATTGAGGCTCTCCAAGATCCATCAGCTCTTAAGCACTACCAGGAACCCTCTTCCTGTGCATCCCTGAGCTCCACCAGCTCCTCAGGGCCAGTGGAATCAGTACCCAACACACTCTTTCCCACAGGAACTTCAGAACAAAGAAGGAAAACTCCAGTGGAACACACTGCAGTGTTTATCATCCCACTGATGTGCCCCAGAGCTGCCTCAGAACCCCAGAAAGCAGATCCCAAGTCAACAGCTGAAATGCAGCTGTGCATTCTGCAAATTCCACACTCAGCCATGCAGGCTCAAAGTTCCCATAGAAATTTCTCTCTCCTACCAACGTAACCATCAACTATTTTTAGGATTTTATTTTTCTAAAGAAAATGCAATGCCTAGTAAAGGGATAGGATTGACAGCTCTGCAGGAGTGATGAGCAGCAGCTCTGGAAAATGAAGCCTGCAGCTCATCCTCAGCAAAGTGTTTCCACCAGCTAACACTCCACTTATCCAAATTCTCAATCCAAGTTACTCCAATCCTATAGTTCTGTGAAATGCTATAAAAATCTGGAACTGTCATGAAGAAAAGTAATCAATCTACAAGTTTATCTGCTTGATAATGATTAAGGATTGAAGGGGGTCACTCATTATTATTTTTGTAAACAAGAGCTGCAGTTCAGTAGAGCCACGGAATAGTCTGGGTTGGAAGAGACCTAAAACACCATCCAGTGCCACCTCTGCCATGGACAGAGACACCTTCCACTGTCCCAGTCTGCTCCAAGTCCCATCTCCAGCCTAGCCTTGGACATTTCCAGAGATCCAGGGGCAGCCATAGCTGCTCTGGGCACCCTGTGCCAGGGCCTGCCCACCCTCACAGGGAACAATTCCTTTCCAATATCCACTTCCAGGGACAGTGCAGCCACCACCTCTTTGGGCACTGGAACCTCTCAAACATGTCCAAGAAGTTCCACTGGCTAAAACGAAAACTCTGTGCAGTGAAAGCCACAGGATGAAATTCCAGTATCTGCCCAGCACTGGAGTGTCTGAGAGCAACTGTACTTGATGATGGTGCTGCTGCCCTTGACTTGTCACTCCTACCCAGAAAGTTGACAGGAGGGGAAGGGTCAGAGCCCTTCCCACAGCTCCAGCACCACCCTAAGCCAGGGTACCCTTTCCTTCACCTCCCAGCTCCACAACTCCAGAAAACACCTCCAGATGCTGCTGATCTCCCTCTGAGCTGCACACACACATCTGGCTTCTGAATGGCATTAAGTCCATTTTCTTCCCTCCAGAACACACTCACTCTGCAGTTTAGTGGTACCTTTAATAGACCACAAACACACTCCATGTTTGCCCCCTCAAAACCCTGAGTTTGATGAGTTAACAGTGTTATTTTAAACTCCTCAGCCTTCCCCTTGAAAGAAAATAAATCAATCAATTACCACCCTCTGGGAAAACCCTGGAGCTCCTTTTCCTTGTACCAAACTTCAGCTTAAACTCAACACTGCCCCAAGTTCTGCAGAGGTGAGGAGGCCACAAGAACTCTGCCCTCAGTTCTGCTCACCAGCAGCACATCCACACTGACCTGAAGAGACTCTGATTTCCCCGTTTTTACCCAAACACACACATCACCCCTGCTGCAGGGTCCTGCCATGTTTGGTGATCTCTGGTGAGCAAACACCAGGGTGCAAAGGGCACTGGCACAGCACAGACACCCCTACCGAGCTCCCTGACTTCAGCCACGAAAGGGGCACTTGCACAGCAGCTTCCTCTGTCCTGCAGGAGCAGGTGAATCCTGTGCTGGAAGGGTTTGTTTTTCCCCAGGGGCTCTAAAAGCAGCCCCCAGCAGGAATCAGAGGTGGACACCTAAGTGAGGTGACAAGGACAGCACCTTTGTTTCCAGCCGTCTCTCAGAGCCCCAGTCCAACAGCAATCCACAGTGGGAGCAGGGCCTGGAATGCTCATTCCAGCATGTGTGATGTGGGCAGAGCAGTGACATGGCCCAGCCCAACAGGAGTTTCCTAAGCCCAGTGGGACACCAAGGGACATTTCACAATAGATACAGACTGTGACCTGGACCCGTGGCTGAGCCCTCACAGAGCTTTCCATGAACTACTCCAAAGTTAGTAGGACTAACTCCTCTTAGGAGTTATAAGGACTCCTGCTGTCCCAACACTTCCAGTGTGATTGAACCTTCTGCTGGCTGCTTTCCCCACCCTCTGCCAGACTTTCAAGTAAACATTTTTCACTACCCAGGGCTCCAGCCCAACCAGAGAACATTCTGCATACGGACACAGAGTGTCCTGAAATGCTCCAGGGGAAAGGCACAGCACAGCCCTAAACTGCTGAGTGCAAAACAAGCAACTGCTGCCTTGAGCTCTCCAGGGAACAGGACACAGGAACACTGAAAATCATCACTGAAAAGAGAACTCGACTCCATCCCTGTCCCCTCACACACTCACAATAGAGACTGTCCAATGCAGAGCTGGGTAGGGGCTGCTGATGTAATGATCCAGCAGATAAATCAATTGATTGTGAGAGGAGCTGCTGGTGAGACAGTATTCCATGGGACAAACTTTTCCATTTGAAACCAACCAGGAGACATCTCTCATGTCAATCATAACAACTCAGCAATACTTTAGTCACTCATACTGAAACAGCTCCACATCAAAGGGCCACAGACTGAACTGTGCATTGTTTGGTACACTGTGCCAAGCAACACCAGATTAGTAGTCATGTTCTTTATTTGGTTTTAAGTTTCTGTCTTGTCTCTGAGAGAACATTTCCTGCCAAAAGCTGTTTTTACAGCTATCCCACTAAGTAAGGACACTAAATCCACTGGCTGCAGGATCTCCTGCCTGTAATCTAAATTCCTGATTTCAGGCTCACCTTCTGCCTGCCCAGTCTTGGCCAGCAGTGACCCCAGCTCCAGGATGCTCTGCTCTTTGACTTGCACCGCTTCCTCATCATTTTCCTGGACATCACGTTTCACTGGGAAGAAAAAGAGCAGGAAAGTTGCCTTTAGTGGTGTTTAGTGGTGGAAGATCATCACTGCTGGTCAGCTCCTGGAGAGGTTACCAAAGCAGGTCCTGCTCCAACAGGCACCAGGGAGTTCAGCCTGACCCAAGAGGTCTGAGAAGTCTAAATCCAGTGCAGGGAAGTTTGCAGTGCTTTGTCTGTGCTCCACAGGGGCTTTACCAGCCCACAGGTCCCCCTGCAAACTTCAGCTCCAGTTTTGAACAATCTCAGCTTGTCCAGCTGTGCACATCACTTACAAACAGCACCACAAACCAGACCACATTGGAGCCATAGAACCAAGTAAGAGACATTTAATGGCACTTCTGGGGTTGGATATTCCACTGTGGGATTGCTGATGTTGCTGCTTTGTGTATTAAGCCGAGATCCCGTGGACAAAATGCAGCACAACATCAGCAAAGTGAGGTGGGTACATCCCTCCCCACTCTGGTGTCCCACCCACTGCCAGTGCTGAGTGCTGGCAGTGCTATCAGCCTCTGCTCCAGGGAGTGACTCTGCTCTGAGGCAGATAAAGGGACAAATGACAGCCAGCAGCACAACTCGAGTGTGCACAGCATCAGTTCCAGGCGAGTTATCCACTACACCGTACCTTTCCCTCCCTGCCACCACCCCCAACGCAGGGAACTCCTCCAACTTCCACATAAACAGAGCCAAAATCCCGCTCTAGGGAACTGAAACTGTGGCTCTCATCCCCTGTAATTCCCTACCAAAAGTGAGGGAACTTCGCTCTCATGGAGAAAAGCATCACAGCAACATTGTCTGGGCCACTCCTGATCCTCCCAACCCACAATAGGGGCTGTGAGTCCTGACTGAGCCTGACTCGCTGAGAGCTGCACCTCCTACTGAATAAACAGAAAAACACCGAGGGACAAACAACTCCGACAGCGCTGACAGCACCTTCAAAGTCTAACAGGGACACTCGGAAAACTTTTCCCGACACAGCAGTGTGACTGCAAGTCGCAGCACCTCTGCAGAGGTCACCACACAGCAAAAGAATCAAGAACTCCTGGTTTAAACACCAGTTTCGAGGGCCACACGCCCCACGCCACCTCCAAACCCCTCAGAGCACCGACACCTCCCCGGCCCGACAGCCCAAAGGGGCCCGTGCTGGGACCAGCACCCAGCTGGGACACGGAGAAGCGAAGCCCGAGGGAACTTCTCCAGCGAGGAGCGGAGCTCGGCCGCGGCAGCCGCCCCCGGCTCCGTGCGAGCAGCGCTGGGAGGGCGAGTCAGCATCGGCGGAATGTCAGCGCTGAGGGAGCAAACACCGCTGCCGGCACAGCGGTCCCGGCCTTGGGCACGGCCGGACCGGGCCGTGACACCGCGCCCCAAACACGCCGCGAACCGCCCCCGACCCAAAGAGCCGCGACATCCCGCCGGTACTGGCACCGCCACGGCCCCGCCGGGGTCCCGCACAGGCCGATCCGGGATCTCGGGCCGGCGGGTTCATTTCAGCCGGACGGGGAGGAGCGGCCGGCCCGGATCCGGGGCTGCTCTGAGCGGCTCCACGGACATGCACCGGGCACCGGCCCCGCCGCCGGGCTCCCGGAGCGCGGCCCCCGCTCCGTCCCGCAACGACAGCTCCTGCCGCCCGTGCCCCCACGCGCGGGGGCCACCGCCGGTGCCGTCCCGGCACGGGGCAGCGCCGCGGGGCCGGGCCCAGGCCGCGCTCCCGGCCGGCGCGCACGGTGAGTCAGCAGCGGCGGCGGCGCGGGGCTCTGCGCGACGCGAGGAGCGGCGGGGCGCGGGCGGCGCGGGCGGCGGGCCGGCGCTCACCGATGGAGTGCAGGATGCCAATGGAGGCCTCGCGGTCGGTGGAGAGCAGGGACTGCGCGCGCTGCAGCTCCAGCACCGCCGCCGCCGCCATCTTGCCGCTTCTCCGCCTCGCCGCCAGCACGGAAGCGGCGCCGCGGCCACGCCCCTTCCGCCCGCGCGGCATGGTGGGAACTGCAGTCCCGGCGCGCGGGCGGCGGAAGGGGCGGGGACAGCGAGGGGGCGGAGACTTGGGGCCGTGTCCGCTAAACAGCGCCTGCGCTAACGGTCAGTGGGCGTGGTCTCTATAGAGGGCGGGGCACCGGGAAGGGGCGTGGTCTGGTGAACGGTTTCTGTCGTTAGATGGGCGTGGTCTGAGTCGAGGGTGTGGCCTGGGCAGGGGAGGGGAGAGCGGGGAAGGACGGAGACCGGTGGAGGGGCGGGGCTTTGGGCGGGGTCTGCGCCGGGCACAGCGATGGGATTGGGGCGCGTTGAGTGGGGGCTTTGGCAGGGGGCGTGGCAGGCAACGGGAGAGAGGGCAATGGGGAGGGGTGTGGTCTAGGGGAGGGGCGGGGACTTGAAATAGGCGGGAAGCCGTGGGCGTGGCCCATGGGAAGGGTGTCGTCATTTATGGGCGTGGTCCCTGTCTGGGCGTGGTTAATTGGGGCGTGTCCGGGGGAGGGTCTCTCGTGGGCCCCGCGGCGGTCGTGTCCCGGGGGAGGGACGGGGGACACTAGGTCGAGGGGCCCTGAGCGGGGCCTGTGCGGAATCCTGGGTACCGGGAGAGCCGCTGGGGCTGGGAGAGAGCGTGGGGAGTCCCACCCGCACATCCCCTAGCCGTGGGTCCAGTTCTGGAGGGGGCTGGAGTGTAGGAACCGCATCCGATAGCCACGTCTTGCTGGGGGGTCTCCGGGGATCCTCACGGCCCCCTGAGAGCCCAGACAGCCTCGGGACGGGAGGAGAGCCCAGCAGGGCCATGGCACCTGTGGGGGAGTTTGTGTCCCCAAGGAGGATCCTGTCCCCGTCCCACTGCCCGATTCACCCTCACGGGCTGCACACGGTGGGAAAGGCTCTTCCCCTTTTGTTCCCCCCACTGTTCACACCTCTCAGCCCCTTTTCCTGCTCCAGGAGCGCTGCCAGCAGCAGGGGCACACACAGGCTGAGCTGGGGAGAAACCCGACCTTGCACCCTCAGCTGGTCAGAAAACAGCCCCCAAATCACCCCTGAGCCCCCCCAAACGCACCCACGGACAACCTCGTCCTGCTGCTGTCCCCAGCAAGCAGGACGAGCACCCTTCAGATTAGCACCTTTCTGCCCCTGGAAAAGTCAATTTAATCCCTGAAAGGGCCAGATTTATATTAAATGGGGAATAAAACCAGAACCATGCTCCTGGTTGCTCCTGGGAAGTCATGTCACTGTGGGATCCCCCCAGGAGGTGCTAGCCCTGGGGACAAGTAAAGAAAGGGAGGCAGCACCAAAGCAGTGACTGATGCCCCGCTCAGCAGACAAATTTTGGTGCCCAGCAGATGATGTTTAATGGGTCAGGGGTGTCTGTGTGGAACTGGGGGGCTGAGGGGCTGTTTAACCTCCTCCTCTGCCTCCCTGCAGTGGGAAAAGCCAGAGGAGCAGACACTGGGATCACTGGCACTGAGACCTGACCCATCCACTCTCAACTCATCACACTGATGGCAGCCAGACCCTGCTGCACCGGGATCAATCCAGACCTGTGCTCCTCCAAATACCACTTAAGAAAACTCTCAAAAATGGAGGGATGATGCGTAAAAGCCCCAAAAGGAGGATTCAGGTGGGTAATGGAATTTGATGAAGAAAAACCCAGGGACCTGAGGGTGAACCTTGGGGTACACAAGCAGGAGCCTGTGTGCCTCAGGCACATCCTGGCATTCTGGAGGGTCTGCCCACTCCAGCACTGAAACAGCCACTAGATTTAAGGAATCCATCCCAGCAAAGAACATGAACAGCATTTGAACCCCACATTCAGCCCTGAAACCAGGTGGTCACAGGGTGAGTCAAGGTGGTGGCAGAGGTCTGTCCATCCATCCATCCATCCATCCATCCATCCATCCCTTCCCAAAGGAGGCAGGCAAAGGCAAGCAGGACATTTGCCATGCTGGGGGTGATTTCTTTCTCTTTATTAATAATAATGACACCAACTGATAAAAATAATAAATAATGAATAAAAAGTGGGAGACTGGGCCAAGGGAACAATTCATCCAACCTGAACCAGCTGTTTTGGGGTAAAAGCAGTGAAAACAGGGAGTGGAGTAAGGCAGTGTCATGGTCCTGGCAGTGCAGGCGTTAAACCCTGATGGAGGGATGCTGGATTTTGGGGTGTCCTCTGATGGGTGGCCCCAGGTACCATGGGGGTGGGCACTCCCAATTTCCTGTTTTGAGGGTGCCATCCCCTCCTTCCCCTGTCCCCAGTATCCCCTTGTTCCATTTCCAGAGGGGCAATCAGAGCCGGATGAGGGGGCCGAGCTGAGCAGGGATGAGAGAGGACCCCCAAGGTCCCCGCAGTGGTGACTCGTTCATCCATCCAGACAGGGCAGGGACAAACCAATGTCCTGGAGACCTCCCTGGCCCCAAGTGTGGCTGCCCTCTCCGAGAGCCTTCAGGGCGTCAGCAGGGACCGGAGTGAGCACAGGAACCAGAGCTCCTCACTGGGGAGCACTGGGACAGAGCTGGGGCCGAGCTGGGGACCCCCAGTGTGGGGAAGAATGACTCCCGCAGCCCCTGAGGGGCACCCACAGCCCAAGGGTGTGAACGCGTGTCCGTGCCGTGTCCCGGTGTGGGGAGGGGGTACACGCGGAGTGTGTGGTCAGGGTGGGTGGCACCCCATCTGGGCACTGGGATGCCGGGGGTGCCTGGGGACCCTCCACACACGCTCCACACAGGTGGGGATCCCCCTGCACACACGCTCTGCTCTCCCTGCACATCCCTCTCCCCCTTGCACGACCCCCTCTTCCCCCCTCCCCCCTCCCGCTCCCGCCCCATAATCGGCTCCAGCTGCACAAACATTCCCGCACCCGGAGCCGCCGCCGCCTCCGGAGCCGCCCCCGCGCCCGCCCGGACCCTCCCCCGAACCTCCTCTGGGCCCCCTAGCCGGACCCTCCCCCAGAGCCCCCCTGGGCCCCCTGGCCGGACCCTTCCCCGCCCGGGGCAGCTGCGGAACCGCGTGGCCGAAGAGCAGCCCCGGGCAGAGCCCGGCAGGACTGGGCGGGGAGGGGTCCTGGGGGAGCTGGGGGATACCATGTCCATCCATCCATTCACTCATTCCATGTCCACCCATCACATCTGTGTCCATCCATCCATGCCTGTCCATCCCTGTCCAGTCACCCTACACTCTCTGGATGGGCCCCGGATGTTGGTGGGGTCCCAGGCTCACCCATCCCAGCTTCTCCAGGAGGTGCACCAGGATGGAGACGGGAGCCTGTGCCCACCCATCCTGTGTCCATCCATCCCTTATTTTCCAGGAGGGGTGCTGGGGTGTGTCCATCAATCCCAGGTTCTCCAGGAGTTTCCCAGGATGGAGATGGGGTCCCACGCCCATCCAGCTGTGTCCTACCTTGAAGGAGGGATGCTGGGATGGACGCCTGGGTCCAGGAGAGGACACTGTGAATGACACAGCTCATCACACTCACTGATCCCAAGCTCTCCAGGACAATGCAGGCATGTGGAGGTGGCCCAACATTCCCCACTCCTCCACTCTTCAGGTGTGTCCCTGCACAGAGCCAGGACCCCACACGGCTCCGGGGACAGTGATGGGGATGGGTGCCACCCCCACCGCGCATACCTGGGCAGTATGGCGGGATGGGGACAGGATCCTGCGCTGCCTTGGGAGACCCCCCGAGGTGCCGGGTCCGGTCCCGCAGGTCCCATCCCGCCCGCTCCCCGGCGGCTCCGTCTCCTTTAAGAGCGGCGCGGCCGGAGCCGAATTGAGCCGCCTGTCCCCGCTGGCGTCCGGCCAGGGCTCGGCCTCGGCCGCGGCCAGATCCCGCTCCAGCGCCCGCCCGGCGGGGACAGCGGGGCCGGGGGGGGGCGAGGACACCCGGGACCCCGCTGGCACCATTGGGTGCTGGTCCCTTGGGTCCCTGCTGGCTCTGTCCCCGTAGGGGTGAAGGCACACGGAGCCAGAAGGTGGGGACTGCCAGATATGTCCCCACAAACTCTCAGGACCTTTCATACCAAATGAACATGGAGACACATGAAGTGTAGCAAAGAGATGTCTCTTGTCACATCCCTGCACCCTGTCACCTCCCTCTGCCACCTCCGTGTCACTGCTGGAGACCAGGACAAGAGGGGCAGTGGCAGGGGAGGGGACAGATGGATCCCGCTGCCCTGAGGGAGCTGTGACCCGGGGCCGAGAAAGGGACAGTCTGGGGACAGGGGAACCTGGGGGCCGTGGAGACAGGGGACTGAGCAGCCCCAGGAGACAGGACAGCCCCCATGCAGGACAGGAGCCAGGAGAGCTCATGGATAAGGGGACGGGAGAGCCTGTGGCCAGGACAGCCCATGGTGCAGGGGACAGGACAGCCAGCGGCAGGGGACAGAAATGACCACGGCCTGGGTCCCAGGAGCACTGGGACAAGCGGTACTGGGGACACCCCGTGACCCATCCTTCTCACAGTTCCTTCCTCCTCTCTCTTCCCTGCAGTGGTTTCACTGCCGGGGCTGACCTTATGCTGGGACAGCCCAGTGCTGTCACCCCACGACAGCCCTGCCCCCTGTCCCCATCCCCAGGAGCACGAGCACTGGTGGCACTGGTGGCACTGGTGTGATGAGTTGCGGGTGCTCTGGGGCCGGGCCGGGTTTGGCGTTAATTGACTCCCGCGGCGGTGGCAGCTGTGAAAACAGAGTGGGGCTCATTAGGGGACATCAAAGGACCCCCCGCACGGCCGGGAGGGGACACAGCACGACCCGCTGGCGTTTGCTCTCTCTTCTCTTGGCTTAAAAGGGGAAGAGGAGGATGGGAGTCACTGGCCTGACCACAGCCGTGCTCAGCGAGGAGGTCCCCATTCCCTGTCCCTGGGGTTAGTGGCACCTATTCTTTGGGTGACATCCCCAAGGTTACCTGGACATGGGATGACCCATCCCTGGGGTGAGCTGGATTTGGGGTGATCTCTCCCAGAGATCGATCACCTGCTCCTGGAGTGACCCGTCCTTAGGGCCACCCATTCCCAGGGTGACCTGTACCCAGGGTTAGTTTTCCCTTAGGTGACCCATTCCCAGAGAGATCCATCTTTGGGGTGAATTTCCCAGGGTGCCCCATCCCTGGTGTGACTGAGCAGGGGACAGAGGGGACATTCGCTGACCACTGCTTGCAGACACCCTCCAGCTCCTGCTCAGGCTGCAAACAGCCCTGAGAGCCAAAAACTTTCAAACCCTCCCCCCCAAAATTGCTTGGGAAGGGCCACATGGCACAGACCTGGCCCAGTTCCTCCTATTTCAAATCCATCACAGGAGCCTGTGGGGCCAGGGAGGGGGGCCAGGGGCCCCCAGTGGGTCCCAGCAGTGCCCGTAGGGTCCCCAGAACCCCCAGATCCCTCGGCACCCCCGGAGCACAGGAGCAGCCCCAGCGATCCCAGATCTCAGCTCTGTTTTCCAAAGCCAGGACATGAAGCCTTTTAAAAAAAAATCTCCTCTCTGAGCTCCTGCATTCCTGGGTGGAGAGTTTACATTCCCCCCGTCCCCCGTGATCTGTGCTTCGCCTCCGGAAAACAAAGTGGCCTTCGTGGGGAGCTCCTTTTTGGGGAGCAGGACCCTCCAGCCGGAGCCAGGACCCCGAGGACAGCACCCCAAAGCACTCAGAGCCAGGGCTGCATATAGCCCGGGACCCCCATGGCAAGGAGGACCCCCTGAAGTGGCACCCGTGGGGCGGGCATTGACGGGTGCAGGGGGGGTCCCCTGATGCCTTGGCAGGGGCTCATCCTGCCCATGCCACCACCAGAACAGGCAGCAGGAATCACCCTGCCTGAATGCCCATTTCCAGAGGCACCCAAGACAGGGGGTGGGGTAACAGTGGGTGCTGGGGTGTCCTGGGGGGTGCCATGGGTGCCAAGGGGGGCCCTGGGAGCGTTCCGACCAGCCTAGCCCGACCCCCAAACTGCTTCTCTGAGCCACAGAGGAGGGGGAAAAGAAGCCCTGGATAAGCTCCCCCTCTTCTCTCCCCCTTCCAAGTCATCGCTGGAAAATTAAACCGGATCCAAAGAGTTTTTCCTTTCCAAAATGTGCTGGAGAGGCGCTGCCTTAACCCCTTCGGCTCCCGCCTCGCCCTCAGCTCGGGATTGGGATTTTTAAGGGGGTTTGGGGATTTTCCCGGGTTTTGCTGGGGGAAGGCGAATGGCATAATACCCCGGCAATCCCTCTTTGTGCTCCAGGGATCCCCAAATCCCCTGGAATGAGGGAGACAAGAAGCGCTGAGGCTCCCCGGGGCCAGTTTTGGGGCACCCCTGGGGCCAGCGCTTCGCGGCCAGGTCTCCCTCTCCATTTTGGGAAGAGTATTTTTTTTCATTCCAATTAAATCCAGCTGATTAAATCCATCCTTCCACCCCTCCCTCCCTGCCCTGAGCTTGTTCCCCTGCAGCTGAAACTCCCCTACATCCCCCCTCCAGCATCCCCAAATCCCGACAGATCGAACCGGAATCAGGAGCCGCGGGATCAGGGGCCCACCCCAGCCAAACCCCTAATCCCAGAGAAAATGTGAGCTATTTCCTCCCGGGGGGGGTACACAGGAGAGCCCCCCCCACTGCAAACTGAAAATTCCTCATTTTTTGTGTTAAAAAATCTCATTTTTCCCCTTTCAAAGCGCTTTGTTCCAGCTGGAGGGAGGCACTGGTTCATTCCCCACGGGGTGGAAGTGGGGGGCCCAGCAGAATCCGTGGGGACCTCCACAATTTAATTATTGGGGTTTTTCGGGGGAAAAAGAATAGCCCTCAGGAATAATCTGGCTTTTTTTTTTTCTTTTTTTTTTTGACTCGTTTGTATTTGTGAAGGATTGTTCAAAAAGGGATTTGGGAGGAAAAGTCATCGGCCAAGTGGGGGGGCCCAGGGAGAGCTCCCGTGGGGGCAGCCCCAGCCCAGGGTCTCGTAGGAGCAAAGGGGTGAACAAAAAATCCACTTTCTTGGGGAGTTTTGAAAGGAGAGCGAGAAAAATGGGCTTGTTATTGGGGTTTTTTGCCTTTTTCCCCCCTTTTTCCAGGGGCCAGCAGAACTGAAGGTGGGGGGAGCCAGGACAGAGCGGGAAGTGGGGAGCAGGGGGCCGAGGGTTCCCTTCCAGGTTTGCCCGTGGTTTTTCCCTTTTTCTCCTCTTTCTTCTCCTTTTTCCCAACTCTTTCTCTTTTTCCCCCCCGATCCTTTTTCTCTCCTCATTTTCATCTCCTTTTTCTCTTTTCCCCTCCTTTTTTATCTTTTTCTCGCCTCCTATTTTTTCTCCCTTTCCTTTTTTCCTCCTTTTTCTTCCCTTTTCTCCTTTTTTCTGCCCTTTTCTATTTTCCTCCTTTTTCTCCCGTGTTCCTCCCCCTTCTCCCACTTTTTTCCTCTTTCCTCCTTTTTCTCATTTTCCCCTTTTCTCCTCGCTTTTCTTTTTTCACCCTTTGCTGCTCATCTTTCCCTTGTCTCCTCCTTTTTTCCTCCCTTTCCTTTTTTCTTTCCTTTCCCCTTTTCCCTACCTTTTCCACTGCTTTCTCCCTTTTCCTTCTTTTTCTTCCCCCTTCTTTTTTCTCCTATTTCTCCCTCCCTCTCCTCCTCTTTTCTCCCTCTCTTTTTTCACATTTTTAAATAGAAATATATAATTACATTTACAAATGCTATTTACAGGTTTAATTACAAAAAAAAAAAAAAAAATCAAAGAGAAAGAGAGACACCCCTTAGACATTAATAAATCTAAAAATAAAAATATATAATAACTCCTCCCCCCCCACCCCCAAAAAAATATTTCAGGCCGAAGGGCAGTGGGGCCGGGGGGGTCACACCGTGGTCTCGCCCTGCTTGCTGTTGGTGAGCCGAGTGTAGAACTTCCTCCAGGAGTGCAGGGTTTTGCCCGACCATATCCAGAACCCAGAGGTGATGCCCACGATCAGAGTCATGAGATACTTGATCATGTAGACGGTGAAGTCGGGGGTCATGCGGGGGGTGAAGTGGAGCGGGCAGGGGATGGCCAAGCTCTTGCAGTTCTGGCTGATCCAGCTGCGCTCCCAGTGCTCGCGGAACGCCTGCTCGTAGAAGTAGCAGGCGATGACAATGGTGGCTGGGACGGTGTAGAGGACGCTGAAGACCCCGATGCGAACCATGAGCCGCTCCAGCTTCTCCGTCTTGGTGCCGCCATGCTTCATGATGGTGCGGATGCGGAAGAGGGAGACGAAGCCGGCCAGGAGGAAGGAGGTGCCGATGAAGAGGTAGACAAAGAGCGGGGCCAGCACGAAGCCCCGCAGAGGGTCGATGTTGTTGAGGCCCACAAAGCAGACACCACTCAGCAGGTCCCCATCGATCTGCCCCATGGCCAGGATGGTGATGGTCTTGACGGCTGGCACTGCCCAGGCGGCCAAGTGGAAGTACTGGGAGTTGGCCTCGATGGCCTCATGGCCCCATTTCATGCCAGCAGCCAGGAACCAGGTGAGGGAGAGGATGACCCACCAGATGGAGCTGGCCATGCTGAAGAAGTAGAGCATCATGAAGAGGATGGTGCAGCCCTCCTTCTTAGTGCCCTGCACCACAGTGCGGTAGCCGTCCTCCTGGAAGCGCTCGTTGCAGACCACCTTCTCCTCCAGCACAAAGCCGGCAATGTAGGCTACTGACACCATGGTGTAGCACCCCGAGAGGAAGATGATGGGTCGTTCAGGGTAGCGGAAGCGCTGCATGTCCACCAGGTAGGTGGTGACGGTGAAGAACGTGGAGGCACAGCACAGGACAGACCAGATGAGGATCCAGATGCGGGCAAAGCGGATCTCATCCTCGTTGAAGAACATGTGGCCATCGGGACGGGTGGGCTCACAGGGCGCCGCGCAGTCCTTCTCCCCCAGGAACTTGTAGTTGAGGTAGCTGGGCACCTTCAGCGCCCGTGGGCAGTGGAAGGGGTGGTCGAGGGTGGCATAGCGGGGGGCGCCAGGGGTGCCCTGGCCGGCCAGCGGTGTGGCACTGGTCAGCAGTGCTGGGGAGCCACCGTCCTCCGAGTGGTTCTGCCCCACACAGATCTGCTCGGCGCCGTGCCGGGGGAAGTTCTCACATCGCAACCGCTCCGGCCACTGGAACCCAAATTTGTTCATGAGGGCCTCGCAGCCCTGGCGCGCCCGCTCGCAGATGGAGCGGCACGGCGGGATGGCCTGCTCCAGCACCGTGCACACAGGCGCGTACATGGAACACAGGAAGAACTTCAGCTCCAGCGAGCACTGCACCTTCACCAGCGGGTAGAACTGGTGGACCTCCAGCCCTGCGTCCTCCTGGTTGGTGTGACCTAGCAGGTTGGGCATGATGGTCTGGTTGTAGGCGATGTCGGTGCAGAGCGGGATGGAGATGGGCTGGCAGAAGCCGTGGTCGGGAATGGAGATGCCCTTCTCGCCGTGCAGCTGGGCCCGGCTCGGCGCCGGCACGCTCAGCCCTGCCAGCAGCCAGGCCAGGGCGGGCAGCACGCCGGGGGGGCCCATGGTGCCCCGAGCCGTGCGCCCCGATTTACCGTGCCCGGTGCCCAGCCGGACAGCCAGTCCTCCCGTCCCGGTTTGCCGTGCCCGGTGCTGCCTGGATGGCTCCCACAGCCGGATCAGCCGTGCCCGGTGCTGCCTGGACGACTCCCGGTGACTGGATACACTCGAGTCCCGGCTGGATGACTCCCGGTGGCCTGATTTGCCGTGCCCGGTGCTGCCTCGACGGCTCCCACAGCCGGATCAGCCGTGCCCGGTGCTGCCTGGACGACTCCCGGTGACTGGATACACTCGAGTCCCGGCTGGATGACTCCCGGTGGCCTGATTTGCCGTGCCCGGTGCTGCCTCGACGGCTCCCAGAGATAACTCCGCCTTGCCCGGTGCTGGCTGGACGATCCGCGATGACTGGATACTCTCAGGTCCCGCCTGGACGGCTCCCGGTACCCGGATCCCCCGTACCCGACGCTGCCCCGACGGTTCCCGCTGCCCGCTGTCCGCCTACCCTGTGCCCGGCGGGACGACTCCCGATGCCCCGATCTACCGTGCGTGGCGGGACGGCTCCCGCTGCCCAAACTTGGCGCTCCTGCTGCTCCCAGTGCCGGGTTCCGAAGCCGCGGGCGGGCAGTGGTGCCGAGACGGTGGCGGGAGGAGGGTCCCGGGGGCTGCCGAGGGGGATGCTGGGGGGGTGCCGGGGTCCCGGGGCGCGGGGAGCGGAGCAGCCGCACCGGACGCTCCCGCCGCCTTTGTGCGGGGCAGCGCCGCGTCCCCGCCGGGCGGGACCAGCGCCCCGCGCCCCGCCCCTCACGGGCCCGCCCCGCCAGCTCCGCCAATCACATTCAAATGGCGCGACCGACACGCCCACGATGACCCGAGCCACGCCCATCTAGCCACGCCCTGTCCCGGCGGTCACCGCCCTCCCCGCCCCCCCCCCCCCCCGCAAACTTTTTCCGAGTCGTGCAAACTCCCCCCGCGGGTGAGGTCGGGTCGGGGCCGAGGGGAAACCGCCCTCCCGTGTCCCCAAACCGCATTGTGGCCTGTGTCCCCCGTGTCCTCTGTGTCCCCCGTGTCCTCTTGGTCCCCCGTGTCCCCTTGGTCCCCGCTCTGTGTGCCCTGCTGTCCTCTGTCTCCCCATGTCCCCTACTTCTCCTGACAACTTCTCCGTGTCTCCTGACAACCCCCGTGTTCACTGTACCTCTGTCCTGTGCCCCTCCCCTGTCCCCTGCGCCTCCCATGTACCCTGTGTCCCCTGCGTGCTCTGCACCCCACCCCCCTGTCCCCTGCCCCCTGTGCTCCCTGCATCCCCCGCTGTGTTCCCTGGCCGTGCTGTGGCCTCTGCACTCCCTCCATGTCCTCTGCCCCCTCTGTGTCTCCTGTGCCCCACCTTGTGTCCCCTGCTCTGTTCATGTCCCTAACCCCCCCACCATGACCCTCCACCTGTCGGGCTGCTCCCCCCAGCCTAAGACCCACATCCCCCGTAGCGTGCTGAAGGGGGTCCCCCACTGTTCCCACTTTAGGGTACAGTGGAGCGGGGTTAGCTCCCATGCCCCACTGGAGACCTCCAGAGCAGGGTGCATTGGCCCCAACATTCCTTGTCCCCAGGTGTCAGCCAGGCAGTGCCACCACCCCATAGGTTGCCCATGGCAACCATGGGTACCCCCAAAAGGCCACTGCATAGCCAGGGGTATCCCCAAATCAGTGGGGGTGGTGGGAAACATCCTGCACCCTGCCCCCGTCTCCAACCCCACACCTCCCACCCCAGCTGGGGTTGTGGTGCAGGGCAAAAACAGGGCAGTGGGAGAGGCCTGGGGGACTGGGACACACTGCAGGGAACTGAGACACGCTAGCAGCGAATAGGACAACTGGGGGGTGACACTGGGACACAGCAGGGGGATTCAGGACGTGCTGGGAGCATCCAAGACACATTGAGAGTGTTGGGACACAGGGAGGTCAAGCACAGGGGGGGTCACGGGACACACCAGGGAGTCAAGCACACACTGGGGAGCACCAGGACACACTGGAGGGACTGAGACACACTGGAGAGACTGGGACCCACTGGAGACCCTCATCAGGGAACAAAACTGCAGGCAATTACCCCAAATTTCGGCACCAGGATGGGGGGCTGCCCTTCCCAAGGCAAGGGCAGCTCGGAGGGCTGTGATGGGGAGCCCCCTGCCCCTGTCCGCTCCGTTTTGGGGGGCTGGGGGTCTTCGGGCAGCCTCCTTCCCTCCCTCCCTCCGCGTCCTCCCTCCCTTTCTCTCCCTTTCCTGTAACTTAAGCTTTTGTTGTGAGCAGGAGACCCGGGCTGCCGTGAAAAGAGGGGGCCCCACCGCCTTTCACAGCGTAATTGAAACCATTGCGGCTCCTGGCCGAGGGGGAAGGGCAGGGGGGGCTCCAAAATCAAAGCCTGGGGGGGAAAGACGGGACACACGATGCTGCCGCCCCCCCGCCCCGCCAGCCTCCCTGGCCCGGACGTGCCGGGTGTCCCGGCGGGGCTGGCAGGGGCTCTCCCCGCTCCCGGGGATGGCGGAGGCTCCAGGGCTGCTGTGGGGTGAGGCGGTGAGATGGCAGCCAGGGCTGGCTGTCCCCGATGGGGCACCCAGGGGTGCTGCCTTTGGGCCCTGCCGTGTGCCCAGGCATGGCTGGGGTCGGTGGGTGCCCGGTGGTCCCAGGCGGGAGGCGGCGGAGAGAGGCTGGCACGGCGCCGGCGGCGGGGGCCGAGCCCGGAGCCCGGCCAGTGCTGCCTCCGGCCCATTCCCGCTCCCATTCCCGCTCTCATTCCTGCTCTCATTCCTGCTCCCCGGCTGCGGTGGGAATGCAGGGCCAGCTGCTCCTGTTGCAGCTCCTCTTGGACCTGTGGTGGCAGGGTCTGGCTAGGTGACCCCTGTCGTGTCCCCCAGGTCCACAGGGACAGGGACAGAGGGGTGCAGGAGTGTCTGCACAGCCACGTGGATTTTGGCTTCCTAAACACTTTGGATTTTGGCTTCTTTCCGGAGATGGAGGGGTTTCACTTCCAGAAGTGTTTGCAAAGGCTGTTCCTGTGCTCCTTTGTCCTTCTGGGTGCGGGTGGCTCAGGACAAGGGTCCCCAGAGCCTCCAGGGACACACTGGGACAGGGTTCCCAGAGTGGGTGCCAAGCCCTCCTCAGGAGGGTAAAACCCAGAGCAGATCCACCAGTCAGCCCTGAGAGGAACCCCTGAGTGGACTGGGGGTTTCAAGGGACACCCCAGAGAAGAAGCCAATGGGGTCCTGCCTGCTCAGTGGTGTCCCCTTACAGGGATATTCAGGGTGGCCAGGGAATCCTGTTATCCGTGTCACCAGGGGTGGTAGAGGGTGCTGCCCCCTCCCCAAAACTTCCCAGGGGGGTCTGGGGTTGGTGTCATGGGTGGAGGGGACACTGCGAAGACAAAGACCAACCCTTGCACTTAGTGGGAGAGGGTGGGTGCTGCCCAGACCAGGCTTTATGGGGAGTATGGGGCCAAACCCAGCTCTTCTCCCAGCTCCCCTTCGTGTTCTCACAGAGCTACTCAGGGTGGGAGACACCCAGGAGGCCCAATCCTCCCACTGCTCCACTCCATCCCAGTACAGCACTGGGGCATGCTGGTGGGCACCCAGTGTTGCCTGTGCCCTGATTCCAGCACCCAAGGGTCCCCAGCGGGAGGCCCATGGGTACCTCCACCTCTGAGATTCTGGTGGCTCCCGTGTCCCTCGCCTCCCTTTCGTGTCCCTGGTGCCCATGCAGCTCTCTTCCCTGGGATTTCTCCAGCACCATTAGGTGCCAGGATGCCTATGGGGTCCTCCCTGCACCCATCAAAGCCAGGGATGGGGGACACAGCTGCAAACACCCATGTCACCTCCAGCAGTACCCTAGCCCAGCCCCAGGCTGGAGGCCTCTTTCTGAACCTCCTCCCTGGAGACAAGTACCCTGAGGGTGGCACCACGTCTAGCACAGGCCCCGTGCATGGCCCCATGCAGGGCTGGTGGCCAGCACCACTCTGAAGGGCCATACTTTGAGGGGACACTGGCAGCACCAGTTTGCAGTTAAGTGTCCCTTAGGGATGGGCACAGAGGATGGCAAAGCAGAAGTGGGGAATGGAGGGGCTGTGGCAGGAGATGCCAGGCAGGATGGGGACCTCGGGGGTCCCCCAGGAGCACAGATGAAGGGAAGGGCCCCTCGGCCCTGCCCTCGGCTTTGTTTCACACTTAAGAGCCTCTAATTAAAACCAGGCACAAAGGCCCTGGCTGGCGGCGGGCGCGAGGTGCCAGCAGAGGACAGGGGTCTGTCACCAAGGGAACAGGAGTGACATGGGGTCCTGGGCACGGGCACTGTGGGGCCCCTGCACGCCTGGGCACAAGCAGGCACGAGTGCCCCCACACGCAGACACACAAGTGCACGCTCCCTACCCTGTGAGCTAGGGAGAGTAGTGCTCAGGCCTGGTTTGTACTGGTGTCAACTGGTCTGATGGTCTGCAGTGGCTCCGTGTGTGGGAGGGCTCTGTGAGCAGCGCTGCCCGGGGGGTTGGGGGCAGAGATGAGCCCTGGGCTGCATGTGGGGTGAGCCAAGCCCTGGGGTGCCCCTTCCCTGGGGGCAGCCTGGTAGGCAGTGGGCACAGCTTCAGCCAAGGACCACAGAGAGATCAGGGGGCTGGTGGGTGACCCCAAGAGTGGCTGTGATGAGCTGGGGGATGATGCCCCCCCAAAACATGGGTCTAGCTGCCTGGATCCTGCAGGGTGGTGAGACCACAAAGCCGCAGTGTCCCCCAAAGCCACTCCCGGTCCTGGCGGGGCACAGAGCCCACCGGGGCGGGCGCGGGGAAAGTGCTTTAAGCACACCTTGACCTTGCTGGCGGGGGAGGGATCCCCTCAGCTTGTCGGACACATCTCCTGCCAGCGCCGGCATTGAGAGCGCGCGAGCTCGCGCGCGGAGGAGCCGGCATGAAAAGGCAGCTTAGGCATCTCCTGCTGCGAGAGATGGATTAGGGGCTTCGGGGAGGCCGGGGGACAGCCAGTGCCACAGCCACCGTGCCGCAAGAGCCGCGTGCCGGCGGCCAGGCCGCGGGGCCAGGGTGGGCATGGTGGGCATGCCCCATGGCACAATCCCGCTGGGACAGCAGGGCAGTGGGGCGGGACCCTGAGGGTCCCCAAAATGGAGAAAATCGTGTGTGTGGAAAGTGCCAAGGGCTGTCCCAGCAGAGAGGGGACACCCAGGGCTGGCAGCCCTGGCCCCCCTGCGGGTCCCCCTGGCCTGGCTGCAGCTGTCACTGTCAGGGCTCGGGTATTTTTAGAGCTGCTCTGGACTACAGTGACCATTTCTGCCCATGGGGTGCATGGGATCGGGGTGGGGGCGGGGGGGAATGGGCACAAATTTCCCTTTTTGCTCTGCTTTGGGGTTGGAAATGCCCTTTAAGTCCCCAGGGAAGCACCCGGAGCTGGCAATAGCTCCCCATAGGGCACAGGGACCTCATAGTGGGGGGATGGGCATGGTACAGCCATCTCAGCTCTGTCCCCATGCTGGCTTGGGGTCTGTGTTCCTGGGAAAGTGACAGTGATGTCCCCACAGGGACAGCCTGGACCCCATGATGTCTCCCAGGAGCTGTTCCAGGTCTGTGGGGTGGCCCCTGTGGTGGAAGTGCAGGAGGGATGGGGTGCCCCCTGGCCATCCTTCCCTCTCCCAGGAACAGCTGTGTCCCCAGCTGGGGGCAGGGGACCTGCCAGCACTGGGCATGTGACAGGAGGTGACAGAAATGCTATTTATACCCTCCTATGTCAGGGCTTGGTGTGGGGACATCAGTGAGCCCATGTCACTGGCCCACGGTGACTCTTAGGGTCCCTTGAGTGCCCATCTGTCCCCTAATACCAACCAAGCACCCCTGTAGGGAGGGGTGGGCTCAGTTTGACACTCCATGGTGTCAAACAGGCATTCCAACTGTCCCCAGCCCACTGGGGACACAGAGTCAGCTCTGTGCCCAGTGGGGACACAGAGCTGACACAGCGACATTGAGCTGTCCCTGTACCCAGTGTGGACACTGTGTCTGACAGCAGCATGAAGTTGTTTCCAACAAGGACACTGAGTTGTCCCTGTGCCCAGTGGGACATAGAGCTGTCCCTGTACCAGTCCCTCCAGGCTAGAGGGTACCAGAGTGGGGCAGATGTGTCCCCCAACCACCTGGTGAGCAGCAGAGCGCCTTGGCACAGAGAGATGCCAACTGGGGAAGCATTCATTCCAGCCGCCCTCCTGCTCCTGTGGCAGCAGGGCTGGGGAGCACAGCCCAGAGAGGGCTCCCCAGAGAAGAGAGGCCCTGATGAATGCAGCACTGGCTCCTGGTCCTGCAGTCAGGGGCATCTGACCATGCTGTGGTCTGGGGTCCCCTGGCCAGGGGACACTGTGCCCTTCAAGCACCTGAGGCAGAGAAACCCAGGGACTGTCTCAGCTCACCCCTATGGCACCGGGACACAGGCAGGGCTGAGAGGCCTTGGGCAGTACTGTGGGCACCCAGCTCCAAGACCACCCCTGCTCTGAGCTCAGCACTCCTGTAGTGCCAGGTTCCCAAAGCCCAGGCAGGCAGCGCTGGGTGCCCCCCACCCATGAGTGATGATGAGCACCAGCTTTGTGAACCCAGCGGGGTGAGGGATGTTGAGAACGGGCAAAGGACACCAGTACAGCTGGGTCCTGCCAGGGGAACTGCCATCTGCTCCAGGGGTGTCCTCGGTTCATCCCACCTGGTTTGACACAGACCAATCTCCTTGCAGGGCCTTGTCTGACTCAGCACCCCATGGTGGGTGGTGGTCCAGGGGGTGGCTGGGGGTCCCAGTGACCACCTGGGTGGGGCAGGAACTCCCTATTGTGGGCATAGCCCCTGCACTTGGCCCAAGGGTGCCCATCCGGGACCCACTGGTAGGCTGGGATACAGGACATTTGACTGAGTCACCCACAGGGCTGTTCCACATGGTATGGCTGGGCTCCCTGGGCAGGGGTCCCTAGTCCAGTCCTGCCCATGTGGACCCACCTGGGTGTTTTGGGAGGACAAGGAGGGTACCACAGTCCTGACATGGGACACTAGGGTTTTTGTGTGGAGTTGAGTAAAGCAGACAGGCAGAGCACCAACAGGACTTTCTCAGGGCAATGAGGAGCAAATCTGAGCATGTTTCTGCCCAGCAAGAAACGGACAGATACATGGCCACTCTGCAATGCAGAAGTCCCAGCTCACAGCCATCAAGCCCTTCTCAGCACACAGGGTTGGCTGGTTCCAGGAGAGAGCCAAGTTTAGAATCATAGGATGTTAGGGAACTATCTTTAGAAACTTAAAGACCATCTAGTCCTATCCCCAGGTTGCTCAAGGCCTTACCCAACCTGGCTTTGAACACTGCTAGTGTTGGGGCATCCACAGCCTCTCTTTCCTGGGAGGTTTTCATTTCCAGGATATCCCAGGAGAATCCCTGCAGGGCTGCTTTGGTGAGGCAGGGGGCTGAGCACAGCATTCCCTCCTAACAAGTCAGAGGAACATGTTCTACGCAGGAGTTCTGGCAGCACAGGCCAGCCTGGCTCACCATAGGAACAAACTAAGTCTAGAGCTACCCCGTGGAGCACAAAGCACAACCAGTGCTTCAGGACCCACTGCCTCGCTGTGCAGAGCACAGGTGTCCCCTCAGGGACAGGTCTGGTGGCACATGGAGGCTCAGAGAACACACTGCAGACAGCCCTGGTCCCGAACTCCTCTCCCTCACCTGGCCCTGACAGGCAGTAGAGGGCAGTAGGGCCCGGGCAGAGAGGCTGCTGCGGGGAGAGAGAAAGCAATGAATGAATGGAGAGACAGATGGGATCCGTTTTTCCTGCTGTCAGGGCAGGCGGAGGGCTGGCAGCACACGGTACTCAGGGACAGCTGGAGACAGCTGTGCTGGGGGATGGAGAAGTAAAGATCTCTGCAGAGCTGGACCCAAATACTAGACCCAGACCTCAAACCTAGACCCAGAACCCCGACTCCAAACACAAATCCAGACCCAGACCTAGACCCCGTCCCCAGACAGCAAACCCAGCCAAGGTTCCCAAACCTATCCCACGGCCGCAAGTCCCTAGTCCTGGCCCCCAAGTCCAGACCCAGACCTACATTCTAGACCCGATCCCAAAACCAGACCCAGAATCCAGACCATAACCTAGCACCCACCCTCAGATCCCCGGAATTGCCCACGGCACTGCTGCTGTGCCATTGCAGAGGACAGGGCTGTGGCTGCACGAGCCAGGCACGCACTTCCCCCTCAGGGGCGACGAGAGGCTCTTGCAGCCCGGCCGGAGGGCTGGGGCAGGAGCCAGGGATGCGAGCAGGGCTCTATCGGATCGTGGGCTGCACGGCTGGCTCTGAGCACCGCGATCCGGCTCAGGATTTGTGCTGGGCACCATTGCTGTGGTCGCCATCAGGGCTCATGCCAGGCCTGGAGCCGCTCCCAGCGCCGAGGGGCTCCGGCCTGCCCTCAGCCACTCCCTCGGCGCGGGCCCCGCTGAGCTGGCTCTGCGCATGCGCCAGACCCTCAGCACGCATTAGTGACGGTGGCGAGCCCGCGTTCCCATTGGCTCACACAACCATCAGTCAAGCGAGTAGGGCAACTCCCATTGACTCGGGCTGGGAGGGCGGGAAGCCCGCAGCAGAGCTCGCGCTCTCCGTTATCCGGGTCGAGCCCTCGCCGTGTGACGGTTTGCACATGCGCACAGCAGGGGGCGGGAAAGGGTGCCCCGCACTGCGCGGCAGCTCGCGCCCTAATTGGCTGTTAGGCACGCCCGCGCACTGCTCGCGCCCTCATTGGTTATCGGGCGCCCGCGTGTCGCCGCTCGCACCCCTATTGGCCGCTGAGGCGCACATGCGCGCTGCCATCTGCAATCAGACGCGGAGCGAAGCTCGGCGGGGCGTGACCTGTCGCGGCGGAGCCCTGAGGGCACGGCCAGCCTTACGAGCCGGTTCCGGCCTCTTGGTGTGCCGACCCTCGACGTGCCTGTGTCTCCGGGCCGGTCCTGCCGGCGCCGCCCCGCCGAGTCCCGCTGCAGCAGCCATTCCGCTCCGCGCGGTGGCGCCGCCGTGAGGGACCGCCTCGTTGCCGATCACGTGACGTGCGTTGCTGCGCACGTGACCTGTGGGCCGCGCATGCGCGGTGCGGCGGGGGCGGTGCAGGCGGGCGGCGCTGAGGGCGGAGGCGGTGGCGGCCGGAGCGGGCCTGGGCCGGCGCGAAATGGCGGACAGGTTCTCTCGCTTCAACGAGGACAGGGACTTCCAGGTACTTCATCCGCGCCGCCCCGTGCGGCCCCGGCCCTTCAGGCCGGACTCCGCCGTCTTCTTCCCCTACCTCCTTCCCCCCACCGGGGCTTTGTATGCAGGCCCGGCGCCGCGTCGCGGAGCGGCACAGAGGGGAAGGCGTGGGGCCGGGGCCGGCTGTCAAGATGACCCGCGGCAGGGGAGAGCGGCCCGGGCACGGGGGGCAGCGCGCGGCGTGTTATGACGGCGGCGGCGAGGGGCCGACCCCGCGGAGGGACCGGTGAGGTTTCACGATGGGACCGACCACCCCCGCCATGAGGAGTTGGGCCCCTCCGAGATGAGGGAGCCAGCCCCCCGATGAGGGTATCACCGATTCCCCAGTGAGGGCTCGGATCACTCCCCCCAAGACCCGTTCGAACATCTGCCAGCGACCCCCTTTTCTGTGGGAAACGTCTCTTCCTTCTCACACCCGGCCTCCCCGCCAAAACATCAGTATTTCAACGTAATTAACGTCAGTGATGCTGTTTGAAAGGGGGTTTAAATAAACAATGGGAAAATTAACGTTGACTCATTAAGCTTGAACAATGACATGTTGTTCTCTGACTTCAGCCCGGGAAAGTCTCGGGGTTAGAAAGGAAAACAAAAGGAGCGAGGATAACGCTGCTCTAGGAGAACTGTGGATGAGCTGTTCTGTCGGTCCTTGTTTCGGGAGCTTGGCGTTGGAATGGTGCTGTTCATCCTCATTCGGGCCTTTCACCCAGAGATCTGGGAGGGTTTTTATAATATGGAGCTTGCGTAATTCTGCTTAATCTGGCATTAAGGTGCAGTCTTGGAAGCAGTCAGAACATCCAGGAGTGACTAATTTATATTGCTTCTGGATGTCATAAGGGGTGCATGATTAAAAAAATTGTTGCTAAACTGTGAAACACACAAGAAAATAAATACCAGCGTGGTTGTGTGCAATGCTGGCATCGCCTGCTCTCAGGATGGAGGTTTGGCTCCTGCCACAGCCCGAAACATGGGCTTGTTTGCATCCTTCATTTCCTTCAATGAGGAAATGAATAATTAACACTGAAATAGTCTGATTTGGCTTTGAAGTTTGTGTTTCAGGAAGTGGAGCCAGATCTTGGGCTTGAAAACAATTTCTCCTAATTCTTCGGTGAGGGAGAGATGGGGAACCTAAACCAAGTCAGGTACTGTGGCTGTGCTCAGGGAATGAGTGAGCTCTGCAGTCGAGTCTACATTTCCTTTAGGTTGTCCTTGTTCCTGTCCCAATGTGGGGAAACCCCATGGCAAGAAAAATAATTGTAGTGGCAAAACCTGTTAGTGTGTCGTGGCTCTGGGCACGCAGGAGGAATGTGTGGTGATGTCAGGGAGGAAACTCGGCTCCATTACCTGATCCCAAGATCTTGGAAGCTGCTGAGTGTGCCTGGGGACAATAACTCAAGTCACAACCCTGTGTCCCCTTGACTTTAAAAAAGGGCACTGTTCTAAATTGGGATTTATCTGTGGTAAATAGCAGGCTTTCCTTGTCTTTCCCAGAGACTAGAGTGAAGAATAAAAAGATAGAGTTTGGTTTTATGGAAGGGTTACTGCTCCGTTCTTCCCTGCCTGAAAATATGCCAGGGAAAAGAGAGACATTTTATTTTGTGCTAAAGCTTCCTGTGAGGGGAAAGTGGAATCAGTCCCCTGGGAAGAGCAGTTTGGAGCTGGTTGAGGCTGCGGAGGACTGAAGGTGAAAACTGTGAGCTGTGGAAGAGATGATCCATGGGGGACTGGGACAAGGTCACACTGAATTTTGGGAGCTCAAGGGCCTGTGCACCTACTTCTGACAGCTGGGCAATCTAACAGTTTTTCTAAAGTATATTGATGGAGATAAGCTTTTTGATGAAGAAGAAAGAAAAATAAGGTTCAAAGTCACTTTCAGAGAAGACTTGAATTTTCTCGTCTGTTTTGAGACAGAGATTGCTTGAGCTGTAGCAGGGTTGTGGAATACAGGAAATGCTTGATGTGCTGGGTATTTGCAGGGCTGCTGTGGCTGTATGTAAAAATACACCTGCCTGTGCCTCTGTAGAAAATCCTGGTCTGCAAATATAGCAAAACCAGGAGTGTTTCTGTCGGTATTAGGGATATCCTTTTCACTCTGTTGTAGTTCTTTGGCAGGTGGAATTTCTGTCCTTGGAGCAGGTGTGTCTCTAGATGTGATCCCATGTTCCTGCCAGGCTGGTGAGTCCCAGGGTGCGTGGCCAGAGGGAGATAGGCTCTAAAATTACACAGCTTGATCAGGGATGGATGCAGTGTGGGAAGGGAGGCTGTAGAGAGCTCTCGGATTTTGTTCTGGGGTGTCTACTTGTGATCTCTAAGTAAAAGGATGTGTAGCAGTTTGGAGAGAGGGAGAGAAACAAAAGGTCGGTAATGAAGAGTGTAAGTCAAAGGAGCCTTTTAGCTGTTTGGAAGAAAGGCAAATATCTTGGGGTTAGTGATATGGCTAATGGAAAAGTCACTGGATGAAAAAAAACATTTTAGAGTTCTCATTATTGTTATCAGCTGCCTTTCTGGAGAGAAGCTGGAAAGAGTCTGGGTTGGGAGGATCAGTTTGGCAAGAGTGCAAGTTGAGCACTGTAGGCAGGGGAGAGCTGGCAGTGCAGGGTTAGCAGAGGTGATCCTTGGGTTTCTGAGCTTCTGATATGCTGGAGAAAAGTGGATTAAAGGTGAGAGCTGCTGGGAGCTGTTCTTCCCTCCCCTGTGCCTGACTGAAGAAAGATCAGTGCCGTGAGGAGAGGCAGGCATGGAAACATTACTACATGGAAACAGCACTACAGGAAAATCAGGAAGGATGGACCTAAATCAGGTGGGAAAGAGAAGATATCCATGGTCTGAAGTGCATGGAAAGGTGCTGAGGGAGAAGGGTTGTTGGGCAGAGGGATCAGCTGAGAACTGGAGATACAAGAGGGAATGAGGGATCTTCCCATAGCTGCAGGCACAGTGATGTGGTGGGCATGAAGAGAGCTGCAGAGGGAGTGATGCTTCTCCAAGGGAGTTATAGGTAGCCCTGTGGAAAAGAGTGGCTTGTGTAAGAATGAGAAAGTCATATATTCCTGAGGATGTAAATCATGATGTGGAGAGAGAGGAAAAAGATTGTATACACTGAAATTGTTGTGATTCCTCTCTGTGTCGGTGGAAGGAACCTTGAAGCTGAGGGTGATTTCGAAATTGAAATTGCCAAAGGAGCGGGAATGGCACTGGAGGATATCACTGCAGTGACTTGATTAGGCAGCCCTTGGGTTTTGCCTCACAGCATTGTTGTGCTGTTGTTGTGCTCTGTAGTTTCAGAAGCCACACTAAAGGCTTAGATCCTCTTCCCTTTTTGCTTTAAGCTCTGAAACCTTAGTGAAACTTGGAAAGCCCCTGGTTTTGAGTGAATTTTGCAGGTGCTAAACCTGAGAGCAGCTCCATAGAAAGGTCTTGAGCTGTGCTCTGCCTGTCATGGGGATCTTATCCTTACCAGGCCAGCACCAGGCTTCATTTGGGAGCTTTGGACAGGGACATGGATTAGTGGAGAAGGGATATCCCTGACCTTCCTTCTCTCATCTCTCTTCTAGGCTCTGCAATGGCAAGCGAAGTCTTGGGTGACTCATCCAAATAAATCTCAACCTTTTTCCATTTTCCATCCAAGAGAGGTTACTTTTGGGTTTCTGACAAGCTTCGTTGTTGGGGTGAAGGACTGAGGATCTTGTCTGTGACAGGCTCTGTCATTTGTCTGTGCTTCTCTCCCCTAGACTGATGGGCTTCCCTGGCAGAGATAAATGGGAATGACCATAACTTTGAGGAATTCTGAACAACAGCTGTAAATGATGCTAACAGAATATTGTAGGAGCGTTAATGAAAGCTGTGTGAGCATATGAAGCTGCTGCAATAAGTAAATCTATATTTTTAGTGCTATTTTTGCATTTGCAATGGTTTTATTCTTCAGATCAGGTATGCACGCTCAAAGAATAAATATTGTAGATGTCTCTCTTGCTGATATCTAGTGGAGCTCCCACTTACTCCCAGATGTTGAGAAAATGTTTTCTTGCTGCATTTTTCTCCTTTTCATTGTTGAAGCAGAAATATTACCAGCCATATGTGTCAATGTGTACAGTAATTTCCTCTTCCTACGTACATTGCACTTACTGGCATCATTAGCCAGACGGAACACAGGCTGTTCTGTCTCTTGGTTTTTTGGTGTTGTGTAGTTTGTGCAATGGAATGACACTTCCACCCAGCAGGAAGAACCATGCCTGGTTTTCCCTGCTGGATGGAAGTGTGACCAGTCTGAATCTCAGCTTGGGTTTTCATGCTAATTCCAAGAAGATAGGTGTTTTTTTTTTTCTTTCCCTCCACAAAGGATTTGAACAGCTAAGCCAGCACATCGCTGTGCTTCTGGCCCTGCCTGCTTCTAGCAGGTTGAGCTGAGTGCTGCTGGCAGGGGGATTTTATGCTTTTTAATTGGCAGAATGTCAGGGATAAGTTCTGTTCCCAAGCAGCTTAGGCAGCGCTTTACTGGACAGCTGGGCCAGCAGCGAGGAGGTTTAGAATCCATCCTTAATGAGTGTGGCCATGGCTGCAGATTCACTTCTCTTCCCAGGTGCTGCCTAAGGGAAGTGCATTTGATTTTCGTGTCCTTCAGCAGGCCCAGCTGCTCGGGGTGATGTGGCACTGGGAGCTGATGCCTGCATTCTGCACTGCAGAGAGATAAAGAGGGTCATTTTCTCTGCCTGCCTTTACTAATTGGGGAAAGAAAAACTTAATGTGGGGGAACGAGGATTGGAATCTCTGCAAAATCTGTTACACTGAGCTTTCAACTGATCCAAGATCCTGGGGTGTGAGTTTGCCTTTGGCGGGAGTAGCGGCAAGCAGTTGGGAGACAGCCTGTGCCTTTTCCATGGAGTGTTTTCCAACTGAAGAATTAATCCGAGATTTTAGAAGATCTGTTAGACTTGTTTAGAGATCTTAATTTATAATTCGATTCGGGTTATATTTCTGGTGTGGGCCCAGCACAGGAAGAATGCAGCTCTTACCTCCTTGGCAGGATGTTCTGACCTCTCAGTTGAGCAAAGCAGGAGCAGCAGAACTGTGACTGATTTTTTTAACTTCCCTGTGTGAGCAAGGAGTGGGGGAAAGGCTGGGGGAAAATGTGTTCTAAAGTAGATCAAGTAGTTTTGGTTCCAGTTTTAGAACATCACAGTAGGGTCTGAACTTCTGTGTGGATTTCTGGGACTCACGTGGTGAGATAACCCTGTCTTGGTTGTGCCTTCCCCCAGTCTGTGTTGTGACTTCTCTCCTACAGTGATGCTCTTCATTGCCGAGGCTAAGTGAATGGGAAAGGAAACACTTTATCCTTCAGTCCCACAAGCTATGGCTGAGCTACCTCAGCTTCTTCTGACAAAACCCACCCCTCTAACCAGACTTGTGCCACCTGCTGTGTGGGAATGTGGAGCTCATCTGATAAAAAGCACTGCTGTAGTTGTAGAGCCGCACTTCCTCAGTTGACAGAAGCTTTTCTCCTACCACATGGTTTTAATCCTGTAGTAATTCTTGCTACTTTCTCCCTTCAGGCACCTCTGTGGGCAGTTAATTTGAGATTTTGGCCATTCACAGTTTTGAAGCCGGAAGTTAATATTAGGATGCTGACTTTAAATATCCAGGTATCACTTAGGTTTCAATTCCCATTGTTTGACCGAGTTCTGAGTCTAGGAGTTTGTGTTTGGCTGCAGTATTTCTCCCTTGAAGACAGTTGGTGATGGGAAACATTTTCCTTTGTAGATCGTTCTGGTAGTTTAGCCATTGGAAGCTGCATGTTCCTTAATTTTTCTTCTAGATTTTCTTTATTTTCAGCTTTTACCTGAGCTTTATGTCCTTCTCTGTTATGCCAAAGCACACATTGCTACTCTGTGTCCTCTTACTGAAGGTATATACAGATTTCTGCTCAATTTTAGCTTCTTCTGAGAGCCTTAATGGCTCTGAAATCTGTTACTGTTCTCCCTTTGTGTTGTTACAGCTTTCTGCATCTTAAATCGTCCACACTTGTGATTGGAAAACTTGCTCAGAGGAGTCAAGAGCAGACTCTTACCTGGTATAACATACTGAGATAAGCATCTTTTTTACTGAGAGATAAACATCTATTTACCTTTTTTTTCGTATTTGCTGTTCCTTTTTTGCACACCCTTGGACTGTATTTTTATCCTTTCTGCTACCATGTTGCATGAGGAGGTTTTAAGGGGGATTTCTCAGGCTGCTGAGTGCAGCCCTGTTCTGTGCTGTGTTTGTACAGGGCTCTGTGAAAGCACAGCGGTGTTAGGGAGTTGAAGCCACTCTTACACGGGTCAGGTTGCTCTGTACAAACACGTCCTCACTGTTGCTCCCTCCTTGTTGGGCTGCCTGATCTGCAAACTGAGCTGGCAAGTGCTCTGTTTCCTCTGGTCATTGATGACAGTATTGAATGGAGTTTGAATCCTGTTAATGTGTTCCTGAGGGAGATTTTCTGTGAGATTTTGGTTTAGAAACAATTCTTTATCAGGTCAGACACCGCAGTAAGAAAGAAAAGGCAGATAATATTATGGAAGCTTGGAAGTTCATAGTGGGAAATAGATTACACCCTGAATATTACTTGATTAGCACCCTGTCCTAGCAGAGTGGTTTCTCTCTGCCTTGTTCTGTCTGCTGTGGCAACACACAGGAGGGAAGGGATGGCATGTAGAGGGACCTGGACAGGCTGGAGAGCTTGGTCAGTGTGAACCTCATGAAGCTCAGCAAGGGCAAGTGCATGGTCCTGCACCAAGCACGAATCCATGCTGGGGGAGAATGGATAGAAATGAGACGTTCAGTGACTCAGCTGTGTGTGCTGGCAGCCCAGGAACCAACGATGGGCAGCAGGTGAGTGGGGAATTCTGCCCTGCTCAGGTGAGACCCCACCTGCAGAGCTGCCTCCAGCCCTGGGGTACCCAGCACAGCAAGGACCTGGAGCTGCTGGAGCCGGGCCAGAGGAGGCCACAGAAATGCTCTGAGGGCTGAAGCCAGGCTGGGAGAGCTGGGGGTGTTCATCTGGAGAAGAGGAGGCTCCAGGGAGATCTCAGAGTCCCTTCCAGGACTTAAAGGGGCTCCAGCAGAGCTGGAGAGGGACTTTAGACAAGGGACAGAGGGACAGGACAAGGGGAAATGGCTTCCCATTGACAAAGAGCAGGTTAGGTGGGATATTGGGAAAGAATTCCTCCCTGAGACGATGGTGAGGGTGCCCAGAGAAGCTGAGGCTGCCCCATCCCAGGAAGTGTCCAAGGCCAGGTGGAGCAGCCTGGGATTGTGGAAGGTGTCCTGTCCATCCCCTGCAAGAGGTGGAAAAAGTTAATCTTGATGGTCTTTCTCCACCCACCAGGATTCTTTGGTTCTTTGAAGGTCCTGGTTAGCCATGAAACTGTAGGTGCTGGAAGCTGCAGCAGCTTCTGCATCAAGGCACATTAGAAATGGCAAAAAGAGAATTGGGTGAGTGAGCCCAGTGCTGGCTCTTGGGTAGAGCTTGCTGAAGGACTGCAGAGCATCCCTCGTGTGCTGGAGCAGATCCACAGTTGGTGTTGGTGCAGCAGAAGGAATCTGAAAGACATGTAATTGTTCTTGTTTGGTGCCAAAGTATGCAAAGCAGAGACCTGCCTCTGGCTCCCACTCCTTGTGTGGTACAAGCTGTTTATCTCTGAACTGTAGAACATGTTTTTATTTGGACAGCTCTAAGTGGGTATTTATATGCACATTTTCCTGGTTTAAACCTCTTGACCCATGACTAGTCTTAAATGTGTTCTACTGAGTGGGTTTTCAGTGTTTTTTGGATTTAGCAGGAAGAATTTTGTCAAAATTAATTTTTAGTTTGGTAAACAAAAGGTGCCATCAACTTCTCAATGTGCAATTCCAAGATGCTTCTTTCAAACCTTGCCAATTTAAATTCATCTCTGAGTCTCAAGTGATTGCTTTTGTTGTATTGACTTGAGAGGATTTTCCTGTTAAGTACTCTCAGAATAATTGATGTGTGTGTCTGCTGAAAATGAGGTTTTGCTGCAGCTTTCACAAGATGTTGACTGTAAATATTCAGCTGTTTCTAGGGGTGTGCAGACGTGCCCTGTCCGTACTTCCCGCTTGTATTGCAGGGAAAGGTCTGGGAAAGGGATTCCTAACATGTGGAGGTTGGTAAGAACATGTTTGGGAATGCTTCCCCTCTGTGTTGTTAGGAAAGAATCTGTGATTTTTTTTTTGTGTCTTTACAGACACTACAGCGAACAACAGGAAAAAGGATGATTTTGTTCTGGGAAACATTAACAAAGGCTTTTCAGGTGCCAATACAAAGTTGCTTTTGTATTGCTTTTTATAGCTTTGAGAACCCATGTGGCCTTTAAAATTATCCAAGAAAGTTTCCAGGATTGGATGGAGCCATCTCCTAGGTGCATGTTGGTCTTAAAAATATATTTTTTTCTGGGTGCATAATGAATATTCAAAGAACACTGTAAGCTACATTTTCCTGGAGTTGTTTTTGAGTTCTTTGGATGGATTTCTAAGCATCAACATGGTTGTCTGCATCAATTACGTTTTGGAGCCCTTCCATGGTATAGAGTCATCAGGCCCTGCCGAGCTGCAAAGGGCAGCATGAATTACTGCTGTGATCTGCAGTCAGCGTGTATAGGGAGGTGTGCATCTTGCAGAGATATTAGAAACCCGTTACATTTTGATTGTGTGTAATAAACACAACCATCAGTCATGGGGAGCTGCATTTGGGTTTAAACACCTTCCTTCCCCCACTGATCTTGGCCAAAACTCGCTGTGAGGTCAGTGGTGATGTTGGTGATGGGGCCCCACAAATAAATCAGAGCACTGGCAGACCTTGGCACTTGTACCTCTTGTATCTCATCCGTGCCTGGAATGAGTTTCTATCCTGCTTGTCCCACATGTGCCACTGCAGCTGCAGGTGGTGGGTGTCTCATCCTCAGGCCATGTGCAGAGAAGTGAAACCAGCACGTCTGGAAACAGCTGCCTGAGCTGGAAAGGTTTGTCAAAAGAGAATCAAATACAAAATGAGATGTGTCGATTGTGTTTTGCTGAAATTCCTGGTCTTTGGGACAGGCAGGAGGCTGGTGCTCCATCAGGGCTTAGAGCGATTCCTGAGCCTCTTGGCTACTGTGCTGGTGCTGGACAGGCAGCATTCACCCGGGTGTCCTGGATGTTGAATGTTTGCAAGAGTGCTGGGAGCCAGCTTTGGGAGAAGTGGATGGATGTGAGGGTGCCTTATCAGTCTAAAGATTTTGTAATTGCTCCATCTTCTTTAAAAAAGAAAATTTTAACAGGATATTTGCTTCTGGAATCAGAGGTTTTTTTCGCTGCTCCGTGGGGGTGCAGTGTGCGTGCAGGGAGGGAGGATTTGGCAAGATGGCATTTTCTCCCTTGTGCTCAGATGCTGCTCCAGTTCCCTGTGCTCAGACCTTGCATGTGTGCTGACCCGTCCCGGGAGGGCTGCAGGAAATGTCAGCTGTGCTTCCCAGCCGCGGGAGCAAAACACTGCGGGATCTGCAGCTCACACTGCCTGCCCTGGCTTTATTCACACTACAAAATGGCCCTTTTTTGGAAGACTCATTTCTCTTTTTGAATATTCCTGTGTCTCAGCTGCTGTCCTCAGCCTAATGCCTGCAGGGCTTTTGGGAGTGGGAAGTGGGCTTGGTTGCATGCTTTTAAGTGATACTTGCAGGTAACAACCCTGGATTTTATGGCTTGACGTAATATTTTTAGAGTTTAAGATTTATTGATTGACTTGATGCATAAATAGAATATGAAGAAGTGGTGCTGATTTGCTTTAGTGTTTTAAAATTCTATTTTCTAAGGTAAAAGCAATATGAATGTGATTTTTTTGAGTCTTTTTCTGGTACTCTCCTAGCGTAAAACTAATTTTTGAATATCTAAGGAGCACACTACACTCTTTTTCAAGTGCAGTTAAGCAGTCATGATCATGCTGTGCTCTTTTCCAGAGCATTTAAGAAATAATAACAGTGAGTATAGTAAGGCTTTTCTGCAAAATTGCTTTCTTTAGATTGTTACTGGCGTGGTCTCGCGAAGCAGCATTTCTGAGTGCCTTCCTGAGCCAGTCCTGAAATGCAGTAGGGACGTAAATAGATTGTTACTGCTGTGGTGTCTCAGCAGCTGCATTCTGCCCATTCCCTCCCTAGCTGCTTTAATGCTCCCAGGCAGAGCTGCAGGGTTTTATGCCACAATCTTTTCCTATTTTGCTCCGTTCACTTTGCTGAAGGTGATGTGCCTGTGGTTGGAGCAGGCAGTGTTTTCTAATCCTAGGCTCTTGCTATCTGCCTTGTATTGGGCTTATAACTCACTTTATCCTCTCTGGAGTTAATAACACCAGGCTGGTGTGCTGGGGCTCTGCTGGAGCAGGAGCCCAAGGACAGCTGAGTGGAGGCATCCTGAAAGGATCCACCGCGCTCCCGCTCCATTGTCCTGCTCCTTTGTGTCCTGCTCCGTGTCCTCAGCTCCAGCCCAGCTGCTGGGCTGCAGGATGCTGCATTTTCTTTGGGTATGATATATGGATAACTTAGGGCTGTTCATCAAAGAAATCACTCATTCCCATCAGGAATGGGCACTGTATGGAATGTGTTCTGCATGCTGACATCTTAATACGTTCTGTGCTTGGCCAGATTGCACAGAGCAGTCCAGTAATTAATATCCAGGGAGTTCCGATGGGCCTAAAGCAGTTGAAGTGACTCATCTTCCTTTTGTCATTGTGCTGGTGGTGCTTTAGGTGACTTAGAAGTGCAGTGCTCATGACCCAGCTCTGGTTTTGGATACACTCTTTGGGGTGTGAGAGGGAAGGAGAGAGCATGTTTTCTTCTGCTCATCATTGTTAAGATGCTGTTAAAGGATTCCCCCTCTTAGTGATTTCTGTCTATATGTCCTATGTAATTCACCTTCCTGAAGAGGTGCTTCATGTAGAGGCAGTGAATTCTGTGGTACTAAACTGTGATAAATGGACTTTAATCAACAATTCATTTCACTTGCATTGAGTGATTTATTGGCAGCAGTTCTTGTCACTAAGGATTTTGGGATGAAAGTGTAATTAAGTTCTTAAATTTTTTTTATGATGCTGACTGAGTTTGGTTTCACTGCCACAATGTTTGGGACCTTGTAAGTAGGAAAGAAGCAGCAATGCTCTTCCCCTGAGCTGTTAACTTAAATTGTCCCAGGAAATGCAGTAACTCCACTCGGTATGATCTGGGACAAAATGGCATTTGTTGGACCAGGGCTCCAAAGTATTTACAGTCTAAAAAAGGGAGAACAAAAGTTGAAATCCTGCATGGAAGTTGATCTTTCAAATGCCATATTCAGTGTGTGAGGGCTCTGAGAAGGTTTGGCCAAGAGCTCCGAGCAAAGATCAGACAATGGGAAAGTGGAGGAGAGAGCATGTGACTGTGAGTAACCAGAGTGCATAGAGAGCCGAAGTTCAGATGATATTACACAAAAATTACAGGGCACAAACATGTTGGCTCCTGGAGATGAATGCACTAGGAAGCCAAGTGGTGTGTGTGGTGTGTTAATGAGGAGTGTTTGCATGCTGGAGGCTTGTCCTTGCTTCTCATGAAATAGGAAAATATATTGAATTTCAGTGTGGTTCTAGGGAAGCACCAGTGTTGGAGCACTCAGTGTAGCACAAAGTGAGAGCAATAAATGCTGCTTAAGTGGAAGCCTCTCATCTTACTTGCTCTGCTGTTCCAGGGTGGATGGAGTAGTGTCTGTGAGAAAGGGACAGTTCAACATATCTTGTTTCACAAAGCAGAAGTGAAAGACCCTGATACAAACAGCTGTAAAATGGAGGGGCAGAGGATGAGGGGGAGGAGGGTGCTGCTGTCAGCCCCAAAATCCTTGTCCACAGAAGCAGGTGGAAGCTTTGCCATTAGCTCCCAGGGCTGGGAATTTACTGCATCTCTGTTACAGTCATACAGGAAGATTTGTGAATGGGTTTTGAGCAGTCCTGGGTTTTATGCAGCTGTTATTTCATGTCCTAGTATCTATGGGGTTGAATCCAAGGAACTGAATCCTTCTTTTCACATAAAAGTTTCCTCTGAAGTGGGAAGCATCCCTCTAGTATGCAGAAGACACACTTTAAAATCATACTGAAACATGGTCAGTGCTTGGGGTTTGTGTTTGCCAGAAATGTGTTCTCAACATCTCAGCATTTAGGGTTTAATTAGTTGTTGGATTTAAGTGTTAAAGTATTTTGTGTCCTTCTGATTAATTGTCTTAAGGTACAGCAAAACAGAAGTGTTTAATGGATCCATTTGATGCTCCAGGTTGTAAGATGGGAAAAGAGGGAAACAGATGAAATTGCCCCCAACTTGTTCCTTAGCCAGTTCCAGGGATGAAGAAGCAAAGGGACTGTGTTGCCTCCAAAAGGCCTGGGATCAACGTTAAGGCAAGCAGCATTGTTGTGGCTATAGCCATAGAACCATTTTTCTCTTGCCTGATTAAATATCACTGGCCTGAACCCCCATAAATCCAACCTCACAGTAACCATTGGATTGTCTCCTTGCCTTTTTCCAGGATAAGCTGCTTTATCGTGGAAAGGAATTTTCCCTTCGTCTTTTATTCTAAATATTGATAAAAAACAAACAGTTTCTGTGATGAGTATTGATTTCAGCTCCGTTTGGACACTTTGTTATTTTGAAGCGTTGAATCTCCAAGCCTGGAACACCCTCTGGACCCAGGAGCAGGCTGGCAGCATTCCCAAGGGGCCTGTTCACTGTGCTCCATGGCCTTTTTATGCCCAGGACTTCCAGCTGACAGGCAGCACCTGCCTCCCTGGGAAGCTCCAGTTTTAGTATTGCAGCTGTTTGGACCAGGAACAAGTTAGAGATCAAGGACATAATAAACTCCAAAGAATATGAATATATAAAATAACCCCCAAAATACATGGAGTGGGTAGTGGTGGGGTCACCAGAACTTAAAGGTTTGTTTGCTCTCTGATTCTCTGGCCGTGGCACAGGGTGTGCTCAGCCTTTTTAATAGTTTCAGGGAGGAGATGTTTGAAGCACCGAAAAAGTGACTTGTGAAACCTCAGAGCAGCAAGGCGTGCTGCCCTCGAACTGCGATTGACCCTTGCCTTGGAAAAACAGCTTTCAGTGCCTTGGCAGGCAGCCCACCAGAGGAGCTGGGGAGTGGGAAGGAGTATTTAGCTGTTCCAGGTAGGTAATTTAGTGGTGCGTGCTGAGCTCCCTGCAGGCAGTGGGGGAAAGGAGGCACAGGGATGTGTCTGGGTTTGTGCTGAGAGAGTTTCAGCTGTTGGTTAGCTGAACAATATGTGGGTTTAATGTTTTAATAGATGAAGTTTAGCAATGTGTTTTTGCCAGTGTTGGCAGCATGTGCACGCCTGACTGCACTGGTTCTCTTGTGCACTATTTTTTGGGAGGCTGGGCTGTCCCTGAACCGCTGAGACAGGTTTATGGTGTGTTTTGTTGAGGGCCGCTGGACTCCTCACACACAAAGTCTGTGCATCCACACCACGCTGTCTCTGAGCATTGTTAGCCTTCCAAAGCAGCTCAATGACTGCTTGTGCATAGTAAGTTTGCCTTCAGCTTGCTCCTTGAAGGCTGTCCAAAAAAAAAAAAAAAAAGAGTGGGAGTGGATTGCTGCCTGCAGATTAAACCCCAAATTCACTCTGGAGAGGCCATGGGAAAGACAACCCCTGGGAGCAGAGGATGGCCAGGGTGAATTTACCACCAGGGCCTGCAGATGATGGATGGGCTGGAAATTGAGGCACCAGCATCAAAGCACCTTTTCTTGGCAGCAGGTTTTAGTCAAGATGTTCCCTTGCAGATTTGCATTGCTGCATAGGAATACTCCTTCCAGAGGATTTTTGGAGGCTTGTGCCTGGCTTGTAATATTCCAACTGTCAGTCTGTTACAACTGCAGTTTGCTCTTTCATGTGCTGGCTTCCATTAAAATTCTTGCAGAAGGAAAAGTTGGTATTGGTGGAAGGAGGAGGGTGACAACATGTTTCTCTTGGCAGCAGTGCTGTGTATTCCTGCTCCAAGGGATTGTGGAGCTGGGATGCAAATAGAACCTGCCAGGGGTTTGGAGTGCACAGAGCAGCCAGAGGTTCCAGTGGCACTGCAGGGCCTGAGGCGGTGTGGGGGGTGACAGCCAAGGCCTGTCACTTCCTGGGGTTCCTTTGACACTGAGCAGGGCCTGGGAATGTAGGAGAGCCCACTGAAACTACCACTTCCAGTGGCTTCTGTTCTCATCCCAGCTGCAGGAATCTCACCTCTTTTACTTCTGAGTTTGCAGCTGGAAAGTCTGAGTGTTTTCTTTCCAAGTCTGTGCTAGTGATAGTGGATGTGTTGCATCATGGAGCTATTGAACAACTAAAAATGGTTTACCATGTTTGAAATCTCAGGAATTTGAGGTTTCAGAAACCTCAAATTATGGCAGAGCTGCAGTAGAGGTGGTTTTTTTTCCTGAAATGGCTCTTCACTGGTGTACTTCAGCACCAGCACTTGTTCTGGAGAACGGAGATTGCCATTGCCTTCCTAGCTCAGGAACCTGAATGCTCAGTATCCACCCAAAAACATGGGAAGATGCAATTTTTCCTAGGAGGATGGTGGCCAGCTGGCAGGGGGACTGCTTGGAGTCAGGACTGAAGGGTTTGTGATGTATTGGGGGATCACTTCCATGGACACATCATGGTTCAGATTTGTAGGAAGGGCTGCTCCACACCATGGATGAGCAGTGTGGGCACAGGGACAGGATTCCTTTGGTACCACTGTGGGGCTTTGTTGGCTTGAGGTGTGTGAAATCACATGTATCCCTCAAGCAAATCCCTGGTGCCAGTAAAGCTTTCTAGTGCTGGGGACATCCATTCCTGCTGCTCCTTGTCGTGTGTGGTTTCCATGCTGGCACTGGTGTGCATGCTCAGTGTTTTCTTTCTAAGGGAAAACATCCAGAAGTATTGTCATTGTAAATGTTTGGTATTTTGCCAACTTTAATAGTTAATGACTGTCTTCAAATTGACTTAGTTTTTAGGGGGTTTTTTGTCCTTATAGCAGATACACTAAATGGACCTTGTATTTAACAAATTCATTTGTTAGCAAAATGGTATGAAATATAACACTGTAACCAAACCTGTCTGGACACGAAACTGTTGGAGGTGTGTGCTGTGCTGTGGAGCTGACCCTGGTTTTCTCTTGCAGGGCAATCACTTTGATCAGTATGAAGAGGGGCACCTGGAGATAGAGCAGGCGTCTCTAGACAAGCCCATCGAATCGGTAAGGCCCCCCCCGATCAGCATCGTTCCCCCGCAATTAGGCCGTGCTCGGATGGTCCTTGATGTGAATGCAGTCAAATCTGATAGCAGGGGCACCTTGTTGGCCGTCAGGGGTAATTGGAGGTAAACTGCATGCTGACCTTAAGTGGGCCTGGGATTTAATCTTGAAGAGGTCCTAAAATTAAAACCTGAAATTTGAGTTCAACATGATATTTCAGGAGTTATTTAAAATAATACATTCGTTCATAGATATTTATTTTAAGTTTTTATATTTTTCTTTGAAGAATCAGTTTAATTTAAATGTGAATCTGATGGAATAGTATAGTAAAATATATTTTGATCCTTTTTAGTTTATATTTTTGGAAAAGTACTGGTGTGTTTAAAGTGTTAGAATGACATCTGGCAGTTTGGAAAGAGGGATCAGTGTTAGTCCAGCAGTCCTTCCCCAATGAGCTGAAACTGCCCTGAGCCTTTCTCTAAAGTTGCTTTACCTTGAGTTAAGTGTGAAGACTCCTGCTGTAAGAGGGGAAAAAGTAGGTTTTGTTTAGTTTTAAATTTTTAAGCTTTTTGGAGCTTTTTAATTTTCCTCTTTGCAAAGCACTTTCTGCTGGTTTTAGGCACAGCAGCTTGTTCAGCCTAAACTGGACCCATGTTTGGCATTTAGCTTTAGCTAAATTTCATTTGCAGTTTCCTGCACAAACAAGAAAACTTGTAGTGAATAATCAAGGGACACTTACTGGTGTTCTGATTAAGTCTAGATTTTTGTTAAGAAAGTACTTGTCAAGTGTTGCTTTTGCCTATTAATTGAAGTTCTGTTGAAGTTTCTCCACCTTAGTCAGCCCCTAGAAGTACCAGTGTTAGCCAAAGCCCACTCTATATTTTTGTTGGTGTGTAGGTTGGTGTTGTGTGTGTTTGTGTGTATGTGTTAGATGTTTACCAAAAATTTACACAACTTGGGGTGTTCGACATTTTTCTTCCGCAGCAGTTGGCCCATATTAGCTAAGCAGCCATGATCTGGTTTGTATTGCACGGTCTGCCTTTTTTAATTTCTTCTCTAGGGTTTCCTTTCCCCTTCTTATTTCTGTTCTTCTGGTCCAGTGAACACTGCATATAGTACCTACTGTCTTAATGTGCTGGCATGATGCTAGATTTAGGCATGGCAGTAATTGATGACGCATGAGATAATGCTGCAGAGATGGGAATTGGTATTCACTGTTCTCCTGAATACTTCAGTCTTACCTTGGGACATGGAGATTTGAATTAAAATGTCAAGCTGGATGGAAATATAATGGGAAATATGTGTTGGTAGCCTACTCTGGGCCACACTGGAAATTAGCATTTCAAAATAATTCAAATGCAACTTACAGACTAGACTGCTTACCTGATTTCCAAAAGTGCTTTCCCAAAGAGAGGAATAGAAGAGGTCACAGATTACATTTCCAGTGTTCCAGAGGGATCTATGCCTATGGAAGTGTGTAAAGCATGAGCAGGTACCCTGGGCACACATGGGCTCACTGTGCAGCTCTCATCATCCACAGGAGCAATGCTTTGTGCAGTTTGATTAATGCTGAACTGCAGCAGAAAAAATAAATTAAATTATGGCTTCAATATTTTATTCATGTATGTCAGGACATTTTTAATCTTTACAACTCCTTGGTAGGTACAGTTCAACCTAATTAAAACAGTTGGATGAAGAGGACGAGAGAATGGCTTATTTTGGGAGGAGAAAGCGTTAAAGCCTCAAATTGTTCTTTAAAATCAAGTTTGTTGCACTCTTCTTTTTTCCTGAAATAAGAAAATCACAGAATCATTAAGGTTGGAAAAGCCCTCTAAGCTCATTGAGTCCAACCAATCCCGCAGCACTGCCAAGGCCACCCCTAACCCACGTCCCCAAATGTCACAGCCCCATGGCCTGTGAGCCTTTCCAGGGATGGTGACTCCAGCACTTCCCAGGGCAGCTGTGCCAGTGTCCATGTCAGGATTTTAAAGCTGCACAGGGTAGGGTTTTGACTTCCTGAACAAGCATAGTGTCAGAAACTGCAGTCAGAGACCAACTGGTCACTTCTGAGGTTTCACAAGGTCTTTGTACAAATACGTTGTTGATTCTTAAAATTCCCCATCTGGGAAGCAGGAATTACTTTGTTGTGTTTCCTGACACCTGTGGAGGTGATTTTGCTTCCACACTACTAATGATCAGTGTGCTCTTCAAATTGGCAAATTACACACATTACCAGAAGGGCCAGTGGGGCACCTCCCCTGCAAGATATTTCACTAGGAAAGGAATGTTCATTCTGCTTTTTTGGCTTTTTTTTCCTTCTGTTTTATGCTGTTTGCTCACCCAGAACCAAAGTTGAAAGGGAAGGAGGAAAGGCAAATCTGTGTTTTAGAACTACCACACATCTAAGTATTTTCAATATTAACAAATTGGGTTTTAATCCTTAACAGGTTCTGTTAGCAATCCAACTGGCCTTTTCCAAAGAATCTGTTCACAGTCATGAGTGAGCCTGTGCTTCGTGGTATGGGAGCAGTTTGGGTGAAGAGCATCCTGTGTTTATAACTGTGGTAGATCAAAGCCCTTCCCGGTTAAAGTGTTGTTCTTCAGAATGAAGAGTGGATTAAGTATATTCTCATAAACGTGCTCCTTGCAGCTTCCCACATCTTAGTGACAGGAAGATGCTCCAAAGCCTGCAGGTGTTTGGAGATGGGGGTAGGGTTTCCTGTGCCATGTCCCTGTGACAGGCCCCACTGATGTGACATCCATCTCTGCAGCATTATCTGTTGAGAGGTGCTGACTGTACTGCTACAGCATGCAACTCAAAGGTGGCTGGAAAAATAGGTTTGGGAGTCTACAGATCATTACAATTGTTGAAACGTGTCCTCAGTTAGCCTACTGGTGGTGGTGTTCCTGTGGAAATCCTGCTGTGTACAGCTTGTTTAGGCCAAAGATGTCTGGACTGAAACATGCGACTAACCAGAGTACATTTATGGAAAACAGAGCTGCCAGGATCTAGGGATGGACGTGGCCTGAACGAGTGCCAGCTGTTTTCCATTACTAAATTGAAGAAAGTATTTTATATCAATGGACTCTTCAGAGCTACAAATACTTATATTTTTTTCCCCCCACAACATTTTTTCTTGTTGTGCTTTGAAAGATGCTGCACTTACACTGGCTGTTCATGTCAGTGCAATCACTGGTGTCCTTGAAAAATCAGAGTACTTCATCCTTTTTTTCTAAATTAAAGAAGCTGCATGCATTTGTTTTGGGGCATTTTGAGTGCACTGAGTTCAGGTACTTGAACGGAAAGTCACAAATTATTGCAGCTTTAATAGAATCCCGATTTTCTTCACGTTAATTCCTTACCTCTACTTGTTTATTGAGTCTCTTTGCTGTGAATTCCTGGTTTTCCTCGTCCCAGCAGTGCAGATGGAGTAGGAGACAGCGCTAGACCCTTAGAGCCCCCCAGGAGCAGCCCTGGCCCCGTGCAGGCAGTGTCAGGGGTCGACCCACGCCGTCACCACTGCAGGTTGGAGGCCAGACTGGGAATCACCCACTTACCCTGGAGCTTGTTAGTTTGTCCTTGTCCTAACTAACAAATGTCCTTTCCCCCTCTCTCTAATGCTGCTCGGTGCCACGAGGAGCGCCTGGAGCCCCCCGTGTCAGGCTGCAGTCGGTGGTGCTTGGACACCAGGGGCTGTGGCAGCCTGGCTGAGTCGGAGCCAGGGCTGTGGCACTGGAAATCTGTACGGATCTGTGGACTCCACTAGTTCCAAAGTGTCATTTGATGAGGCTGCTGATTTGACATTTAGCAGCAGCCATATGTGGACAGCGCTATAAATAATGTGCTTCTGGAAGCTGAATGGTGTAGCATTACTATTTGGCTTTTCTCTCTGGTCTTCATTGTGTCATCTGTAGTGAGCTCTAGGTTTTGTTTTGGGAATCTTTTCAACCTCTTGTTTGCATGGGTTCACCCAGTAGCATCTGATCCTTGCTTATAGATTCCTCCATACACAGTCAGCACAGCTTACAATCCACTCAAGAGAGGAATGGTTCCTGCCCATGCCAGGATGAGCGATGGGATCGTGGGGATCTCATGGAAAACCTGTGCTAGGCAAAACTGGTGGTGTGGTTTACATCTCACAGGCATCATCAAATCCTTGAGCTTCTTCTACCCATCTCTTAATTGTAAGCAATTTTTTTCTAAATTGGCCAGGACCTTTATCAGAAATTTGTGCTGGGGATATCCTGCTCAGGAAACATTGATCCCCATGGAAAGCAAGCAAGGGCATCTTGTCAGGCCACAGGATGGGGAATTGGGAAGGGCAGTTAAGAGCTGGTGGAGCCCAGTCAACTTGGGATGAGGTTTTTCCAAAGCAGCTTATCCAGCTCTGTGAAGGTCTGGTGGACCCAAGGCCTTGCATTTCCTATACATTTGGAAAAGTTCTGCTTTGTCATTAGAGCTGAGCTCTCCATTAGTGCTGCCCAGCTCCAGAGCTAGCATTGTACCACCCAGAGCTGCCAAGCCCTTCTCCCTTCTCTCCATGGAGCATCCCACAGCCTGTGCCCACATGGTCCAGGAGAGCTCCCTTGCTCACCCAGACACCTTTTGGGAGACTTACTTTGGCTGCCTCAATAAATTTTATTGTGGCTGTAACACAAGGAGCTCCCAAATGGCAGAGAAAGAAAGTGAGGAGACTCTTGCCAGCCCTCTGCTGAGAAATGAGAGGTGTCCTCCTAGGGCTGTGGTGTTTCTGTGTATCACTGCAGCTCTTCTGTGGGAAAACTACTTCAGTGTGAGCATAGTCTGTTCAAAAGGAATGACAGCTCTTGACATGGGCAGGAAGCTTGCTGTGAAAAGCCCCATCTTTTCTATGTGAAAGTAGCTGTTCTTTTACAGAATTTTCACTTAAAAATGCACTTAAAAAACGAAAGCTGTCTGCTGTTGCAACATTTGTTGTCCCATTTCATTTTGGTTTCACTGTCCCTGGCTACTCCCTAGGCTCTGCAGACTGGCTCTCACATGGGATCAAGCTAGCCTGGCCTTCCATAATTTAATTTTTAGGGCAGCATTTGCACTGAAGGAGCAGTTCTTTCAGTCTGCCTCCATCAGAAGTCTGGGTTAGCCACTGGAAAAGGAAGGAGGAGCTGAACATGGCCAGAAAAGAGCAAAGTGATGGCCAGGTCTCAACTCAAATGTTAATTTTAAATTATTGGAGTTGTTCTCCTTATTCAGTGCAACAGAAGATGCTCCATTTCAATTGAGTAGGATCTAAAATTAGGGAGTAGTTCCACTGCATAAACAAACAAATAGAAAAGTCTGGGGTGGGGGAGACAACTCCTTCCTGGGAACTGAGACAGGGCAGTGTTCAGGCATAATTCCAATTTATGTCAAACAACTTGGGACCATCCTCTTGAGTGGGTCTGTAAAAGTGGTGCTAATGTGTATAACCTTTCTAAATTTTTCTTTTTCCCTTTAACATTTGTTTCCCCCTTCACTGTCAGTCACAACACACCGCTCTTGAATCTCCCAGCTGGTCTTGACTTGTTGAATTTATTTTATGCTTTCACTCTTCTTTAATAAATACATTACTTGCAAGCAGTGAATTGAAAACAAAGCAAAAGAAAAAAACTACCATTAGTGATTGGACAGTTTCTTACTTTGTGTTACATTTAACTGTTCTTTTGACAGCCCAGTTTTTAAAGCCAGGTTCGTATGGAAATGCTTTCACTCCACTTGCACTGCTTTTGGAATAGCGTTCTGCTTCATCTGTCTTTATTTTAGTGCATTCATAACACACACAGTCAGCACAATGTCTCATCTCCACTTGGCCAAGACTGCAAAGTACTCCTTGTCCTTTGGATTTTTTTTTTTCTTTTTGGAAAACGCAGCCATTTTTGTCAGCACCGGCTTTTAGATTCAATGCTCCTTTGTCAGGGTAGGGCAATTAGTGCCACATCCCAAACACATCCCAAGCTGCAGCCCCTCTCTGCCAGGATGGGGCACTCTGTGGCCATTGGGATTGGCCTGCCCAGGTATGCCTGCAGGTAAGTTTTCCTCTCTTCCCAACAGACAGCCTTCTCCATGGTGCTTGTGGTGGGGATCCATCCTTGGTTTTTTAGGGTTTTTTTTGCATTTAACTTTTTATACCCAGAAGTTTCCTTATGCCTCCTGGTTTAATTTTTTTCCCCCATGTAGTCCTAATTATGTCCTGGAGCAGAGCTGATAGTCTGGGGAAAATGCATATTATTCCTTGGGAAATACAGGAATACAAAATGTTTGACTTTACTAGGATATCAGAAAAAAAATCCAAAATTTGTACATGATAACATCTTTTTGAGGAAAAATGTGTCCATGCAGCCAATATCTTTGGGAAGTTTGTGCCTTTCAAGCTGATTTACCAAAGTTGTGCAAACCCTGTGGTCATTTTCTTCACTGTGGAGTGACAAAACCTACTCTGGTTTCTGTTGATGACTGTAATTAAATTAAATTAATTAAATTAAAGAAACTTGCAGCATATAGATATAATTATTTTTTAATATTCCATGTACCACTCAGTGTTATGGAGTCACATCCTGTTATAATTCAGGGTATTTCTGTGATGCGTTGGATTGTGGTTTGCCTGATGATAATTAATAATCAACAAGTTTATATCTGATTTTAATTCTTATTTTTTGTGATTAGAAGATGAACATGGTCCCAGCCAAGAGTCCCTCTCTGAGGAGGTGGTCACTAAGGGCAAGCTGGCAGATTGAGATGGTTCCAGGGAGCTGTGAGTGCTCTGCTCTTTGTCTGGGGGCAGAAACCTTGCACAAAACACAGCAATTTCCACACTGAGCCCTGCTCAGCCCCATTGCCAAAAGCTGACACTTAATTGCTGCGTCAGTACTTTTCCAGTTATTCTAAAATAGTTTTGTTTTCTTTTTTTTTTTAGGAAGATGAGACATTATGCTTATTGTTTCCCCTACATGCACTAATGGTTCCTTGCTGTTAACTTATTGCTAGGCCTGTTTCATTCTAACATCTTAGTATTTTTGTTAGTTTACATGTGAAATGCATCACCCAGTCTGTGCTTGAGCTCATTTTATTTAATTGTTTTGTTGTTTTTTTGTTTTTTTTTTTTTTACTAACCTCACTGTTTTTTTCAGTTTAATATTGGCTGCATGCTAGTTTATATATATATATACATATATAAAAAAAACCCAATCAAGTCTAGCCTGGATTTTGCTCTGATTGTGTTTTGGTTTCTAGTGGTGGGGCAGTCTTGCACTTACAACTTACTCAGTATTATAAAAGCCTGACACACAAACAAAATGACTAAACACATTGTAGATTTTCTTTACCAAAAAAATCTTAAGTGGTGCTGTCTAGGTGATGGATATGATTGTATAAATAGCTTGATTTTATGCTTTTTACTGGTCAATTTTTATTGGTACACTTTATTTTCTCCCACATTGCTTTTTATTTTTATTATTTTTTAATTTCTTTTAAACGTGATGCACAAAAGTTGCCCAGCACACCATCAGAAAGTGACCGTCCCCAATACCCATCCCCCTGGAAAAATTCTAGCCAGTAATTTTTGACATTTGTCTTTCCCTTTATTGGGCATATATTGCCTTTTCAGTAGCATTTTTTTGCATGCATATATATGTAGAAAAATCTCTTGCTCATCACATGTTTAAATGTCAGCGGGAAGGGAAGAATATATTATTGGAATATTTTTGGTTTGTTTTCTCTGTTCTGTCTGTCAGGATAATATTGGACATCGCTTACTCCAGAAACATGGGTGGAAGCTGGGCCAGGGATTGGGAAAGTCACTGCAGGGTAAGTCCAGTCCCTCATGTCTGAAACCTTCATCTCCCACCTCAGTCTTTAACAAAATTATTTCTTCTTTTTGTTCCTAGACTAGATTTTCTTTCCATTATTAATATATCCAAACGAATGCACTGTTGAGTTTCAAATTTGGCAGTTTGCAAGTGGAAGCTGCTGCCTCACTTGTTGGTACAGGTTAGAGCTGTGTGTGTGGTGGATGTGTGAGGTCAACGTGGAGGGAGGAGGATTCACTTCCCACACTGACAGGGAGTGGCACAGCTTCCAATTGTGCTGATGCTTTGGTATTAAAAGAATTAAAGTTTTGGGGCAGTTGCCATGATCTGTCAGTGCTCACCGGGGTCAGAAGCCGTTAGAAGGCCAGGAAGGGGCCCACTGAAGATGGAAAGTGGTGACAGAGGTTCTCTGGATGGGAGAGGCTCACTCCTGGTTTCTCCACAGGACTGGCCTTATTCCTGTTCCCAGCAGTTTAGTCCTGTTCCCAGGGATTAGCAAATCTCACTAGGACACCAAAGTGCTGGTTAACCCAGCACACACCAAACCTTGCTGTGTTAAGCCCGAGTTCTTCCTGTGACACTAAACCCCGTTTCTGTAGAAAGCTGTGCCCTGAGCCCCTCAATAACTCACTCGTGTTCCCATGCCTGTAGTCTGAAGACCTGGGAGTTTGTAATCCATCTTCCACGGGTGAGCCTGTTAGAGATGGGGGTGTCTGTGCTGTGCAGGACTGTGCAGAGGTAACGAGTTCTCCACACTCTGAGAATGCTTATTAATCCCTTGGACTTAGGCTCTCTAACCTCTCAGGCAGGACTGCCTTCCTGGTTAATGCTTCTGGCTTCCTCTAACATGGTTTCATTGGAGTTCTCTGGTTGATGCATGGCACACTCCAGTCTTCTCGTGTCCCTGCTGGGGCCATACCTCAGGTGGGGATTGTAGCTGTCACCTCTGGTCCTTTCCTTTGGCATATGGGATGTGCATCATGGGGTGGAACTCAGTGTGGTCTCTCTTGTGGGTGCCCTGTATTACTCTGTATGTCACTAGTGTGGAAACCCAGAGACTTGAAAGAGGGAAAAGCCTTGTCCCAGCCCTGGGTGGATCCCAAGGCACAGCCCAAGGGCCTGGGGCGCTGCAGGCTTAGATGTGATGGAGTGAGCATGGATTATGGGACTAGGTCTGGAGTTGGGACAGGGGGTGGTGGTGTCTAGGTGGGCCTAGCAGGAATTTGCGCTTGGAGTCTTGTTCAGATTTGGATGTTCCCACTGTGCCTGTCGCTGCGCTGGAGCTGTTCTGAATCTCTCACATGTCATTGGAGCTCTGCTGATTGGGGCCATATGGAAGCTACAGGCAAATCGTGGATGTGGGTTCTGAAGCCTTTCCTGTGCCTCCTGCATGGTCACAGGAGCACAGGAGTGAAAATAACCCACCCAGTTTAACCCAGTGCAGTGCTGAAGCCTTCCTAATGTAGGCTTTGGAGCATGTGCAGGAATTTCAGCCCTTTTGGAAGGGAGATGTGCCCTGTCCAGCTGCCAGCCAGCTTCTCCAAAGGTCTGGGCAGGCAGAGGATGTGGAAGGGAGGCTGCTGCTGCTCCAGCTTTGCTCCTCTGAGTTCTCAGCAACCAGAGCCTGTGCCTGTTGCCTGTGGCATTGGTGATGATTGTGTTGGGAGTGTTTAATTCATTATCCAGTGACCTTTCTGCATGAATCTTAGACTGGGCCAAAAATCCCAATATAAAATGTCAGGAAGGAAACATTTGCACCCAATTTTAATCTTATTCTTGGAATCTGAAGAGTGAAATCATTTGATATGCAGTGAGAAGGGAGGAGCAGAACAGAAGTTCTTCCCCTCTTCCACACTCCCTTGTCCAGGAGAGACAGGAGAGGTTTCTAAAGAGATGTAGATGTGTTGCTGTTAAACTCTTCTTGCTTGACACTGCTTGAACCTAAGATCTTACACAGCCTGTGGTGAGGAGGTGCAGCAGAACCCCTTCAAGCAGCCTTGAGCTGTGGATGTGGTGTCTGACCTCCTGCAGAAGGTCCTTAGATCAAACTCTTAAAAATTTTGGGTTGCTTGTGTGGAACTAATACTGCATTCAACTACTTTCTGTGCCCTTTAACTTGAAAGGGAGTGGATGAGTTCAGTGTGCTGAGTTTTATGATGTCACTTTTAATCCTAGATGTTCATCTGAGCTGGGGCTCCCCCTTTAGTTCTCTTGAATCCCAGAGTAATGCTGTGTTACATCTGCCAGGCAGAAATATTTCTTTCTTGTAGTCTTGTGGTGTTGTTCAGCAAGAACCTCACACTTCAGGACTTTACTCTGTGGTGAGTTCCTTCATCCTGACTACCCACTGGGGGATGGAATTCAGTGGTGAGAGTGCTGATCTCTCTCTGGCTGCTACCTGCAACAGCCTAAAATCTACATTTGCCAGTTGGTGGTGATAAAAATCTGCTGGTGAGGTGAAACGTGACTCATTGTCCGGAAAATTCCAGAGGAGGTGTTTTGTACCCCCTGGGCAGCTGCCTCGTGGTGTAAATCTTGCTACTGAGAAGAGCTGAGCCCTTGGGTAGGGAAGCACAGAGCACATGCTCTGAGCGACTGTGGCTGTCACCAGCTGTGTTCTGGCTGGAACATCTGCACCTTTCACTGAATTGGAGATGTGTGCTGAGTGGAGCGTCAGGCAGGGACAGTTCTGTCGAGTCTGACCATGCCAGTGCTGGAGTTCTGGTTCAGAGGTACTTACAAGGAATTCAGCAGAGTCATCCTTCAGCTCATCTCTTTCCCTGATGCTTTTCATCATTTTCTTCCACAAACAACTTGTGTTATATTTGGAAATGGTGCTTCAGCTTGCTAACAGCCAGTGAATATGAAAAAGCAGGAGAAGGGGTTGCCGGTTGACAGGGATGTTTTTTAATTTGGAAAATATGGCTTAGGGAGCCACTTTTCTGTAGAGATAATGTGATGGTTGCACTCTGACAAGTAAGAAAATGGTGATTGTAGCCTGTTTTATCTTTTGGGAAACACCTGTATTTGATAATCTAGAGATTTGTGGTCTCCCGAAAAAATGAAACTAGCAAAAGATCAGTTAAAAGCATTGCCTGACCTTCGTGTGAAGTCCTGTGCTAAATGAGCCCAAGGATTGTGAATAAATCGAGAGTTATGTAAGTCAGGGGGGGAATGAGAGGGCTGAGGGAAATCAGAATTCAACCACACTCTAATGATTTCTCTTGGAATGAGTATTTCCCATTAAGTAGTATTATGAAAAGCCAGGAGACTGATGTGCAGAAGTGGGATAATTTGAATTGTACATTTGAAAATATTTTTATAAGCTCTTTGCCTTTTCCCTGTCAATTTTTTTGACAAGTCTTGTTTGAAAAAAATAATTGTGCTGAAAACTTCTGGATTTTTTTTTTTCTTTTGGACTTGTGTGTTTAATATGAAGTAATAGTACTATAGAGGTATATCTGCAAGACTAAAACCAGTAGTTTAATCTCATTTAATTAGACCAGGAGAAACCGAGTAAGTTATCCTGCTGCTTCCTGGGTCATAGCAGGGTCTGGGGAGGATGTGCAGCTCTGCAGGGAGGGTTTGGAGAGGGCAGGAGGAAGGTTTGATGTTTACTGGCCATATGGAGGGGACTCTGAGGAAGGATTGACTGGTTCTGGTGGACGGGTCCAGGTCATCCTTAGCCAGTCTGGGTAACAACAATTATTCAACACTGATTTACCTCTCTAAAGTTTTCTCTTGTAAACATTTGTGCCTGATTGTAGCCCTGACACTTTAAAAACAGCCCCACCACCTGTATAGAAGCAGTAACAAACTCCCCTACACCACAAGCTGTGTCCTGTATGATTAATTTGCTATTTTTGAAGGCATTGATTTACTGCACATTCCCACAGTATTCCCAAGACCAAGATTATTCTGATCTTTTGTGGTATCTCTGAGAGGTGAATCCCAGTGTAGTACTTTGCTATGGCAACAGAGATCACATGATTCACATGATTTGTCATGGCAGAGCTGCTCCTCAGTGTCTCAGTTGTGAATCAAACAGCTCAGGTAATGTGGGGGCTCAGTGTAGCTCTGGAATTCCTGTGTTTGCTCCTCAAGGGCTGAGGCATCTCATTGTGTGCTTGGTTATTGTGATGAAAATGCTCAGAGTGAAAATAAAAGGAGTTTCAAGGTGGGTGGTTGCTGGTCTGTGCTGGGACTTGGATTATCTCCAGTACTCAGGAAATAGAAGCAGCAGGTGGTTCTGTTTAGGGCAGGGACGTCCCTTTTGGGGCAGGTCCTTGCAGTGGCAGGAACTTACCCTGTAGCCTTTGGTCCTGAAGAAATGCTTTCTGTCCCCTGCTTCCTCTGCCTTTTTAGTAATAACTTCCTTCGTGTTTGCTTATGGTTTTAGCCAAGTTTTGGCATGATTTCAGTGTAACTGTTCTAGAAGAGCTGTTTCCAACTCCCTGGGGGGCAGCTCTGCTGATGTAATGCTGCAAGGAGAGGGCAGGGCCATGCTCTTGGCAGTGCCATGCAGAGCTGGGAACCCTTCCTGCATCCTTGTTCCCTTCCACTCAGGCTGAAATTAATAAACCTGCACAGACTGTCAGGGCAGTGCTGTTCCTGTTGACCAAGGTGTGCCTCACACCGATCGTATGAATCATCCTGGTGATACAGGGAGCAGTAGTTAATAAAAAGTGCTTTGGGTTTATTTTATCCTTTCATGATAGGTAGCAAAGTCAGGTATAGCAAATTTGTTAGCAAATGCTAAAATCTCGTTCCTCCATCAAGCTGTATTTTTATTGCATGGTTTTCAATTAAAATAAAAAGCATAAGTGGATTTGTGCTCTGACTTGCAAATTCTGTGAGGATAAATATAGTCAGCACTTCCCCCCTCAGCATCACTATGGTGCAGTTCTTCTTTGGCACATTCCTCCCCAAATCTGTTCAGAAAAGGAAAACATTCCCTCTTGATCCAAGGGCTGAGCAGGATGGAGGAGCAGAATCGTCTGACAAGTGCTGGAAGCTGCTCAGAGCTGCAGGTGAAGCCGTGATCCCGCAGCTCAGGCAGGAAATATCCTGTGCTGGCAGCCCCTGGGGGGTGATCCCTGGCTGTGGGATGGAGCTGGATCCGAGTCCCCGTCCCAAGGCAGTGCCAGGTGGCTGCGGGCACTGCCTTTGCTGGATTTTCCTCGGGCTGTAGGGAGCAATAAACAGAGCTTTGACCACTTGAGCAACTGAGATCAGTCACAAATGTGATCACTTGGCAGCTGCAGCTTGGAGAAATGAGCCCAGGGTTTGAATTCCAAGGTCTTGAATCCTGGCGCTGTCACCCGCTCACCAAATGGCTTCAACTCAGATATTAATGTGTTTTCCATTTGTTGGCTCCTCTGATCTCGTGGAGGCAGACGGTGGATGTGTGTCAGGCCTGTGAACATGGAACAAGGAGCATCTGAGGGACTGAGGAGTGTCAGATTTCTTTCTGGGTTTTGGAGCTTTGTAATAAATACAGGAAAACACGGGAGAGGCAGATAAAAATGCTTAACAGTGCCTTTATTCATTAGGTATGGGTTGGTTTGGCAGTCTCGAGACTGCCCAAGAAATTGCTGTGATCACTCTCTTATCTTCTTATATCTTCACATGTCCTCACAGGAACCTCAGTCCTGGCGTGGAGGAACATTTCCAGGCATGTGTTTGCAACACAAATCACGCCAGTGGCTCTAAGAGTGATGTTTTCATGTGAACTTAGCTTGAGAAACCTGGCTGCTGTGGCTGCTGTCAGCATACCCATCCTTCACTGCTGTGTTACAACCCAGCAGACAACAGACTGAAAGGGAGGTGTGCTCAGTGCCTTAGTGTCCTTTGGGGGAAGCAGTTGCCCCCTTGTTAGCTTTTGGAGGTGCAAGATCCTTCCCTTGATTAGAGGTGGTGAGTTTGCGTTGTTGGAGTGGGTGTAGCCAGTGAAATCTAAAATCATTGTGCTTTCAGTGCCACGTGTTTGTTGTGACTGGTGCCTTTGCCTGGCTTGGGATGAGACTTTCTGATGCTTTGTGTTGGTGCAGTGGAAGAGCAGTTTTATTAAACTGGGAGAGAAGAGTGTGGAGAAGGGAAAGGCCGTGGCCATGCACAGCCTGTCTCATTCCTCAGTGCTGCCCTGACTGAATCGGACCAGACCCTTCAGCCCTGTCCGCTCACCATGATGAACACAGACAGCAACTGTTACCTTGAATTCCTATCCTAAATCAACCACAATTGTGTTCTTGCTCCAACACCTTCTGTGTTGCTCTTTAATCCATTGTCCAGATTTGGGGTAGGGATGTTTTTTCACCCCAGACTCCACTACGTTCCTTCCCCTGTAAAAGTTCAAGGAGCTCTGATTGGTGCCTCAGAGCCAAACCTCAGCTTAGTTTTCTGCAAGTGGCACCCTTGGTTTGTGTCTGCGAAGTTTTGAGCTCCCATTGGAAGTTTTCCACATGATTAGGATGTTTACAACTTGACTTTCATCATTTCTCCCTTGCTTAGTAAGTATTAAATTCGCAGAGCAGTTTCTGTGTTCTTGGAAATCACTTTCTCCTCTCTGGAACTTTGTTTGCCACCAAGGATGATGAATCTTTGTTTGAGTCTCTTGATTGTTTTGACCCCTTCCAGAAATCTGGCATAAACAGGATGAGCTCACAAATCTAATTCCCAAAGGGGACCAGGATTAAAGCTTGCCCTTGTTTGTTCATTTGCTTCTTGCAGCAGCTGGAATGAGTTTGATAATGTGGTGTCATTTTTAGCCAGTGAGGAGCACTTCAGACTTGTGCACCAGTGAAAACGAGTGCATTTTTCTCCCCTCTCCCCTTTGATGTACTGAATGAGGAGGCTTGATTTTTCAACAGGACAGCTCTTGGTTTCTCACAGACTTTTAGGGAGCCCAGAGCTGCCAAGGCCACCACTGACCCCGGTCCCCAGGTGTCACATCTACACAGCTTTTAAATCCCTCCAGGGATGAGGACTCCACCACTGGAGGGGGTTGCTGGGCAGTCTCTGCCTAGGCTGGACAACCCCTCCCATGAAGAAATTTCCCCTGTATCCAGACTAAACCTTTTCTGGCACAATTTGAGGTTGTTCCCTCTTGTCCTGTCACTTGTTCCCTGGAAGCAGAACCCAGTCCCCCCCATACTGTATGGAAACAGTCCCAGGAGTGTTGCAAAATCCTCATCTTTGAAGATGCAACTCATTTGTGAGCCCAGGGACTCCTCCCTATCTCCCTCTTCCCAGAGAGTGCAGCTGAAGGTAAGCCCTGTCCATGTGGATCCATTCCTTCAGGTGTTGGTTGCTGACTGCAGGCCCCTGTTTCCCTTCAAGAGCCTGCAGTGGGGTTTGTACTGACTGAACAAACCAACCCTTATCCACCAGAGCAACCCAGTGCTGTGGTCATGACACTGCCCTGCACGTAGCTGAGTGACAGTCCCTTTCCAGGAGCAGCTGAAAGCCCCCGGAAGGTTGTGTCTTACTGTGGGTTTCAGTTGCAGCATAAAGATAACAAGAAGAAATCCTCCATGTCCAGCAAGATCAGATGCTGTTGTCTGTGTCCTCTGGAGATGCTGAGTTTATTAAATTCTCCTCCAGTGACAAGTGTGATATCAATCAGTACTCTAGGATTGGATCCTACAAAGCTTGTACCTGGGGGGAATTTCTATGAAGATGTCAACAAAACAAGCAGGATTATGGTTGTTATGTTACTTCTGTGGTGCTTACACACTGTGCATAAGGGGCATACTGAAAGAGATTTGATTGAATTATGTTAACATAGAATTTTTGAGGTACTTTTTTTTCATCATTATATCTGAATGTCTCTTTTACAGAGAAATTTACCTGTTGGAATAGGACAAAGAGTAGATGTTGTTATAAATTAAAAAAAAGGATCAATTTACATTAGATATTAGGGGGAAACTCTTCCCTGTGAGGGTGGGGCCCTGGCACAGGGTGCTCAGTCAAAGGCTAGACTGGATGGAGCTTGGAGCAGCCTGGGATAGTGGAAGGTGTCCCTGTTCCATGGAGGAACTGGTGTTTAAGTTCCCTCCCAACCCAGACCATTCTAGGATTCTATTGCCATGATGCTTTATTTGGAGGGAGGAGTTCCTCTGAATCTGCAAATCTGATGAAAACTGTTTTCTGTTTTGACTTGTTAAAAACAGGATAAAACATGGGCTGGTGTTGACAACGCTGGTGTTTTCAGACAGGATCAGAGGCAGCTCCAGCTGGGATATTCCCATTCCAGAGGGCAGAGCAGCATCCACACCATGTCCAGAGCCAGAGCATGGCCCTGAACCCACACTCCATGTGCAGTGGGACCTGTCTGATAACAAAGCCCTGAGGCTTTAGGATTAATTTTCCCAAGATTTATTAAATTATAGCACTGGGAAGTATTTGCTTGTATCCAATAACTTTATGCAGTTAAAAAGGAGGGAATCTGGAGAAGCCTGCCTGGCCTCGTGCTCCCTGCCACTGCAGGGTACTGGGAAGGGGTAGCTGTCAGAGTTTGTTTGGGTCTGAGCAAATTTTCACAAGCTGGGAGAAAAGTTTTCCCATTTCTTGGGGAGAGGAAAGCAAAACAAGTACAGCCAGTGACTTTGGGAATCTCATTTCATTTCTGAGTCTAGGGAATCATTACTAACCTAATTTACTTTGAGATTGGGTTTTCTAAGGTGTGACTCTTATGTGACCAGCTTTATTTTTTCCATCCTGCTGGGGGTTCCTGCTCTGTCCTCTCTACGATATTTTCCCTGTGTGTGGAAGTGTTTTATGCAATAACCCTCTCTGCTTTGGGGTCTGCAGCCTGTGCAGTGACCAGTCTGTGAAGGAGTTTGTGACCAGCCTCAAAAAGAAAATAAATGATGCGGGGTGCAGGGGGCTGGGACAGGGACACAGTAGGATTTACCCTGGGAATTAGCTGTCTGTGTGGCACTGCTTGCAGCCCGATGAGTGGTAGGAAGTGTGGGAATTCTGGGCCTTGGAAGCTTACATACCCTTCAAAGCATGCTGGTATACAGGAAAAGCTCAGCAGGGACCCCAGACCTGGGAGGCTCCCAATGTCCAAGCCATGTTTACCTGCTGAGAAAGATCCCATTGTCATGGCCAGCAGTGGGATAAACTTTCCTCAAGGAATTTCCTTCAAAGGAACTTGGAGAGTCCCATTTCCCCCCTTTGGCCGCTTCCCATGTCCCACCTGGCAACCAGCAAGTGAGGAGTGGCCCTGAGCCTGTCCTTGTCCCTTCACCATCGTGGCTTTCCTTGGACACAGGGTGAGGCCATCCCAGTGCCCAGCATCGTGTCCTGCTGCCCCAGCTGGCTCCAGCGGGATCCATGTGGGGTTGGCAGTGCTGCCATAGCTGTGCTACATGCCACCTGTCACCTGGATGTCACACACGAGGTTCCATTCATAATGACATGATGGTTCAGTTTAAAACAGAGGCATCACTTTTCACATGGAATATTCTCCTCTTACCTGCAAGCAGAGCTCCTTTTGGCCCCGAATATTTGTTACTTCCTTAAGATCCTGATATGTTTCCTTGTTGAATTGCCTGCTTACCTGTGCCTCAGTGCCTCCTTGGAGCAGGGCTGTCACCAGGAGCTCTCCCAACACCCAGCAGGAGTCAGAGCTGTTCAGTGGCTCCCTGGTTCTGCAGGGCAGAGCTCGGTCATGGGGTGGAGGGGTGAGCAAGAAGCCTCCTGGTTTTTTTTTGGTTTTTTTTTTTAACCCATCCTCTCTGCCAAACGGCCTATTTTCTGCCCCCAATGGTTTCTGCCTAACAAATGGTGTTTCTTTTTTACAGCGTTATGATCCTGGACTTGTTGTGGTGATGGTAAACTTAGCAGTGGTAATTTTTTATTTTCAGACTGAATTACTCCTTTTGTCATCAGTGCACCAATGTTAGGCTTACTTTCTCTGTTGTAGCCATCATCCTTCTGCTTGGTCTTTCATTTTCCTTTCCTTTCCTTTCTTTATGCACACTTGTCTGATCCTTGTTCATTAAAGGGTATTGCTAAGAAGGGATGTTTCTGTTTGTGTTAGAACTGCCAAAATCAGTTTAAACATAAATTTTTAATACTGTCCAAACTTGATTTTTTTTTTCCCCCCAACACGATGGGCACTAGCACTTGCTACTGCAATTTCCAAATAGATTTTGAATTAAAAAAAAAAAAAACAAAAACTTTGACTGCCTTAGAAGGCAAAAGTACTGATGCATTGTTTGTATACAGGGGTTTACCAGGGCAATGAGGCTGCATCAAAAGATCTCAATTGCTGGAGAAACAAAACAAAAATGAACCAAAAATTCCCAAAACCAAATCAAACCAAACAAAAAAAAGAAAAGCTTGAAAAAAAAATTGAGAAATAAATTGTTGGCACTTGGTGCCAGCCATTCCATTTGGGTTCACCATTTACCAGTAAATCCCTGGCTGAGACGTTATGAAAGTCATACTGCACCTAGGAAGTCATTTTTATAACCTGTCTTTAATTTGGTCCTTTTGCTAAAAATTGCAGTCACTGCTTACTGTATTATACCATTGGGCATAAGAGAAACTTTGTCAAAGATGATTAAATACCCAAAGGAAAGCTCAATCCAAACCATTTCAGATCAATGTGATCACTACTTTTGGAACTGATGGATACCTGCCCATCAGATTCCTGGACATAGCAACAAAACCATCAAGCAATTAATTAAATGGATTTATTTCTGAATAAAACCACATGTCTGTACTTTAAGCTTCAAAAGCCCCTCTGGGGCTGCGTTTTTGGCAGGAATTATGGCTGATGCTGGCAAAAAGTTCACACCTGTCCAGGTTTTCTGAGGCAGTTGTAAAGACTTTAACCTTTTGTACATGTGGATGGCAGTGGAATATTTCTGCTTGATGCCAACCTGTCTGTCTTTTAGCCCAAAGGTATAATACCTGTGTATGTGTGTATAACAAAAGAGTTGTTTACACCAAACAAGAAGGCAAATAAGGAAAGTAAACATTCTGTTTTTTCACTCAAGGTTTGCACTGGAGAAGGTAAGTACTTTGTCAGTGGGTTACATCACAACCACCAGTGCCAGTTGTGATGTAAAAATCAAAATAATGATAATTGAAAATCAAAAAAAAAAAAAAAAGCTGTGGTAGTAAAGTGCTTGTCTGCCCCATTTTGCTTTGTTTGGCTGGTTATGAGTGGATTAAAGATATGTTTAAAAAAAAAAATCTCCAGCATAGTTTGATTAGTTCAAAGTCAATTTTCTTCGCAACCAGTCCTTTTCACAGCTTACAGGTGACACGGCGGGGCCAGAGCATCGCTCCGGGGCTGCGGGAGCAGGGACCAACCCCGGCCTGCACCGGCTGGTTGGGATGAGGGAAGTTTGGCTTCTGTGCCATCCTTCGCCTTAGCATTCCTGACTCCTGGGGAGGGCAAACGCTGGTGGGAGGGAGGCTTCCACATCCCTTACGGGGAAGTTCTAATCGATTATTCATGAGCTGCAAGAGTGAAATGTGATTAGCAGCTTCTTCACTCTTATGGGAGGATGAGGAGCCTGATGTGGAAGCCTTGAGGAGAAGGCTCAAGTCCTGTTATCAGCCCTGCCCCAGGGCTGGTCATGGGGGGAACATTAACTACGAGAAGCTTTTACATGAGCAGTTAATGTTCAGAAAATGCATTTCTCATCCTGGGTGCCATTCGGAGCTGGGCGCAGGGTTGGCTGTAAGCTGTGAGAATGGCTCGTGTTTGGTTCACTGTAGCTTTCTGGTCTCTGCACTCCAAGGCAAGATCTCTAACCACCCAAACCCAATGTGTACAGTGAGCTGTGGTTCTGAGCTTATGCTGACCCCTCTCTGTGTGTTCCTCTTCCAGGGAGGACAGATCCCATCCCTATTGTGGTCAAGTATGATGTCATGGGCATGGGCCGGATGGAGATGGAGGTGAGCTCCCCTCACCCCTGCGGGGCTTCTGGGGAATGGGTGCCAAAGGCATTTGAAAGTGAGTTTGTGCATCCAAGGTAAAGAACAACTTGCTCTTGAAGCAGTGCAGTAAGAAAACACTTGTTTGCAAAATGCATCCTCTGTTTATCCCTGTGAGCCTCAGTTCTGGGGTGTAGATGCTTCCCAAAATATCTGGGCTCTGAGATTTCCCCTCCCCAAAGCTGCCATGGGCCTGCCAGGGCCCTCCACATCAGAGGGATTAATGACCTATTTTACACTTGAGGTGACAAAACAGGGAAAGCAAAGTACAAATTGCATAGATTCTGTTTCAGTTAAACTTGTTTAGTTGTGGTTTCTGATAGATTGGATAGTGCAATGCATTTATGGGCCAAATTGCATTTCTTCTCTCTTTTTTTTTTTTTTTTTTTTTTTTTAAACAGCTCGACTACGCCGAGGATGCCACAGAGCGGAGGCGAGTGCTGGAAGTGGAGAAGGAAGACACCGAGGAGCTGAGGCAGAAGTACAAGGTACAGAGACAGGGGCATCAACATCACAGTGTCTGTGGGCTGGTTGAGAAAAGATCTGTTCTGATGGGGCTGAGTTCTCCTCGTTCTGCTGCAGTGATGGGGTAGAATAGAAGTTCACTGTTCTTGGGTTTGGTTATTGTGGGGACGATTTCTATTTTAACACACTGGTTATTCACTTCCTGGTATGAACCTTCCTGTTTGTTTAGCTGCTGAAGAGCCCCAGGACAACAGTGGGGATTTTTCTGTGTGCTTTGCTCCATTTCTGGAAGGAACAGTCCTGGGCCGAGTAGGACATTTCCTTCCCTACACCCAGGGCTGCCAGATTTTGGAGTAAGCCTGCCATGTCAGGACAAAACCTGCAGCGGTAGAGGGGCAGTTACCAGCTGGGAGGGGAGGAGCTCTTGTGTTGTACTGGGTGAGGAGTGAGCAGTACGTTGTGATGTTACTGCATAAATCCTGCTTGCTTTGGAAAGGTAGGACATGGCTCCAGCTTGGAGAAATCAATGGGCTGGAGGTCTTTGGAAGAATTGTTCAGGCAGCATTAAGAAAAAGGACAAATTCTGTATTTCTGTGGGATTTACAAAACCTATGGGCTTATTTTTAAGCCAAGGGCTGATAAAAATGAGCTGTGGTGTTGGGATTGAGCGTGACGTGCAGGAGCATTCTTGGATTAGCTGTAACCAGGTTCTCTGTGGAGACACGGTCTCTGCTCATCCTTTAATCCACTCTTCTGCTTCCCAGCCCCTGCAGTCCATCAGCTCTTAGGAAAGCCTGCCTGTTCAATTGTCTGCAGATTTGGGGAGTACCAGGGTTGAGAAAGAGCCCAAGACATCCAAATGAAGTGTCAGTCTTGCATAAATTTTAATTATTTGAGAAATAATGGGAAAGTAGTTTCACTGCCATTAAAATTAAACATAACCTCGGCAAATCTAAAATTCCATTTCCCCACTTGAACAGTTAATTCTTCAGGCAGTTTGTTCAGCTATGAAAATTTATAGCCTCCTTTCCTTTCCTTTCCTTTTTTTTTTTTTTTTTTTTTTTTTTTTTTTTATTCTTGAGACCTTGACTTGCTTGGTAAGTGATCTGCAGGTGTTTGGGTACCCAGAGGGGCTGTGGACTCCCCATCCCTGGGAAAGTTGTATGGGGCTTGGAGAAACCTGTTGTAGTGGGAGGTGTCCCTTCCCATCCCAGGGAGTGGGGCTGGGTGAGCTTGAAGGTCCCTCCCAGCCAAAACCATTTTGTGATCCTGGAGTTCTTGGGATTTACTGTTACCTTTCCAAACACAGCCCAGCCTGTGTTGCTCTGAGATGCTTTTCTCTTCCTACCCTCATCCAGCACAGGTTTTTTCAGGAGCTCTGGAGCAGTAGCAGTCTCTCCCAGCTCCAGTGGGTTTTTATTAGCTCAGTTCATCCTTAGCCCCTTGCATTTTGGTATTAATGTGTGAAAAATCTCTGCAGCTGTTACTTTTTGCTGCTCCACAGGAGCCCATTATGTAACTGCCAATGGCAGTGCATCCTGATCAGCCATTCAGGGAGCCTCAGAGGAATTTCTGATAACTCTGCAGCCAGAAATGTTTTTTCAGTTCCCTTCTTTTGTATAGGTTCTGATCACTCAAATGGCTGGATTTCATTGTTTAGCCACAGGATGCTTGCTCAGAAAAATCCTACACACGGCACAGGAAGCTTGTCTGGGATTCAGAGGAACTTTAAACGTCCGTGTTCTGTGGAGCTCACGCTGCTCTGTTTTCCTTTCTTGTCTTCCTGGGGACCTGCTTCAGGCTCAAAACTCCAGATTTGTTGATTTTTTTTTTTTTTTTCTTTCTTAACAAGGGCATCTGGTAATAGATGGAAGAAGGAAGTTGCTTCCTTTTTTTATGTAGAAGTGAACAATGCTTTAAATTGAAAACAATCCCAAACATGAACACTAACATTTTTTATTAGATTTTTTTTCCTCACCTCGGGTATTGAAATTTTTTATATAAAACACACTCAGTAATGTTATTTTAATGCCATTTTGATGTGGTAACTAGAAGATAAACCATATTGTCTTGAACAAGATCTGAAATTCAAAAGAAAAACCTTTCAGAGTTTTCTGTCTTAAATGTTTGCTGCCTCCTCATGCTGAGGAAGGAAGCTTCCCATATGAAGTTTATACTGAAGATGGAAAGAAAGATCCTTAAGTGCTTTTTCTCTAATGTTAGGCTGTTTTTTTTATATAATTTCTCTTTATTCCAGTTGAAATGCCTGTGGTCAGTGGTTATGTGGGGAGTGCTGCAGTGAGTACAGTGAGCTTTGTGATGCAGCATTTTTAGCTGATTTTGAGTAAAAGCTTCCACCTCCTCAGGGTAAACCTCCTCCAGAGAGCTCATGAAAAGTGGTGATGTTTTATTAATTCTGCTGGTGGGGATGTAATTGATAGAGCCTGGCAAGAGGGAACAGCTGCTTAGCCCTGAGGTTCCTGTGTCCCAGCACCAGGTGCATCTCAGAGGCCCCCCAGATCTGCAGCAGCCCTGGGGACAGCACAGGCTCCTTCCACACCTGGATTTCCAGGCAGTGCAGCCACCTGAGAGACTGGGATTTCCCCAGTCCCAGAGCCTGGTGCATATTCCAAAGCTGTAGCAAAAGAGGGAAGGATGTGGCTGTTGCCAGGTGAGACACCTCATTTCTGCCTGGAGGTTTGATTTTCTACCCTCTCAGTACTCTAAGGCTGTCTCCCTCCCCTGTCCTTTAAAATGCAGCTCCTTGTGCCCACTGCAGAGTGGGCACTGTGCTGAGCCCAGCCTGAGGGACAGTTCTGCTCCTGGGAATATTTCACTGCAGTGGATTCAGCAGGCTCTGAAGGGTAATTCCCAGCCAGAGCCATGTTTCTCCCTCCTGAATTCAGGCAGCCAAACCAAGATCAAGCAGACATCTCTTAGCACTCAAAATGGAGCAGTGTCAGCTTTAGAGTTGTAAGGTTCTATTCCAAAGGCAGGGATCCTCCTAGGTTTGATGCCAGTGTGTCTCTGGGTTAGCTCAAGGCTTTGAACCTCTCCATGGAGCACAGAGAATCCAGGAGGCTTCCCTGAGGCAGAGCTGCCTTCCCCTATCAGCACTGCAGGCCTTGTTTTAAGCAGTCTCCTTTTAGTGATACTTCTGCTATGACCAGAGGGTGTTGAGTCCTTGTGGACTCAATGCAGAATATTCTGTGATTCTGGGTAACAAATAGAGCTGAGGCCAGCATTGTGAAGTTCTGGAATCCCACCTGTGAATTTGCAAAGGCTGCTCAGCTTAATAAACTGGGTTCAGAAAGGCCACGTTCTGGGACCTGCATTTGGGTCACAGCAACCCCATGGGGATGTTTCAGATGGGGGTAAAGTGACTGGAAAGCTGGACAGGACCTGGAGGTGCTGGTCAGCAGCAGCTGGACATGAGCCCAGGTGTGCCCAGGTGGGCAAGCGGCCAGTGGCACCTGGGCTATCCCAGGACTGAGGAGGCAGCAGGACCAGGGCAGTGACTGTCCCCTGAGCTGGCACTGCTGAGGGACCTCAAGTGCTGTGTCCAGTTCTGGGCACCTCATGATAAGAAGGACACTGAGGGGCTGGAGGTGCCCAGAGAAGGGAACGGAGCTGGGAAGGGGCTGGAGTCCCAGGAGGGGCTGAGGAAGCTGGGAAGGGGCTCAGCCTGGAGAAAAGGAGGCTCAGGGGGGCCCTTGTGGCTCTGCACAACTCCCTGACAGGAGGGGCAGGGAGGGGGGGTCGGGCTCTGCTCCAGGGAATGGGGACAGGAGAGGGAACGGCCTCAGGCTGGGCCAGGGGAGGCTCAGGGTGGAAATCAGGAAGAATTTCCTGGAAAGGGTGGTCAGGCCTTGGCAGGGGCTGCCCAGGGAGGTTTGGAATGCCCATCCCTGGAGGTGTCCAAGGAAGGCCTGGACATGGCACTGAGTCTCTGGGCTGGGAACAAGGTGAGCATTAGGCACGAGTTGGACCCAGTGATCTTGGAGGTGTTTTCCAACCACAGTGATCCTGTAATAAATATAATCAATGTGCACTAAGTTTTTATTAAGCACTGTTTTTCCTTAAAGGACTAACCCTTCATCTTCCAGCCTGTTCTACAGGACACCTAACAGAAGCATTTTTTTGTTAATTTTTCAGGATTATGTTGATAAAGAAAAGGCCATTGCCAAGGCTTTGGAAGACCTCAGAGCAAACTTCTACTGTGAACTCTGTGACAAGCAGTATCAGAAACACCAAGAGTTTGACAACCACATCAACTCTTATGACCATGCTCACAAGCAGGTAATAAATTGTATACAGCACAGTTCATCAGTTTGATGTTCATTGTGGTGGTCTTGTTTGTGGTTAACTGGAGTTTCCCTGGTGTATCTGTTTTCCTTACTGGTCCAGGAATAGGTGTTTTATGTCACTGGCTAAGATTTTTATGCCCATCATTCATTTAAGAACACAAAACAGCAAAAGATCCCCAAGCTCTGCTCCATGCTTGGCATCAAGGAGCCCCTGAAAGACCCAGGGTTAGGAATGTGCTGGTTTTAAACTGGGGAGAGTACATGTGGGGGTGAATGGCTCCCAGCTTGCTTTTAGCATTAGTACAGCTTTGGGAGTGATGATTCCCCATGTGTGAGCATTTCACTGCCTGAGTCTGTCTTGTGTGGAGTTACTGAAAACAGAGTAGGAAATAATGGGCTGTGTCAAAGCAATCCTAAGAAAGGAGCACTTCCCATATTATGTAATTCTCAGGGTTCAGAGTCTCTGTGGAGCTGGCTTTTTTCCCAAGGTAGGGATGTACTGTAGTGTCTGCAGGGTGCTTCATGCTGCACAGTAAGTAATGGAAGTTCTTGTGTTAGCCTGATCTGTTTGACCATTTAAGCTGTTAAATGAGATGTAACTGCACAGCAAATAGAAGTGTTGGGCTCCTCCAGGGCTGGAAGGGCTCAGAGGAGAGGTTTGACGTTCCTAGTCATAAATTCTAACAACACAATCATCAAAATGCTGGTAACTCAAGGAGGATGTGCTGTAGAGCTTGCAAAATAGCAGTAAAACCAGCTTAAAAACAAGAATGTGGCTTTGGAGGATGATTTTTCTGTGTATGTATTAAGTGCAGGATATGACAGAGAATCTGCTTTGAACTAAGGGAGTCTTGCCAGGAATTCTCATGGCAGGGCAGTTGGGCTGTGTAAAGAAGAGTGGTTTGGTAGGATCAAGAGCAGAAATTCATTTATTCCCTTGGTTATGGGGCAGAGGGGTGGTTTTGGCCGAGCTCAGTGGTGACACCTGAGAGCAGAGAACGTCCTTGGAAGGTCTCCATCAGTTTGGCTGAAACCCGAGTGCAGTGACCTGCTTTTATCTGGGAGGTGGCAGGACCTGTTTGTGTCACATTCTTGGTGTGCTGGTGCCGTGGGATTCCGTGAACTGCTCCAGCCCTTGGTGACTGATGGGGCACTGAGCGAGCCTGGCCAGGCACAGAGTTCCTCCTGCAGCTGGAGATGCTGTGCAAGAGGAAACCAACCTGTGGAAAGCAATAAAAGGAGTCATCAGCAGGAGTGGCTTGAGAGGAAAATGTCTTGTGCACACACTGGGTGGGATCATCTCATCAGGAGAAAGAATTTGGAGGTTGCTTGGTACTGCTGATTATTTTGAGAGGAATTATATTCTTGGATAATTCCATCCATTGCAGCCACTTCAAGCAGGCTTTGGAGAAAATGAGCTTCCAAACTCTGGCTGCATCACCCAGCATTAATTTCTAGTTACAGAGGGATTTAAACAAAGAAGCAATCATGCTTTGCTTAGGGAAAAAATTGCTTGTCCAGCTTTGTCGGGCTGAAATGTTTGTGACCCCGCTGGGTCAGCGTTCAGGGAGTGAACTTGAAACCCCCCAGACAGAATGAGGGAGAATTTGCATAAGTAACATTATCTCACTGCTGTGCTCCCTCCTGCTCCAGGGAGGCTCATCTCCAGCAGTCCAATCGAAATTTTAAAAGAGTTTAAAAAAAAGAAAAAAGCTGTGTTTTTGATATGTTGCACGTTGATGTTTTATAGTTTGTCTCTTTGGACAAGAAGGCGAGATTGCAAAAAGGTGAGCCTGAAGTTTTTGAGGAAAAACATGAACTTTTCCTAAAAGTAGGCCATCAGTTGGCTTTCTTGGGAAGAAAGGCCATTACAGTATCTTAGTTACAGCAACCCAGCTTGGTATAAATCATCTGCAAGATTTAGTTGTCTCAGTGGTAGTTTTTGAGACAACAGAGCTAATTTTTGCCTTCTTCTTGGCTCAGTTTCCACAGCATTTTTGCTTTTAAGTATTTTTAGTTCCACATCCCCCCTGACGTTGAAGTGTTTGGTTATCCCTCTGTGGCTCAGCAAGCATTAGGCTGTCCCTGTAAATAGATGTTCCATCCTCAGATCCCTTTCCACTCCCGAGTTATAAAGACACTGTCTTGTATTCCAGGAAGGAACTCAGGATTATTGCCCAACAGGGATGATAGGTAAGTGTATTGATCCCAACCGGATGAATTTTGGACCCACCAAAATTGTGTCAACACCAAACAATTAAAGGGGAGGTTTATTCTCTTTATTTCCTGCCTGTCCTGGTTTCACAGACCATTTGGCTACATCTGAATCAATCTCAACACCAAGTTTTTCCAAAAGGCAGCAAAGACAACCTGGGAAAAGATCCTTGCATTTGTTCTCCCAAACCATTGGCATGTTTTAGCCATTGTGCTGGAGATGTGCAGTGTTGTTCTGGAGCTGTTTTAATTAGGTTGATACTTGAGATGAGAAGTGCAGCTGTCTTAAGGACCAGTCACCCTCTGGTCAGCACATGGCCTGTCCCACTCAGGGGACTGAAAGCAGCTGGAGTGGGTGCAGATGGCCCTGCAGGAGGGACAATAAGCTCAGTTCACATACCCTTCAGTGAGCAACTGGAAAAGGCTGCATCTCATAATTTCTTGTACAGCTGCTGATGTCTTCAGCAGTGTTTTTTTAGCTGTAGGATTTTGATCCCTTTTGAGCCTTCTGTGAAGGGCCCCACTTCTTGATGGTGCCCAGTCCTGACAGTCAACAGAGTAATAATTGATAGTTAACAGACAAAGGTGGCAAATGTAGAAAAAAAATTTCTACAACTAAGAAGGAGCTTAAATGGTGAAGATGGTCTCAGTGTATATCTCTGGAAGTGTTCAGGGCCAGGTTGGACAGGACTTGGAGCAACCTGGGATAGTGTGGTGTCCCTGTCCATGGCAAGGGATGGAACAAGGTAATCTTTAGGATCTTTTCTAAGCCAAACCAGTCTGTGATTCTGTGATATTTGTGCTGCTTTCCTGCGGATCCAAAATGTCCTGATCCTTGGGAGCTCACACAGTCCTAGAGCACTCTGGACTCAGTGAGAATGTGTTCTTAAGGCATTGCACCTGTGAGGGCTCCTTATTTGGTTTGGGGTTTAAGATATTAAATCCATTAAGATAAAGAGCTTGTGTTAGATTTGTGTGAAGAAGAGTGTGAGCCCCTTATCTGGGTTGTGCACAGTCTGTGTGTTGCTATCAAATAAACCTGGATGTGCAGGGCCCAGCACCTGGAGCAGCCTGCAAGAGTTGTGGTTGGAATTATCTTGTGTGTCAGTTATGTAGCATTTACAGTCAGCTTTTACTGTGGGGGGGTTTTAACAATCCAAGAACTTGGAGAGTCTCCCACCATCACTTGGGTCTGCTCACGTGCCTGTTGAGGGCTCGAGCTGTTTACTGAGTCACTGACCCAACAGAATGAAAACATTCCCCTTCTGCATTCCCTGTGAAAAACAAACATGTTCCTGAGTGAACCTGTGCCAGGTTCCCTGGGAGAACACAAACCAGCATTTAAATGCAGGCTTTTATGTAGCTGTTTTTTTCCCCTAAGTGTATGGTGTTTTGGAGGTGTAGGTGATTAATTCTGCCTAGATTCTCTTTGTGAAAGGACAAAGGGAATGTATTCCATAAAGAAGTTCTTTGGGAAAGAGGGTGGAACTCAAAACTGAAAGTATAGATGAGCAGTTCTCTTTGTGCTCTAATTAGCTGCATCTTTGCTTCTCATGCCGAGGGATCTGTTCAAGCACAATAAAATTATCAAGACAGTCACTGCTGGAGTTGAGGAATACTCTGAATGCAAACCCTGAACTTTGTGTTTTGGGGAGACTTGAGATTTCTAAAACCTTGGGCCTCCAAGCACAGCTCGAATGGAAAAGACTGAGGAGGGAATCTCTGAGGTATTTGTGTTACATGGGAGATTCTTCTCCTCCAGAATTGCTTTGCCCTCAGAAAACCCACCAGTAAACAATAAAGGGGCTACAAGAGAACTGGAGAGGGACTTTGGACAAGGGCATGGAATGATAAAACAAAGGTGAATGGATTTAACTGAAAAGGGAGTAGGTTTGGGTTAGAGATGATGAGGAAATTCTCCCCAGTGAGGGTGCCGAGGCCCTGGCACAGGGTGCCCAGAGAAGCTGTGGTTACCCCTGGATCCCTGGAAGTGCCCAAGGTCAGGTTGGACGGGGCTTGCAGCACTCTAGGATAGTGTAAGGTGTCCCTGCCCATGGCAGTGGGTGGGAGCTTTAAGGTCCCTTCCAACCCAACCCATTCTGTCTTTTTCTTAACCCAGCTAAGACAAATACTCATTCCTTCTAGGGAGGAAATTAAGATGAAATAAAACAGCATTTGCAGGCCATTTCCCCTGTGTTCCTTTCACTTCGTTTATAAGCATGCAAAGAATGTTGATGACCAATGATAAGCCAGGCTTGTGTTCTCACTTCAGTAAAATGATCAAGGTTGCCATCCTTTGAGCTTGTGTTTAATGGTGTCATTCACTCCCAGAAGCTTTTGGGGCAAAGAATCAGGCAGACATCAAAAGTTCAGAAAGCCAGAAATTCTGCTGGCACAGAATGAAAAGTACATTATTATTATTTTATTTAATGTGAGTTGGCAGGGAGACACGAGAACAATGGCAAGGGGGGAGGGGGCTCTAATGCCACGGGAGCTGCCTCCTGCCTTGAGCCCCAGAGGTGGATCTGCTCTGACCCATCTCAGTATGAGGTTTGCCATGAAAGTCTCACATCTTAAGGTCTGGTGACAGTGTGACAGTGCTTTTGTCTTGTGAGGATTTCTGCTTGGCACTTCTAGGCAAAGAACGTCTCTCAGTGGGCCTCAGTTCAGTGATGCTGTGTGGCTTTGTCACATTAAATGGAGAAAATCCGTTTACTGCTGGTCCTGAGCCTGTAAAGCTCTGATCCTAGCTTGGTACTGAGGAGGTCTTACCTGTACTATCTCATCAGCCAAATCTGGGGTGTGCTGGCTTTTGTCATTGCCCCGAGACTGCCGGAGCTCCAGGAGTGCTTGGACAACTCTCCCAGGGGTGCACAGGGTGGGATTGTTGGTGTGTCTGTGCAGGGCTTGAATTGGATGATCCTTGGGGATTCCTTCCTACTTAGGCCATTCTATGATGATCCAGTGGTTTCCCTGTTGCAACAGTTCCTGACTCCTGCTTGTCCCCCTGGATTTCCCCACTTTGCTGTGCCTGGGATGGACTCTCAGGAGCTTTTCAGCAGTGCTGTAGTGCAGCTGGTTTAAGTTGATCTGTGAGAATTTGAAGGTACTGGTGGTGTTTGCCAGTTTGGCCCTTCCTGAGCCATGCAGGGATTGGGAGATAATCCAGCACTGTGGCCTCTTTGTGCTGCAGTCTAGAGGTAGCTGCAGATTTGATACCAAAGCTGCTCTTTAGGAGCTCCATTTGCACTCCGGTGGAAATGCGGAGACGAGTTTGGAATTTTGTTAGAAACAAGGCTGGAAACTTAAAATACAGTTCTTTGTTCCAAAGCTGAGGGGGGTGGCAGCTATTAATAAACCCCAGGAAGGCTGGAGGTAGTGAACTACTGCCTACAGCATGTGGAAATTTGGAGAAATTTTATGTAAGTGCTCATGATTTGTGTCACTGCTGGTCGCTGCAGTGTGGCCCTTCTGACAGCTGAAGTAATAAACCAGCAGAATATTCCTTGGTTTTATGGTCCCCATCATCCTGCAGTTCGAAAAGACGTTGCTGCTTAGATGAACCGCTGCCTCAGAAAACACACTGCCCATGGAGGAAAAAATGCCCCTTAATTCTGAAATCCAGTAGTAGCATGAAACATGTGTTTGATTTAATACAGGTTTGATGGCTGTAATCCTGTTGAAAAAGTCATTGTCTTGCTAAGCATAGTGGGAAGACTTAAAAAGGGAGGATTCACCCCAAAAGTATGAGTTACCAGGGCTCCCTGTGGAGCATAGAAGCTCCCTGAGAATGGTTGAGTGGCTGTGTTAAATCCTTGTTGGAATTTCTCTGTGGTGCTGGGGAAGGGGCAGTTCTGTGCCCCTCCAGCCTCCCCTCACACCCACACATATGGCGTGGTCCAAAAAGTCATTTATAGGTTTTTGGGGGGATTAGAATAATGAACACCCTCCTCAGGATTAGATGGAAATTTCTTTAGTGTAAGCTGAGTTTAAATATCTGTTTAATTCAAATCATTTCCTGGGCAGGCTGAGACCTGGAAGTGTGTGAGCAACATTTCAGTGCTCCACATGATCCCTTCACTCAGTGAAATTTGTACTTCAGGCGTTGGATTGCTCCTTCCCAGTCAGGACTGGGGAGCAGGGTGGGCATGGCTGTAGTGAGCTGGTTATCCACTCTCTGAGGGTATGAATCACTGGATTCACTAATATATTTGAATTAATGAATGAGGGGAGAGTTACAGGTTATTTTGAAAAGTTTTGGGTATTTTTCATTCCTGCAGCAGGTAGTTACAGATGAGCAGTGTGGGCTCCTGTTTTCCCCCCCTTTCCCTCCCCCAGGATGCATTTAGGGAAGATAATGCAGTTCAGCCAGGTCTCTTGCAAAGCTGGAGTAGTTTCTGATGATAGTTGTGTTGGTTTAGGTCAGTCAAAGAAGCCGAGCTATGTTCTGTTCCGTATTTTACGTTTCCAAGGAGCTGGCACAGTGCATTTGTGAGCTTTTCTATCCTGTACTTCCCCAGCAAGACTTCCTCCTGACTCCTGTGTGATAAAAAGAAACTCAGCCTTGAGATCTCTTGGTACTTTGAAAACCAGACCAACTCTTCCCCAATTCTGGAAGTACCAAATTCTCAGCATTCTTGACACCAGGGCCAGTGGTTTGTCAGCCTAAAGGGCCCATGTTTGGGTGCAGCTGGGAGTTGCTGTGGTGCATATTCCAGAGTTACAGTACTTTGGGGTAGTTCATTTGCTTCACACCTCTAAATTTTAAGTGTTGAGAGTGGGAGGTTTGGGGGAGCAGAGACACACAAAGGTCAGCATTTAATAATGGGCATTTAATTCTGTTTGCATTCAAATTGCCATGTACTGGGGGCAGCTGCATCAGTCTCAACAGCTCTGAGCCCAAGCCGTGTCCTGGGGGATGATCAGGACCACGCCTGAGTGCACAGGGGGCTCTGAGTGCACCATTGCACCTTCCTCTTGAGAGGGAAAGGTCACAGTTCATGTCTGGTGTAAATAGCTGGGTCATACTTTTTTCCAAATGGATGAGTGATCTCGAGACTTGGCATCAGCCCCCATTAAATAGTTTTGTCAGCTGTTGGTGGCTGTAACTTCCCAGAGCATTTCAGACACACTTTCAAAATCAGCATGAAAAAGCTGATAGCATTGCTCAGTGCATCTATTTTATTTTTTTTTCCTTCCTCTTGGAAAAAAATTTACTCTTCAATATTTAACATACACCACAAAACCCTTGAGCCCTTTACTTGTCCTGGTGAAAGTAGCTCTGCTGTTCCAGGTGGGATCATTGCTGTGTCTGTGCGTGTCCGTGTGTGTCCCCCTGCTCCAGACCCTGGCTCGGTCCTGTGGCTCTGCTGGCTCTGCTCTTGCTCCATAGAATAGCTGGCACACTCCCCCACAGCTCTCTAGTAATGCTTGCTTGGTTGGTTTTTTTTTCTCTTCCACTCTTGTTATATTTTTACTTTCTTTTTTTCTTTGTGATGTGACGTTTTCAGCTGATGTATTGAAAGCAAACCCTTCTAATTTGGGAGTCCAGATCACAAGAGTGAGTTTCTTTCTACTGGTGTCTGTAGTTGTATCTTTTTTGTGTGTCGTCCACTCTGATTTTGGTAACAATCAACCACATTTAGTAGATATAATTAGGTAAGAGAATCCTCTGTCTTGTCCTATCTCCCCCTTTTTCACAAAGCAATGTTCTCTTTACATTGGGCCAGCTTAATTCCCCTAATTTGTGCTTTGGGTTGGTTTCCAGATCACTGTTTCTGTGTGTGGCAGTCTGATGCTGCTCCAGCAAAGAGGCAGAGTCAGCCAGCCAGAAGTATTTAGAATTCACCAGTGATTTGTACATCCTGTACAAGAATTGTTCCAAAGTGACTCTTGCTCTGAGTCCCGGTAGTCTCCCAGGCCCTGCATGAAACGCCTGAAAAACATGAAACTTTTTCCAAAAGCTGAGAACAGGATGCGTTCTGGAACTGGGCCCTTTGAAAGGGTTTTGAATTGTGCACTAAAAAAGAACAATGAGTCCCTTTAGGATGGTAGAGGTCTGTCTTTGTTGCTTTCTGTTACTTAAACTTCTGTAGAGCACTCTAAAAAATGTTGTGAATATCCACATATATTCCAAGAAAAACCAGCAGGCTCTTTTTCTGGTGCTCTGAGACAAGGGCTTCCCAAAATGTTCTGAAGTCTTGGATGTTTATTTTCTATTAGAATTGGCTATCTAGACTTCCTCAGTGATATTAGGATGTTTGAAATTCCTCGGGATTTGGTTTGCTCTCTCATGATAAGATTTCTGGGGAACTTGGTGCTTCTGCCCCCCAAAGTATTCAACCCCAAGAGACCCTCCTGCCTTTAGAGCAGTTTGTTTCTTGACCCTCTCAGAACTGCTGTCAGGAAAATAAGTAACTGGTTGTGGTGTATGTTGTATTCTGGATTTGCTTACAAAATCATTTGCTTGGGATTTTTGGCTCCTTCTCCAATGTAATGGTACATTGCTTTTGTCAGATGTCATTCCTGGGTAACTGGCACCAGCTAATCCCTCCTGTCCTTTGGCCCGTGCTCTTGATTCGTGTCATGCATTGTTTGTCAAGTACATCTGCACCCTGCGAGAGTAGCAAAGTAAACAATCCTTCTTCTTTTCCCCTTTTCCTTCCAGAATTTGCTTGTTGCTTTGAAATCAGCTTTGTTGTCCATGCTAGAGAAAACCAGTAGTGTTGATTGGAAAGGGGTGTACACAGAACTTGAAGTCATAGCCAAAAGTGACCACCAGTTGTCTTTTCCTTCAGCTTCTGGGAGGATGGCAGTGTACTCCGTGGGGTTTGTTGAGCTAAGATGCTGTTACTCCATCCTGGCTCAATAAATGTCCCTGGGGAGGGGCTTGACACTGCAATTTCCAATGCTACAGCAAAGAGCTGCTCTTGGATAAACCACAAACAGCTTTGATCTGATCCGTCCCTGCTTTCTTTTGCCTCAGAGGTTGAAAGATCTCAAGCAAAGGGAATTTGCTCGCAATGTCTCGTCAAGATCCCGGAAAGATGAGAGGAAGCAGGAGAAAGCCCTGCGGCGCCTGCACGAGCTGGCTGAGCAGAGGAGGCAGCCTGAGTGGTGAGTCTGGGTGGTCCCCAGCACCCCTGGAGCCCGGGGGGCTGCAGCCCTGGGCTGGACTGGCATTCCCACTCTGGGATATTGCACAGGCTTTGAGGTGTTTGGGTCTGATGCTGTGGTTTTGGTAGGAGTGAATTCACTAAACTGATCATGCACAGAGTCCCTAAATTGCTTTATCCAGCAATACATTTTCAGTAATTTAATATTATTAAAAACTTTGAGTGGCTGTATAATGATATTTTAATGCATGTGTCTGGGTGCAAGAGCACTTGAACTGCGTTAGATTGTCTCCGCTGAGGGATGGATCCTCCTGCAGAGAGCCAGGGACACCAGTCAGCTGTGTTTTTTCTCTCCCCTGTTCCAGTGCTCCTGGAAGTGGGCCCATGTTCAGGACCACCACGGTGGCTGTGGACGAGGAAGGAGGTGGAGACGATGATGATTCCGCGGCCAACAGCGGCTCCTTCATCCAGACGAGCTCTGGCCAGGCCACAGAGATGACCACGGACAGAGGCTTCCTGAACACTGGACAAGGCACTGTGGTGCCAGGCCAGACGCCTGCCCAGGGGGCACAGGCCATCAGCTTTGGCATTAAGAGCTCTCTGGGAACTCCACTCCAGAAGATTGGGGTGTCCTTTTCCTTTGCCAAGAAGACCCCAGTGAAGCTGGAGACCATTGCTTCTGTTTTCAAGGACCACGTGGACGAGTCCAATTCTGCAGATGGGGCAAAAGGTGATGAGAAGGGGTCCTCGGAGGCTGGCAGCCTGCAGAAGTCTGGGGAGGGTGAAGGCACCAATAATTCTGATGGCAAGGCAGAGGATGATGACCAGCATGACAAGGACAGCGGGGCTCTGGCCAGCACCTTATCCAAACTGAAGAAGATGAGGCGAGAAGATGGACCAACAGCCGTGGAACCAGAGTATTACCACTACATCCCCCCGGCCCACTGTAAAGTAAAGCCCAACTTTCAATTCCTGCTTTTCATGAAGGCTACTGAGCAAACGGAAGCAGAAAATGTGAACAAAAAAAACGCGCGCGAAGTAAAAAAGGGGAGTCCCCCCAAACGCAAACCTAGCAAGCACACAGAAAAGGCTGCTGAGAGCACGGGTCAGCAGAAGGAGCAGAGTACTACTGAAAGTGCAGCTCAGCAGGGCAAAACAGAACAAAAAGACATCCCAGAGAGTGAAAATACACAGGATAACAAGCACCTTCCAGAGAGCAATCCCCCCGAGCCAGACGCTGCTAAAGAAGCTCCTCCTCCTGCCTCGGGCTGCAGAGATGGCTCTGAGGGACCAAAGCATCCCATGGGACCTTTTTTCCCTGTTCTGAGTAAGGATGAGAGCACGACGCTGCAGTGGCCTTCAGAGCTGCTCATCTTCACCAAAGCTGAGCCCTCTGTGTCCTACAGCTGCAACCCCTTGTACTTCGACTTCAAGCTCTCCCGTAACAAGGATGCAAAAGGGAAAGGGGCAGAAAAGTCCAAGGATCCAGGGGGTCTTTGTAAAGACAACACTCAGAGCACAGAATCTGGTGAGGTGAGCAAAACCAAGGAGGCTGAAAGTGTAGGGAACAGTTCTGCTCAAAAAATGGAAAACAAATCCCAGAGCAAGCAGGAGTCCAGTCTGGGAAGTGTAGGTAAGGGAGAGGGGGAGGACAGCAGTAAGAGTATAACAGGTAAAAGTAAATCTGGAAGGTCCCATAAACACAAAAAGAAAAAGAAGCACAAAAAGTCCAGCAGACACAAACGCAAACACAAGGAGGAAGCTGAGGAGAAGGCCCGGAAAGCTGAGCTGGGGGAAGAGAAACCCAAGAAAAGGAAAAGGCACAGGCACAAAAAAGGTAAATCCTCCCTTTCAATGGAGTCAGACCGGGCACTGAAACCTGAACTTTCTGAAGACTGCAGCCATTTCCAGAAGAAAAAGCGATGCTCCCAGGAGTCTCAGAGGAAATCCCTGTCTGCTGAGGAGGGAAGCAGTGGTAAAAAAGAGGATGGAGGTAATTCCTGCCAAGAGCACGGCAGCAAAAGACACAAGGCTGAGCTGCAGCAGGTGCCTGGTGCAAGGAGGCGCTGCCCAGCTCTGTCCCAGGCTCGCAGCGGCCACCGGAGCCGCCAGAGCAGCGGCGACTACGACAGTGACGAGGGCTCCCCCAGCAAGCACTGCCGGCAGAAATCCCCATCACAGTACAGCGATGACTACGACTCGGGCAGCGAGCATTCGCGCAGCCGCTCTCGCTCAGGCCGCAGGCACTCCTCACACAGGTCCTACTCCAGCAGCTCAGACGCGTCCTCGGGGCACAGCCGCTACAGCCGCCACAGGAGCTACTCGGACGACAGCTACAGCGACTACAGCGACCGCTCCCGCTGCCACTCCAAGCGCTCCCAGGACTCCGAGGATGACTCCGACTACAACAGCTCAAACCACCGCTCGAAGCGGCGCAAATACTCCTCATCAGAAGACGACTACAGCTCGAGCAGGAGCCGGTCCAGGAGTCGGTCCAGGAGCCGAACCCACCCTCGAGACAGGTCGAGATCAAGGAGCCGGGGCAGGAGCTGCAGCAGCAGCTGCAGCCGCAGTCGGAGCAAGAGGAGGAGCCGCAGCGTGACGGGCCGCAGCTGGAAGCGTAGCCGCAGCTACAGCCGGGACCGCAGCCGCAGCACCCGCAGCCACTCGCAGAGGTCCCTGTCACGAAAGGGCTCGAGGGGCCACGAGAGCCCCGAGGAGAGAAGGTCTGGCAGAAGGGACTTCATCAGGTCCAAGATCTATCGCTCCCAGTCTCCTCACTATTTCCGGACAGGCCGAGGTGAAGGGTCGCTGCTGAAGAAGGAGGATGGCAAAGGAGAGGATCTGAAAGGATCTGGGTCCCTGTCCCAGAACAGCAGCAGCTCTGGCACAGGGCGGGCCTCGGAAGGGGACTGCAGTCCTGAGGAGAGGAACTCCGTCACTGCCAAGCTGCTCCTGGAAAAGGTGCAGTCCAGGAAGGTTGAGAAGAAGCCTTGCGTCACTGATGAGATGCTATCAGGGGCAAACAAGGTGGGTATAAAGCTCAAAGATCCTCCCCAGGGCTACTTTGGCCCCAAACTGCCTCCTTCTTTAGGCAACAAACCAGTTCTGCCCTTAATTGGGAAGTTGCCAACCATTCGGAAACCAAACTCCAAAAGATACGAGGAGTCTGGCTTGGAGAGGGGCGAGGAGCAGGAGCTATCAGATGCTGAGGATGGTTCCCAAGGCATGGAGGAGGGTCAGCTGGCTGGCCAGTCTCTCCTGGAAGATGTGGTGATGGTAATTCAGGAAAAACCTCTGGATGAGCAGAAACGTGATGAAGCCTCTGTGGAGATGCCATCCCTTCCCTTAGACACGCCTGCGCTCCCTGAGTGCTTTGGCTCTGGAGATCTGGTCATGCCACACAACTTCCTCTCGGATCCAAGCGATGGTGATGGGCTGGAGCCTATCGACGGGGGCAACCAGCCAGTCCCAGTGGAAACCAGTATGATGCCTTTAGTTCCAGATGTTGAGCGCTTTCCTGGCTACGTGCCTCAGAGTGGGGAGCCGAGCATGGAAGGGGATCGGGAGGGGGGAGAAGATTCCTCTCTAGCCCCACTGGAGAGCCAGCCCATCACCTTCACCCCAGAGGAGATGGAGAAATACAGCAAGCTGCAGCAGGCTGCCCAGCAGCACATCCAGCAGCAGCTGCTGGCCAAGCAAGTCAAGGCCTTCCCCGCCTCGGCCGCCCTGGCGCCGGCCGCGCCCGCGCTCCAGCCCATCCACATCCAGCAGCCGGCGGCGGCGTCAGCCACGTCCATCACGACGGTGCAGCACGCCATCCTGCAGCACCATGCTGCCGCTGCCGCCGCTGCCATTGGCATCCACCCCCACCCGCACCCACAGCCCCTCGCTCAGGTCCACCACATCCCCCAGCCACACCTGACACCCATTTCCTTGTCCCACCTGACCCACTCGATTATTCCGGGGCACCCCGCCACGTTCCTGGCCAGTCACCCCATCCACATCATTCCGGCATCTGCCATCCACCCGGGCCCCTTCACCTTCCATCCTGTCCCTCACGCTCTCTACCCGACCCTCCTGGCTCCGAGGCCTGCAGCTGCCGCCGCTGCCACGGCCCTGCACCTCCACCCCCTGCTGCACCCCATTTTCTCAGGACAGGACTTACAGCATCCACCCAGCCACGGAACATGAAGGACAAAATGAAGGAACCTCGGAGGAAGGAGAATAGTTGGCATTTTGGGAAGGGGTCGGAGTCACGCCAGTGGGCAGGTGAGGCCTGAGCATTTCCTTTCACTCTTGAGCAGCCAAAGAAGCCGGAGGCTCGAGGGTTGGGCTGTTGTTGGCTGTATCCCAGCGATGTCTCGCTCTGACTGTGCAGGCAGCAGCACCGCTCCGGAAGAACCATTTCACCTTTAGAACAGCGAGACACTTGGAAAAGCTTTTTTCCCCTTTGAATTCTTACACTTGGTCATCTTCCTTCTGCCACCTTGTATATGATAAATGAGGTTTCATACACACTAATAGGATCTCTGAAAATCCTTTTAATGAGGTCATCTAATTAAAATAGCATGATTGAATCCAGCTTGTAATTGGCTATGGAACATCAGGAGCTGTCAGCTGCAGAGGGGCTGGAGGCCTCAGTTTTCAGGCATTGCAGGAGGTTCCTTGGCCCCTGCCACTGCACATGTGGGGTTTTCTTGGTGTGAGTAGCAAAGGTGGAAGTAAGATCTTAGTGTAAAGAGGAGGAGGAGCTCTGTGTGTGTGCCCAGAGCTCCCATCCTTCTCCATCCTGCAATCGCGTTCTCCTGCGCCAGGACCATGCCTGGATATCCCGGACTGGAGAGAGGTTCTCAGGTCGGGTATTGGGATTCCAGTCTGGGCTTTGACCACTCTTCTCCTGAAAGGGGGAAAAAATCACTCTGAATTCCATCTTCTGTGGTGTTGGGAAAGAGGCACTGAGATGGGAGAGAGAAGGAAAATCCTGTTAGGAATTGAAGCAATACAGAGGACAGGGGAACGCAGCCAGGATGTCAAGCGTGTTCTTTCCTCTGTAACACTGATGGTTTCCTTATTAATTTATAGGATTTTTTTTAATGTAAAGAATTGCACTGAACTCTGTAAACAAAGATGCTGCTTTTTGTAGCTCCTATCAAAGGTTACATTTGTAGTATATCGCAATAATATTTTTTACAGCCAGTTCTTAGTGGTACTTGTTCTGGTGGCTTCTGTGTAAATATGTTTGCTGTAGGTGACCCAAGACACTTGTAAAGGTTCAATTTATAGTTTAAGCTAGATGCAGAACAGCTAAGCATGTATATTTTATCAAGCTCATGTATTTTTGAAGTTTTTATGTACTATAAAATGTAAAAACAAAAAAAAATCTTCATTTAGAATTTTGCAGAAGAAAAAAATCAACAGGTGAGACTTGGGCAAGGTGAGGGGTGTGGGGGTAGCAGTGACTCTGGCAGGTAATGCTGCATTCCTCCCTGCCATAGGAATGGGCACTGGAGCAGCCTGGGGAGCAGCAGGAATTCAGGGTCCTCCCAGAGTATCGAGAGCCCTTTTTTTTCCTTCTTCCTTTTTCCCCTGCTTTGGAAGCACTAATGTGCACACCCTGCTGGTGCAGGAGGAGCCTTGGGACAGTTCCCATTCCACACACAGGGTTACCCCAGCTCAGTCCACAAGGGATTTCCCAGTTCTCCCAACATCACCCAGCTCAGCTTCCCCATCCCAGTGCAGGGGATGAGCTGCTGCTGTCCCCACTCACAGGGCCCTGCAGGTGTCACAACCCTTGGGTCACCACCCCTGCAGGGAGGGGTTGCTGAGCAGTGTGGGGATGCAGTATCCCCATCCCTTTCCCTGTCCCCTCCTGGAGTGCAGCACCAGACCAGGCAGAGTTAAAGGATCAAAACCCCCTGAGCTCCCTCACCGTGTAAATGAGAACTTGGAGCAGGTCAGAGTGACAGCAGTCACAAAAAAGGGACTCAATTTCCTGTAAATACCAAACAGTTCAGTGTTACTGTCAGAGACGAGTTTCGTAGGGCCCATCCGTGCCCCAGCCCCATCACGCTGTGGGCAGGGATTATTTTTGGACTTCAGGATAGTGCTAAAATAATTAACCTGTCATTACTTAACGAGCATAAACAGACTGTATTTAACTTTGTCACATAAGATATATATATAAATATATATATATGCTGTAAAATGAGGGAAAAAACCTTTCTAATAAACCAATGATTTGTGGAAAAAAAACAACGTGCTGGTGTGTGGTGGTGGGGAGCTGCTGTGTAGAGCACCAGCCTCTCCTTTTCCTAACCAAAGGCCTGGTTTCATTAAAGGAAAAAATCCAGCTCCCTGCATGCCAGCAGGGTCGGGGTCCAGGGTACCACCTGCCCTTCTCTGGCGGTGGCCCTGGGAGGAGGGGGCTGATGAGGGATCGTGCAGAAGTGCTGAAAGAAACAGAAAATTAAGTAATTGGGCGCAAAAAAGAATTATAGTTGCCTCGAGGGGGGTCTGGTGTGGGCTTCAGCTGGGTTCAAATGCTGCTGCCAGCTGGGGACGAGACCTCCCGAGGAGGAGCAGCTGCCCCTGAGTCCGGTGTCCTTTCCTAGAGCACGGATCTGACGGGCTCAGCTAAACCCTTCCCATCCCTCGGTGCTCTGCCACGGCTTTGGGCAAATGCTGCTCTCTTCCAGCTGCAGCTGCTCCAGGGCAAGGCTGCTCCCAAGCAGACCCCGCTCCGGGGATTGTGTCCCCTGTCAGGGCCCAAGGTGCCGTTTGGCTCGAGACCCCCCAACTGCCCTGTCCTGCTTCCCACCTGCAGCTTCAGCTCAGGAGAGGAGAAAAGCCCCATTTGACACGGGCCAGCTCCCAAGGAGATGCTCTGGGGCCTCTCCCTGCCACCGGCGTTCGGTTGGCACGAGGAGCCCTCGGAGATCTCGAGCAGCCTGAGAGTCCTTAATTAATAGAGTTTAAATTAATTCTGCAGGTGCGTTCAGGGGCCAATGCTGCTGTCCGGGCAGGGCTGAGCCCTCGCCGCTGCCACAGGCCTTCCACGGGGACAGGGACAAGAACACACCGTGTTCGTTTGGCTGTGGCTGTCCCCTCCCTGCCCCCAGTCTCTTGCCAGAGCCATTGCCCTGCACAGCGCTGGTGCTGCCTCTCCCCTGGCAGGGTTTTGGGGTGCCCCTGCCCTAGGGAAGGGGACACTGCAGGGGGTGATGACCAGTGCGGGCGGATTCGGTGCTGTCAGCTCCATCCGGCTGCAGAGGGATATCGAGGGCGGTGGAGGGGCCCTGTGTCCTGCTGTCCTCCCCCGTCCTTGCCACATTTCCGCTGGTAGCGACTGCCTGCACCCCGAAATAGCCTCTCCGAGAGTGCCGCGGCCCCGGCGGGCGATAAGCTCAGACTGCTGTGGCCATGTTCCCCCACCCGTCACCGTGTCTCCCGGTGGCACTGCCACCTCCTGTCCCCCGCGCTGTTCCGGCCACATCTGTCTCCCCTGCACCTCTCTAGCTCCCTGCATAAGCGGATGTGCTTCTGTGGGTCCGGGGGGGCCCTTCCTGTGCTCCCCGTTCCTGCTGACCCCGTCCCCAGCTGCGTCCCCCGAGATAAGCCAGGGATGCCTCGGGAAGGGGGCTGTGGCCACATTTTCGGGTGACGATGGGGCTGCTGCGGGTGCTGCTGTTCTTCGGGGGGCTGCGCCTGCCCCCCACACTGGGGCTTCTCCAGGATCCCCCCACCATCTACGAGGGACCCGCCGGCAGCTATTTCGGTTTCGCCCTGGATTTCCACATGAGCGAGGGAAGGTAGGGAGGCACCGGGTGTCGGGGTCGAGCACCGCACACACCCGCCGGCCCTGACACCCGCTCTGCCCCCCAGGCCCAGCGTGGCAGTGGGGGCCCCCCGTGCCAACACCTCCCAGCCCGGCGTGGCTCAGCCCGGCGCCGTCTTCCTCTGCTCCTGGCCCCCCGACAAGACTCCCTGTCACCCCCTCCCCATCGACACTGCAGGTGCGTGGGCGCCGTGGGGCGGGAGGTGGGCAGGGTGGTGGTGGCAGACCCGCACATTCCCCCTGTCCCGCTCTCCCAGGGAACGAGAGCGAGAGCCAGGGCGCATTGGAGCTCCACACCTACAAGTCGGACCAGTGGCTGGGAGCGTCCGTCACCAGCTGGGACGGCAAACTGGTGGTGGGTGCATCTGGGGGAGATGTAGGCAGCCATGGGTGGCCACGGGGCGGGCACCCAGCCTGTCCCATCGCCGTGCCCAGGTCTGTGCCCCGCTGCAGCACTGGAACGCGATAGAGGGGCAGCAAGAGGCGTTCCGCACCCCGACGGGCACCTGCTTTGTGTGGAGCCCGGGGCAGCGGCGCACGGTCTGGTACTCGCCCTGCCGCGACCAGACCATGGCCAGCACCTACCGCCAGAGGAACTACGGTGAGGGGGGACCGGGGAGCGGGGGGTGCCCCCAACCACGCGTCTGTCTGACCCTGCCCTGTGCCCTTAGTGCACGACAAGCGCTACTGCGAGATCGGCTTCAGCGCCGCTGTCACCCCGGTGAGAGGGGACTTGAGGGGCTTGGGGGACTCTCAGGGCTCAGGGGACACCTTGGGGGAATCGGGGGGCGGCGCAGCCGGGGTGCCCCTCGGGATGCCCATGGGGTGCTGGTAGAGATGCAGAGGGTGTGGCCAGGGTGGTACCTGGGTGTCACGGAGGGGGATTTTGGGATGTTGGGATGTTGAATGCTGAGACGGGGGATGCTGGAGTGGGAATTCGGGGAGGAGGTCCTAGGAGTGGGGGGAATGTTCGGGTGGCGGTGCCAGAATGGGAGATGCTGGGCTGGAATATGCCAGGATGGGAAATACTGGGGTGGGAGATACTTGTGTGAGGATGCTTTGGGGAGATGCCAGGTTGCCCCGGGGTAGTTCTGAACCAGCTCCTCCCGCAGGACGGGACGCTGGTGCTGGGTGCCCCCGGCGGGTACTATTTCACGGGTGAGTCCTTCCTGCCGGCGTTGCCACCCTGGCTGGTGCTCCCGGGGTGCTCTCTTCGGGTGGGCACGGCGGGGGGAGGGCACCCGGATGGGGTACCCTATAAGTGCCACCTGCAGTGGCACTGGCAGCCCAGGGTCACAGCCTTGCCTGTGGCAGTGGGTGCCCCGTCAGTGCTGGTGCTCCCCGACGCGATGTCCCCCAGGGCTCGTGTACTCGGTGGAGCTGGACAAGATCCTCAGGCGCTTCCTCGGCACCTCCCTGCTGTGGCTGGGGAGCCCCGGGCGCCCCACGGAGCCGGTGTCTGGGGCCTACGAGGACGGGTACCGGGGTGAGCAGCGGGCGTGGGCACCCCGCCCCCCGTCAGCTCCTGCTGGGATACCCCGGGGTCACCAATGCCCATCTCCCTGCAGGATACTCGGTGGCTGTGGGCGAGTTTGATGGCAACCCCAAAACCAAAGGTAGGGCTCGGGGGTGCAGGGAGCAGGGGTTGATGGGCCTGGGGCACCCCGGTGCTCCAGAGTGACCTTGCTTCCTTTCCCAAGGGGGCTGGACAGATTGTGCCAGTTCAGGGGTCTCATCCATCTCTGTGCCCTCATGCCCCCAAGTCGCACCAGGCGTATCCCTGTGCCCATCCCAAGGCCGTGGGTATCTCCGTGCCCCCCTCAATGTCCCAATGGGGGCACTTAGGGCTCTCATCCCTCGCAGAGTACGTAGTGGGAGTCCCCAACAAGAGCAACACGAGAGGTGAGGTGAGTGCTGCGAGGTGCCCAGTGCCGGTGCCTGGCCGAGGGGACACCAGAGGACACCACCATGTGTCAGTCCGGTCTGCGCCTGGCGTCTGACACTGCCCTGGGCAGGTGGAGATCTTCACTGCGGGGGACACTCTGCGTTTGCTGCGGGGCATCGCCAGCGAGCAGGTACCCCTGTCCTGTGCCGCCCCCAGCACCCCCGGTGCTCCACAGCACTCCTGCCCCCATCCCATAGCACCCCAGCCACCCCCGCCCACTGTGACCCTGGCACCCCCCGGTGCCACCCTCTACCCGGACCCTTTCCAGGTGGCTTCGTACTTCGGACACACAGTGGCAGTGGCTGATGTCGATGGGGACGGGTGAGAGCAGGGACAGTCGTCCCCTCATTCTCCGTGGGGACACCCAGGGGTGCTGCCCCGTGCCTGGCACACCGCTGGGTGGCCCCCGGCCCCAAACCTGCGACCCTGACGCTGATCCCGCGCCGGGCACAGGCGGGACGATCTGCTGGTGGGCGCACCCCTGTACATGGCCCGGGGCTCCGACGGGCAGCGCAGCGAACTGGGGCGCCTCTACGTCTACCTGGGGCGGGGACAGCAGCCCCTCGCAGGGCCCCCCCAGACCCTGACGGGTACCCACCCCTACGGCCGCTTTGCCGCCGCCATTGCCAGCCTCGGGGACCTGGACAAGGACGGCTTCGGAGGTGACGGCGCGGCGGGGCGGGCAGGAGGATGTGCCGCTCTCTGGTGCCGCGCCTTGGGGAAACTGAGGCAGGAGAACGCGGGTGGGTACTCACGTCCCTTCTGTCCCCAGATGTGGCCGTGGGAGCCCCGCAGGGGGGTGACAGTAGCAGCGGGCAGGTCTTCATCTTCCGCGGGCAGAGCGAGGGGCTGGCGCCGGTGCCCACCCAGCGCCTCAACAGCCCCTTCCCCGGGCCCGCCGCCTTCGGCTTCGCGCTGCGTGGTGCCACCGACCTGGACGGCAACGGCTACGCGGGTACAGCCCTAGCACTACACCGCCCTGCCACCCCGATGTCGCCACCCCGATGTCACCACCCCGGCACTGACCCTCTGCTTGTCCCTGCAGATCTGCTCGTGGGAGCTTACGGGGCGGCCAAGGTGGCCGTGTACCAGTGAGTGCCCGTCCCTGCGGTGGCCCGGGGTTCCCTGTTGGGTCCCCTGGCACTTCAGCAATGTCCCCGTGCCCCAGGGGACTACCCGTGGTGGTGGCCCAGACCCAGCTGAGTGTCCCCGACGGGCTGAACCCTGAGATCCTGGACTGTGACCTGCCCGACTCCAGTGTCCGTGTCAGCTGGTGAGGGGACACCGCCACGGGGACACACACTGCCGTGGGGACACTGCGGTGGGGACACTACTGTGGGGACACAGTCATGGGGACACCGCCGTGGGCACAAGACAGGTCTCTGATCCCCTGTTTGTGTTGTCTCCCCGCAGCTTCCACGTGGTGTTCTGTGTCAGCGTGAAGGGCCAGCACCTCCCTCAGAGCATCCGTGAGTGCCAGTGTCACTCGGAGGGCACCGCTGTCACACGGGCACTGCTAGGGTGCCACCGCGGGTGTCACCAGTGCCACCTTCTGTTCCCCACCAGACCTGGAGGCTGAGCTGCAACTGGACAGGTTGAAGCCCCGGCCGTCGCGGAGGGTCCTGCTGCTGCAGGGACACCAATCGTCCTGGCAGGAGGAGCTGGTGGTGGCACCGGGGACACCTCCTGTGTGCAGCAACCTCACCGCCTACCTGCGGGTACGGGCACAGAGACAGCGCGACAGAGGGCGGGGACAATCTATGGAGGGTGGGGGACAGGCATGGGGATGTGGCATCTCCAGCCAGGATGGGGACAGGGCTGGGGACAGGAATTGGGGATAACAGTGGCCAGAAGGGTGGGTAACAGGGATGGGCTCAGCGGTGGGTGGGGGCCCTGGGTTGGGGTGGGCACGGGGTGCTCTCCAGAGCGCTCTGCCCATTGTGTCCCCAGGACAAGGCCGAGTTCAAGGACAAGCTGAGCCCGGTGGCCCTGAGCGTGTCCCTGACGCTGCCCAGAGAGGCTCCGGGTCTGGTGCTCTACGGGCAAACCCTGGTGCAGGCACAGGTAGGGGGGACATGGCTATGGGGTGATGTCACCATGGTGATAGGGGGTGAGCTCAGCCCTACAGTTGGGCCAGGGCACATGTGGGTACCCCCAGCCTGGGTGTGCTCAGCTCCGGGGTCCCCAGCCTGTGCCAGTGTCCCCAACACCCCCCTGGGACATTGCCCCCGTTCCTCTCCACCACTGTCCCCAGTTTCCACTGGAATGTGCCCCCACACTGTCCTTGCCACTCCCTGGCATGTCCGTCCTGTTCTGCCCTCTGTGCTCACCCTTCAGTCCCCAACCCTCCCTTTGATGTCCCCTTTGTACCCAGCACTGTCCCCATTCCCAAAACCGAGAATGTTCCTCTGTTCCCTCTGCCATGCCCAATCCTTCCCCAGGATGTCCCCCTGTTGTCCCTGCTCCCTCCTTGGCATGTCTCAGGGTATGTTCCCAATCGTGCCCCTGGATATCCCCTCTGCTGTGCCCATTCTTCCCTCTCGGAGATGTCACCTCCCTCTGGCCCCTCCATCCCCGGTCTCTCCGGTCCCCTCTCTACTCTGCACTGTCTCAAATCTTCCCTCAGGGATGTCCCCTCTGGCCCCTCCACCAGCCCAATCCCTCCCCGGGATGTCTCCCCCGTACCCCCTGCTGTCCCAAATGACTCCCCCTCCCACACCTCACCGTGGATGGGGGGGTCTCCCTGTCCCCTCCCTGTCCCCTCCCGTCCCCCTCCCAGACCCACCTCATCCTGGAGGACTGTGGTGATGACAACCTCTGTGTCCCCGATCTCCACCTGGCCGCCGACACGTGAGCACCGGATTAGGGGGAGGGGGGTGAGGGAGCGCTCGGTGTCCCCGCGGGGTGCTGAGCCCTGTTCCCATGTCCCCCAGCCCCAGCCAACGCCTCCTGATCGGGGCGGAGGCCGCGCTGTCCCTGCGCGCCAACGCCACCAACGCGGGCGAAGGCGCCTTCGAGGCGGAGCTGAGGGTGCAGCTGCCCCCCGGCACCCACTACCAGGCTGCCCGCAGCACCATCCCGGTGGGTGTCGAGTGGGGGGTGACAGGGGTGACCGGGATTGGGGAGGTTCCTATTCTGTTCTTGGTGGTGTCTGGGGTGGGGGGGCTCATGGCCTGCCCTTGGTGGCCGTCACTCTCTTTGGGGGTGCCCAGTGCTGATGGGTGCTTGGGGATGACAAGAGCGGGGGCTCAAACTGTGTCCTTGGTGGCTGTCACGTTCCATGGGGGTGCCCAGTGGTGATGGGTGTCAGGGGATGCCCAGCTCAGGGGGTGACCCAAATCGGGGCTGCCTGGTGAGGATGGGTGCCCAGGGACCCTGGGTTGGGGGGGTTCATGTCCTGCCCTTGAGTGGCCAGCTCTCTCCACAGGGTCCCCACTGGTGATGGGTGTTCAGGGGTGTCCAGGGTGTGGGGCTCAAACCCTGCCCTCAGCTCATGCAGTTCCCCAGTGTGGTTGGTTCATGGCAGGGTCCATGACGTGTCCCCATCCCATGTCCTCACCCCAGGGGCAAGAGAAGCTGAGTTGCAACCCCAAGAAGGAGAATGGGACCCACGTGGTGCTCTGCGAGTTGGGCAACCCCATGAAAGCGGGGGCCCGGGTAAGGGGATGGGGGGCCCCTGCTGTGCCTGTCACCCGTTGGGGCTGGTCACCCACCTGGCCCTCTCTGCTGTCCCCTAGATCACCGTGGACATGGAGCTGAGCGTGTCCGGGCTGGAGGACATGGGGGATGCCATCACCTTCCACCTCCAGCTGCGGAGGTGATACCCTGCTGTGCCACTGTCCCCCACCCACTGCTGGGACACCGGCACCTCAGACTCAGCGTCCTCAGCATGTCCCCAAACTCAGTGTCCATCCCTCATCTCGTTGTGTCCCCACAGCAAGAATAGCCTCAGCCACAGCAACGCGTCGGTGACGGTGACAGTGCCCGTGGAGGCAGAGGCAGAGATGCAGCTGCGAGGGTGAGGGCTGGGGGACATGGGGATAATGGAGAGACAAAGGGGGACACTGACGCCTCTCTCCCACCAGCAACTCCCTGCCTGCCATCACGGTGCTGCCCACGAGCTGGCACTGGGTGGAGGGCAGCCAGCGGCCCGAGGACCACGGCATCAAAGTGGAGCACGTCTATGAGGTAGGAGGACACGGCACTCGCGTGCCGAGGGGACAGGGGATGTCCCCTCTGTCTCCTCCCCGGCGTCACCCCCGGTGCTGGGCATCACCCCACCGTCCTCCCGCAGCTCCACAACGAAGGTCCCGGCACCGTCAGCGGGGTCACTCTGAGCCTCGCCATCCCCCACCTGCTGGGCGACCGTGTCCTGCTCTACCTGCTGGAGCTGGGCACCGAGGGGGGCTTGAACTGCTCCCACCACCCCGCCCTCAACCCCGCCCAGGTAGGGGCTGCTGGACCGCTGTCCGCGGGCGCTGGGCCATGTCAAGGAGCTGGATGTCACCCTTGTGTCCCCTTCCAGCTGGGGATCTCCAGTCCGACGGCCGCAGCGCCCGGGAACGGCAGCCACCAGCGGGAGCGCCGGGAGGCGGAGCCGCCCCCGGCCGGACTGGGGGACTTCGTCCGTGTGGTGAGCGGGTGACCCTGGGGACCTGCAGCTGTGATGGGTGCAGGGCTGGGGGTGCCACGGTGGGGGCCGCATCCCTGAGGTGACCCTGGGGACCTGCAGCTCATGGTGGGCATTGGGCTGGGAGTGTTCTCAAGGGTGGGGGCCCCCAACACCCACCGTGTCCCTCAGGACTGTGACAATGCCACGTGCGTGGACATCATCTGCCACGTGCCCAGCCTGGGCAAGGACCAGCGGGCACTGGTCAGTGTCCACGCCCTGCTCTGGATGGACACCTTGCAGCAGGTACTGTCGCCTCCTGGGGACAGAGGGGAGGAGGTGGCATTGTCGCCCCAGGGCACCCCTGCAATGTCCCCTCCTGCATGGTGGTCCTCCGAGAGCAGCCTGGGATTACCGTGTGTGGTGCCAGCACCCCTGATGCCCAGCTCCCATGTGTCCCCCGCGTCTCCCCTCATCTGTCCCTAGCGGGAGCACCTCCTGACGCAGTTCCTCATCCAGTCACAAGCGTGGTTCAGCACCTCGGCCATGCCCTACCGCGTCCAGCCCCGGGTCCTGCCCACAGGCAAGGCTCAGGTAAGGCTGGCGTGGGTGTGGGGACACAGGGACAGGCCTGGTGGCAGCGGTGTCACCCACCTGTCCCTCTGCAGACTGACACCCGCGTGGTACGCGCCAGCCTCAGGGCCGAGGGGGCTGTGCCAGTGTGGTGGGTGGTGCTGGGGGTCCTGGCCGGGCTCCTGCTCCTCACGCTCCTCATCCTCCTCATGTGGAAGGTGAGTGGGCACAGGGGGACACTGGGGGCATCCACAATGGTGGTGGGGCGTCACTGGCACCAGAGGGGCCGTGAAACGTGGGACACAGTGCTGGGTGTGGGGGCTGTGGGACAAGATGGGGGGACAGCAGCACGGGTGATGCCGTACGGTCCCAGGCAAGTGACACTTTGGGGTCTCCAGAGGCTGGTGCCAGGGGGTCTCTCGGGAATGATGTCATGGGGTCCCTGCAGTGGTGCCACAGGGATCTCTGGGGGGCTGATAATGTGGGATCCCTGCGGCTGGTGCCGCAGGGTCCCCCAGGACCCGACTGTCACTGTGTCCACTTCCAGACGGGATTCTTCAAGAGGACGCGGCCGCCTGCCGAGGGGGACACGCAGGAGGAGCCCGGCCGGGCCCAGGAGCCTGGTAGTTCCCAGGAGCCTGGCAGTGCCCAGGACTAGCGGAGTCCCTGGGGTCACCTCGTGCCTCACCTCACCCAGCTCCCATTCCCCAGCACCCCCGAGTGCTGTGGGACTGCAGCCCCGCTCTGCTCCTCCCGGACAATAAATCCCGCCCTGCCCTCGGGTGCTGCTCATGGGAGTGTGGTTGTGTCCCCCCGGACCTGCACTGGGGGGGGGTTGGCAGGGGGACAGGGCACAGCAGGGGGGCAGGGAGGCTTTTGGGGACCTCCGAGTGCACTTGTGGGGTGTCCCGGGAGGGCAGTGGGGAGTTGGTGCCGGGGTCAGTCCCGGGGGGCTGGTGCTGTGCTAGGTGCTGTGCTGGGGACGATGCTGGTACCGTGGTTGGGTCACGGTAACGGGATCAGTCCCAAGGATGGGACCAGGGGATCGAGGCAGTGCCAAGGGCCAGTCCCGAAATTCCGCTGCGGTACCGGGGGCGGGGGTCGACACTGAGGCTCAAGAAAGTACTGCGAGTGGGTCCTGGGATGCTGGTGCCGGTACAGGGTCAGTCCCGGGATGACGGTGTCCGTACCATGTCCCCATCCCAGGACTTGGAGTGGAGCCAGGAATGGGTCCCGGGAGGCCTGTGCGGTACCGGGGGCAGTGCAAAGCTGCCGGTGCCAGTACGGGAGTGAGTCCTGCAGTGCCGGGTCCCGGTCCTGGTCTCGGGGCGGTACCGGGGGTGGGTACAGCGTGTCGGGATCGGTACCGGGGTTAGAGCCGGGGCTCGAGGCAGTATCAGAGGTGGATCAGGGGGTCGGTGCCGATGTCGGCGGTGGGTCCTGAGATGCCGCTGCCGATACCACGATCAGTCTCGGGATGCCGGTGACGGTACCGCGTCCAGGTCCAGGTCCCGGAGAGGTGCCGGGGAGAGGTGCTGCCGTCTGCTGCGGTACCGGCGATGGGTCCCGGGGCACTGTAGTGGGCGGTGCCGGAGGTCTGAGGCGGTGCCGGGGGTTGGTCTGGGGGTCTCGGGGCGGTGCCGGGGGTGGTCCCGGTGCCGGGGCGGTGCCGCTCCGGGGGTGGGCACTGGGCGGCCGTGCCCGGCGGCTCCGGCAGGTGGAGCCCGGTCCCCGCGGCGGGCGGGCGGACGGGCCGGGCGGGCCGGGCATGGCGGGGTAACGGCGCGGAGCCACCATGCGGCCCCGCCGCCTCCTGCCGCCGCTGCCGCCGCTGCCGGTGCTGCTGCTGCTGGCGGCCGCGGGCGGGCGGCGGGCGCGGGGCGCGGCGGAGCCGGGAGCGCACGGTGAGAGCGGCCTTTGTGTGCGGGGCGGGGGGCGCCGCCGGCAACACCCCCGCCGTCCTCCCCGCCCGACCCCCGCGCCCACATCCCCTCGGCATCGCTTGGCTCCCAACCCCTGCCCTCCACCACCCCAGCCCGACCAACGCCCCCACTCCCCCATACCCGCCCGATCCCCGTACCGACATCCCCCCCACATCCTTTGAACCCCATCACCCCCCCGCGCACCACCCTCTGATCGATCCCAGAACCGGCCCCCACATCCCTGCCCGACCCCGGCCCCGACATCCCCCCTGGCATCCCTTGGCTCCGTCACCCCCTCAGCAGCACCGGCCCACTCCCGACCCCCGCCCCGACACTCCCCGGCATCCCCCGGCCCCCACACCCCCATCCCCGCCCGCCCCCGCCCCGAATCTCCACGATCCCGACACCCTCATCCCCTCCCGGCGCCCCCGGGCTCTCCCATCCTTGCCCACACCCCCTCCCCTCCCACCGCGCCCGCACCCCCCGTCCATTGCCTCCGTCCATTCCCCTTGTCCATTCTCCGTCCATTCCCGGCTCTGTCTTTCCGACTGCACCCCCCCGTATGTTTGTCTGTCTCCCTCTCCCCGGGCGGTTCTGGCCGCAGGCGGGCAGAGGGTGATGGGTGGGGGGCCTGGGCAGTGCCAGGGGGTGCAGCTGCTTGGGTGGGGGTCACGGACAGAGCCTGGGGGGCACGAGAGGGTGGGGGTGGTCCCAGACCTTGCGGTACAGGATGGTAGGGGGGGTCCGGGGCAGCGCCGAGAATTCATGATGGTGGGTGGGCGTCACAAACCAGGGAGTGAAGGAAGTTGGGTGGGGATCGTGGACAGAGCTTGGGGGTGCAGTAGGGTGGGTGGAGGTCCTGAGGAGAGCTTGAGGGTGTCTGATAGGGAGTGGCGGTCCCAGGTCAGGGGGTGCATGATGGTGGGTGGACAGGGGGGTCCTGAGCAGCACCTGGGGAGCAGGATGGTGGGGGATGCAGCCAGCAGGCAGGGTGGGCCTTGGGGTCCCCGTGGTTCCCTGTGACCCCCTCCTGCACCCTAAACCCTCCTGGCAGAGCCCCTGTGAGGGTGAGGCGTGCCCGGGGGTCAGAGGGGGGCTGTGGGGTGAGGGGAAGTCCCTGACCCATCCTGTCTGTGCTGGCTCAGCTCTCCCGCTGGCGTCACCCCTGACCGTCCCTGTCCCCGCTGGGTGACAGACATGGCAGGGCTCCTCACTGCCACCCCAGGGCCTGGCACCCCCTGCCCCGCCTCATGGCACCGTGGGGTCAGACTGGGAGGCACTGGGGTCAGACTGGGAGGCACTGGGGAGCCAGTGTGCCTCGCGGTGGCTGTACCACCCTCTTGGCACCCTTTGATGGTGGGGGGACAGAGAGTGGGGACGGCCATGGCTGTGCCCCCGCGCTGGGGGTGACACCATGGCCCCCCCTCCCCAGCGGACACCGAGGTTGGTGCCAGCTGTCCCACGGCAGCTGCGGGTGGCCGGCGTGTGGCCGCGGGGACACTGCTGCCCGCCGGTGCCGGCTGTCCCCGCCATGCGGGGGGACACCCCCAGCCTCTCCATTCCTGAAACCCGCCCCCCCCGCCCCTTTGCATCGCTGGAGCAGCTGCTGCGAATTTCCCCCCCTCTCCCATTGCCACATCTGGGCCGCATCTGGGCCGGGGTGGGTCGGGGTGGGGTGCCTGGTGGAGTGGGGGGTTCCGGGGGGCCGGAGCTGCGGGGGGCCGGGCGGGAGCCCCGGGGCGCGGGATGAAGGAGGTCGTTGCCTGGGTGACGGCGCCGGAGCCGGGACCGCTGCCAAGGGCTGCGGATCATGCGCAGGATGGCGCTGGCTCGGGGGGGCCGGGGGCACACGGGGGTTTAGGGTCCCCCCCTCCCTCGAGCCGGGCCCTGCAGCGGGGACTTGCCGGGGGAATCCCTCTCTCTGCTACTGGTGGGGCTGCTGGGGTCGAGACCCCCTGGCTTTGGGACAGGTGTGAGCGGCACCCTGGGGGTGGCCTCTGGTGGGGGGTTGAGAGTGACGTGACTGGGTGCACCCACCCTGTGGACATGGCACCCTGGGGCCAGGAGCTCCCTCGAGGGGCACAGGGTGGGCATAGCAGTGATGCTCACACCACCTCGGGACAGTGCCTGCTGCCTGCTGGGGACCACCTGTGACGTGGGTACCTGTGACCCACCTGGGTGCTGGCTGTGACCTGCTGGGAATGGTGGGCATGTGGGATGGGTCTCACCACCTGCTAGGATGGTGGCCGTGACCCATCAGGATGGTGCCCATGGCTTTCTGGGATCGCGCCTGTGACTTGTCAAGTTGCACTATCCTGTTTGGATGGTGACCATAATCCACAGGGACAGGTCCCACCACCTGCTGGGGGACCATCACCCGCCAGAATGGTGGCTGTGATGGTGACCATGACACCCCTGGGATGGTGGCCATGACCCCCGGGGATGGTGGCTGTGCCCGCTGGCTTAGTGGCTGTGACTCCCGACGTGTGTCCCACCCAGCCTGTCCCCTGTGGTGCTGTGGGGGTGCCGTGCCCGTGCCCATGCCGGTGTCCTCGCCCGTGTCCCCGCAGAGGTGCTGCTGCGGGTGCAGGTGTTCGAGAGCGGGACGCTGGTCCCGCTGGCACAGGCAGCCCTGGACGTGTTCGGCGCCCGCAGCGCTCTGGCAGCCGGGACCACTGACCACACGGGCACCGGGGTCCTGCCCGTGCCCTATCGCCTGGGCTCCTGGCTGCTTGTCACCGCCGCACGCCGCGGATACGTCACCGCCTCCGTCCCCTGGCGCGTCACCAAACTGCCACGTGAGTCACCAGGACCCCCAACCTGGGGGTGGACCTCAGTGCCTTCCTGGGTGGCTCTGGTTGGGGGTCCCCAGTCCCTTACTGAGACCTTTGAGTCTGACTAGAGGGCACAATCCCTTCCTAAGGGGATTTAAGCCGTGATGGGAAATCCCCAATCCCTTCCTGAGGGTTCTGGGTCTGATTGGAGGTCTTAAATTCCTAACTGGGACCCCCTTACAGAGGAGCCCTAATGGGTTTCAGTGTAGGGGGTCCTTTACAGAACGGTGTTTGGGAGGGGTCTGGCCCCTTTGGGAGGGGACAACCGTGTCGTGGTGGCCCCCAAGTTCCCCCATCCCATCCCAGGGCAGGGGAAGCTGGGGGTGGCATCAATGGGAGGGGTCAGCTTGGGGGGGATGGCACACATGGGAGCACTCAGCTGGAGAGGTGGGAATGGGGGTACAGGGATTATGGGGTACAGGATGGGGATGGGGAATGGGAGAATGCGGGGTACTGGGATGAACTGATACACGGATAGGGATGGGGTGCATGGATGGGATTGTGGAGGGAGTGCCCCCACCCTGCCCACTGCCTGCCTCCACCTGTTCCTCCTGTCCCTGTCCCCAAATGCACCTCACCACCCCTTGCTGTCTCCCCCTTCCCCATCCTCTCTGCAGACCCCATCTCCCCCCTCTCCCCATCCCAGACCCAGGAGGAGTGTGTGTGTATTTTTGGGGTTCAATTGTGTGTAGTTTGGGGTCCTCCATCACCCCCTCTTGCCCTTGCAGTCTACGCCTCCATCAGCCTCTACCTGGTCCCAGAGCGCCCGGCCACGCTCATCCTCTACGAGGACCTGGTCCAGATCCTCCTAGGATCCCCAGGTGAGACACGTTGGTGACGCCACCAGCCCCCTTGGGTGCTGCCACCCACCCTGTGCCCACCGGCTGAACCATGGGGATGGCAGTGGGTGACAGCACCAGCCCCCCCGGGTGCTGCCACCTGCCCTATGCTTCCCAGCTGAGCCTCAGGGTTGGAGCTGGGTGGCACCACCAGCCTCCCCAGGTGCTGCCACCGCCGTGTCCCCGCAGGTGGCCGTGGGCAGCCGTGGGCGCAGTTCCCACGGCGGGCAGCCCGCCTGCCCCGCAGTTCCACCTACAGCCAGCTCGCTGCGTCCCTCACCACCGCCTCCGGCCCCAGCCTGGCCCGCGCCTTCCCCGCCTTCCTCGGGGTCGAGCAGGACGGCAGCGGTATGGGGGACACCGGGGACTTGGGGAGTGGGGGGCACACTCCATGTGGCCCCCCCTTAGGGATGTCCCCGTCCTTGTCCCCGCAGCCAATGGCACCTGGCTGGAGCTGGCGCCGGTGGCGGCTGTCAGCGTCCACCTGTTCACCGGGAACGGGACCGAGGTGCCGCTGGCCGGTCCCGTCCACCTCTCCATCCCTTTGGCCCCCGACGCCGCGGCCGTGGTGGCCACCAGTGTGCCAGCCTGGAGGTTTGACCCCAAGAGCGGTGAGTGCTGACTGGGAGGTGGCAGAGGGGGGACACCGCTCCTGCAGGGGGATGGTAGGGGGTGTGATGAGTCCGAGGGGTCTCAGCCCGGTGTGTCCCCACAGGGCTGTGGGTCCGTAACGGGACGGGGCTGATCCGAAAGGAAGGCCGGCAGCTGTACTGGACGTTCGTCTCGTCCCAGCTGGGATATTGGGCAGCAGCTCTGCCCTCCCCCAGCACAGGTGAGGTGACACCTGTGAGTGCCCTCCCAGTCTGTGTCCCTTGGTTCTGGGGACAGGCTGCCTGGGGAGGGGGTGGCAGCACCTGGGGGTGTTTCCCTCTCCAACCCGCCTGTCCCAGGGCTGCCTGGGACCACTCTGGGATGTTCCTGGTGGGGTGGGGGCTCCCTGATCCCATTGTCCCCAGGGTTGTCTGAGGCTGGGGGGACATCGCGGCCCCCTGGAATGCTCTGGTGGGGGGGCTCCCTTTGCCCCTCTGTCCCAGGGCTCTTTGGGGGCCCTGTAAGACCCCAGTAAGGCCTGCAGGATACTCTTCGGTGGGGCTCCCCCTCTGACCCTCTTGTCATCAGGGCTGGTGGCGATGGCAGCGGGTGTGACAGACATCACCACCTACCACACCATCTTCCTCCTCACCATCCTGGGTGCCCTGGCCCTGCTCGTCCTTATCCTCCTCTGCCTCCTCATCTACTACTGCAGGTCAGCACCGGCTGTGTCCTGACCATAGTGGGGGGTGGGAACAGAACCTGAAATTCCATGTGGGAATGGGCGTCAGCACCCACCTGTAACCCCTGGGTGCCCCATAGCTGTGGGGGACCATTTCCTGGCACCCTATAACTGGTTATGGGGAGAGGGCAGCATCCTCCTGGTACCCCTGTGTGCCCTATATTTGGCTTTAGGAAGGGGGGAACCACCCCATGGCCTAGACCTGACTATGGCAAAGGGGAACCACCCTCCTGGAACCCTTGAGTGCTCTGTAGCCATTTTGGAGGCGTCACCGCCCCTTGGAACCCCCAAATGCCCTACAGTTCTTTATGGGGAGGAGGCACCAGCCTGTGGAACCTCTAGGTGCTCTTCAGCTGGATTTGGGAGCCAGACACCAATCTCCATAACCCCCGGGTGTCCTACGGCTGGCTTGGGAGGGTGGACACCACTCCCCAGCCCCACGTAGCCCTCTCCTCTAGCTCCTTCCAGCAGGCGAGGGGGGGGGAAACAGGGGAACCCCCGACCCCACGTGCCGCCGTCTCCCCGCAGGCGGCGGTGCCTGAAGCCGCGGGCGCAGCACCGCAAGCTGCCGCTGCCGGGGCCGCTGGACGCGGCGCGCCGGGACCAGGCCACCTCGGTGTCCCAGCTGGACCTCCTGTGCGGGGGCAGCCACCTGGAGACCGCCTCCTCGGGGGGGGACACCGACCTGCCCACCCCCAGCCTGCCCCCCTCGACCCGCGAGCTGACCCCCGCCCGGCCGGACTTCTTCCAGCCGCCGGCCCCGGCCCCGCTCCGCTCCGGCCCCCGGGCTCCGGCCGCCACGCTGGCCCCCCGCCGCCGCCAGCCCCCGGCCCACGAGGACTATGGGCGCCCCGGCGAAGCCTTCGGCCTCCGGGCCGCCCGCTCGGTGGACGGGCTGCAACCGCCCGACGAGCACCCCCGGGGCACCCCCGCCTTCCCCCCGCGGCCCCCCTCGCCCTCGTTCTCCCGTTACGGGGCGCAGCCGACCGAGCACCCGCTGCCTGAGCCCCCCCCGCGCCCGCCCTCCTTGGCCCCCCCCGGCCCCCTGTTGCTTTGCGGGCCCCTGGACCGGGGCGGGGGGCCCGAGGATGTTTACCGGGGGGTGATGCCCACCCTCCTCATCCCCGCCCGCTACATGCGCCTGGCCCCCGGCGAGCCCGAGGGTCCCCCCGAAGCCGATGGGGGACCCGCTTCGACGGCGGCGACGGCCGCGCCCCCGCCCCCCCCATCCTCCGGGCAGCCCTTCGAGGAAGGGGAAAACTGGGGCGGGGCTCGTGCCCCCCAATCGGTGAGTGGCTCGGTGGCCATCCCGGTGCTGCTGGACGGGTCGGCGGTGGCCCAGCTCAACGGGGAGCTGCAGGCGTTGGCGGGGCAGCAGCTCCTGGAACTGGGGGGGCCGCCACCCCCGAGAGCCTGGTTCGTGTCCCTGGACGGGCGCTCCTCCCAGGTTCGGCATTCCTACATCGACTTGCAGGGCAGCGAGAGGGGCCCCGGCCCCGCGCCCCCTCCCCGCCTCCCCAGGGCCGCCGGAGGAGGGGAGGAGGACGGGGGGCCCCGGCCCCCCCTGCCCGCAGCCTCCCCCGAGGACAGCTCGCTGGCCCCCTTGCTGGAAGCGGGCAGCGGGGGACGGCGAGGCGGGGGCAGCGGGCGCAGCAGCGCCAGCGAAGCCCCTCGAGACTCTCTGACCAGCCCCGAGGAGGAGGCGCTGGCCGAGGCGGGCGACGGGGGGGACGAGGGGGGCGACCGCAAGAGCCCCTGGCAGAAGCGGGAGGAGCGGCCTCTGATGGTCTTCAATGTCAAGTGAGTGTGGGGGGGCGGTCGCTTGGTCCTAGAGTGGGGGGCAAATCCCGGGGGGTGCGGAGATGGTGGGGTCACCGCTGCCATCACCCGTCGCAGCCCACCACTGTTCTGCCCGGCCACTGTCTTCTCCCACCACCGTCCTCTGTCATCACTGCCCCATCGCTGTGCCATCCCACTGCCATCTCATCCCTCCACAATTCCACATAGCCCATCGCTGTCATTCCCATTCCACCCTCCCACCACCCTGTCATTGTCCCATCTTGTACTGCCAAGCCATCACACCATCCTGCCTTGTCACTGTCCTTTCTCACCACCGTCCCAGCCCACCACCGTCCTCTCCTGCCACCATCGTGTCCCTTCACTGTTCCACCCCACCACAATCCCTTTCCACTACCGTCTCATCCCACCACCACGATTCCTTTCTGTCACCAGCCCTCCCACTCGTCTCACGTGTTCCGGCCTCTGTTCCTTGCCCAGCCACTGTCCTGCTAGGGGAGGGGCCAGAGAGACCACACCCAGGCCACCCGTGTCCCCATCTGCTTGGTACCCCCACCCTGTGCCACCAGGCTCTGCCACACGGGATGGTGCTGCCTCTGTCCCCTCCCTGTCCCACCCCAACACCACCACCCACCTCCCTCTTTTGGGGGTGGGAACTCCATGTTCCCCAAATCCTGAGTCACGTCCCCATTTGTGTCCCTGCAGGACAGGGGGGGCTGGCACTGCCCCCCGAGCCAGCGGTGCCTCCAAGCTGCCGTAGGAGTCGGGGGGCCCCTGTCCCCCCACCCTCATCCCCCTTTGGATTTTAACTGTGTTTCTAAACGTTTTCTACGTGGTGAGGATGAAGAGGGGTCATTGGGGCCAGGCTGGCAGAGGAGGGGTCATGGGGACCCCTCCTGGGTGCCAGGCTGGGCAGGGAGCTGCTGCCTGCACCTGCCTGCACGTCCTGCCTGCTCCTTAGAGGCATTAATATATTAAACACACAAAATCCCCCCTGCCTCCGCCTCCTGCCTCAGTTTCCCCCTCGCCAGGAGCCATGGATGGAGTTTCTCCTAGAAACCGTTTATTGGGGTGGTGGCACTCGGGGGATGGTGGTGGTGGTGGTGTCCCCAGTGACATCAAAACAGATCCCAGCGCTGGGGGCTGCACCCCCAGCCCGCCCTGGTGCAGCGGAACCCCGCAGGGCAGCAGTGGCGGCCATCAGAGCAGCAGGAGCCCTGCAGAGAGGGAGGAAGTGAGAGGGGGGCTGATGCCACCGCCACCCCCACCCTGGTGTCCCCCCACTCACCTGGGCGAAGGGGCAGCACCCCCAGGAGCCTCCCCGGGCCTGACAGCACTGCTGGCCCCTGTGGCAGGAGCCAGTGGCACCGCAGGGCACGAGGCCACCTGAATGGGTGCCAGTGGCTCGCAGTGGGACAGGGGCTGCCCGGGGGGGGCCTGAGGGGGCCTGGCGTGGGGCTGCGGGGGTTGGCACTAGCGGGGTGGGTGCCAGCAGCTTCTCACAGCTCTCGGTGGCCACGTTGCAGGTGTAGCCTCGGGGACAGCAGTGCTGGTGGTCCCTGCAGCAAACGGCCTGGGGAACACAGCATGAGGTCAGTGGGGGACGTAGGTGTCCGGGGGACACAGGTGTCCAGGTACCAGGGACACAGGTACATCAGGGACCCGGGTACCTGGGTGTACCCAGCAGAGCCCCAGGGACTGTGCCAAACCCTGGGGGGGAACAGTCACAAATGTGGGAGTGGAGCCCTGCTTATCCCCAAAGGGCCACCCCCACTGTCACGCTCTGTCCAAACGCCTCTCCATTACATTCTCAAATCCTCATTCCCCGGGACAATACCCCACCCCCAGGACCCCAAGCCCCAGAGACTCCCCGACACCTGCTCGAGAGGGCAGCACCCCCAGGTGCCCAGACTCAGCTGACAGCACGTGCTCCCATCAGGACAGCTCGTCTCTTCATCACATTTGACATTCCTCGATGTCACCTGTCCCCCCCGGGGCAGTGCCGGGGTCTTGCGCACCCAGGGCCGGCGGTTGTCCCCCCCCTGCAGGCAGCTGCCCCCCTCGGGGTCGCAGGTGTAGCCCTGGGGGCAGCAGTGCACGTGGTCGGGGCAGCAGACGGCCTGGGGGGCAAAGAGGGGAGGCTGAACACAGAGGACCCCCAGCAACACGGCTGAGGACCTCCAGGGGACAAGTTCCCTCCTGCCTGTTCATTTCCTCCCCTGTTCCATGTTCCCCCTAGACCCAGCCTGGCTCCATCCCCACTTTGACTGGGGCAGATATGGGGACCCCTTTGTGATGCTTCTGCCCCTCTGTGGGACACACGAATGTCCCTGAGCACCCCGGTGGCCTCGTGTGCCTTAGTCACCTCCTGCCACTGGAGCCCCAAACTGGCCCCAGTTAGCAGAGGAGGTCTGATTTGGGTTGGGGGGCAGCAAAGGGGTCCTGTGTCCCATGGGAAAATCAGGGGTTTGGAGCCTACCCTGTCGTTCCTGGAGGACAAGGGACATGTGCCCTCACCCTGCCCAGGAGACAGGGGACATCTGCCCTCATCCTTCAAGCAACAAAGGGGGTCACCTGGCCTTGACTCTCCTGGGGAAAAGGGAACATTGGCCTTTGTACCCTCGGGGGACAGGAGATCCCCAGGCCATGGGGCTGTTGAGGAAGACAGGTAGTCCCTATGCCCTGCTGAACATTCTCATGTCCTCCATCCGGGTGCTCCACTTGGGTCCCTTGAGCCATGTCCCCTCCTCCAAGGACACCCCAGGATCCCCTGGAATCTCTGCTCAGTCCAGGACCCTCCACTCCCACGGGTGCACCCCCCGGGTCCACCACCCTACACAGCCATGGACCCCCATGGCCATGGGCAGAGCCCCCCAAACCTTCTCGAGGGGGCAGCACCCCCAGGTGCCCAGGCTCAGCCGACAGCACGTGCTCCCATCAGGACAGCTCGTCTCTTCATCACAAATGACATTTCTCGATGTCACCTGTCCCCCCCGGGGCAGTGCCGGGGTCTTGCGCACCCAGGGCCGGCGGTTGTCCCCCCCCTGCAGGCAGCTGCCCCCCTCGGGGTCGCAGGTGTAGCCCTGGGGGCAGCAGTGCACGTGGTCGGGGCAGCAGACGGCCTGGAGGACAAAGAGAGGAGGCTGAGCACCCCAGGTCACAGGAGAGGGGACAAATGTGTCCCCTTCTGCTCATTCCTGCCATCTCCATTCCCTGCCCCACTCCAGCAGTGAGGAAGGGGGAATATGGGGACTCCCGCAGCTGGACTCAGGAAGATCCCTGAGCAACGCGGTGGCTTCAGGTCCCTTCACTACCTCCCGCCACTGGAGCCCCAAATTGGTCCCAGTTAGTACAGAGGGTCTGACAGGGGGATGTCAAAGTGACTCAGTGTCACCCCCATCCCTGTGGGACATCAGCGAATGGGAGGCTTCCTGGGGGACACGAGACATCTCCCAGTCCCAGAGGGGCACAGGGGACCCCCATCCTTTTCCCTCCCAAGGCGGACAGGGGACATCAAACTTTGTCCAGGGCAAGAACAAGGAACCCCCACCCTTGTCCTTCTCAGTGGAACAAGACACAGCTGCCCTCATCCCACCCAGGTGGACAGGAAACATCTGCTTGTCCTGGGGGGCACACAGGACCCCCCCATACCTGCTCGAGGGGGCAGCAGCCCCAGGCCCCTGAGCTGAGCCGGCAGCATGTGTTCCCATCGGGACAGCTCGTCTGCTCGTCACACTTGACATCACGAGCTGGGGACAGGGGACAGTCAGGGCTTGTGCCCCCTCCCCGGGACAGGACAGGTGGTGGTTGCTCCCTGGGGAGGGGGGGTCTTACCTTTGGGCAGTGCTGCCAGGGGTGCAGAGCGCCCCAGAGAGGTGCAGGTGGAGTGGACCAGGTCACAGGTGGTGCCCTGGGGACAGCAGTGCTGCCCATCACTACAGCACACAGCCTAGGGGGAGACGCGGGATGACAAGGACCCTAGGACAGGGTGGGACAGAGGAATGCACAGCATAGGGGGCATGGTATGGAGGTGCCCTGGGGACAGCAATGTTGCCCATCACTGCAGGACATGGCTTGGGGAAAGAGATATGGGGTGACAGGAACCATGGGGACAAGGACAGGGTGTGCAGAGCAAGAGGGGCATGGCATAGGGTGGGGTATCCAGCGCCCAGTATCCACCACAGGATGCCCAGCAATGTGTGTCTAGTGTGAGATGACTGCGACAGGGTGCCCAAAAGAGGGTGCCTGGCATCACTGTGGGGTGTTTGGAATCGGGATGTCCAGAATGGGGTGCCTGCATGGACTGGTAGGGGTGAGTGGTGTGTGTTGGGGGTGTGGGGTGCCTGGTTTGGAGTGCCCAGTGAAGGGTGGTTGGTTTGGTGTGCCTGGTGGACGATGGCCAGAATTTGGGTGTCTGGCATGGGATGCTTGGTTTGGGGTGTTCAGTGAGGGGTGGCTGGTTTGGGGTGCTGGGAACAGGAGGTTTGGCAAAGCTGCCCATCCCAGGGTGCTCATGGCTGTGCCAGCACTCACGTTCTGTAGGGGACAGCATCCGTACTGCGTTGGGGACAGCTGGCAGCAGGTTGCCCCATCAGGACATGCTGAGCGGCCATCGGGACACAGCACCTGGTGCAGCGTGACTGAGGGGACACACAGTGTCACCGTGTCGCCTCTGAGGGCACAGCGAGGGCACCCCGAGGGGACACCCCTTACCTGGGGCGGGGGGCTGGCGCTTCCAGGCAGGGAAGGCTGTGCTCAGGGGGACATCAGTGTCACCAGTGGGGGACACACAGCGCCCGTGGGTCAGGTCACAGATGGTGGCATGGGGACAGCAGTGCACCTTGTCAGCGCAGCACGAGGCCTGTGGGTGCCAGCCATGCTCGTCACAGCAGTGGCTATTCCAGGTCCCGCCCTCAGTGTCCCTGTGTCCCCACACCCCATACCTGGGGCATGGGGCAGCACCCCCAAGCGCCGCTGCTTGTCACACAGCACGTGGCATCATCAGGACACTCGGACTGGCCATCAGGACAGGGGACAGCACGGGGGGCTGCGGAGACAGGTCAGGCATCCCCGTGTCCATCCTGTCCCCTTGATGCCCACCTCTGCCCCCCACCCATGCCCTCATACCCAGGTCTGTGACACAGGACTCCCCATCAGCGCTGCAGTGGGATCCTCGGGGACAGCAGTGGTGGCCCCCGGCACAGAGGACACTCTAGGGAGACAGAAAGGGGTGGGAGGGCAGGGGGTCAGGGAGTGCCCCCCAAATGGTACAGAGAACGGGGACGGCAAAGGGGAAGGAGCTCACCTCTGGCAGCTGGCAGCTGGTGGGGCAGGATGAGCTGTCCCGGCATCCCATTGCACTGTGGGCAGGCACGGCCTGGGAGTGTACAGGGCGGGTTATCGTCCCCTGCTGAGGCCCCCCCAATCCCCCCAAACCCTGCGCACTCACCGGGGTGATGGGGCAGGGTCCTCCATGGGGACAGGGCAGCTGGGCCCCCACGCTAGCCAGGGCCGCCCATAGCAGCAGGAGGGTCTTCATGGCTCTGGGCGCACCTGCGGGACCCCCCGGAACCGCCCAGCCTCAGTTTCCCTTCCCACTGAGTGGGCGGGCACCTCTGCCCCCCATATCTCACTTCTCCTTTAAGCCATGTGTTGGGAAAGTCCCAGCCCCCCACTTTACCCAGCTCCCCACTTTACTCAGCTCCCTCACCCTGGGGTGCTGGGGGACAACTCGGGGTGCTGGGGTTACCCCACAAAAAGCGGGGGGGACACTGCGGTATGTGGCACCCCAACCGCACCCCGATAACATCTCCCTGCGGCGCCGGACGGGGCCCCCCCGCCGCTCCCCCTCCCATGCCACTTCCACAATCACTTTCACTTCCCTTTCCCCGCTGCTGACACCTCCCGCCCCGCCCAGGACTGTTACGGGGGGGGTGTGTCCCATGGGGGGGCTCTGCTCCCCTCACTGCCGGAATGGCTCGGGGGGACCCCGGTGTCACTGCAATCCCCCACCCCTGAGACCCCCCAGGGCAGGACTCGGCTCTACCCCGCGACAGCCCCCAGCACCAGTGTTCCCAGTGCTCGCAGCATACCTCCCAGTAGGGACTCCCAGTGTTCCCCCATGACTCCTAGCATCTCCCAGGGGATCCCAGTGCTCCCCATGACTTTCAGTATCTCCCAGTGGACCCCGTGACTCCCAGTTTCTCCCAGTTTCTCCCAGTTCCTCCCAATGCTCCCAGCACCTCCTAGTCGTCCGTATGACTCCCTTGTCCGTATCACTCCAGTACCTCCCAGTGGCCCCCGTGACTCCCAGTTCCTCCCGTGACTCCCAGTTCCTCCCGTGACTCCCAGTACCTCCCAGTGGCTCCCAGCACCTCCCAGTGGCTCCCAGTACCTCCCAGCTATGCCCGTGTCTCCCAGTGCTCCCAGTCCGTCCGAGTCACCCCGTGACCCCCGGTACTTCCCAGTACCCACCAGCGCTCCCAGTTCCCTCTCCCGGTCCCGGCCGCAAGCCCCCCCGTCCCGCTGGCCTGAAGCCCCGCCCCCACCTCCCATTGGCCGCCCTCCGCGCCCGCCGCGCCCCCATTGGCCAGTCGGGGGTGAGGGGGCGGGCACAGCGACCGCCTCGCCTCATCACGTGACAGGCTGTCACGTGACCGCCCCCCCCCCCCGGGCTGCGGGCGGTGCGATCGGGGGGGCTCGGCCGGACCCCCGGGCCCGGGTTGGCCGGGGAGTGGCCCGGGGCACACGGACCCCCCAGACCCCCCAGCTCGAGGCAGGGAATCCTCTGCCTGCAGCCTTGACCTCCCCTGCGCGGCCCAGGACCCCGTCCCAGGGCACAGCCCCCCCCCCCCCCCCACCCGGGGCACAAACCCCCTCACCCAGGGCACAGACCCTGCTGCCGGGTCACTGACCCCCTCACCCAGGGCACAGACCCTCACCCGGAGCACAAACCCCCCCACCCGCGTCACACCCGGCTCACAGACCCTGCTACCCGGGGCATAGATCCCCCACCCCGGGCACAAACCCGCCGGGTCACAGGGTTTCACCCTTCGGTGTTGCTGAACCTTTCAGACCTTGCTCCCAGGGAAGGCAGCACCCCCTGATCTCCCCAGCCCAAAATCCTCCCCAACTCCCTTAAACTTCCATCAGTCCTCATAGCCCCCTCCAGTCCTCCCCAATCTCCCCGATCCTCCCAAAGCTCCAATCTTTGTCCCTCCAATTCCCCCATCCTCCCTCCCAATGCCCACAAGTGCCCCTAAATCCTCTCCAAATCCCCTCCAACTTTCTATGCCTCAAAGACCTCTTCAACCTCTCCAACTCTTCCCAAAACTTCCAACCTCTCTCCCCAAGCCTTTCCCACTCCCACAAGCTCCTCTAAATCCACTTCAATGCCAACATCTCTCCAAACCCCCTCCACCTCCCCAAACCCCTCTTCCAACCGACCCCAAACATTCCCTAAACTCCCAACTACACCAACTCCCTCATTCTCCCTCAACTCCCCCAAATCAACCCCCAACCTCCCTAGTAATTCACTCCAAAACCTCCTCCAACCACTCCAACACCCCCTAAACCTTTCTTCAACCCCCCTCAACTTCAACTACCTCCAAACCCTCCCTAAACTCCAAACATCTCCTTCCAACACCCCAAATCCCCTGCAACCCCCCCAACCACCTCCGACCTTCATAACCCTTCCAAATCCCTTTTAGCCCATGCCAACCTCCCTCCACATTCCCTTCCCAACCCCCCCTAGCCTCTCCCTAGACTCCCAACTCCTTCAAATCCCCCTCCAACACCCTGAAATCCTCTCAAACCCCCTCCACCCCCCCAAGCCCACAAAACTGTCCATAGACCCCTAACTCCAACAAAATCAGCCTCCAACCCCCCAAACCACCTCCAGCCTTTTCAACCCCTCCAAATCCCCTCCACTCCCTTTCAAGTCCCTCAACCCTTCCCTAGACCTCCAACCTCTCCAAATCCACCTCCAACCCCACAAAATCTCCTCTAAACCCCTCAACCACCCTCTAGACTCCCTCCCAAACCCCCCAACCCCTCCCTAGACCCCCAACCTCCCCTTCAACACCCCTGTTCCACCCCCAGACCCGTCCCCATCTCCTCTCCATGCAGACATCACATTCCAGAGCTGCCCGTGTCGGTGTTGGGGGCACACGAAGCCTTTATTGAGGTCAGATGGCCGACTGCTCCTGGCGGGGGGGCTCGGCGGGGGCCGGGGGCCGCTCGGGCTCGGTGGCCATGGCAGCCTGGCGCAGCACAGCCATGTGCTCCTCGGCGGCTGCCAGGGACCGCTCGACCCAGTGGCGGGCGGCCGGCTGGCGACAGGCGCTGCGGGTCACCAGCACCAGGTGACTTACGGACAGCAGCAGCGCCGCGGCCCTGCGGGGGGGACACGGGGCTGTCACTGCCCTGTCACCACACTGTCACCTCCCTGCCCCGTGGTGGCTTCCTCAGCAGCAGCGTGACCCCCGGTTTGCCTGTCTGTGGTGACCAGGGACAGGACCCAGGGAATGGCCTGAGGTTGTGTCACAGGGGGGTTTGGGATGGGAATCAGGAAAAGGTTCTTCCCCCCGAAGGTGCTGGGCACTGCCCAGACTCGCCAGGGAATGGTCCCAGCCCCGAGGCTGCCAGAGCTCCAGGAGTGTTTGGACAGCACTGCCAGAGATGGACAGGGTGGGACTGTTGGGGTGTCTGTGCAGGGCCAGGGGTGGGACTGGATAATCCTTGGGGTACCATCCCAACCTGGGATATTCTGTGATCTGTTCACACCAAGGGGCCTCCCCATCCTGCTGGGCCACCTGGGGCTGTCCCCAGAGGTGTGGTATGGGATGGGGGGGTGTCCCCACCCACAGGTATCCCCCCACCCGGGAGTGTCCCTGTCCTTCCCGCCACTGTCACCTCGCATCCAGCAGTTTGGGGTCCAGCGGGGGGTACATGGATCTCACCACGTCATCCACTCTGTGGTGGGGACAGCGTTAACCCCAGGGAACACTGTGGTGACACCTCCAACACACCCATCCCAAGCCTCAAGAGCCCTCTTGGAGCCCTGTGACCCCCTAGAGCCCCAGGAACCCCCTGAGCCTCAGGACACCTCCCAGAGTCCCCAGGCACCCCTAAAGTCCCCAGGTTTCCCTCCAGAGTCCCCAAGGTCCTCCCCAGTGCCTCAGGACCCCCCCCCCCCCCAAGAGCCACAGGACATCCCCAGAGCCCCTATGACCCGTCCAGACCTACCCTGTCCCAAATCTCTGGGGACCCTCCAGAGCTCTGGAATTTTTCCCCCCAGTCCCTGAGGACACCCCAGAGTCACAGGATCCCACCCAAGAGCCCAGGGAGCCTCCAGACATCCTCTGTCACCTGGGGCTGATGCGCTTGGCCACCACGATGATGTCACCCAGGCTGGCCGGCGATTTCACACGTGCGCCCGAGCCCATGGTCATGGCCACCAACTTTTCTGTCAGTGTGTGACAGATCTGGGGGACAGTGGTGGGCACTCAGTGCCACCATCAATATCAGTGCCACAAGTGTCACCTACCATCAGCACAGTGCCACCAGTACCAACAATGTCACCATTGCCACCATTACCACAAGTGCTGCCCACCACTGACACCAATGTCACTAGTGCCACTGGTACCACCACTGCCACAAGTGTGACCCTGCCACCAGTGCCACTGGTGCCACCAGCTCTACCAGTACCACCAGTGCTGCCATTGCCACCAGTGCCATGCCCTGACTCACCTTCAAGATGGCGATGCAGTGGGACACCAGACCCCTGTGGAGAGGGAGGAGAGTGTGAATCCATCTATGTCCCCCATGCTCTGTCCTTGTCCCCTGTGTGTCCTCTCTCTCCCGACAGCTCACACCCCATGTTTCCCAGCCATGTGAGGATATTCCCACCCCAAGACCATCTTGAGGACCATCCCCATGGCTTGGTGACCTCCAAATCTGTCCCCTGCATCTCATGATGGGGGGCTGACACTGCACAGGGGTCCCCAGCAGTGGGGGGACACTCACGAGGCGTCCTCGACCCAGTCCTCGTTCTCCAGGATGGCCTCGATGTGGGGGTTGGTGATGACCACGTCGTCCAGCTCCAGCTCCGAGGGCTCTGATGGTGTCTCCGTGGTCCCCATCAGGTCCACGATGGGTCTGTCAGAGACATGAGGGACATCCCACCAAGGGCCATGACCTTGGGCTGCCCCACAGCCCCAATGCCCCTGCTGCTGGTGGACATGTCCCCATCTTTGTCCCCTGGTGATGTGCATGCGTCCCACCCAAACTTCTTCCCTCTGATGATGCTGGACATATCCCCTGCATCATCCCCCTGATCACAGTGGATATGTCCTCATCTTTTGTTCCCTGGATGATGCTGGACATGTTCCCAGCTTCACCCCTTTGATGATGGCAGATGTGTCCCCATCTTTGTCCCCCTGATGATGGTGGACATGTCCCCCACATGGTCTCCTTGATGATACTGGACATGTGCCCAGCACTGTCCCAGCCCACAGGGGTTGGGGTCCCTCCCTGGTGAGGACAGGGACACTGCCACCCCCTCAGGGTCACTCACTTGGTGTCGTAGTGGTGGCGCAGGTCCTTGGGGTGACAGTAGCGCTGCCTGCACACCACCACCAGCGCCACGAAGGACGCCAGAAAGATGGTGGCCAGCACCCCGATGGCCACGATGACAACCGTCTCCATGGCTGGTCCCTGCTGGAGGGGCTCAGGTGTCCAGTGCCATCACAGCACGCTGGGGGTGCAGTGACAGGGGGACCAGGGGGTTGGAACCCCACAGATGTTTTCCTCTCCATCCCCGCACCCCAAACTGCCCGGCCAGGACCTGGTATCATCCCCAGATGGATCCCTGTTCCCAGGGTCTTTCATCCTGGGGGATGTGGTGACTCTGGGTGTGGGGTGCAGCAGGATTTGGGGAGCTGCCCTCATCCCATCACCATGACCATGGAGACACAGGCCAGGGTCAGGAGAGCAAGGCCTGGGCCATAGGGGGGTGTGGGGACCCCCAGAGTGTGTCCTTCTCGGGACCCCCCCACACAACCCTGTCCCAGGCTCCCCAGAGCCTGACCCTGGCAGGGACCCCCAGAGCCTTTCCCTATGGGGCCTTGGGGAGCCCGGAGACTGATCCCTATAGGGACACCTATACAGGGCCATGGGGGCTCCCAGAGCCTGGTCCCTAAGGAGGCCCCCCCCAGATCTGATTCCTATGGGGTCATGTGGACTTCCAGAGCCCCCTTTCCATGGGGATCCCCAAAATCTGATTCCAGTTGGGCCATGGGGACCCTCTGAGCCTCCCCTGCTGCAGTAGCAGGGCCTCTGTGTCCCTGTCCCCATGGACAGCAGGACACCAGCCATATCAGGCCCAGGGGACCCCCTGTCCCCACACAGACGGACTGAGAGTCCCTGTTGGGTTCCCACCCTGTGGGGGGACTCTGCTGTGCCCATCCCACGGGCTGGGGGCTCCCTCCCTACCTGCTCCAGCCGGGTGGCACCGCCAGGCGGGACACGGGGACACGCGGGGACGGTGCCACTTCCGTGCTGGGTGTGCAAACACTGCCAGCACCGACCTTTGCCCCCTGACTCACACCTGGGCCCCCCACAAAGGGGGGGTGCACGATGGGCCCCCCAAAACCTTCCAGCCCCACTGCTACCCTCCTCCCCCCACCCTTTTTTTCTTTCTCCCCTAAATCCCATTGAATTTTAAGCCAGGTTTAGGGATTTGGCTTAAATTTCCAGCCCAGCTGCACTTGTCCCTGCAACCCCACAAGGTTGGGCACAGTGCGGGGGAGACAGGGTGGCCCTCCCCGCCCCCCCTCCGCCACTTTCTCACTGCGATTAAAGCTTTAAGAGGGATTTTGGCTGGCAAAGCTGCTTTTGCTGTAACCCCCTGGTGCCTGGTCCTGGGCGGGGGGGGAGCACAGCTCCGGGAGTGTCCCCAGGCCCCCCAAAGTGTCCCCAGCGCCGTTCCCAGCCTCAGGGGGTGTCCCTGTCCCGGCTGGGCTGGGGTCGGACCCTGCCTGAGCAGCACCAGGGAAGATGGGACCTGGCACCAAGGGGAAAGGAGGAGTCTGGGGGTGGGGGGCATTGGGAGAGGGGGTCACTGTTGGGTGGTTTGGGGGGGTTCTGGGACGGGGAGACGCTGCTGAAGGGTTTGGGGGGGCCCTGGGAGTGGGAGCTTGCCTGCTGGGAGGGCTCTATGAGGAAGTTGGGGGGGGCTGCTGGGGGGTGTCCGGAGAGTCCCTGTGAGCGTCTGAGGGGAGGTGGGAGCTGCTGGGGGTCCCGTGGGGCTCTGTGAGGGAAGATGAGCTGCCTAGTGGGTCCTGTGAGAACCTGGTGGTGGGGACTTTGCTGTTCAGAGTGTCCGGGGGACTCTGTGAGTGTCTGGGGGGGTGTGTGCGGGTCGCTGCTGGAGGGGGACCCGGGGGTTTGTCTGGGGGTCCGGGGAGGGGGGAGGAGGTCGCTGCTGGCCATTTCCAGTCCCGCATAGCCCCGGTTGCCGCGGGGCTACGGGGCTGATGGGGTCTGGCCTGGCCCTGGGGGTCCCTCCATGGGTCCAGAGGTGGGGGGTCTCCGGGGGTCCCAGCTCGGCCCTAGGGGAGGGATCGCTCCCAGGGGTCCCCTACAGCGCCTGGGGTCCCGTGAGGGGCTGGGGGATGGCTGGGGGTGGGATCCCGGGTGGGAGATCCCCTCCCAGCTCCCCAGCGGGTCCCTGCGACCCTCCCGGGCCCACCCAACCCCTCCCGCACCCCCGCACCTGGAGCGGCTCCACGGCGGCCGCGAACAAGATGGAGCCGGGCGGGGGGCGCGGAGCGGGGCCGGGAGCGGGGAGGGATCGGGATGGGAGCGGAGTGGGAGCGGGGATCGGCCGGGCTCTGCCCCTGGCACCGCCCCGCCTCCCGCCCCGCGGGCCCTCTGCACCTCCCAAAGTTCTAAAGTGTGTTCCATGCATCCAAAAGTGTCCCAATTTGTCCCAAATCACTCCCACTGCACTCCAAAATAATCCCCTCTTGTCACAAAGTACCTCCTTGTGCTCCAAAGTGGTCCCAAGGCATTCCAAAGTGCCCCTGCTGCACCCTCGAAGCATTGTCTTGTTCCCCAAGGTATCCCCTTGTGCCCCCGAATTTCTTCCCGGCATTCCAAACAGTCCCTTTCCTGTCCCCAGTTGTGTCCTCGTGTGTCCCAAAGTGTCCCAGTTGAATCCCAAATTGTCCCCATTGTATACCAAACCACCGTCCCTGCACTCCTGTCCCTTTGTGTCCCGAAAATCCTTGTGCCCCAAAATGACCCCACTGCACCCCAAAGTGCCTCTGTCTTGTCCCAAAGAGTCCCCACTGCAGCCCAGCTTGGCCCCATTGCATCCCCACACATCCCCACCACACCCCAAAGTGCCCTTGCTGTGTCCCCAAGTGTCCCCTCTGTACCCCAGCCATCCCTGTGTCCCAAACCACTGCCATGTGCTGTCCTTGCCCTGTTTCAAAGCAAGTGACATGTGTCCCATGTCCCCACACCTCCTCCTCTTGTCTCTGCCATGCCCTTTATTGTCCCCATTATGTCCCAAAGCACTTCAGTCATGTCCCTTGTCATTCTTTTTTGCGTCCCATCCAGTCCTGGTTGCGTCCCAGCTTGTCACCATCATGACCCAAAGTGTCCCCACCCTAGGAGGTGGCTCTGGGTGATGGGAGCTCATGTCCCATGTGTGGCTCTCATCACATCTCACTGTCTGTGGTGACATTTGTGGTGACACAGTGTTTGGGGATGCCAGCCAGGAATGGTGTCCCAGGTCACTGTTGTGTCCTGCAGTCTCAGGTCCCCTCATCCTCATGGGGTACAAAGGCCATGTGGTGTCCCCGCTGTGCCACCCATGTCCCCAGGATGTCCCCACGTCCTGCCAGCAACACCTCACTCTTGTGTCTGAATGGGCTCTTTATTTGGGAACGGGGTGGGTGGCTCCAGCCATGGCACTGCCCAGCGTCTCCCTGCCCGTCTGCCGGTGCCACCGTCCAGCAGGCACTGCTGGCCAGACCCTCCCTGCTCCCACCCTGGGAATGCCAGCCTGGTGAGCTTGGCACTGCAGGGCTGCACTGACCATGGGGACCCCACCGAGCCCCACACACCCCCTGGGGCTGAACCCCCCAGATTCGGCCCCAGTGGGACAGGGTGGCCAAGCAGGACCCACCGGGATGCCCCTCCCTTGAGCCGGGTCACCGTGCTGCCCTTCATGCAGCCACCACCAAGGTGACACATGGCCAAGTCCTTCCTGGAGACACTGCTCCATCAAATCCCTGCTGCTGGGCTTGTCCCCTCATGTGTCCCCAGGGTTTAGCCCTCGGGGAAGATGTATCCATAGTGGTTGAGGATGTGCTCCACCACCTGGTTCTGGAAGACCATGTGCATGGCCATGTTGCTCTCCTCGCTGGCCGGCCGCAGCAGCGTGGGGCCAAAGACAATGGCGACGCTCTGCACTGACATGCGGTTCTCCTCCTTGTGCTCCACCACCCTGCAGGGACAGGGGACGTGTCACCGGCATGGCCCTGACCCTGGAGACTGTCCCCAGAGTCGTGTTCTGCCTTCCTGCACGGTGCTGGGTTTGGGGGAACAAGGGGGTGTCACCTGCAGAGGTGGCGGAAAAGGACCTTCATGGTGTCATGGTGGGCGGGTGGCAGGGACAGCACCAGGTCCCGGATGCAGCGGCCCCGCAGGGATGGGTCTTGGATCTCTGACAGGGAGGGAGGGCATGGTGAGGTGCTGGCTCCAGCAGTAACAGCATCCCTGTCCCCACCTCCATTCGCATCCTCATCCCATCCTTGTCCCCATCCTAATCATCACCACTCCCTGTTCCAGTTCCTGTCTCCATTCCCATCCCTTTTCTATTTCATTCCTGTCTCCAATCCCATCCTTATACCCTTCGCCATCACATCTTGATTCCATCCCAGTTCCCAACCCATCCCATCCCATCCCATCCCACCCCACTCCATCCCACCCCTCGTCCCTGTCCCTGTCCCTCACTGATGGCAGCGATGAACTTGTCGAAGTGGCTGAAGGGGATGAGCGGCTCTGGCAGCTCCCTCAGGAAGAGCTTCAGAGCCCCGGTGACAACGTGGATGTCCTCCCAGCGCCCGTCATCCAGGTCCAGCTGCTCATCTAGGGGTGGGGCAGCATCTCAGGTGTGTCCAGAGCCCCAGGGATGGGTGGGGGAGTCCCTGACTGCCCCGTCCCCAACCTCAGCCCCTCTGCCCCTGAAGGGGGGTTATACCCCATTGTCCCCACTGTCATCGGGGGTCACCGTACCGTGCTCCACCTTGTAGCGCAGTTTCTGGATGGTGGCCAGGTTGCCACTGACCCGGTACAGCCCATCAATGTCCAGACCTGGGCAGATGGAGACGGGGGAAAGCTCCCAGTTAAACAATCCACCCTGGGATGGGACATTAGGCACTCTTGAGGGAACTCCGGGTCCCCATGTGTCCTTGTCCTCTGGAGGATGCCCACAGCCAGGCGGCACCTGGTGACAGCTGTGCCAGTGCCCACGGCAGCCAGCACCAGGCTTCCAAGGAAAACCCAAACATCCCATGTAGGCTGTCCCCGGAGCTGTCCCCATCTCCCCATCCCAGTGCCCCAGGTTGTCCCTGTCCCCAGGGTGGTACCTCTCCTCTCCACAGTCCAGATGCACTGCAGGACGAAGTGTGGCACCGTCCCCCGTTCCCGCTCACACAGCGCCAGCAGCGAGCAGCCAAAAACCTGGTCTAGGAACGCAGCAGGGACATGAGCATGACAGGCGTCACCAGGAGGGTGGCTAGTGGGGGATAGGATGGGGGACAAAGGGTCTTGTTCCCATAGGAGTGTCCCACCAGGGTGGCTGGAGGTGATGGGACACACCCAAGCCCATCACCAAGATGTTGGGTCAAGGTTGGGCTTGGTCACTCAACCCGGTGTCCCAGCTCCATACCTGGCTGTCCCAGCTCCATATCTGGCTGTGCCCACCCACACCCCAGCCTGGAGACATCTCGAGGGATTCAGCCCCATTCCAGCACCCATCCTTGATAGGCCCTATCCTGACACCACATCCCAGCATGTATCCTTGATCCAGCCCCATGCCAGCACCGACTCCTGATCCAGCCCCCCTGACACCCACCCTTGATGTAGCCCCTCTCCCGCAGGGATTGCAGCGTCGGCCGCCTTTGCAGGAACTTGCGGAGTTTGTTCCGGACTCTGCTGGTGTCACTCTCGGCACTGCCTGTCACCTGCCCGGCCGCTGGCGGGGACATGGCACACGTCAGCACCATCCCGAGGGTCCGACCGGAGCGCTCCCGGCTCGTCCGACCCCCGGGGACGCGCAGGGTCGGTGGTTCTGCCGGGGCTCTCGTGCCCATCCCAGGTGCTCACCTGCCCTCCTCTCCTCGCCGCCCGCCAGCTTCTCCCGGGAGCCGAATTCAGCCCGAATTTCCGCCTCCTCCTCTCCGGGGATGTCGGAGCCCTAAGGAAGGGGAACCGTGAGACGCCGGGGCCGGGCCCCAGGGTGGCCGCGGGGCGGGGCGGGGGGGCCCTGCTCACCCTCCGGCCGATGCTGTCGGCGATGGCCCTGTGCCAGGCGGTGATGATCTGCTCCGAGTCGTGCTGGATGAGGAATTCCGAGCCCTCCCGCGTCCTCAGCTGCCAGAGCAACAGGCAAAGGTCAGGGAAAGGGCACGGGGCTGCCGCAACCAGCCGGATTTGGGAACCAGGATGTGGCTGAGCCCGACGCCAACTCCGGTGACACCAAACGGTGCCGTGTGCCGGGGAGCTGTAGCGGCTCCTCACTGTGCAAAACCCCTCTGGGATCCAGGATGTCCCTTGGTGACTTCTCCGTGCCCATCAGAATGGGACAGTGACCAGCAGTGCAGGGTCCCTGTACTCCCACCCTGGCAGGTCCTCAGCGTCCCCACTTCCATCCCTGCACCACTGCTGGGATGAACTGGGCAGATGTGGCACTGCCCTGTGGGCGACGTGTGGACCCTGGGGTGTGACCAGTGTCCCTCTTGCTGTCACCTACTCACCTCCAGGACATTCTTCTTGCTGGACTTGTCCCTGCCAGCCCAGGTGAGGGTGGCCCCACGCAGCTCCACTGTGTGCTCAGGGGTGGTCAGGGTGCCAGGGTGCCTCTGTGGGGACAAGGGGATGAGGGTGGCACCTGCCCAGAGGGGACAGGGACAGCGAGATCCTGCTGGGGGGTGTGGGCTATTCTCCTCCAGAAAGGCAAGGTTGCCAGATGTCCTCTGTGGGACCCCTCTGTCCCCTTCTATGGTCTCTGCAGGACTGGGACATGGAACTGCTGTGGTGGGATGAGGGTCATGGCCACCAGCCTGGGGGCAGCCAGCTCCTAGGGCTGCCATCACCTCAAAGGACATTCCCAGCCCTCCCCAGGGATCCCGGGGGACTACAGCTTTGGGTTCCCTCTCAGTGACACTGCAGGAAGGGAGAGGGTGGCTGCCCCCAAGGAGCGAGTTTTTGCAGGGGGAGAGCATCAGACCCACTGCTTCTCCCCATGCCCTGGGTTTCAAGGTGATTTGGCCACGGTCCCCCTGCCCCAAGAGCCTCTGCATCCCCAGAGAGAGTCCTGAACCTCCGAGGTGAGGCAAGGACTCCCTCCCTCAGCCGTGAGTCCCCTGTCTTCCCCCTCCCCCCACTGTCACTGTCACCACAGGGTGTTGCAAGACCCACAGCAACTTCTGCATCCGGTGGCAACTGCTGGGCACGGTTGGAGAGGGGGGAACTGGACCGGGGGGGTCTGAGGCAGGCTCTGCTTCCTCCTGCTGTCTCCCACCTGCTCCGGGTGCTCCCCCACTGGCACCCCTGCAGGGAGGGTGTGTGTGCTGGGAGGGTGAGTGGACGTGTCCCAGTGCTGGAGTCCCTGTGCAGGGCACCTGCCCTGGCCTGTGGGTCTTGGTCCCATCCTTCAAGTGCTGATTATCCCCCAAAGCACTGGGGGTCCTGTTTTGTGGGTGCTGGCTCTTTTCCCCTGGATGTTGGCCTCATCCTATGGGTGCTGGTCCCATCTTGCAGCATCGACCCCATCCTGTGCATCCTTGCCCTGTCCTGTGGATGCTGGTCCTATCCTGCGGATGCTGGCTCCATTCTGTGGGTGCTGGCCACAGTCCCCCTCCTCCAAGAGCCTCTGCACCCCCTAGACAGAGCCCTGAACCCCCACCCCAGAGGTGAAGCCAGCACCGTGCTCCCCGTGGGTGCTGCCCCTATCCTACACACATTGGCTTCATCCTGTGAATCCTTGTCCAGTCCCACGGGTTCTGGTCCTTTCCCATGGGAGCTGCCCTGCCCCAAGGCCAGTGGGGTTCTTACCAAGGCACTGGCAGCTGAATGCTTGGAGTCCTTGAAGAAAGTGAGGATTCCTCCTTCCAGCACTGTCCAGGAGGAGCTCCAGTTCTTCCTGGGGAGAAGAGCAGGGGTCACACAGTGGGATAGCACAGCCTCTATCCCCTTCTGGACTCCTGTTTTCAGTGGCAGGGGACACCAGGATGTTCTTACCGGAGCCGCTTCCCTCTGTCCACTGTCTTGGTCCGGTTAAGCACCCCGGCTTTTTCAAGGCTTTTAAACTGGAAAGTAAAGGTGGGGGGGTCAAATTTGCCCCTTGCTGTCCCTGGTGCTGGGGTAAGGGCAGGCTGGGTGCCCCCCTTCTCCTCCTTGCTGCCCGGTGCTGGTGACATGGCGCCATGCCAGGCGAAGAGCCCGCTGTCCTGGCTGGAGCTGCTGCTGGCTCGCTCATGGCGGCCGCCCGATGGCACCTGGGCAGGGAAGGGTCAGGTGATGCCTGAGGTGCCCCTGCCAGGAGGGGGCTGTGCTGTGCACTCACGGTACCCCAGAGCCCCTGCACCCTCTGCTCTGTAGACTTATGAGGATGTTTATACCTGGCAGTCACCTCTGCCAGCATCTTTGTCCCTGATCCTGTCCCCATCCCCATTGCTTGGCCTTGTCCATAATCCATCCCTGTCCCCATCCCAGTTCCTATCCCTGTGTTCATCCCTTTTCCATTTCCTGTCCTTTTCCCTGTCCCCATTCCCATCCTCAACCCTATCCCAATCCCTGTTCCCATCCCTATCCCGTACCGTGTCAGAGGCAAAGTGCTCGGGGTAGAACGTGATTCCCTCGGGGTGGCTGTGCCCGTACCAGCCCGGGGGTGACCCCAGTTCCTCGGGATGCCTTGGGGACAGGCAAAGAGAGGCCCCCTGATCGTATGAGCCCATGGGTGAATAGTCCTCCTCGGGATAACACTCCAGCTCATCTGGAGACAGGTCGGGATAATCCGTTTCTGGAGTGGGTGGCTGGAGAGAAGAGATAGTTCAAGATCTTGTGCCCAACCAAGAGATCTGCATCCCTGTGTTACTCACCCAGGTGGGGGCTGCCCCATCTCCATCAATTCCATTCCCATCTCTGTCTCCATTCCCATCTCCATCTCAATCCTGTCTCAACTCCATTCCCATTCCTGTTTCCATCTCCATCTCAGTCCCAGTATATCCGTTCCCATCTCCATGCTCATCTGCACCTTCATTCCCATCCCTGTCTCCCATCTCCAACTTCATCCCTGTCTCCATCTCCATCCCAGCCCTGTTTCCATCTCCATTCCCCTCCCTTTCTACATCCCTCTATCTATTCCCATCTCCATCTTCGTTTCCATATTCATCTCCTTTGCATCTCCCATCCTTTCTCAATCTTTAGCTCTGCCTCCATTTTCATCCCATCCCTGTTTCCATCTGCATTCTCCTTTCCTACACCCCTGTATCCATACCCATGTGTATTTTCATCCCTCTTCATCTCCATTCCCATCTGTCTCCATCTGTTTCCATCTCCATCTCCTACACTTTTCTCAATCCCAATCTCTGTCTCCATTTTCATCCCATCCCTTTTTCATCTCCATTCCCATCCCTGCCTCCATTCCCATCCCAAGCCCATCCCCGAGCCTCGCCGGGTGCTCACCCTCTGCTCCATGGGACCGTACCACGTCCCCCCAGGGTACATCTCCTGGCGGCTGCCTGTGTCTCTCGCAGTGGGGGGGTCCCACGACGTCTCACCTGTCACCGAATTATAGAAAAAAGTCTGTCCGCTTCCTTCATCCACGTGCTGTTCCCACTCGGGAAGCTCCGGGCTGTGTGCGAGTGAGGAGGTGGGAGAGGCGGCAGGACTCACTCCATCGGCCGCCTGCCCGAAGGGACAATCCCACGTGGTCTCACCCGTCACTGGGTTATAATAAAACAAATGTCCACTGTCCGTGTCTGTGTGGGTTTCCCAGTCCGATACGGAGCCTCCAGGCTCCTCTGGGGCCGAGCTGGCAGCGCTGGCCTCTTCCCGCAGCTCCTGGATATTGAGGTAGATGGGATCAGGTGTTTCCTCTGACTCCTTGTGTACCTGGGGGAACACAGATGTGTCACTACTGCAGCTGGGATGGCATTCCTGGGATGTCCCCAGTGTGGTGTCCGAGAGGCCAATGGGTGAGGTGCTGAGGAGCTGGGTCCTGCCCTGGCTGCTGGGTCACCCCCTGCCCGGGCCCCCAAAAGTGTGGGGCAAGAGGTGCCAGTAATGGGGTGTAGGAGGCCAGGAGATGGAGAGGGGCACCCACAGCACCCAGAGTGAGGCAGGGGGCACACACTTACATAGAGATGAGCACATAGAGGGCCATCGAGGTCCCCAGTGCTAGCACCTGTGTCACTGCTGCCTGTGTCACCTGCTGATGGCAGGACCCTCACAACCAGCACCACATCACTGGCACCTACATGACCCACTGCGTGCAGCACCTGCACCACTGGTACCTATGTCACATCCGTACCTGCATTGTCAGCACCCACATCATCAACACCTGTGTCCCTGGTACCTACTCATGCAGCACCTGCATCACTGGTACCTGCATCACCCCCTGGATTCAGCACCCACATCACTGGTACCTGCATCACCTGCTCTGTGCACCACCCACATCACTGGTACCTGCAACTGGATCTCCTGGATACAGCACCCACATCACTGGCACCCAAACCATGAACACCCACAACCTCTGCACTGGTATCTGCGGTCCCAACACCTCCAACTTGCTCATCCCCTGCATCCTCAGCCTCCGATCCCACCTCTCCAGCAACAGCACCCCAAAACTCACACCCATCTCACCCACGCTTGCACCCCAGCACCCTCATCACCTGCACCCTGGAACACTTCCAGCACCCATAGCCCCGGCCTCCCACCCAGAGCCGGATGCTGAACCAGACAGTCCTATCACCACATCCCAAAATAGCATACCCAGCACCAGCCTGGCTGACCCCCACCCGTGGGGATGCTTGGGGCAGGGGGATGTGTCCCCTGGGACCAGGAGGCTGCCGCCAGTGGGGAACCCCCTCTTGTCACCCTTTGATCTCCCCAGTTTTACAGCCTGAGTCTCTCACTAATGGCTGTGGGGACAAAGGTCCCAACTCCAGCCTTGCCTGTCACCCTGAGGGAGGTGACAAGGGGTGCACTGTCCTTGGAGACACTCTGGATCAGAGTGGAACAGCAGATCGATAACACCCCTCATCCTCTCCCCATTACCCCATGACCCCCCCACCATGGTGAGCAGGGCCAGAAAACACTGAGAGGTCTGCCTTCCTCTTGGGGATGAGGGACATGGGGGTGGCAATGGGGGATCCCTGGCACGGAGCCCCCCCAGCACCTCTCTCTCCCCCATGGGTCCATCCCTGGGAGTTTCTCACCCCCGGGGGGTGGCTGGGTGCCCCTCCCTCCTTTAGAATGGGCATTGCGGCATCTTCCAGTGCCCATAAACCCTCAGGGAAATCCAAGGGGAAGCCTGGCGAGGGACAACCCCAAAACACCCCCATCCCCCAGCTGGGTGTACCCTTGGGTGCTGCCTACCTTCCCCAAGTGCAGCAGCTGCAATGCCCTGCTCCAGGCCGGCTGTGGGCCCCCCTGCGCCCGGTCACCCATCGCGGTGACACTAGGGCAGCGCTGGGGGCACCAGGGTGGGGACAGCCGTGGGGACACTGTGAGGCTCTGGTAACACCACTGGCACCCTGAGCCGGGCCCTGCACCCACCGCGCTTCCTGCCGGGGTCGGGGAGCGGAAGAGACGCCCAAGGCGGAACTGGCTTCTCTTAGGGTTGTTGTCACCCGTCACCCACAACCTGCCACTCGTCATCCGCTCCAGCAAAGCCAAGGCCAATCGAGTAGGAATTACTTCAGGACGATGCTGAGCAGGAATTGTACTGGGATGATCCCCCCAAATTTCGGGTGGCCCATTTTGTGTCACACTGCTCCACCAGAAGCTGATCTGCAGCTGCTATGTCCCCACACCACCGGGATCATCCCATCCCACGGGTGGGGGGTGCAGACGGTGGTAGGACTGAGGCCACCATGGTCCTGCCATGCCCAGTGCCGGATAGTTTTGGCACTGGCTGGATTTGGGCAGGGAAGGGGAATGCTCCCGTGGTGGCACTAAGGCTGGGGACTATGCTGGATCACCCCTAGAAGGGGGTCGGTGACTTTGGTTGTGCAAAGGGCAAAGCTGGGGGCACAAGGTGTAAAATGGGGTGAAAATGAGGTGAAAATGGGGTGTAAAACACAGCCCCCCACCACCAATACCTCATTTCCTCTAGCAACTCCCCCAGGTGGCACAATCCCTCTAGCTCCCCCTTGAAGTGGGGAACACCCAGGCCTGGGGTGCTCCAGGTGCCTGGGGTTACTCCAAAGTGAGGTGCTCAGGGACAAGTGAGGAGGGGACAAGGTCACGGGCCCCACCCCTCTGCATACCCCAGACCGCGTTGGTGAGCAGCCGTGGGGGGAGTCCCCCACCTTGGGTGCCCCCCTCGGAGAGGTGCAGCCCAGGGGGTGCTGGGCAGAGCCCTTTGCTACTTACTGGTGTGGGGCCAGCGTGGGTTTGGGGTGTCCGGGCGCTGGCCTGTGCCGGGGTGCACCCAGCACCCACCTCGGTCAATGGGTGCTGCGCCCAGGTGAGGCTCCCGCCCCGGCAGGGAGGAGCTGCCGCGCTTCCCTGTTAACCCCTTTCTGCCTCCTCTCATCCCGGAATGCTCCAGGAACCTCAGAGGGACACTCCAAAGCCCCTGGGTGACACCAAGCCCCCCATCCCAGGGACTACTGGGTTCTGCAGAGTGGGAGGCTGGGAGAGCCCAGGAGTGCCCATGACGGTGGGGGAACTGAGGCAGGGGCCAGGGGGCTGAGAGTGGAGGGGTCACTCACACTCTCGAAATGGTTAATTCTGGCAAACCCCTATGGTGGGGTCACCTGCAGATTTGTCAATGGGGTCAGCTCGGTGGGAAGACGTGGGGGGGTCCCACCAGTGGCTGCGGTGCTGGGATGTCACCCCACTCTGGGCTGGGGGTCACAGCGTCATGGAGTGGGAACCCAGCCACTGAACCAGCCGAGGGGCCCAGGCTCAACATCCCTACCCACTAACCCACTCCCAGCGCAGCTTTTGGGGACAGCAGTGGGGATGTCACCGTACCTGAGAGGTGGGGCCGGCCCCCGGCCACCTCCTGGCCATGTCCTTATCCTTGCCGGAGGCGCAGAGGGTCTCGGAGCGGCTCTTCCCGAGCGGCCGAGCGTGTCCTGGGGTGTTCCCCCGTGCCCCCATGGCAGCGGCACTGCGTGGTGCTGCTGTCACCCGCGCCAGGTCGTCCAGGGAGTGAGAAGGTCTCACAGGCTCAGCAGAGTGCGGGGTCAGCCCCGGGAGGACCCGAAAAGAGCTGAGTGATGGCGGTGCGTCCCTCCTGGGCTCCGAGACCCTCTGGAGCACCGAGTCCCTCCTGGGCTCCGAATCCCTCCTGGGCATCGAGTCCTTCCTGGGCTCCGAGACCCTCTGGAGCACCGAGTCCCTCCTGGGCACCGAGTCCCTCTCGGGCACCGTGTCCGTGCGGGGCACGGGGCACTCTCCTGCCGGCTCCTCCAGCTCGGCGGCGCCGATGAACCGATACTCGTACGCTGGCGGGGGCTGAGGGACGAGCGTGGCCGGTTCTGTCGCAGCATGTCCCGATGGAGGGGGGTCAAGCGGGGCTGGGGCGGCGATGGGCGGCAGCTCCTTGACGTACTGGGCCGGGATGTAGAAGGGTCGGGCGTCCCCGCTCCTGCGGACGTGCCACCAGTGAGGGTTGGTGCGTTTGAGCAGGACATAGCGCTCGTTGGGTTTGATGGAGACCAAGGTGCCGTCCTTGGCGCGGTACTCGAAGCCGTACTCCACCAGCACCAGCGCCTCCTCCGCCGGCTCCGCCGCCTCCATGGCCTCCCCGCGACTCCGCCTGCGGGACACGGGGCAAGCAAAGCCTGAAGGCAGCGAACCAAGCCCTCCTGGGCTGAGAACCCCGCAACTCAGCTCGCTCGGGGTCCCCCCTGAGCTGCAGCCCTAGCGGCCGCTCCGCAAACCGCCCGAACCTGCTGGAACAGTCCTGGGGTCACCGCCACTATCCTTCCTACCATGCCCGAGACCCCAAAGCCACTGAGCTCCCGAAGCCCCCCGACGCCCCGGTCCCCGAGTCCCCAGAGCCCCCTGAGCCCCGCTCTCACCCGCGGCCGGCGCTGGGGCTGGTGCGCGCCCGCGGTGCCGCTCGTGCTCGCGTCGGGCCGGTCCCGACTCGCCCGGTTTCCGCCGCCGCCTCGACGAGAGACGGGGCCGGGCTCCGCGGCGGGTTGGGGTGGGTGCCCGGCCCCCGGCTGGGGTGCTGGGGAACGTTTCCTCTCCGCGGCGGGCGGGACGGGACGGTGGCGGAGGGGACCCGCTGCCGCCCGACGAGGAAACGGCTCCTCGGGAGGTTCCTGCCGCAGGAAGGGCCCAGCCCGCGGCTCAGCCGGGATCTGTGCTGCTGCCGGATCTGGCACGGCTTCCCTGGGCAGTGGGATGGGGACCTCATTAGGGGGGCCCCGTGGAAGCTGCCCTGCCTTGGTTTTTGTCCCCACGCACCCCAGGGAGTTCTGCTGTGTTGGTGGACACATCCCAAGTCCTTCCAGAACATGAGTGGTGGCGAAAACAACAGTGAGAAAGGCTGACACCAGTGGGGAGTAGCTGGGAAGGAAAATGGGGCAGGGACCCCCCCAACCACTTGCCCAAGCGAAACCCTGGAGGATGGAGGATGGGCAAGAAGGATGGGGAATGGGCAGGGAGGATGGAGGGCAGAGGACAAGGGACAGGCAGCATCCCCATTCCCAACCCTCTTCCCACAGACACAGTGTCAGGTTCAAACTGTGATGAGGTCCCACTGTGGAGAAGCAAACTCAGAAATCGCTTCACTTGTTGTTAAATAGACTTTTAATTATTCTTGCGTGGGGAGGGGTTAAAAGAAAATAAAATTTCTCCCGAGGATGAGCAGCAGTAAGCAGGGAGGAGTGGGCCAGCTCTCCCCAGCTCTTCCTGGAGGCCACGGCCCTGGCTGGGCTCTCTGAGCGGGAGATGCTCGGGCACCCACGGTCCCCCTGGGGAGTGCAGGTCCCTAAAGGCACAAGTGTCACTTTGTCCCCTCCCTGCGTGGGTCCACCACCCAGAGCAGCCCAGTTGTGCAAAACCACCATGTAAAAAAATACCAGTTTTCAGTATCCTAAAAAACTAGAGCTTTGATCAATGTCAGTTCTCCACACCCTTGACTGGAATTCTGAGATGACACCCTGAAGAGCCGCTGGGTTCCACTGGGAGGGGACATTGGCACCAGGAGGGTGACAGGGAACAGCACCTGGTTAGTGTGAAGGAGGATGGATTTTTCCAGCCCCATTCTTTAGCCCTGGGTGGGCAGAAGGTCCCTCTGTGGGGCAGGAGCACCCACCCCACATTGTCCCTATCCCCAGGGCAGGGCCAGGTGCAGGATGAGCTCTCAGGCAGGGAGGGGGGCTCTGCTCTGTCCCTCCCGCCATCCCCATCCTGAGGGCAGTGTCGAGGTCAGTGCCAGGCTACAGGCTGGGCTCCGTGCTGGCCTCCAGCCGCCGCTGGTACTGCTGCCGCCGCTCGCACCGTGGGCACGACAGGGCTCGGGCATGGCAGTCTCGGTGGAAGACGGTTTTGCATTCACTGCACCTGGGAAAAGAAGGAAAAAACCAAACCCACTGTGTTGATATGTCAGAGCTAAGACCAAACTTCCCCCACTGATGCAGGGGACACTTCCCTGTCCTGGTGTGTTTCGAGCACTTGCTGAGCAGAGCTGCAGCCCTGGCTCAGTAAGCCTTGAGCGCAGGAGCAGCAGCTGCTCGGGTGGAACCCCAGAGCAACTCCTCATCCACCCCAGCAGCTCTGAGTGCAGCAGCTCGGCCGGAAGGAGTGTGGTGGGTGCTGCCAGTGTGTGAGAGAGAGAGGAGTGAGGTTTGAGCTGAGGTTTGTGCCCTGCTCTCCCAGCACCGAGTGCAGCTTTGAGGGTGTAACAACACCCTGCGACACCAAACCCTGGACATTGACCCTGGTGACACTGATCCCTTGAAAGCAATCTCGTGATACCAACTCCTGACATGATCCCTCATCACCAACCCCTGTGACAGCATCGCTATTAGGAACCCTCTGCTTGCCGTGACTGGGGTGGGAGATGCCCACCCTGACAGCAGGACCTGCATGTGGCAGGGAGACTGTGGGGATGGTGAAGCTGCAGGGAAGGGACAGGCAGCCAGGAGGGAGCTGCCCCTTAGCAGGTGGCTTTGTGGAGGTGTCAGAGCTCCCTGATCTGCCTCAGCAGCAGCAGGAATGTGACACCCGGCGAAGGACCGCAGTTCGCGCAGGGGTTTCACTGCTCAGTCACTAGAAGAAACGTCCCTGCTATAAGGGCTTAGGTCAATTTTTGGGCTGTGAACCCCAACTCATCAGTGGCAGTAAAATGTGGCTCAGCCACATGCCAGCGGGGCAGTGGGATTTACCTTTACTGTGTAAATACCTGGTGCACAATCCATGTGTGAACAGCACAAAACACCTTAATGCCCTAAAGGATGTGTGGGACAGAGGCGGAGAAACACCTGTCAGTGCCAGTAAAGGGACCACAGCATCACAGCTGGGGCCAAATCCTGCTCCAGAGAGGAGCTGCAAACCATGAGGGACTCGGGACAGGGAAAGGCTTGTGCATGGACAGGCAGGACTTGGGGTGGAAAAAACGCATTTCCCTGGTGGAACACATCCACGTGGCCTCTCTGGATCAGCAGCGGTAGCAGCTGCTCCCCATTTGTGGGGGTATTTGGGAAGCCGGGTTTCACCCGGTGTGGTTCTCAGTGAGAAGTGGCATCTCCTGCCTCCACCTCCCCCGAGCTGTCGGAGCAGGAGAGGGTCCTGCGCTGGCGGGATCATTGTTTGAGGCGTTGCAGACAAATCCTGCAGCGAGTGCCGGTGTGACCCAGCGGCCCCGGGGCGGGCAGTGGAGCAGGAAGCTGCGTTTAACTCTCCGAGCATGTCGGCTGAGCCGCTTTCCTACTGCACAACCTCCTCCGTCAGGGTGAGAAAGAAAGACGTCAACAAACTTCAGAGCTCGGCTGCACGGGACACGAGACCTCCGGCCGGCCGCCAGCCAGCTCAGCCCTGCGTGCCAGCACTTTCCAGAGCCCGGCTGCTCTTTTTCCAGGGAAAATCGGTCCCCTGGGGATGTTGTTGTCCTCGATAACGAGCTCAGTGCTGTCCCTGTAGCAGGGAGGGGAGTGAGCAGCGCTGCTCCTCCTCCACGGAAATACTCGCAGCCCTGGAACACATGGAGCACCCACGGATCCCGGTATCCTCGGTATTTTCTGCAGGTTCTGGGTGTTGCCGCTCACTTTTAGGGATTGCCAGGCAAAAAGAGGCCATGCAGCCCATGAGCCTGTGAAGTGTCTCTGCCAGCATTGTGCTCAATGCCAAAAAGGCTAAGACAGCACAAAAGGAAACGGCCTCAAGTTGCCTCAGGGGAGGTTTAGGTTGGATATGATGGAAAATTTCTAAACTGAAAGAGTTGTCCAACTCTGGCAGAGGCTGCCCAGGCAAGTGGTGTGGAGTCCCCATCCCTGCAGGGATTTAAAAGCTGTGTCAATGTAGCACCTGCAGACATGGCTCAGTGGTGGCCTTGGCAAAGCTGGGGGAACTGGACTTGATGTTCTTACACGACTTTTCTAACCTGAATGATTCCATGATTCTATGACATAACCATGGAGATGTGGATGTCTCCACCTACAATGGAGCAGGCTCTGGGCTGGAAGGGTTTGACTTCTTCAGCAAACCCTGATGGTGGTGGGGCTAAGAGTTCCCCTCTAGAACCATCCCCATCCTGATTCCAACTGCTGTCCAGCTGCTGCACTCCAACCTACAGCTGACCCCACTGCAGGACAGGTCCCTCTGCCTGTGAGAGATGGAAGCTATGTGGGCAGGGGAAAACCCCAGTGAGAGCCAGTATCACCCCTCTCCTACTGGGAACATCCTCGGCCTCTCCCAGCACATCCCACAGTGCTGTCCCCCATCCATCTCTGCTCCAAGAGAAGCTGTAGCTGCACCATTGCTGGAAGTGCCCAAGGCCAGGCTGGACAGGCCTTGGAAGGTGTCTCTGCCCATGGAAGGGGGCAGCACTGGATGGGCTTTAAGGTCCCTCCAACCCAAACCATTTTAGCATTCTATGAAATGTGTCCATGTGCCTGTCCTTCCTTCCGTGGCTGTAGACGAATGTAGGACAGTCCCACTGCTGCTTCCCCCCTTCCCTCCTGCAGCCCCTGCAAGGGGTCAAGTGACCCTGAGTGGAAGAGGCACTGGCCAGGTGAGCAAGACAGGGACATGCAGAACCTTCCTCCTCCTCCCTCCAGCCCCTTGGCTGTCCTAGCACCCAGTAAGGCCTTTGATGGCTGACAGCAAGGTGCTGGTGGCTCTGCATCTTCAGTCTTCAAAGCCACCTCTCTTGGTGACATCTTGGCTCTGTCAGGATGATCTGCTCCTGCCTCAAACAGCCTGGATTTGGTTTGGAGCATCCTGGAGCTGAGAGGTTCCATGAGGACACGGGCATTAGGCTGTGGGCATGGTGAGGATGAGTTCCACAATGATGGGGGAACCACAAGGATGGCGACATGGGCACAATGAGGAGGCAGCTCCCATGACGAAATGGGCACCACAATATGGTTCTCATGGCTGAGGACATGGGAACCACAAGGTCGTGGGCATCATGAGAATGCACAACCACCTCAGATCCATTTCCAATTCCCCACATGCCTTGGAAGTGGGGTCTGTTCACAGACCCTGAGCAGAACTTAGGGGTTGGCTGGGGCTCCTGGAGTAAGCCCAGCTGTGCTCCTGGGTGTCCTGGCTGCAGTGGGATGGGGCAGGGGTGGCACTCACCTGGTGGTAGTGTCAAACTCGAAGGGGAAGATGATGTCACTGCTGTTGCAGATCTGGCAGATGAAGCCCCGCTGGGTGCACAGGTCGCAGCTGTAGACGTGGTGGGATGCAAACTGCAGCAGCGACTGCAGGAAGGTCTCGAAGACGCCGTCGGCGATCTGGGGAACACAGGGGTCAGCGCTCCTGGAGCTCGGCCCCAGCGGGGTTTGCTGTGTCACACCCATGCTTTGGGCTCCACCTGAAGGCAGGGCTGTCCTCCAAACAACCCCCACCCCACATACCTGGGGTGCAATGGGACGCTGGACTGCTGAAAGCAGCACCCACAACCTGCCAGGATGGGGCTCCTGGCTTGGGAATTACTGAAAAACCCAACTGTTAGGAATGTCCTGCTGAAGGACCAGCATGTGGCATCTCCACAGACACCGGGATGCTTTCACCTGGAAAACCCCAACAACTGGGCCGGGGGCTTGGAGCAATCTGATCTAGTGGGAGGTGGAACTGGATAGCAGAGGGTGGGACTGGGTGATCTTTGGGTTTTCCAACCTAAACCAATCTGTGATTCTATGACCATGCACAGCTCTCACCTGCCTCAGATCAGCCACGCTGTATTTGTGGGGACACTCCAGGAGGTAATGCCTGTGATCAAGTCTGCAAAGAAGCATAGAGAGGAAGGGCATAGATGGTCTCCACTGCACCTCCAACAGCTTTGGAGCAAGGATGAGCCTGGATGAAGCAGCCTCTTGAAGTGAATCACTGCAGAGCCCATTTTCACATCCCAAATCCTGCCACTGGAAATCATGTGAGAGCATTTCAAAGGGGGGGAAAAAAGAAAATAAATATCTCATCTATTTTGCCAGGTGTTTCCTGTCCAGCCAGAAGCTCCCCAGCCAGGAAGGTGTTTCCTGAGTCATAGCTCATTGTGCTGACCCAGCCAAGAGACGGATAACTCCTTAGAGCAGATGATATGGAGGGAAAAAACAGCCTGAGCCTTGGCAGCACCGCTCTCTGCTCCCATGGTGAGTGATGAGTGAGGAGGGGGGACCAGGAGACCACCAGGGTGCCAAGAGAGGGGAATGTCAACCCGGGAGGGCTCTCACCGCTTGCTGATCTCCTTTAGGGCACCACTGCGACACATGATGAGATAATCCCCCAGCAGCTTCAGCTGCTCCCGGATGCGCAGGATCCGGCCCATCCTCTCCACGTGCTCATAGAGGCTCTCGTTGACCAGCTTCAGATCGATCAGCGGCTGGTTTCGGATCTGTGTGAGGAACTTCAGGGCCTGCTTGCACACCTGGGGCATAAAGAGAGGGGACAGGTGGACACAAGACCACAGAGCAGCCCCAGAGCTTGGAGGGAGGTTTGGAGCAGGCACCTGCAGCCCAGAGAATGCCCAGATGGACCTTCAGGAAGCAGATGCTGGAGTGTTTCCCTGCTCCCTGCACGGCCCCAGCCCAGGACTCACCCCTCGCTTGGTCAGGTCCCAGTTGTGGATGAGGCGGGAGGGGATCACGGTCTCCTCATCCCGGTGGCAGCTGTCACAGTAGTAGAGCCCGGAGAAGGCGCAGAGCTTGGGCCTGGCGAAGGAGAAGCCGATCTGGCGGGAGCAGCCTGCGGGAGCAGGGTGTGAGAGGGGACTGTGCTGCCCACAGCCTCTGCCCACCACTGCTGGCATGGGGGAGAAACTTCTGGCAGCATGGCATTGAACAATGAAGTTTGGGGAAAGGGTAGAGACCAGCTAAAGCACCTGTAGGACATTTAGTGTGAGGCCTCCAGCCCCCTCCTCATGGATTTAAGCCTATGATGGTTCAACAGCTGCTGCTTCACTTTTTCTCCATAAAAAGGAGGTTGAACTATCTGAGAATCCATTTTTATCCATCAAGGTTTGGGTTTTTTCAATAGAAAAAGTGAACTCTGGCAACATCCCAGTGGTTTAGGGAAGAACTTAAATCCCTCTTGCTGTCCCATCATCTCCACCAGTAGCTTTGCACTATTTTGCCTTCACTCAGTCCTTTCCTTTTCTGCTGCTGTCACAGGGTATGAAAACCTGATCTGTAAGGGATGAGATCAGGATGGATTAACCTCAAAACACCTTTATTATACCAATGGGGAACTCATCTTGGCTTCACTACCCCATAACATTGCATTCTGGAGTAGCTGGAGCTCATCCCCCCAAAATATTCATGGAGATCACGTGTTGCTTTCTGAATTAATAAGAAAAACCAGCCTTTATTGCTCATTACTCTGAGATGGAAGGGAACATATTGGGTGTCAGGCTGGGAGGGGGTTGAAAGCAGGGCAGGCAGATCCCTAAAGAAAACCTACACAGAAAATTGGGAATTTGTTTTTTTGGCTCGTGGCTTCCAGCTGTGGGGAGGTGGAAGATGCAGGACAGGGCCTGGAAGGGAAGGCAGAGACCAAATAGACCAGAAAAAAATCATATAAAAAAGGAGAGAGATTAAAAGAAAAAACCAACCTGCTGGAGGGTACAAGAAATATAATTGAAGCAGGAGAGAAATCTGAAACTTAATTAACTCAGCAAGGTAAAGAGCAAATTACAGCTCCCATGGAGGTCAGTGGAGGTGCCACCAGAATCTCCCCGCGTGCCGACAGGTGTCAGGGGAAGGATAAATGATTGTTTTGCAAAATCAGCCCGTCACACCCATGGCAATCCCTGCTCCTGTGCTGCCTTACAGGAAAAACTGCTCCAGATTGCACTTTCCCCACAGGCTGGGGCCTCAAAATGCCCACGAAGAGAGTCCTGAGCTTCCTGATCCACCTAAGGTTGCTTCAACCCCAGTTTCCCTCTGTCTGTACCAAAAGCATCTTAAATGGGAGCCCAGTAACATCCCAGTTGGACTAGGCTGGGATCAGGACTCAGCATGGGGGGCTCACCCTGTGCCCATAGGACACCAAAGGTTTTCCTCACTGGGGACATGGAGCCCCACCAAGGGGATCTTGTGCTGCTGGGATTCCTGGGAAAACAGAGAAGCTGCAGCTGCCCCATCCCTGGGGGTGTCCAAGACCAGCTTGGTCAGAGATTGGAGCACCCTGGGATAGTGGAAGGTGTCCCTGTCCTTGGCAGGGAGTGGCACTGGATGGGCTTTAGGGTCCTTCCAACCCAAACAATTCCACGGTTCTGTACCTGCACAGATGAAGCTCTGTGAGTCCAGGCCCTTCTCCATGGGGATGGCCACGAGGTACTGCAACAAGAAGCCATTTTCCTTCACAATGTTCTTCAGGACGACCTGGGAGTGCCCATCCAAGCTGCCCCCCAGGGTCAGCGCCTCCTCGGCACTCTCCAGGTAGGACATGAGCACCTCTCGGACCAGCTCCCGCCACGAGGCCGCCTCCTCTGCATTCTCAGCCTGCAGCTTCAGCACAGCCTTGGAGGTGATCACCTTGAAGAAGGAGGGTCCCCCCAGGCTCGTGTCTGGAAGGATGTCCTGGATGGTCTCTATGCCATAACTGTTGCTTAAAATTTTGTCATTGTTTCTGATTTTAAAGCACTTCAGAGTTTCTAGAGACAGGGAAAAAATAAACGGGACCCAGGTTTTGTCCACATCCATGTACAGAACAGCCTCTTTGATGGCATCCAGCTCTGCTTCTGGAGCTGGAGTCCAGTCCAAGCTGTTCCCAGGCCCGTCACTGTACTGGAGAGCACTGGAATCGCCCTGAGCAGGCTGGGCTTCGCCTCCATTCTCGGAATACTCCAGAGTCTCCCAGTCCTCCTCCTCCAGCTGCGGCCGGCACTTGCGCAGTGCCTCACGGATCCTGTCCAGCCAGTCCTCGGCCTCATCCCGGGAAGGGGCTCGGAGGAAGAGCTTTTTCCCCAGGAAAACCAGCTCGAAGCGGCCGTCGGAGTGGGTCAGCGCCAGGGACTCGCAGCGCAGCAGGGAGTAGGTCTCCACACAGATCCGGTCCTCGTGGTCCAGGAAGAGCCGCAGCTCCAGTGGGGACAGCTCACAGGAGAACTCCTTCCAAATCCCCATGGCTCCTCGCCGCTCCAGGGTGCCCAGCTTCAGCAGCCCACGGAAAGGGTTGGAAAGACCTGGGGCAAGAGATAGCTCAGTTTAAGTCAGAGAGGGGAAGCTAGTGGGGAGAGGAAAGCCAAGAGGGGCTCAAAGCAAGCACCCAGAGGCACAGCAGAGGTGAGAGCCAGTATTGATACATGGTGGACTGGGGCAGGAGCTGACAGAACCTCGGTCTCCATCACCGTCCCCCTGCATTTGGGTTTTGAGGCTGGGAACAAGTAAAGGTGTCCCCCAGGCTGGACAGATCCTCTCTCACTGAAATGCTTCCCACCAGACCTTCCCTGGGCTCAGCAATGCCTTGGGAAGCTACTCCAGTGTCTCCTGTAGCTCCCAGTGCTGCCATCAGCTCACACCAGCCAATGGCTCTCTCCAGCAGCCCATCCCCACCTGGAGCAGCCCCCAAGCGCAAGGGCAGCAGGAGGCAGCATGTACCCATCTGTCTGCGGTGCACCACGCTGAAGCCCTTCTGCTCCCGCTCTGGGGACATTTTGGGCTTCCCAGTGTCCGACGATGGCACTGAGAGCCTCTCCAAGTCCAGAGCACTGATGAGTCCCGGGGCTGGCTCCTTGCTGTCCCCCTCTGGCCCGAAGCCATTGGTGTCGGCCGTGCTCCTGCTGCTCTCCCCCGGGGAAGGTCTGTAGAAATCATCTTCTGAAATCCAGCTCTTCTGTTAAGAAATATTATGAATTATTAAGCTCATCAAACATCTGTGCCTCTCAAACACACACATCCACAGCAACCCCTCCTCAGGGGCTGCTCCTGCACAGTCCAAATCCCAGGCACTGATGTGTGGATTTAATGGAATGTGTCCCTGCTCATGGCAGGAGGCTGGAAATGAGATGAATTTTAAGGCTCCCTCCTCCCCAGACCATTCCACGACTGACTGCTTTTCTGGCCATTCTCAGGTGGATGGCTCCTCTGCTCCCTCCAATCAGAGAATGATTCAAGGAACTGTGTCAACAGCTGGAAAATACTGGGACTGTATTCTGGTCAGATAAAAAAGTCCAAAATTAATCTGTTCTCTCCCCCCAAAAACACTGTGGAACGAGAGCACATTCCCTGCAGTGACCACAGGTCCATGGAGTTTTACTGATGGGTGTGAAAATCCAGCCCTGCCATGGAAGGCCACAAGCTGCAGCAGCAGCACCAGGAAGAACAGAGATGGAGAGAGGCACAGAGATATCCGGGGTGAAATAGAGACCTATGGTTAATACAGACCTATGCTGGGCTGTGCAGGGGAAAAATAAGGCAGGGAAAGCAGAAGCCTTTGTACCAGGAGGGGTTGAAAAAAATATGGCTGTAGCTTCCCCAGGAACTTTTCTGGCTACAAGAATCTCAAAATCATTAAGGGAAAAAAACGTTCGAGTCCCATCTGTGCCCAATCCCCACCTTAGCAACCAGACCAGGGCACTGGGTGCCATGTCCAGGCATTCCTTGGACGCCTCCAGGGATGGGGACTCCACTACCTCCCTGGGCACTCCCTTTCAGTGCTTGACCACCCTTTCAGTGAAGAAATTACTCCTGAAAGGAGCATGATTCTGGGACAAAGTCTCTGAGCAAACGCCAGGAAGAAAAAGCCACCCAGCTCAGTGCCCTGGCACAAGGAAGCAGCTTTCCTAGACCCTTCCGGAGCTGCATCCCAACAGGAATGTCCTTTCAACTCCCCTTCGAAGCCTTACAAGGGCCTTTCATTTTGAATAATAACTGAAGTGACAGCAGAAGAGCTGTCACCACCCTGCGGGGAGGATCACGGGTGGCGGCTCCTGCATTACTCCTGGGGCAGGAACGCAGGTTGCTCCATGAGTCATGGAGAGCAGAGGGAATTTCCTGTTGACACAGTATGTTATACATAGATTAGGTCAAACTGGCTCTGGGCCACGAGGAAGCAGCGGAAATGGGATAAGCGGGAGGGAACTGAGAGGAGCAGAGAGCAAAAGGAGAAATGGTCTGGGGGGTGTGAGGTATATCCTACCCTCACCAGCATGGGAAGGATGGGAACCAGCATGGAAACAATGGGAACCAGGATGGAACAGTCAGTAACAAATTAGACAGAGGACAGGGCTGTTCAAAGAATTTCCTAAAAGCAGAAGCCAGTGGATGTGGATCAGCCCCTGGTAGCAGCAGGGGAAATCCGCTGCTGCTCAACACCAGCACCCGGGAATGCCATCCCACTCTGGGAACAGATGTGCTGCAGGAGGATTTTCCCATTGGGAAACCAGTTTGTTTCTTGTCCAGTCAACCCTTTTCCCTCCTCTTAGGTGGATCATAAATGAAAAGTCCCCATGAGAACCTCGTTTTATCGCTTGCACACAGCCCACAGTCAGATTTGCATGAGAGCTCACCCCTCTCCAGATATCCCTAACAAACCCAAAACTTCCTGCTGCAGCTGCTCCTGAGAGGGATGACTGACAGGCCAGGCAGAGCTACAAAAGCTTTGGTGCCTCTTTCACCAGGGAATAGAGACTTTGAACTAGTTTCTCCTGAAGCAGCTGCATGGCCACAGCTCCATGGGGTGGGAATCATCACTGATAACCAAGTGGGAGCAGCATGGAAGATGGGAGTTTGGAGAAATCTATACATTGAAGTGTCCAAGGCCAGGTTAGTTGGGGCTTGGAGCAACCTGGTCTAGCAGAAGGTGTCCCTGCCAATAGCAGGGGCTGGAACTAGATGAATTTTAAGGTCCCTTCCAACACAAACCATTCTGAGATTCCCTGATTCTAGAAAAGCAGTGCCTATTTGAGCTGTCCCTAGTTTTATTTCCCTTTACCACTGGGTACAAACCCAAGGAGATGGGAAGGGAGGGAGCTGTAGCACCTACCGGACACCCCAGCAGGGGGGAGAGCAGGTGCTGGGCTGTGGGGCTGTGGACAGCCTGGCTCCCCTCGCTGTCACCGCTCTCTGCTCTGCCCGGACCATCCCGAGGGGCCGGAATTCCGGACGTGCTGCTGGAATCTCCATCCCCACGGCCGAGGGGTGTGGGATCTCCTGTCCAAGCAGAGATGTCAGTGCCGGGGAGAGGCTCCTGGTGTGTTCCATGGGTCGGTGCCAGGCGGGCGGGCGATACTGGGGGAGGCCGGGGAGAGCAATCCAGCACGGTGGGGAGCAGCTGTCCCTCCGGGGCATCCGGGCTTGGCCTGGCTTTGCTAAACTCAGACAACACCCTTGAAGTAGAAAAGTGATTGGTTTGAAGGCAGCTCAATAACCAAATCCAATAACTGAACCCTCTCTCCCCTCCGTTATTGCAAACTGAACCATGTAAAAAGTGTTCAGTGTCACTGCTGGCCTCTGTGAGATGGCAGCACGGTGTGGCTGGAAAATCCCAGTGATGCCAACAGAAAAATGTGAGATTTGTGCCCCACAGAGCACTGCCAGCCCCACGGCACAGAGCGGGACCCTGCCTGTGAAGGGAGGATTTCCCAATTATTTCCATTAATGGGGTTTAATTTGGTGGATGGAGGGACAGCACTGGGTGCTCCCCACAGCCCCAGCCCCATGTACAGCTCCTGGACGTGGATCCAGCCTTGGGCTATATGCCAAATTCCAACTGTTATCACTAATGAGCAATTAACAGTGGAGCCTGGCCAGAGGATCGGCTGTTCCTGTGGTCCCACTCCGCTGCCAGCCCCGGAATTAAACCAGCCCAAGATTAAAACTCAAAGAAGTGTCTCCATCACGAATTGAATCCAATCAAGGCAGGTTTTTCCAGGATCATTGGAAGATGCAAAATCCTGGAAGTAGAGAATTATGTTGTTATAGATGGGGAAGCACAGTCTACAGCTCCAACCCTTCTGAAGACTGGGAAGAGGCATCACCCTGAGGCTTGGCTCCCTCAGAGTCACACTCTAAAGGTGACAGGCAAAATATTTACAGATTACTCAGAGCTTATATAACCCTGGAAATCTTTGTGCTGGATGCTTGGCAGGAATAAATCACAAGCATGACAAACCAACAACCTTCCTCTCTGAATGATCTGCTGAAGCTGCAAATTACAACCCTTCCCTGTGAACAAACTCATTTCTTTCCCCCTGTGGAAAGCCTTGGAGCATCCCCCAGTGTACGCCAGGAAGATGTGACATTCCTGAAAACAGGGAGCAGCATTTTTTTGACGTTTCTGCCCTGGTAAAGAGGACACATACACTCTTCAGTGGCCATGAGCTCATTTTCAGTGACAGCAGGGTCTCAACAGGCCCTGCCGAGAACAAAAGCTCCTTCAACAAGGGAAAATGAGCTTGTTAGAGGCAAACAGGGAGAAAGACTTCCTGCCTATAGAGAGAAAATAACAAGAGCCCAGAGAGTGTAAAAAAATCCTTTGGAGACGAGATGTGGGGAGAGACTCACTCCTGCAGGGACCTGTCCAGGTCCTCAGCGGTGGCTGTGCCCAGGTCGGAGTCGCAGGACAGCGGCTCCTCGCCGCGCTCAGGGCTGCGGGCACAGGGCACCGGGGGGAGGCTGTCAGAGCCCAGGCTGGACGAGAGCTGGGACGAGCTCGTGGTGTTCAGGCTCAGCGAGGACGACGTGAGCTTGATCTTGCTGCTGGCTTTGCCGATGGGCAGGACGGGGGCTTGGATCTCGATCTCATCAGACCCTGAGGACTGGGAGATGGAGCCCAGTGATGCTTTCCTGCGGGGTTCAGAGGCCGAGGACATGAGGGGCTCCAGCAGCTCGGACAAGGGACACAGACCCGACAGGGACAGTGGGGTGATGGTCCACTCATTTAGAACTGCTGACTTGTAGGACAGCTCGAAGGTTAAGGATGATAAACCCTGCAAGTAGCAGAGGAGAAACTCGCACTCCTCGGTGTCCAGGAGCAGAGCTGGGGCTTGGTAGTACTCGTGCAGCCGGGTGCGGTCCTGCAGCAGAAGCTTCAGGTAGCACTCCATGAGGCCATCGTTCAGTGCCAGCCGCAGCCAGGCCCGGCAGCGCCCCACATCCGTGTTGATAAACATCAGTTGTTCCAGCTCCGAGACAATATTTCTGGGAAAAGATGAAAAAGAACAGAGCAGGAGTAAGCGGCTCCGTTTTGGTCCATCGTGGGGTACAGGAGGGCCAGAGCCTTCATCAGTCACTGCCCAATCTGCTCTGCTACAGGGAGTTCAGGAGCTGGGATAAAACCAGCTGTGGAAAATCTCTCTCCTTCATGGAAAGTGTGATTTTCCACGGAGCGAGATGGCTCCTGAATGGCCCAAACTAAATATGCTGGTAAGGACTCCAGGCAGCTCTGTGGTACCTCTGGCTGCCCCTCCTCTCTCTGACTCCCACCTATCTCCCATCCACTGCTTGCACTGGCCGAGGACGCAGAGGGAAGAATTCCTGCTGTCCTTGTGTATTTTTAGGGTTTGTGCTGGCTGAATCCTCCTTGGTGACAACCACGTCTAAATTCTCACTTCAAATTTAAAAGCGTCAAAACACAGCGAAAACTGTTGTGGCAGCCCCAAAAAACCAACCTGGCTAGGGTTGAGCTTAAGTAATCCCAAACTCCTGAATTCAGCTGTTCTTCCCTAAAATCCAACAGCGACACCACGCTCCCCAATTCCTCCCTGCTCCCAGCTCACTGCACACACCTCAAAAACCAGAGCAAAGGTTTTGTAAGACTTCTGTTCTAATCTGTCTCTCAAGACAGAAGAAAAAATCTTCAAAGAGCACAAAAATATCCCCCATAGCATGTGAAAGAGTTATTTTCAGCCGCTCTTTCATAATTCAGGAGTCGGTGATGGAGCTGGATGAGACTTTCAGAACAATTTTTGTGTAGGCTGTTATTTACTGTGTGTGAACTTGACTTAGGGAGTGGCTTAGAAAACCCCAGTAAACAGTGATCACTCAGGAGAGACCTCCTCAAAGGCTTGCTGGGACATGGGGAAACGGGGCCAACCAATCCCAGCAGATCCAGGGCAGGAGAGAGCCCAGATCCCTATGCTGTGCATAAGCAGCTGCTGCTGGAGACCAGTGTGGTCACTGAGGTTCCACCGGCACCCAGAAATAAATAAGAAAGGGGTGTGCTTTCAGTTTCAATCCTCAACTTTTTGGAGACATCAGCTCACCCCCAGCACACGCTGAGCAGAGATGTGGGGGCTCAACCCCTCTTGGCACTGCAGGGGCTTCACTCTGCTACCTCTATCTCCCAGGGTCCTGGGCAGCCCTCCAAAGCCCCATGAGAGCATCCTTCCCTGCAGATGAGGGGACTGAGCATACACATGGGGTAGAGACACATCTATCCATCGAGCCATCCTCCTTGTCCTCTGAATCTGATGGCACCAAAAGAAGGGATAAACCTGAACGTGTGAATACCTGTCAGCAGCAAGAGCCACTCACCGATGCGTGATGCTCTTCAGCAGGCCCCAAAAGACTGGCTGGGGAAGGGGGCCTCGACCCCCTGATTTCTTCCCTTTCCCCCCAGTCTCTGCCTTGATGTGCTTTGCCTTCAGCCCGTGCACAAACACAGCTTCCAGGGCGCTGCAGAGTGTGTTGGCGTTGCCGTCATCACTGGTGACCACGGTGTCTGAGCTCACGTACTGCTTCTGCAGAGCCTTGATGGCATTCACCAGCTGCTTCTTGATCAGCTGCAAGATAGGAGGTGTAGATTTGGATTATATAGGTAAAAATACTAGGAAGGATTTAATGTAAAAGAGCTCAAAACCAGTAATGCTTATCCACAGTGAAGCACCACATGACTCCTGCCTCATCCTCATCTTTTGGAGCAGCTGAACTGGTCAAGCTGGGGACTCACAGTCCTGGCATCAGGCTTATTTTGTTATAAAAATAATGATTTATGCAATGCAATTTTAGCTGGTGCTTCAGAACTGGGGTTGCCTTTAGAGTGTGCAGTGTTTCCTCTGCAGACAGGAAATGGCTTAAGGGAATGGGGAAAAAGGAATAGGTTCTCTCCAGGCTCTCTCTTGGGGGAAACACAAAGATTAAGTGTGGGTGAGAAAGGAGAAACTCCGAGGAGGGAACAGATCCCCTGAACTCGTGCAGGTCAGCCCAAGCAGCATGTGACATGGGGCACGTCAGCAGAAATCAAAGTCATCGACCTCAGCAGCTGTGCTGGGTAAACACTCAGGGGACAGGCCCCAAAACAGCAGGCTTTGGAATGACATTGGGGTTTTGCTGCTGCCCTTGGAGAGACTCAATAGGTTCTGAAGCTGGGATGTGGGAATTTTGCCTTCCAGCAGCTTTACTTCCTCTCCCACTAGTTGAAAGCAGAGAGTTTGGTGAATTTAACAATTTCACGCCAGTGGAGAAGATTTTTCCTAAAGCGGCTGAGCCTGGATATCTCAATTAATCTTATTTTAAATCAAGGTTGCATTTCTCAGCAGGTACTTGGAAAACACCGCAAATTCCTCCTCAAATTCCAATCAAACAAAATCCATGTTTCAGCACCACGCAGCGTTCCCAGCAAATGCTGAATGTTCCCTGAGCAGGGCTCTGAAGATTTTGACTCCAGCCTCTGTTGGCTGCACAAACCCATATTCAATTTCCAGCTTGGGATATTTTTTTTTCAGCATCTAAATAAGATTCTCAGCAGCTGTAGCTCAAGGACAACAGCCAAGGGAGTGTTCCTTATTTGGGGTGCTGTTTTCCAGCCTTTTCAACTGCTCCCCAGGTCTGCTGCTCCATGGGAGGAGCACTGAGGGCTGAGAAGAATAAAGAGTGCAGATGATTTTATCAGTCACACACAGATTCATCCCTGGAATGAATAAAACACTTGGGTTTAACTGCTGATGTTGAACTTTATTTGTTGAATGTGTTTAGACACCCAAAGTTGGGTGAAGAAACTCTAAATTGAGGGAGACAACACTCCATCCAGGTACCAGAACTGAGCACCTTCCCTGCCCCACATGAGGTCTTTCAAAAGCCAAGGTGGGATTTAATCCCTTATTTCATTTAATCCCCCAACCCAGACAAACCATCAAGTATCCCTTTCCAATCCCAATATAAACCTAGTCTCTATAAATCCTAATCCCAGCTGGCAGCACCCACAAGTTCTACCTGTCCCCACCACTGTGCACTCTGTCTGGAGTTGCACTGGGAGTTGTCTGGGGAGCACTAGGGAGTCTGGCTCACCTGGATGGCTTCCTTGGGGTCCTCGAGGTGGCTGGAATGCATCTCTGCTGCCTCTGCTCCCCGCGCTGCCTTCACATGTCACCTGTAGGACAAGGAGGGCATGGCTGAGCACCCAGGGGTTCCACCCCACTCATCTGCCAGGCCAAGGGCTCCTGGTGCCACCCAAAAGGGATGGATGTTGTCCTGAGGAATTCTGCAGGTGCTCATGGCCAGGACACTGTGGGATGTGAGCTGGGAGTGACTGACAGGGAAAGGTACCGTGATTCCCTGGAACAATGCCCGGGGACCAGGAGAGTTTCAGGCAAAAATAGAGCACGACCAAGAGAACAGGACAGAGTAATGAACCCCAGTGAGGGGCCTTCAGGTAGCCCCCAGGCTGGGGGAGCTGCCAGGCAGGTCTGGCCAGCAGTGCATGGCCAGGGCTGTGTCACCCGGAATGCCTAAGCCTGGAAAAGGCACCCAAAAACCAAATGGCAGTGGCATTAGGTGGCCTGGACAAGGGATGTCACCCCTCAGCAGAGCCTGGGGATAGGTGACAGCAGTTCAGCTCTCTGTCACATGCCAGAGGAGTGATGCTGCTCCAAACCCAGCCGGGACAGACCCTATCAGCACAGAGGTGTCTGGGGAGATGGGAAAGAATCATGGAATGCCAGGATGGTTTGGGTTGGAAAGGACCTTAAAGACCTCCCTTTAACTCCCTGCCATAGGCAGGGACACCTTCCACTACCCCAGGCTGCTCCAAGCCCATGCAACCTGGCCTTGGATGCTTCCAGGGATGAAGCAGCCACAGCTTCTCTGGGCACCCTGTGCCAGGGCCTCCTCGCTCTCACAGGACGAATTTCTTGCCAGTATCCAATCTGATTCTCCATTTCTAGTTTAAACCCCTTCTCCCTTGTCCTGTCACTGACTGCCCATGTAAAGTCCTTCTCCACATTTTTTAAAAGCCCCTCTAATTACTGGAAGGCTTCTGGTTCTCCATGAGGCAGATGATCCCCAGCATCTCCCCATGCAGGGGGTGCCAGGGTTGCTCTGCTGCTTTGGTGGGAGACAGAAAAAACCATTGCCTTCCTGTTATGGAAAACCCTGCAAAAAACTGATCCAAGCAGTCTGGGCAACCTGGCCAGGTCACCTGCCACTGCAGGGACAACAAGGGACCTTTGACTTCTAACTCTTGGCTTCCTGCTCTGCTACTCCCTCAGAGCCATCTAAGAAGCACAGCTGTACCTGGAGCCTCTGAGCAGAACACATGGTGCCAGAAAGACATCCATGGCACAGCTGGATCCCTCACCCAACACAGCTGGATCCCTCACCCCACACAGCAGGGCCTGGCATGAAAAGAGGTCCAAGAGCTGCTCCAGCACCTGCTACTGCTCACAGCTTCCTAAGGATATGAGAGGCTGGAGAGGAATTTATTTATAGTATCTTAGAAGGGTTTGGTTAAGGACCAGCAAGTCCCACCCCCTATCGTGGGCCGGGACACTTTCTACTATCCCAGGCTGTTCCAAGCCCCAGTGTCCAACCTGTCCTTGGACACTTCCAGGGAACCAGGGGCAGCCACAGCTGCTCTCACCAACCTCACAGGGAAGATTGACTTCCTAATATCCAATCAAATCCTCTCCTCTGTCAGTCTGAAACCATTCTACCTTGTCCTATCAAACGATTCCCTTAAGCTGGAATCACTTGCGGTCCAAATGGAGAAGGAGAGCCCAGCTGTTGGCCACAGGGTTAGATCTGCCTCCAGCAGACAACAGGCTTGGAACGCACTGACGTCTCAGATTTTATTTCCAAGCCAACACAATATCCCCAGAGCTTTCTCTGAACAGAACTGGCAGCATCGACCTGCCCCTCTCCTGCCAAGCCTGGGCAGAACCAGGTTTGCTGAGCAGCTCCTACATGGCCACAGCCGGTCCTGAAGGCAGCACTGTCCAAATCAGGAACACTTTAAACCCAGAGTGGCCCAAATCTGCAGTGCCCCAAACCCAGAGCAGCTCAAGTCTGCAGCAGCCCAAATCCAGACATCACAGACCTGGAACATTCCAGACCCAGAGCATTCTGTGCAGGAACCCCAGCAGCTGGCCCTGCTGAGAGCAGGACAAGAACTCTTTAGGGCCAAACCCAGGACAGATGCTCAGTGTTTCTAGGGTTCACAGACGATTTCAGAGAAAATGAAACTGGTTTTGCTGCGGCTTGTCATAAGATTTCCTCTCCCTGTGTTGCAACACAGAAATGGGGGAGAACAGGAAAGTTAACCTCTGGCTCAAGGGCTGCTAGAGGGGTTGGGAGAGTGAGGAGCCCCTGAAGGGGCAGCAGTGGTTGGCAAGGACTGCAGGGAGCCACACCCATCTCTGCCTTCCACCCAGGAGGTTTCAGCTCCTCAGGGCTAGGCAGCCTCTGCCCCTTTCCCCATCACCTCCTGCTACACCCTGAAGACAAAAGGCACATCTCCCCTGAGACAATGAAGGTGGGAGACCCAAGGATGGGACAGTCAAGGGTGGGAAATCCAAGAGTAAGAGGAGACCCAGGTGTGGGAGAAGACTCAAGGGTGAGAGATTTGAGGGAGATCTGAGAGTGAGACCCGAGGGTGGGAGACTCGAGAGGGTACACAGGGTGGCATTTCTCATGCCCAGGGAGGAAGCGCAGGTGTTCCAGCTCCAGGACCACGCTGGAGTCCTGAGCTGGTCACAGGGAAACAGGTGACAACAGAGGTTTTTCAAAGACTTCATCTAAGTTTTACAAAGACATGGACTAAGTTTTATAAAGTGAGAGTTATTCCCCCAAAATTCTCCTTTGCCAGCATCACCTCTCCCAGAGCCTGCAGGTGGCGAGAGCTGAGGAGGACAACCCACCACCTTCACCACGAGACTCTCCACTCCCACCATGACCAGTCCAACCAGTTTGTTCCAGCGCCATGAATCCATACATCACCACTTCTATGAGACAGCATTTTCCTGCATAACGAGTGCAAGGAAGCAGCTCTGAAGATGATTTCACCAAACAAAATCTTAGGTGAAACACAGGGAAACCAGAACAGCAGCCTTGGCACTGGATGTAGAAAGACCTAGAGGGCCCTGGAGCACTTCCAGGCAGATCCTGGAAAGCCACAGCTCTTCCTTGTGATCTTGGAAGATAAGAGATAGGATGGATGTGCAGACACAGAGACAAGCACAGCTACAGCAGAGAAAACTCACCAGGTTTCCCAGCAGTCACCACCCTGGAGGCTCCCTGGGTGAAACATGGAAAGGCAAAGAGGTGAGGAACAACCCCAGGCAGGGAGTCCGACCTACCCAGGAGAAGAGTCACGGTGCGAGAGCAGAGCTGCTGATTTCCCAAACTGCTGCAAACCAGACAGATTCTTTGCGAACAGCTGGAATCAGTGCTCATGCCAGCAGAACAGAGCCCCTGTCCCAGAGCCTGGCTCTTCAGTCTCCCAAGAAGTGACGCTCTGTGAGTTATAAATAAACAGCAGGTCACTGCCTGTGCTCTGGGATGGAAAACAACAGCCCACAACGGCAGCGTGAGCAGTGACTCAAGGCCTGGACACAGAGCCAGTCATTTTCCAAGCATGAGTGCTGTGCCAGTCACCCTCCACCCTGGGGACATGAGGGCTCTGGTAGCACAGTGGGTCCAAGGGCTGCTGTGGGGACAACCCTCTCCTCCAACACAGCTCCTGCTTTCCACCTGGAGCCAAGTGCAAGATGGGCCCAGAGACAGCCCAGGAGCAGGAAAGCCGGTGGCATAGCATGGGGACTGGAGGACAAAATGCCTGGGAACAGCTCAGTGAGGGTTAGAACAGGACAGAGCCCCAGCAGGACCCTCATGGTCCAACTTTGGCTCCTTCCTTGTGCCCAGCCCGAGGTAGCCATGCTGTGACTCCCACAGCAGGAACACATGCAGTGTTGTGCAGGAGTGAGGAATGGGACCATCACACCACCCTTGTCCCTATTTGTCACAGCTGACAAACCTGGTGGTGGCTGGAGAAATGTCACCGCCAATGCACCCGTCCAGCTTCTGCCCTGCGGGGGCCCAGGAGAAGCCAGGGCAGAGAGAGAGCAGCCACTGAGCTCCCAGCCTCAGCGGTGACACCGTGCTTGCTTCCCAAACACTCCAAACTGGCAATTTCCTTCAGCCTATTACCTACTCCTGTACCAGGCTACAATTTGCTGGAGCCGCAGGGAGAGCTGGGGTTGATTTTCTGTGGTACTGCAGCTGCTGGAGCCACCATGCACGGGCCAAGCAGGTTGTGAAAGACCCAGCGTGTTGAGGCAAGATGTTCCCAGGTTTCTATTCCCAGTTTTTGTGATGCTTTGGATTCCCAGCGCTGGAGTTTCCCTGTAGATGTTCCTGGTGCCATCCGGCTGGGTGGGTGGCTCGCATCCCTCGGCAAGGGGACAGCCGTGGCTGCAAGGAAGGCAGGCAGTGAGGAAAAGGCTTTTTAATCTCTGCATTTTACACAGAATTTTACACAAGAAATACCCAGACGTGTTTATTGAGAATATAACACATGATAAATCAGGGAAAGCTGTAAGGATCCCACAGGTGCTGGGATCTCTGGCTAGTGGGAGGAATAAGCCAAGAAATTTGGGGTGTCAGCGCTGGTGGGAGTGCATTGAGGACTAGATAACCACCCCCAGTGGGGCCTCTTGGAAAGGCATATCTGACCCGCTGTCCCCCTCATGAGGGACACGGAGAGGAGGAATGAGAGGTCCAGGCTGCTGGCTGGGCAGCGCAGCCTGTGCTGGGGGCTGGAGGGGTGGCTGTGGGGGCATCCGGTGGCTGGGGAGGGATCAGGGCCTGCCCGGCCATGGGGAGTCGGGGGAGCAGCGCTCGCTTGCAACACCCTGCACTCCCTGCCAGACCCCAAGGCCTGCAACCCGGCTGACCCCAGCACCCCGCACCCCATGGGCGCCCGTCACCCTGCACCCCTCGCTAGACCCCGTCACTCTGCACCCGTCAGCACAGCAAGGCACGGCCCTCATCACCGCGCACCTCCCGTTAACCTCGCACCCCCTACACCTCCCGGCCCCCCTCACCCCGCACCTCCTGTCAGGCCCGGCCCCGCTTGCACCCCCCGGCCCCCCTCACCCCGCACCTCCTGCCAGGCCCGGCCCCCCTGCTCACCGGCTCCGCGGCTCCGGCCGGGAAACCCGGAAGTGCCTGGAGTGCGCACGCCCCGCCCTTCAACGTCATCACCGGGTGGGCGGGACCTATGGCGCCAGGCCACGCACCGCGGGCACTTCGCGTAGCCGCGCGCGGGAACCTGGACACGCACGGACACAGCTGGACACAGATGTGGACACACATGGACAGACATTTAGACACACATGGACCGCATGCACAGGATTTCATGGCCCTGGGAAGGCTGCGGCTCTGGAGCCTGGACTGCAGTGACTGCTTGGGACACTCAGGGCTTCCTGGATCCCCCCAGTCCCCAGAGGACTTTGGGCTGTCCTAAGCATGACACCCACCAGCAGCGTCCTCCCCTGCAGAGAGGGGTTATGCAGTCAGCGGTCCAGATCTTGGGGTGCTGGGTGTAGGGCAGGGCTCAGGCCAGAGCATCTTGTCTCTGAGTAACAGCATTTCCATAGGCTTCTTCTATCTGGAATAACAGCAGAGAAACAACATCCAAGGAAATAAAGGCAAGGAACTAATAGTGAAGGAAATTCAAGGAAATAGTAAAGGAAACAGTAGTGAGGAAAGAGCCAAGAATAATGCCTCGAAGGAAGTGTTATACAAGGAAATAAGAGCAAGAAATTACAAGGAAACAACAGCTAGAGAACTGGGATCCAATGAAATATCCTGGGATATAGCCACTAAAGCAGCAGCCTCCAAGGAAAGCATCAGCAGTTCCTACATCAGAACAATAGCCGAAGAGGAAGTGCAGGCATTGCCTGTACTAAAAGTATCTGCTAGGCCCTTGATTCCCAGAAAAATTAGTCCCTGGCTGAGCTGTGTACCTGGCCAGATACTGGGATGTGGAGGAAGAGATTTTCCTACACCCTTCAGCTTGCTGGGAAGACACTGGGCTTGAATTAAGTGGTTGTAAATGGGCAGAGCCTGGAAAGCACAGTGGAAGGGAAGGATTTGGAGAGGTGAGGAAAAACAGGAAGCACATGGTACTTGACATCACCTGCTCTACATCCTCTGCCTCATATTTCTTCCTCTCCATCACAGATTTTCAAAGAACCTCAGAACATTTTGCTTATGTCCCAGGGGTTCCCAGGGCCACCAAGAGCTCCCTCTCTGCCACCACATAGTCCAGCTCCCAAGGGTGCACAGGGGCATTGGGAATGAAAACCATGCAGCCATCAGCCTGGGAGCCAGTCGGGTGTGAAGGAGGGCAAAGGGAAGGAGGAGCAGGTGGAAACCTCTGCGGTGCAGAGGGGACAGTGCCGCTTGTGCAGCTCCAAGCCAGCACTACAGGGACACGGGTGCCATGGCCCCTGCAGGAGGACACGGGTCATTCCCTTTCCCACCAACCCCCCAGAGCTCTTGTCCTTGCAGCAGACATTTGGAACATAAAAGTCTTGACGCTGGAAAGCTACAAGGAGCTTGGGAGGTTTTAGAAGCACTACTGCAAAGCCTCTTCCTTTGTTATCCAAAGAGACATCCAGGAAGGCCTCGTTGGAATGGGAAAACACTACAGGAATGTTGAGCCAGGCAGTGGCACTGGGCTGGCAGGAATAACACCTCTGTGAGGTATGACCAGGTAGATCCTCTGCTCCGCCCAGTGGCAGATTTGAAAGGTAAAGTGGAAAGATAATGAGTGTCAGGGAGTGTGAGAAGGACTGGTGGAGGCACTCTGAAGAACCCATTGGACAAATGTCCCAGACAGACACATCCCAAGAAGCTGAGGATCCATAGACTATTGCCAGCAGGCAGAAAGAGGAGACTGAAGAGACAGGGGGAATACAAACAGGTCCCTGCTCGAGGCAGCAGGGGAATCTTCTCCCTGGCTCCCTGTACCCAGCACAGGGGAGGCTCTGGGCCTCTGGGGCTGGAGCAATGCCCGTGTGGACAAAGGTCCGTCCAGGTTGGAGGGGCTGCCCGGGCCACGCTGCTTGAGAGGCTCCCAGGGGACTGTCCTGAGGGGCACAAGGGTCCAGGGAGGCTGGCCATTGTGCAAGGAGAAATCCTTGAAGGCACAGGCAGGAACAGGCCATGCTCGTGTGCCCAAAGACGAGCTGGTGAGGAAGCAGAGGGGCTGAGCAGGAAGCTTTGGCTGGCACTCAGGGCAAACACACAATGCGCAGCTTTGGAAGAAGGGCAGCACCGCAGGAGAAGGGCAGGGATGTTCTTGGGGCATGCAGGGAGAAAGGTAGAAAGGCAGGGGCCCAGCTGGAACTGAATTTGGCCAGTGCCATAAGGGAGAAGAGAAACTGCTTTTCCAAAGACATCAGCAACACCAGGGGGAATGAGAACAAACTTCATTTTTATTGAATGCAGGGAGAAGCATTGCCAGAAGGGATGAGGAAAACGCTGAGGTACTGCTGCCTTCTCTGGCCTGTAACACCCTTCTCTGCAGAGAGGGATAAATGTGCCAGCTCTTGGGGTGCACCGCAGTGACTGGGCACAGGCACCTCATCCTGGGCTGATGACATTTCCTCATTGTTGCTAATTCTCTGGGGCACTTCCTGCTCAAGTAATAGCAAGGAGATAACACAGGAAAAGCACCCAGGGAAAGGCTCAGCAGTTCCTCTGTTGGAACAAGAGGTGGAGGAGGATGGTTGGTGTCTCAATTACTGTGTCACCTTTTATTGGGCGTTGATTTTTCCTTCCCTCTGCCTGTGGAATTTTTTCCCAGTGACATACTAAGAAGCACTGATGGCTAGGTCCTTGAGAAACGAGGTGGAGGGGGAACCTCCCTGGTTTTTTGGGGGAGTTTTTTTTGCGGGGGGAGGGGGGCAGTTACTCACTGCTCTCGCTCACTCTTGGTTTCAGAGGAGGAAGGTCGCTGCTAACGCCACCATCCCAATGCTGGGAGCTGCCTCTCCTGTTGTTAGACCCCGCACCCCTGGACCTACTAGGATGTCCTCCCATTTCACCTTGATATTCTCCAAGCGTCTTGCTTCTCCTCCATCCCTTCCAGTCTCAGACACAGCCACCATCTCCCCAGCGCCCCTGCAGCTGTGGAAGGATCGTCGCATCTGTCCTGCCACTGCTGCCTGCCAGCTGTGATGGTAACCATTCCAAGTGGAAAAGTGCCCGTGGTCGAGAGGACCGGAACTTGGTTACTGTTCTGTTTGTTGTTAATTTCATAGTTGTTGTTTTGTTTGCCTTGTTATATATACTAGTAAAGAACTGTTTATCCCCATATGTTTGCCTGAGAGCCCCTTAATTTCAAAATTATTCTAGTTCAGAGGGAGAGATTTACTTTCTCCATTTCAAGGGAAGACCCTGTTTCCGTAGCAGACATCTGTTTTTCAAACCAGGACACCTTCTTAAATTCTTTTCCCCTTCACCTGAGTTCTTTGCATTGTGTCTCTTATTGGAATTCTTCTTTATTAAGGGCATCCATCATGTACTGAGGGGCAAGAAGACTCATCCTGAAAAAGATGCATGCAGCAGTGCCCAGCAGCTCTCCTACCTTTCTTGTGAGTTTCATGCCCTTCCGCAAGGCCATGTGAATGATCATGTTCTCTTGTAGACGACACTGGTCCATGTGATCAGAGGCTCCATGGGTCTCTTGCCTCTCACTGAGCACATTTAGAATCAGCCTGTTCTTCGAGACCATCTTGGCACAGTGTCTTGGGGTGACTGTATGATGCCTGTATCCCCAAATTGTCTGATCTATTAGTGTTGAATATTAAATTCTGCAACTTTAAGACTGGTTCCAGGAGTGAAGAAGGGAAAAAAAGAAGTGCAGAGTTTGTTATCAGAGACTGCACTGGCTCCCCCGCATTCCTGCTCACAGACGGTGTTGTCTGCAGTGGACAGCGAGAGAGCTCTCTTTTTTACTTTTGGTTAGTTTTTCTGGCTAGCTGAGGCAGAGAAGCTCCCTGGATTATGTTTTGTTTTTCTTTTCCTTTTTCCTGGAACTGTTTGAACCTGCTCTGGACTGAAAATCCAGAAGAGCACTGGGAGCTCACACCTGTGGTCGACTGGGCCTGGCCTGGGCCGCAGCATTCCCCAGCACCGGAAGGACTGAGAACAGACTGAGTGAGCCGGGCAGCCCACAGAAAGAACTCTTCTAAATCTGTCATCTCTTCAAAATGGCGAGAAGTTTTGCTGTTTGATATCGTTCATTTTTGTGCTGAGAGATGTGTTGCCTGTTGAATAAACACTTTTCCACTTCTCTCTGAAGAAATTATTTTTCCCGAGCCGATTGGAGGAGGGACTGCTTGAATCCCTTTCCTAGCAGGACCCCATTCAGAGGTTTCCTCCCAAATTTGCCCTAAACCAGGACACACAGGCCTGCTGGAGCTGGGGCAGGATGCAGTCCACCCTCAGGGCTTGCTCCATGTGGGCCATGAAACTTCGCAGGCCTTTGTCTGGCTCCAGAGCGACCTGGTGATGATCACCCGTGGTTTCCAAGAGTTTTCCTGGTACCGGCGCAAGGTCTGGACTTTGGGGGTTCCAAGGTTTATTGAGGAACATGGAGCCTTCTTTCTGTTGCTTCCAGTATCTGTTTATGGTGTCAGGGATGATCAGAGGTGAGGTGGCCCGCCTTCTCCACCCTGCACCAACTCGCCCAGCTAGCTCCTGAAGGCAAGACCAGCGCCAAGAGTGGACCACTTCCAGGATTCAGGGGAACCCGGAATGTGGGTAGGGCTCTGAACCCTAACGGCCGTACACGCGTCCGGGGAAGAGCAAAGGATCGAGAGAGAGTCCTTCTGAGGTTCCGGTGAAGCAGGATTTATTGAGGGAGGGAGGACAACTGGGATCGAGGGAAGGGAACCACAAAAGGCAGGGAACACAGGTGTGCAGCAACTTAAATAGGGGCCCTCCCCCAAGGGAGGGTACAATACAGCAACCAATCGCTACAGTTTGGGGGTGTAACATAAGGCGGGGCTGATTATACATACAACCAACAGGGGGAAACATAGGCGGGGAAATACATGTAACATCAAGTCATATGCTAAGAAGGGGATGACTGATACAGAAGATACTAGAAGGATAGGAGGGGCTAGGAGGGATTGACAATCTCTGGGGCAGGGACTAGAGTGAGCGACAGGGAAGGTTCTGGAAGGTGGGTTGGGACTTGGGTTGATTGATCAAGGGAAGGCGGGAATTAGGGCAACTGAATTATAACGGGGGGGGTACAAACAATGGAACAAACCATCTAATAACAATAAAATAATGCAATACAACATCTCCCCCTTTTCTTTTTAAGAAGATTAAGTTGATGGTACCAGTGTGGGGGAGACGCCTTTGAAAGTAATCTTAAAAACTGAAATGGTAGGGGAAAGCGGAAACAAAACTGACATAATTAACAGAACTGTTCAAAACGTAGAAGTCAACCATCCCGAGAAAGTCCTTTAGTTTCTTAGATTTGCTTCTGGTGACTTCGCTTGAGTGTCTTGCTGTCGGTGATGGTGAAGACGACTTTTGTGCTGCCCACAGATATCCTTAGGGTCCACCGGAGACAGGGTTGCGTCCTCCATGAGGTGCTCGAAGTCCAGGGAGCATCCCAAGGAGTTCATGGGGATGGGGAAGGGTTTGCAGTGGGAACCCCAGGGGCGCTTAGGGTATTTTGAAGGAAAGGGGAGGTTATTCTTCTAAAAGAAAAGAGGCAACATAATTCATATAACACTTTAGGGAATTGGAGAAAGGAAAAAGGGTTTAAGAAAGGATTCTGAAGGGGGGTGTCTGAGCCACCTGAGGACAGTTGATGTCAAATGGAGGAGCGTCTTCGACGACGCAAGGAGGTGACCTTTACGTCCTTTAGGATTGGCCCTGGCTGAGACCTGTGTATGCTGTCAGCCAGAGCCAAGCCCAAGGGGGGATGTGGATCCCATTCTTGGATCCTCTGTCGCCTCCGGTAAACGTCCTCCCCTGAGTCCCCCTGGCAGCCTGCCTCATTTTTCTCCTCACACGAGGCAGCACTGTGCTCCGCTCTTTTTTGTTCCTCCCGAGATGACCCTCCTTCAGGATCACAATAGGAGGGGCCTGCTGGGGGCGGAGCTGAATGACATAATTGGGTGGACTCTGACATGGGGAAAGGACAGAGGGTGGTAACTGGTGAAGGGTAGGGGTTGGGATAAGGATCAAGGGGAGGAGCCGAGGGAGAAGAAAGGGACGGGCCAGGAGGAGGAGCACAAGGGGACGACCACACCACGTGGTCGACGCCATCTTGTGCTCCAGGGATAGGGGCGCCATTTTGTGGCTCAGGGTAAGATGCAAGGGTGGGTCCCGGGGTAGGAGCAGGTGCGAGGATAGGGGTGAAAACCGGAGATGGAACTGGGGTAGTAACTGGGGAAACTGGGGAAAAAGGTTTCAGGGCAGAGGGATTTAGGAAAGGATCCCTGGCAGCAGGGCCCTTGCCGCCAGGGCTAGGGAACTGGGGAGATTGCAGGGGGCCAGGCGAGCAGTGGCTGGTTTCCCTGGCCAGGCTTGCCTGCAATCGTTGCCAGGCTGCCCCGCGCAGATCCCCCGGTAGAGGGATTGAGGGGTTGGGAAAAGGGAAAAGGTAAACTGGGGAGGTTCGCTTTGCTTACTGTCCACTCCCTTATTCTCTTTTAGAACAGACTGAATTGTAAAAAACAACACAATGAATTTTCCAACTGAATAGTCCCCCTGGGCCCCTAACTCTGATAATCTCAAGCCCACCGCGTCCCAAAAGGGGACAGTTTTTACACTTTGAGGGGACACTTCAGGAAAATGGAAAGTAAGCCATCTAACGAACTTTTTTAAACTTCCCTTAGAAAAATTTTTCTTCCCTCCTACCAGGGTACCCACAACTTGGTTGTAAATCTCTCTCTGCTGCGCCGACACTTTAGCACCCATACTCTGATCTTACTGGTCGGCACAGCAAAATCCACCCCTGCTTGCAGCAAAGGACAACTTAAAAAACTAAAGGGCTTGGGGAACCACCTAGGGCTAGAGCCCGTTGCCCCCTCCTGGGGCAATGCTCCCTGCCCTCACCATGGGGTGGCCAGCCCCGATAAGTCCCTTTCACCCCTAGGGTCCCTGGGGGATACTTACCCTCCCGTGGTCCCGAGCGTGGTGCTGCAGACAAGGTCTCCTCCTCCGAGGACAGCCTTCCTGGTGCTGGAAGGTTGTTGTCCTCACCCCTGGGAATGCTGCTGGAATCAGCCTGCCGTCACCGGGGTAGCTAACGGCCAACACTTCCAGATCCTCAGATCCTTGGAAGTTCTTCATGAGGTCACTCCGTCAAATGGCCCCACGTTGGGCGCCAGCTGACACGGCCCTCCTTCTCCACCCTGCACCAACTCGCCCAGCTAGCTCCTGAAGGCAAGACCAGCGCCAAGAGTGGACCACTTCCAGGATTCAGGGGAACCCGGAATGTGGGTAGGGCTCTGAACCCTAACAGCCGTACACGCGTCCGGGGAAGAGCAAAGGATCGAGAGAGAGTCCTTCTGAGGTTCCGGTGAAGCAGGATTTATTGAGGGAGGGAGGACAATTGGGATCGAGGGAAGGGAACCACAAAAGGCAGGGAACACAGGTGTGCAGCAACTTAAATAGGGGCCCTCCCGCAAGGGAGGGTACAATACAGCAACCAATCGCTACAGTTTGGGGGTGTAACATAAGGCGGGGCTGATTATACATACAACCAACAGGGGGAAACATAGGCGGGGAAATACATGTAACATCAAGTCATATGCTAAGAAGGGGATGACTGATACAGAAGATACTAGAAGGATAGGAGGGGCTAGGAGGGATTGACAATCTCTGGGGCAGGGACTAGAGTGAGGGACAGGGAAGGTTCTGGAAGGTGGGTTGGGACTTGGGTTGATTGATCAAGGGAAGGCGGGAATTAGGGCAACTGAATTATAACGGGGGGGGTACAAACAATGGAACAAACCATCTAATAACAATAAAATAACGCAATACAACACAGAGGGTGCCCACCTAGATAGGAATGCTCCTCTTCAGCCATGGCCTTTCCCCCGCTGCTCGCAGTGGGGCATCTCTGAACCAACGGGTCAGAGAGAAAATCCAGGTTCCTGTTTAGACCCTGCTCAGCTTTGGTGGCTTTGGCTCTGGGCTCTCTCTCTGCTTTCACAGGGTTCAAAACCTGGTAGAAAAGCTGATTATGTCCAACCCAATGCTGGCTGTCCTCCTTCTTTAGCTGTTTGTGACGACTGAAATAGTTCTGATTTGGAGCTTGATCTTCCACCTCATCTCTGAGGTGTCTATCAACAGACTTGTCATGAGTGGGGTTTAACCCCCCAGGTACATCCCAAGGGTCAGTGCTTGTCACTTCAAACATGAGTCCTGCTTCTAGCACCATGTACAATAGTACAACCCTGTACACGTGTGCACAGCCCCACAGAAATGGGCACAGCCCAGCAAACCCATGGACACTTCCAGGACACTTTGGTTATACAAAACCAGCATTTATTGGGAAAGCATTCCAAGATGGGAAGAGACACAACATCTGTACACAGCAGGCTGTGTCACATGCGCAGGGTGCCCACAGGATGTCATGGCCCCGTAAAGCTGCAGCTCTGGAGCCTGGCTGCGGTGACTGCTTGGGACACCCCAGTCCCCGTCCCCAGAGGACTTTGGGGTGTCCTAAGCATGGCACCCACCAGCAGCATCCTCCCCTGCAGGGAGGGGTCATGCACTCAGTGGTCCAGATCTTGGGGTGCTGGATGCAGGGCAGGCTCCAGGCTGGAACATCTTGTCTCCGGGTAACAGTGTTTCCTTAGGCTTCCTCCATCTGGAGTAACAGCAAAGAAACAACATCCAAGGAAATAAGGTCAAGAAAAGAGTCAAAAAAATAGAAGTGAGAAAATAGCCAAGGAAATAGCCTCCAAGGCAAGAATTAGGATCCAACGAAATAGATAAGAAAATGGCATCCAAGGAAAGTTTTAGAAGATCTTGTATCAGAATAGGAGCTGGAGAGCAAGTGATAGCATCCTACTTTCTTGTTCTCCGTATCCTGAAAATCTTCTCTCCCCCATTCGAGGTTTTCATGTTGGGTCTCTTCCTGCAAGGTATCTGTATTCTCTTTCTGCATTTGTTTCTCAAATTCCTCTTCTTCTTTGTCAAGGACATCCATGATGTATTGGACCAACAGCAGCTCATCTTCACTGAGCTCAGGCAAGTCCTGGAAATTGCCATGGAATGGAAGGATTTGGAGAGGTGAGGAAGAGTAGGTGGTGCAGAGAGAGGAGCAGAACTGGCATCTGCTTCCTGCCCTTACCTGCTCTGCATCCCTGTACTTATTCTTCCTCCATCTCTGTTGCAGTTTTACAGACAACCTGAAAACCAAAGAAAATAAGCAGGAAGATTTGGTCAGGGAGGGCTGCAGGAGTTGCAGCACCTCTTCCTGCTCGGGGGCATTTCAGCTGAGCCCAAAGAAGATGGGGGCCCCAGAAAGGACATCCTTGGCTGGCCCAACACATGCACCCCATCCAGGGGAACATCACTGGTGCATGAAGGGCTGGTTGGGCTGGGAGCTCCTGGCCATGCCCAGCGCTGTTGCTCAGGACTCCCTTTCCCAGGGCTCCCCCAAATGTGATGTGTTTGAAACACAGCCAGGGGAGTCCTGGGCAGTGGCACCAGTGCGGCTGCGAGGCTCAAGGAAGAGTTTCTCTGCACAGCAGACTCTAGGTGGCACAGCAGTGGCATGGGCAGGGAGCAGTTACCTTCTCAGCCATGATTTCCTGCTGAGTAGCTGTCGGCAAACTGCTGCAGTACATTGAAAACACACCTTGGAAAGGAGAGAGACTTGTAACACCAGAGTTTTCTTGTCATACTCTACAAAACATGGGAGACCAAAAGATCCTTCATCCAACCCAGCCTGTTCTACACACATGGAAGTCTGTCCCAGCAGCAATGATTTAAAAAAGAATCTATTCTTCCTTCCCAATTTCCTGTTTCTCTCTGCAGGAACTCCCAGAACTGTTCTGAACTCCCAGAGCTCCCAATCTCATTGCTGCATGGCTGAAGGTAGGAGAGCAAAGCAAAGCTGAGGAGAGTGGGAACAGAAGGCAGGACAAGTTTCCCAAGGCACGCTGAACCCTGCTGAGCCTGGTACTGTGGAAGCTGCCACAGGCTCCAGGCTTGGAAGAAACATCTCCAGTGGTACCCAGCACTTGCAGGGGCATCTGCAGTGGCACCCGGGGCTCATCACCTGGGCACTCCAGCTACAAGACAGACAGCTGTGTGTCAAACAAGATATTGGCTTACGTGGAAGACACCCTTCAGTATCAGTAAAATGACTGCGATGACAGACAGCAGTACAATGAGCATGATTGTATCATCCATGGTCTCTGGCTTTGGCTGGGAGAGAAGGAAAGAATATCATGAGATCATGAGGGGCAAGAGGATTACTCCTTCCATTCTTCCCTGCCCAGAAGGCCACATGCAGCAGTGCCCAGCAGCTCTCTACCTTTTCTGTGGATTCCTGATCCTCCTCCAAAACTGTGCGTCTGGAGATGTTCTCTTGCAGATGACACAGGTCCATGTGGTCAGAGGCTCCACGGGTCTCTTGCCTCTCACTAAGCACATTAAGAAGCAACTCGATCTTTGAGATTATCCTGACACAGGCCAGCTGGGGCTGGGGCAGCATGCAGTCCACCCTCAGGGCTCGCTCCACATGGGCCATGAAAGTTTGCAGGCCTTTGTCTGGCTCCAAAGGGTGCTGCTGATGCTCAGCTGTGGTTTCCAAGAGTTCTCCTGGAATAGGCGCAAGGTCTGGACTTTGGGGGTTCCAAGGTTTATTGAGGAACATGGTGCCTTCTTTCTGTTGCTTCAAGTATCTGTTTATGGTGTCAGGGATGATCAGAGGGTGCCCACCTAGATAGGAATGCACCTCTTCAGCCGTGGCCTTTCCCCTGCTGCTCGCAGTGGGGCGGCTCTGAACCAACGGGTCAGAGAGAAAATCCAGGTTCCTGTTTAGACCCTGGTCAGCTCTAGGCTTTGGCTCCACTTTCAGAGGTCTCCAGAGTTGGAAGAAAAACTGATTCTGTCCAACCCTATACTGGCTGTGCTCCTTCTTTGGCTGGTTTAAGTCACCAGGTAGATCCCAAGGGTTCAGTGCTTGCCAGTTTAAACGTGAGTCCTGCTTCTTGAGATCCCAGCTTGAGAGTGTCTTTTCTAGCACATCTTTCAGCCCGGCAGGCTGGGGATGATGTGAGACAATGCTTTTCACAGTCTTGATGCTCTCAGACTTGTACAGCTTCTTCTTGAGCTTGGTCGTCAGGTCATCAACACTTGTTCTGCCTTTGTGCCCCAGGAGATGCTGAGGGGGATCTGAACTGGTTCTGGAATTGTCCAGGCTGCTGACATCACCCTCAGTGCTCAGGCTCAGGGCAACCGCAAGTGCTACAGTTCCATGATCTCCCACTGAAGGCTCCTTGGGCTTGAGGCTCAACACTGGCCTGGTGTTCAGCTTTCTGGGTTGTTCCACGTCCGTTATTGCTCCCCGTGTCCGTAGCAGACTTGTGTGAGCTGGAGAACAGCAAGAGAGCAGATCAGCGGCTCGGCACAAACACAGGCTCAGAGGCTAGCCCGAGCAGCCCGACCTCGTCTCAAAGCCAGGCAGCGCGAGAGCAGAGTGGGAGATGTGCTGTGGAGAGGAGAGGACCCCTTCAATCCATTCCATTATCGCCTTGGGGCAGGGCAGAGCAGAGAGCTGCTTCTTTCCTGGTGTCTCCTGGGGCTCTGGATGGGAGGGAAAGATCCCTGAGGAATGGGTTTGTGTGGGAGAGTTTTCCACAGCTCCAGATGAGCCAGGCTTGGGTTGCTCTGCAGGGGTCAGTGAGGAGCCAGAGACCCCAGAGGAAAGACCAGCACTGCAACAGGGGCACAGCCTGGCAGGGGAGAAAAGCCCAGGGACTCCTTTGCTGCAGGGCCCTTCCCAACAGCAGCAGCAGCAGCAGCTCAAGTTGTTCCACCATGAAAAACTTCCTCAAGGGCACCAGAGCTCTGGGGCTGTGCTATGGGAAAGCTGGGGCTGAGGCAGTGAGAGAACCGAGCTCCCTGGGGACCTTGCGAAACCTGGCTGTATCTGTTTGCAGAAGTGCAGCCTCGCCCTGCTGTGGATGGATGTTCTCTGCCCCGTGCCCAGCTCGAGCAGGACGCTGCTTTGCTCCCCCTGCACAGGCCAACGAGGGCTTAATGGTGCTTGGTGGTCACCCTGCAGAGCACATCGGGGGCCCTGCCCTTTTCCCTGAAGGTGGGCAGTGCAGGAGATGCCAGTGAGCTGTTCCTTCTCCAGACATTATGTGACACGCAAGATTTGTACAGTCAGCAGGAACTTTTCAACCCAAGGTGTTTGTCCAAGTCCTGTACTCCAAGGGGAGATCAGGACCCCCCAAGACGGGGCAGTGCTGCAGCATCTCCCCCGGCTCAAGAGAAGTGTCAGATTTGAGCTCCCCGCCAGCCCCTCCGGACACCAACCGCACTGCGGGGCGCTGGTGCTGCACAGCTTCTCGCAGAGGAACTGGATGCTCCTGCACGGGCTCTCGGCGAGCGGACGCTCCTGGCACAGGCAGCAGGCCACATCCTTGGGCACTTGGCTAAAGACAAGAGGGGATTCTTGCAGGAACACGCCGCCACCCAATCCATGGCTCCGAGCCCAACTCGGGGAACACACGGATACCACGCATGGGGCTTGTGCTTCACTGTGTGCCCCAGTCCCCGCACTCCCAATGCAAAACATTCCAAAGGGGATTTTATCCTGCAAAGTGCAACGGCTCCCAAAGTACCATGGGACACAGACATGCACCCGCCTGCCTGGAGCTCAAAGTCCCCTTTGAGAAGCCTGCAGCAAGCCACACAAAAGGTGTATCTGAGCTGCTGAGTTTTCACAGGTACTCGGAAGGAAACAGCAACTCTTGAGCTTACTGGGCTTCTTCTGCCTTTGTGGCACACGGATTTCTTCCCCAGGCAGAGCCCTTGTCCCAGTACTCGGGGCCTACTGGCAGCTGGGGCTCAATCCCACACACTCACAGGGTTTCCAAGCTCAACGTGGTCTGCAGGAGCAGCAGCAGCGTCTGCGAAGTCACTTGGGTGGCACTCAGGTCTCTGCAAGCATTGGAAAGACCTCCTTAAATTCTCGGGATTTGCTGCTGCACCTGCGCTGCTTTCCTGAGAACAGGGCACTCGAGAGTGACACAGATCTCTGTTGATGTGCTCCAAAGGAGCCAATACTTACAGAGAGCTCAGTGAGGGCAGCTTGAAGAAGGCATCGTCAGCAATGACAGCCAGCGGGTTATGGCTGAGGATGCTGAGAAACAAGAGAGATCTGTCAGGGCTGATGGCAAGGCCGTGAGCTGGCTCACGTGCCGGGCACGTGGGGATGGCCCGGCCGCTTTGAAGGAAGCCCTGCAGGAGATGAGCCGGGCAGGGGAAAGGGCCTTTGCAGCTGCACGCTCCTGCTGCTCCCTGGCTGACACCCACAGGCGCAATCAGGACTTTGCAGAGGGCAAAGCTGCTCTTGCCTAGTGACCCTGCAGAGACCCTGCAGAGACTCGCCCTGCCGTGCCTTTCGCCCTGGTGCCACTTACAGCTCCTGGAGAAAGCGCATGCCATGCCAGGCCTGGAAAGTGCCGCTGCGGATGTGCGTGAGGCCATTCCCGGAGAGGTTTCTGGGGAAAGAGGAGGTCACACAAAGGAATCGGGCCTGTCCTACGGGAAGAGGGGGGAAAGCAGCATCCCTTGGGAGGGAAGGTGCAAATGGAAGGTGAAAGAGGGAGGAAAGTGCTGCTTGCTGAGTGTTTGTAGCCTGTCCAGGAGGGGAAGTGAAGAGCACAAGTGCTGACTCTATTTCTGTCCCAGGATGCGGCCAAGGCTGCAAGAAGTGGCTGCTCTGATGGCTGCGTGTGGATAAGCCCACTGGGATGTGTACCCCTGGCGTGGCTGTCCAGCCATCAGCATTGAGCTGTGCAGTTAAGCTGGGCTCTGAGCAGGGCAGATTTAGGAAGTGTGGGGAAAAGAACGGGAATTTTCCATTTCGCATTTTCCAACGCAGGAAGGGTGCCCAGTGCAAAGAGTGCGCTAAAACCATCAGAAAGGAACTTGATCACTCACAGAAGCTTCAGGAAAGGCAGTGGCTCAAAAGCCCGTTCCTCAATGGACAGGATCTCATTGCAGGACAAATCCCTGTTGCAGTCACAACACCAAATGTCACTTCCATTTGCCCTGTGGCTTTTCCTTGCCTCTGCAGCCCAGATCCCAGGAGGGACAAAGGCCACGTGCTGCCCACAGCTGCGTCTGGGCTGAGCAGCGGGGCCCCGGGGAGGGGCAGGCAGGAGTCCCTGGCCGTGGGCAGGGCGCGGTGCTTACAGGTGCTTCAGCAGAAACAGCCCCTCCAGGGAATGGCTCTTCACTGCCCGCAGCTCATTGTCCCTGAGCACTCTGCAAGGGGACACAGGGACATTGTGAGGGTGGCCACTGGCCAGCAGCAAATGGCATTGTCATGGGAAAATCTCCTGCTGCAGGCATCGTCCCCACTACTGGCCAGAGCAGGCATTTGCTCCTGGCTGGCTGGAGCTGAGCACAGCTTGATCCCTGGACAAACAGACACAGGGACAGTGCCCTGGGCTGCAAGAGACTGGGCTCATGGCATGTCCTGCCATGCTGGGAAGCCCTGGTGATTCACACCCGTCCTTGCAGAGCAGCCGAGCTTTGAATTCCAATGGAAACGGGTGGTGTCTGTCGGGGCTGCTGCTGCTGCAAGCCCAGAGCTAAGGATGGAAAAGACCCAAACTCCTGTCATTTGAAACGCTGCAGGGCACTTACAAGGTCTCGGTCCACGGGTAGTCCTTCCAGGCTTGTTTTCCAACAGCAGCAATGGAGTTGCCAGTGAAATCTCTGCATAGAAACAAAAGAGCCCGGCCCCTGTCAGGAAAACCCATTTCCGTGCCATTGGGCTGCTGAGCTGGAAGCGGGCTTTGCCTGCAGAAGGCCCAGCGTGCCCAGCCTCATGCTGAGCTCGGGGCCCCAAAGCCCCCCTGTCCACGGCCAGGGATTCCCCCGGGTGTCCCACAAGGGGTTTGCAGCACCAGGGAGTCAAGGAGGGGCAGCTGCAGGGCTCTGTGGGGCGGCGGGACTCACACGACGGCGAGGGCCCAGCGGCGGCTGGCTGGGGGCACGGTGGCCAGGCCGGTGTGCCGGCAGTCCAGCCGCCCACGCCCTGGGCAGTGGCAGGGCTGTGGGCAGAGCTCCTTGGCCACTCCTGGCGAGGGGTCCAGTGCCAGCAGCAGGGCCAGCAGGAGCAGAGCACGCACGAGACAAGCCTTCAGGACCATGGTGATGTAGGACTGGCTGCAGTCACCTGGGATGCAGGCCTGAGGCGTAGCTGTGGCAGTTCCTGTGTCACTGTGGGGCTGCCAACGTCACAGTGCTCCTTCTCATGTCACTGTAGCAACGCTGGTGTCACCGTGCTGCTGCTTGACATCAGAGGTTGCAGCAAACCCGAGTTTGGGCGATGCTGTCCCCAAATGACTCTGTCTCAGAGCCACCCATCTGCAGAATGGTGGAATGGATTGGTTTGGAAGGGGCCTTAAGGATGAGCTACCCCTGCCATGGGCAGTGACACCTTCCACTATCCCAGGTTGCTCCAAGGGCTGTCCCAGCCTGGCCTGGGACACTGCCAGGGATGCAAGGGCAGCCACTGCTGCTCTGGGCATGCTGTGCCAGGGCCCCCCGACCCTCACAGGGAAGAATTTCTCCCGAGCACACGATCTGACCCTGCTGCCTGTCACTGTGAAGCTCTTCCCATTTTCATTTGGTTTGTGTGGACCGGTTTTTGTATGGGGCTACAGGTGGTGTTGAAATTTCTTTTCCTTTTCCTCATCGTGCTCTGATGTTGTTGGTAATAAATGAAGTTAATTTCCCCTAGTTCCGTCAGTTGCGTCAGTGACGGTGATGAGGGAGAGATGTCTCCCTCTCTCTCTCTGGAAACTCAGGAGCCTTTCGCTGTCTTTTCCCTGCGCCGTGCACTTGCGCAGGGCGGTGACAGCGCCTTGGGTAGGCAGCGGGCATGCAGCAAGGGCCGAAGGCCCGCGCACGGCGCTGGGAGAGCGAGGGGAGCTTCCCGAAAGAAGCTGCGGGAATGTCGGCCGGGAGAGCGTGAGGGAGCCGCAGCGCCAATGGCGGGAAGCGCTGGGAGCCGGAGGGGAGGCAGCGCCGCCTCAGCGCGCCGGGAACAGCAGCGGCGGCGGCCGGACGAGCCCGCTGGAAGCGCCGCTGCAGCCGAGTCCCTGAGGCGAAGCGCTGCGGCGGGCGGACTCTGGAGGCGGCAGCGCCCGCACACTGAGGGCAGAGCTCCCAGTTTGACGCGGCCGCAGCGCCGCGTTAGTGCCGGCAGAGAGCGCGGGGCAGCTCCGCCTCAGCGCGGCGGCGGCGGCAGCGGCAGCGACCCGAGTGCGAAGGAAGCCTTGGGCAGCTGTGGCAAGGCCGGCACGGTCCCGCAAGCAGCGCCCGGAGAGGCGCCCCGGCCCCGGGCGGGAAGCGCTGCCGCTCCACCCCACAGGCAGCTCCGGCTCCGGGCGGCGGCACCGGCAGCGGCCTTCCCGGCCCGAGGAGAAACGCGCGGGCCAAGAGCTCGGGCCGGGGCGGCTCCGCCAGCGCTTGGGGCAGGGCGGCCTGCGGCCGTGGGCACAGAGTCGCGGAGCCTCAGTGTCGCTGACCATGGAAAACACCTCCGCCTTCAGCGAGTCCAGCTGTGCCCCATCCCCACGTTGGCAGCCAGGCCAGAGCACTCCGTGCCACCTGCAGCCGCTTCTTGGGCACGACCAGGCATGGGGAGTCCACCACCTCCTTGGGCAGCCCCTTCCAAGACCTGCCCAGCCCTTCCAGGAAGAAATTCCTCCCTGATGTCTGTGTTTCCTGTCTTCCACACGCTGACACTCTTTGAAGGCTATTCTGAGCCATATTGTCCAAAGGGGCGTTTCATGCATGTGCATTCAACCTCCCTGAGAAAACGATTCTGCTCAATGACAGCAGCCTGTCAGCAGGAGATGCAGCAATGCAACCATCAGTCTCCCTGCAAGGGAGGCAGGTGGGTGTGAAGGAGGTTAAAGGGAAGGAGGAGCAGGTGGAAACCTCCGCGGTGCAGAGGGGACAGTGCCGCTTGTGCAGCTCCAAGCCAGCACTACAGGGACACGGGTGCCATGGCCCCTGCAGGAGGACACGGGTCATTCCCTTTCCCACCAACCCCCCAGAGCTCTTGTCCTTGCAGCAGACATTTGGAACATAAAAGTCTTGACGCGGGAAAGCTACAAGGAGCTTGGGAGGTTTTAGAAGCACTACTGCAAAGCCTCTTCCTTTGTTATCCAAAGAGACATGCAGGAAGGCCTCGTTGGAATGGGAAGCCGTGTTGCCGCTGAAGCAGGGCCCTGCAAGGGAAAGGCAAGTGCTGAGCAGCAGGGAGGTGACTGACCGTGCCGGGTGATGCTCGTTGTAGCTGCAGCAGCAGTCCAGGCCGGCAGGTGGGCACCGGCTGACAGAAGGGCACAGACAATGCCGAGGGAAGCAACAGTTGTGGGAATGCACCTCTGAATCTGGGGAAGACCCCAAAGAATTGATGCACGAGAGGGAGCAGATTGGGAAGAGATGTCCAAGCTGGGTCAAGCATGAAGGCTGACAGTTCCCTCCTCCAGGAGTTTGGCTTTGTCCTTATCGGCCACCCCGAGAAGAATCCTTCCGTGGTTTGCACTTTTCAGTGAGCCATAGGCAGAATATGGCACATGGTGACCCAGAGGGAGCACGTGCACTTCTTGAGCTGCTGGCAGTGCCAGAGCCAGGCAGCGGCAGCGGGGCTGGCCGAGGTGATGGGGAAATGGAAACAGGTCCCTGCTCGAGGCAGCAGGGGAATCTTCTCCCTGGCTCCCCGTACCCAGCACAGGGGAGGCTCTGGGCCTCTGGGGCTGGAGCAATGCCCGTGTGGACAAAGGTCCGTCCAGGTTGGAGGGGCTGCCCGGGCCACGCTGCTTGAGAGGCTCCCAGGGGACTGTCCTGAGGGGCACAAGGGTCCAGGGAGGCTGGCCATTGTGCAAGGAGAAATCCTTGAAGGCACAGGCAGGAACAGGCCATGCTCGTGTGCCCAAAGACGAGCTGGTGAGGAAGCAGAGGGGCTGAGCAGGAAGCTTTGGCTGGCACTCAGGGCAAACACACAATGCGCAGCTTTGGAAGAAGGGCAGCACCGCAGGAGAAGGGCAGGGATGTTCTTGGGGCATGCAGGGAGAAAGGTAGAAAGGCAGGGGCCCAGCTGGAACTGAATTTGGCCAGTGCCATAAGGGAGAAGAGAAACTGCTTTTCCAAAGACATCAGCAACACCAGGGGGAATGAGAACAAACTTCATTTTTATTGAATGCAGGGAGAAGCATTGCCAGAAGGGATGAGGAAAACGCTGAGGTACTGCTGCCTTCTCTGGGGGTCCCGAGCTCGTGGTTGCTTGTAGCAGGCTTTGGGCTTCCCTCAGCCATGACAGAAAGAAAATTAAAGCCAAGCAAAAAGCAACCAAGGAACTAGCAACAGCCAATGAAACAGCATCCAACGAGAGCCTAAGCAGTTCCTATACTAAAATGAGAGGTGAAGAATTGTTGACATCTTCAGCCTCTTGAAGATCTTCCAGTCGCTCGCGTTCTTCACACTATGTCTCTTCTTGAAATGATTTCCTGTCACTTTTATAGGAATCTGTGATGCCTTGAACCAATGGCACTTCAGATTTCCTGAACAGAGAAAAAATCCAGAACGCGGTGTGGAAAGGAAGGACTTTGAAAAGTTAAGGATGCACGGGCAGGCTGGGAAGATGGGCAGCACTGCGAGGAGCTCGCTGCCCTGTTCTGCTCTACATCCTGTGCCATCTTGTTATCCTTCCTCCCTCTCTGTGGCAGTTTTACACAGAGCCTGAAAAAAACAGAAAGGGAAAATAGGCATAAAAAGAGAAGGCAGCTGGTGATGGAGGCTGTGGGCAGCAGGGCTGCCTGTGCTGTGCCCTGTCTGGGAAGCAGCCGCTGCAGGAGTCGGGAAGTGACATTTCTGACATTTCCAGGGCTGCACACCAATAGAACATGCAAGGTCAATGGGGAGAAAAAAAGGCTTCTGGGCATTGCATCCCCAGCGGTCCCTGCTGCCGGCCCGTGAACAGGGAGGTTTGGCCAGGGAGGGCTGCAGCAGGTGCCAGCACCTCTCCCTACTCAGGGGGGTGTGTCAGCAGAGCCCAAGGAAGATGGGGAGCCCCAGCAGGGATGGCAACGGCTGCAGTAGCTGGGAATGAGCCCTGCATGCAAAAGGCAACTGGAGAGGATGGCAGTGAGTTCTTCACCAGCCACCGTGGGGACGGAGTGGGGAAAAATAGGGCAGAGCCATCAGCAGACAAGGCTGTTCTGGGAACAGAGAGGTAGTCCTTGTGCTCACAGAAATTTGGGAGTACACCGGAGCCCAGGACATCCATCCCGGTGCCGGCGTGGGAAAGGCTGGTTGGGCTGGGAGCTCCTGGCTCAGGAGCTCAGGACCCCCTATCCCGGGGCTCCCCCAAACGCGATGTGTTTGAAACACAGCCAGGGGAGTCGTGGGCAGCAGCACCAGCGTGGCCGCAGGGCTCCAGGAGGAGTTTCTCTGCACAGCAGAGACTCTTGGTGGCACAGCAGTGGGCATGGGCAGGCAGCAGTTACCTTCTCAGGCACAAGATCCCGGTGTGACAGGGTTGGCAGTCAAGCTCACAAGGTCGGCAGCGCTTCTGGGGATGGAAAATGGGAGATTTGTAACACTGGTTTTCCTGTAATATTGTGCCAAACAGGAGAGGGCAAAAGCTCTCACTGCTGCGTGGCTGAAGGTAGGAGAGCAAAGCAAAGCTGAGGAGAGTGGGGACAGAAGGCAGGACAAGCTTGCCAAGGCACGCTGAACCCTGCTGAGCCTGGTACTGTGGAAGCTGCCACAGGCTCCAGGCTTGGAACATCTCCAGTGGTACCCAGCACTTGCAGGGGCATCTGCAGTGGCACCCGGGGCTCATCACCTGGGCACTCCAGCTACAAGACAGACAGCTGTGTGTCAAACAAGATATTGGCTTACATAGAAGAAGATTGGCAGCATCACACCGATGATAATGAAGAGAGATAACAAAACCACAAGTATGACCATTTCCTCTGTCTGCTCTGGTTTCTGTTCAGAGAAAAGGAAAGAAGATGACAGTGGTAAGAGGATTACTCCTGCCATTCTCTCCTGGCCAGAAGGCCACACGCAGCAGTGCCCAGCAGCTCTCCTACCTTCCCTGTGAGTTGCTTGCCCTCCCCCAAGGCCATGTATCTGGAGGTACTCTCTTGCAGGCAACACTGGTCCATGTGGTCAGAGGCTCCCTGGTTCTCTTGCCTCTCACTAAGCATCTTTAGAAGCAGCCCGGTCTTCGAGACCATCTTGGCACAGGCCAGCTGGAGCTGGGGCAGCATGCAGTCCACCCTCAGGGCTCGCTCCATGTGGAGCATGAACCTCTGCAGCCCTTTGTCCGGTACCAGCAAGCGAAGCTGAAGATCAATGGTGGTTTCCAAGAGTTCTCCTGGAACTGGTGCAAGGTCTGGACTTTGGGGGTTCCAAGGTTTATTGAGGAACATGGCGCCTTCTTTCTGTTGCTTCAAGTATCTGTTTATGGTGTCAGGGATGATCAGAGGGTGCCCACCTAGATAGGAATGCACCTCTTCAGCCGTGGCCTTTCCCCTGCTGCTCGCAGTGGGGCGGCTCTGAACCAACGGGTCAGAGAGAAAATCCAGGTTCCTGTTTAGACCCTGGTCAGCTCTAGGCTTTGGCTCCACTTTCAGAGGTCTCCAGAGTTGGAAGAAAAACTGATTCTGTCCAACCCTATACTGGCTGTGCTCCTTCTTTGGCTGGTTTAAGTCACCAGGTAGATCCCAAGGGTTCAGTGCTTGCCAGTTTAAACGTGAGTCCTGCTTCTTGAGATCCCAGCTTGAGAGTGTCTTTTCTAGCACATCTTTCAGCCCGGCAGGCTGGGGATGATGTGAGACAATGCTTTTCACAGTCTTGATGCTCTCAGACTTGTACAGCTTCTTCTTGAGCTTGGTCGTCAGGTCATCAACACTTGTTCTGCCTTTGTGCCCCAGGAGATGCTGAGGGGGATCTGAACTGGTTCTGGAATTGTCCAGGCTGCTGACATCACCCTCAGTGCTCAGGCTCAGGGCAACCGCAAGTGCTACAGTTCCATGATCTCCCACTGAAGGCTCCTTGGGCTTGAGGCTCAACACTGGCCTGGTGTTCAGCTTTCTGGGTTGTTCCACGTCCGTTATTGCTCCCCGTGTCCGTAGCAGACTTGTGTGAGCTGGAGAAGAGCAAGAGAGCAGATCAGCGGCTCGGCACAAACACAGGCTCAGAGGCTAGCCCGAGCAGCCCGACCTCGTCTCAAAGCCAGGCAGCGCGAGAGCAGAGTGGGAGATGTGCTGTGGAGAGGAGAGGACCCCTTCAATCCATTCCATTATCGCCTTGGGGCAGGGCAGAGCAGAGAGCTGCTTCTTTCCTGGTGTCTCCTGGGGCTCTGGATGGGAGGGAAAGATCCCTGAGGAATGGGTTTGTGTGGGAGAGTTTTCCACAGCTCCAGATGAGCCAGGCTTGGGTTGCTCTGCAGGGGTCAGTGAGGAGCCAGAGACCCCAGAGGAAAGACCAGCACTGCAACAGGGGCACAGCCTGGCAGGGGAGAAAAGCCCAGGGACTCCTTTGCTGCAGGGCCCTTCCCAACAGCAGCAGCAGCAGCAGCTCAAGTTGTTCCACCATGAAAAACTTCCTCAAGGGCACCAGAGCTCTGGGGCTGTGCTATGGGAAAGCTGGGGCTGAGGCAGTGAGAGAACCGAGCTCCCTGGGGACCTTGCGAAACCTGGCTGTATCTGTTTGCAGAAGTGCAGCCTCGCCCTGCTGTGGATGGATGTTCTCTGCCCCGTGCCCAGCTCGAGCAGGACGCTGCTTTGCTCCCCCTGCACAGGCCAACGAGGGCTTAATGGTGCTTGGTGGTCACCCTGCAGAGCACATCGGGGGCCCTGCCCTTTTCCCTGAAGGTGGGCAGTGCAGGAGATGCCAGTGAGCTGTTCCTTCTCCAGACATTATGTGACACGCAAGATTTGTACAGTCAGCAGGAACTTTTCAACCCAAGGTGTTTGTCCAAGTCCTGTACTCCAAGGGGAGATCAGGACCCCCCAAGACGGGGCAGTGCTGCAGCATCTCCCCCGGCTCAAGAGAAGTGTCAGATTTGAGCTCCCCGCCAGCCCCTCCGGACACCAACCGCACTGCGGGGCGCTGGTGCTGCACAGCTTCTCGCAGAGGAACTGGATGCTCCTGCACGGGCTCTCGGCGAGCGGACGCTCCTGGCACAGGCAGCAGGCCACATCCTTGGGCACTTGGCTAAAGACAAGAGGGGATTCTTGCAGGAACACGCCGCCACCCAATCCATGGCTCCGAGCCCAACTCGGGGAACACACGGATACCACGCATGGGGCTTGTGCTTCACTGTGTGCCCCAGTCCCCGCACTCCCAATGCAAAACATTCCAAAGGGGATTTTATCCTGCAAAGTGCAACGGCTCCCAAAGTACCATGGGACACAGACATGCACCCGCCTGCCTGGAGCTCAAAGTCCCCTTTGAGAAGCCTGCAGCAAGCCACACAAAAGGTGTATCTGAGCTGCTGAGTTTTCGCAGGTACTCGGAAGGAAACAGCAACTCTTGAGCTTACTGGGCTTCTTCTGCCTTTGTGGCACACGGATTTCTTCCCCAGGCAGAGCCCTTGTCCCAGTACTCGGGGCCTACTGGCAGCTGGGGCTCAATCCCACACACTCACAGGGTTTCCAAGCTCAACGTGGTCTGCAGGAGCAGCAGCAGCGTCTGCGAAGTCACTTGGGTGGCACTCAGGTCTCTGCAAGCATTGGAAAGACCTCCTTAAATTCTCGGGATTTGCTGCTGCACCTGCGCTGCTTTCCTGAGAACAGGGCACTCGAGAGTGACACAGATCTCTGTTGATGTGCTCCAAAGGAGCCAATACTTACAGAGAGCTCAGTGAGGGCAGCTTGAAGAAGGCATCGTCAGCAATGACAGCCAGCGGGTTATGGCTGAGGATGCTGAGAAACAAGAGAGATCTGTCAGGGCTGATGGCAAGGCCGTGAGCTGGCTCACGTGCCGGGCACGTGGGGATGGCCCGGCCGCTTTGAAGGAAGCCCTGCAGGAGATGAGCCGGGCAGGGGAAAGGGCCTTTGCAGCTGCACGCTCCTGCTGCTCCCTGGCTGACACCCACAGGCGCAATCAGGACTTTGCAGAGGGCAAAGCTGCTCTTGCCTAGTGACCCTGCAGAGACCCTGCAGAGACTCGCCCTGCCGTGCCTTTCGCCCTGGTGCCACTTACAGCTCCTGGAGAAAGCGCATGCCATGCCAGGCCTGGAAAGTGCCGCTGCGGATGTGCGTGAGGCCATTCCCGGAGAGGTTTCTGGGGAAAGAGGAGGTCACACAAAGGAATCGGGCCTGTCCTACGGGAAGAGGGGGGAAAGCAGCATCCCTTGGGAGGGAAGGTGCAAATGGAAGGTGAAAGAGGGAGGAAAGTGCTGCTTGCTGAGTGTTTGTAGCCTGTCCAGGAGGGGAAGTGAAGAGCACAAGTGCTGACTCTATTTCTGTCCCAGGATGCGGCCAAGGCTGCAAGAAGTGGCTGCTCTGATGGCTGCGTGTGGATAAGCCCACTGGGATGTGTACCCCTGGCGTGGCTGTCCAGCCATCAGCATTGAGCTGTGCAGTTAAGCTGGGCTCTGAGCAGGGCAGATTTAGGAAGTGTGGGGAAAAGAACGGGAATTTTCCATTTCGCATTTTCCAACGCAGGAAGGGTGCCCAGTGCAAAGAGTGCGCTAAAACCATCAGAAAGGAACTTGATCACTCACAGAAGCTTCAGGAAAGGCAGTGGCTCAAAAGCCCGTTCCTCAATGGACAGGATCTCATTGCAGGACAAATCCCTGTTGCAGTCACAACACCAAATGTCACTTCCATTTGCCCTGTGGCTTTTCCTTGCCTCTGCAGCCCAGATCCCAGGAGGGACAAAGGCCACGTGCTGCCCACAGCTGCGTCTGGGCTGAGCAGCGGGGCCCCGGGGAGGGGCAGGCAGGAGTCCCTGGCCGTGGGCAGGGCGCGGTGCTTACAGGTGCTTCAGCAGAAACAGCCCCTCCAGGGAATGGCTCTTCACTGCCCGCAGCTCATTGTCCCTGAGCACTCTGCAAGGGGACACAGGGACATTGTGAGGGTGGCCACTGGCCAGCAGCAAATGGCATTGTCATGGGAAAATCTCCTGCTGCAGGCATCGTCCCCACTACTGGCCAGAGCAGGCATTTGCTCCTGGCTGGCTGGAGCTGAGCACAGCTTGATCCCTGGACAAACAGACACAGGGACAGTGCCCTGGGCTGCAAGAGACTGGGCTCATGGCATGTCCTGCCATGCTGGGAAGCCCTGGTGATTCACACCCGTCCTTGCAGAGCAGCCGAGCTTTGAATTCCAATGGAAACGGGTGGTGTCTGTCGGGGCTGCTGCTGCTGCAAGCCCAGAGCTAAGGATGGAAAAGACCCAAACTCCTGTCATTTGAAACGCTGCAGGGCACTTACAAGGTCTCGGTCCACGGGTAGTCCTTCCAGGCTTGTTTTCCAACAGCAGCAATGGAGTTGCCAGTGAAATCTCTGCATAGAAACAAAAGAGCCCGGCCCCTGTCAGGAAAACCCATTTCCGTGCCATTGGGCTGCTGAGCTGGAAGCGGGCTTTGCCTGCAGAAGGCCCAGCGTGCCCAGCCTCATGCTGAGCTCGGGGCCCCAAAGCCCCCCTGTCCACGGCCAGGGATTCCCCCGGGTGTCCCACAAGGGGTTTGCAGCACCAGGGAGTCAAGGAGGGGCAGCTGCAGGGCTCTGTGGGGCGGCGGGACTCACACGACGGCGAGGGCCCAGCGGCGGCTGGCTGGGGGCACGGTGGCCAGGCCGGTGTGCCGGCAGTCCAGCCGCCCACGCCCTGGGCAGTGGCAGGGCTGTGGGCAGAGCTCCTTGGCCACTCCTGGCGAGGGGTCCAGTGCCAGCAGCAGGGCCAGCAGGAGCAGAGCACGCACGAGACAAGCCTTCAGGACCATGGTGATGTAGGACTGGCTGCAGTCACCTGGGATGCAGGCCTGAGGCGTAGCTGTGGCAGTTCCTGTGTCACTGTGGGGCTGCCAACGTCACAGTGCTCCTTCTCATGTCACTGTAGCAACGCTGGTGTCACCGTGCTGCTGCTTGACATCAGAGGTTGCAGCAAACCCGAGTTTGGGCGATGCTGTCCCCAAATGACTCTGTCTCAGAGCCACCCATCTGCAGAATGGTGGAATGGATTGGTTTGGAAGGGGCCTTAAGGATGAGCTACCCCTGCCATGGGCAGTGACACCTTCCACTATCCCAGGTTGCTCCAAGGGCTGTCCCAGCCTGGCCTGGGACACTGCCAGGGATGCAAGGGCAGCCACTGCTGCTCTGGGCATGCTGTGCCAGGGCCCCCCGACCCTCACAGGGAAGAATTTCTCCCGAGCACACGATCTGACCCTGCTGCCTGTCACTGTGAAGCTCTTCCCATTTTCATTTGGTTTTGCATCCAGGTTTTGTTAGTGTGGGTTGTTGGGGGGGACTTTGGGGAGCTTCGGTGAGATGGTGCCAGAACCTTCCCCTATAGCCGGTAGAGCCAGCGCCAGTGGGCTCCTGGTTGGACCTCCCTCTCGTGAAGGCTAAGCCCATTTGAAATTGTGGTAACATACTTGGGCTAAGATATCTAAGAAGGGCAACATAATAACTTATGTGCAGTGCACCCCAAGAGCTGGCACATTTATCCGTCTCTGCAGAGAGGGTATTACAGGCAACCACGAGCTCAGGACACCCAGAGAAGGCATCATTACCTCAGGGTTTTCCTCATCACTTGTGGCACTGTTTCTCATTGCCTTCAATAAAAATGAAGTTTGTCCTTTTTCTCCTGGTGTTGCTGATGTATTTGTAAAAGCACTTTCTCGTCTTCCTTATGGCATTGGCCAAATTCAATTTGAGATTGTTGTGGGCTGAGAGGAGAAAACACTCATCAAATACCATCAAGGACAAAACAGGCTTGACTTAATGATATAAAATGAATTTATGACTAACACAATCAGAGCAGAATAATGAGAAATAAGCCCTTAAAAACACCTTCCCCCACCTCTCCCACCTTCCCAGCTCTACCACTTACCCCAGCAGCATAAGGAGACAGGGAATGGGGGTTATGGATACGGTTCCTACAGCTCCCAGGGAGACAAATTGTTCCCCTTCTGCTATGTGAGGTCCTTCCCATGGGAGATAGATCTCCAGGAACTTCTCCAACATGGCTCCATCTCACAAACAGAAGCTCACTGCAAACTTCTACAATGTGAGCCCATCCCACAGGCAATAGTCCTCCACAAACTGCTGCAACATGGGTCACTCTTCCACAGGTGCAGTCCTCCAAGGACAGACTGCTCCAACCTGGGAGCAGGGCCCCTGTCTCCACGGGTCTCCCACAGGATCATACCTTCCTCCAGCTATCCACCTGCCCTGGTGCAGGGCTCCTCCACAGGATGCAGGTGGATATCTACTCCCTTGTGGAACTCCATGGTCTGCGGGGGCATAGCTGCCTCACCACGATCTCACCATGGCCTGCAGAAGAATCTCGGCTCCAGTGCCTGAAGCACTTCCGGCCCCTCCTTCTCCACTACAGATGGTATCTGAAGGTTGTTCTCCTCCTGTGTTCTCACAGCTGATCTTCTCTAGTCAAATCTAAAACTGCGACACAACTCGATTTTTGTTTCTTCTTAAAACTATTAAGATATTAAGACAAAGGTATAACTGCTATTTCTAACTGGCCCAGTCTTGGCCACTGGCACATCCATCTTTGGAGCCATCAGGAAGTGGTTCTTCCAGACATGGTGAAAGCTGGAAGTTTCCAGAAGCGACTTACACAGGGAATCTCTGGGACTCTGTGCCGCCCTGACCCAAGCGCTGGTGGAGCTGCCCCGACCCGAGATTTTGGAAGATTCCCCTGCTGCCTGTTTCCATTTCCCCGTCACCTCGGCCAGCCCCGCTGCCGCTGCCTGGCTCTGGCACTGCCAGCAGCTCAAGAAGTGCACGTGCTCCCTCTGGGTCACCATGTGCCATATTCTGCCTATGGCTCACTGAAAAGTGCAAACCACGGAAGGATTCTTCTCGGGGTGGCCGATAAGGACAAAGCCAAACTCCTGGAGGAGGGAACTGTCAGCCTTCATGCTTGACCCAGCTTGGACATCTCTTCCCAATCTGCTCCCTCTCGTGCATCAATTCTTTGGGGTCTTCCCCAGATTCAGAGGTGCATTCCCGCAGCTGTTGCTTCCCTCGGCATTGTCTGTGCCCTTCTGTCAGCCGGTGCCCACCTGCCGGCCTGGACTGCTGCTGCAGCTACAACGAGCATCACCCGGCACGGTCAGTCACCTCCCTGCTGCTCAGCACTTGCCTTTCCCTTGCAGGGCCCTGCTTCAGCGGCAACACGGCTTCCCATTCCAACGAGGCCTTCCTGCATGTCTCTTTGGATAACAAAGGAAGAGGCTTTGCAGTAGTGCTTCTAAAACCTCCCAAGCTCCTTGTAGCTTTCCCGCGTCAAGACTTTTATGTTCCAAATGTCTGCTGCAAGGACAAGAGCTCTGGGGGGTTGGTGGGAAAGGGAATGACCCGTGTCCTCCTGCAGGGGCCATGGCACCCGTGTCCCTGTAGTGCTGGCTTGGAGCTGCACAAGCGGCACTGTCCCCTCTGCACCGCAGAGGTTTCCACCTGCTCCTCCTTCCCTTTAACCTCCTTCACACCCACCTGCCTCCCTTGCAGGGAGACTGATGGTTGCATTGCTGCATCTCCTGCTGACAGGCTGCTGTCATTGAGCAGAATCGTTTTCTCAGGGAGGTTGAATGCACATGCATGAAACGCCCCTTTGGACAATATGGCTCAGAATAGCCTTCAAAGAGTGTCAGCGTGTGGAAGACAGGAAACACAGACATCAGGGAGGAATTTCTTCCTGGAAGGGCTGGGCAGGTCTTGGAAGGGGCTGCCCAAGGAGGTGGTGGACTCCCCATGCCTGGTCGTGCCCAAGAAGCGGCTGCAGGTGGCACGGAGTGCTCTGGCCTGGCTGCCAACGTGGGGATGGGGCACAGCTGGACTCGCTGAAGGCGGAGGTGTTTTCCATGGTCAGCGACACTGAGGCTCCGCGACTCTGTGCCCACGGCCGCAGGCCGCCCTGCCCCAAGCGCTGGCGGAGCCGCCCCGGCCCGAGCTCTTGGCCCGCGCGTTTCTCCTCGGGCCGGGAAGGCCGCTGCCGGTGCCGCCGCCCGGAGCCGGAGCTGCCTGTGGGGTGGAGCGGCAGCGCTTCCCGCCCGGGGCCGGGGCGCCTCTCCGGGCGCTGCTTGCGGGACCGTGCCGGCCTTGCCACAGCTGCCCAAGGCTTCCTTCGCACTCGGGTCGCTGCCGCTGCCGCCGCCGCCGCGCTGAGGCGGAGCTGCCCCGCGCTCTCTGCCGGCACTAACGCGGCGCTGCGGCCGCGTCAAACTGGGAGCTCTGCCCTCAGTGTGCGGGCGCTGCCGCCTCCAGAGTCCGCCCGCCGCAGCGCTTCGCCTCAGGGACTCGGCTGCAGCGGCGCTTCCAGCGGGCTCGTCCGGCCGCCGCCGCTGCTGTTCCCGGCGCGCTGAGGCGGCGCTGCCTCCCCTCCGGCTCCCAGCGCTTCCCGCCATTGGCGCTGCGGCTCCCTCACGCTCTCCCGGCCGACATTCCCGCAGCTTCTTTCGGGAAGCTCCCCTCGCTCTCCCAGCGCCGTGCAGTGTGGTGTTGTCGAACACATCGCGTTTTGAGGAGTCCCTGGAATGGGGCTCCCAGTCGAGAGCGCTGGGCCAGCCATTGTTAGAATTTTTGGAGCCTCCATCGTCTTTGCCTGATATGACCCCGAGCAGGGAGAGGTACTGCTCCCCTTGCAGCCTTCCCTAGGTAAACCTCCCTGTTTCTTGTCTTTGGTAGTGAGATTAAAGATGTGTGCTATCTTCTGTACAAATAATGTGATGTGTTAAAGTTATGAGTTTTAGCGTCTCTGAATTGTCTCCTAATGTCTCCCTGTTGCAGGCCCCAGACAGTTTGGCTCCTGAGACAGACAAGGGTCTGCACAAGGCTGAATGTTGGGGAAGATGAAATTGAAAACCATATAAATATGATTGCCTGGCCAAAGATTTTCAGAACATGGAAACTATAAGCGAGATTGAAATGAAAGCCATCTTTGAGATTGTCCTGGTTTAGGGCAAATTTGGGGGAAAACCTCCGGAAGGAGCCCCCAGAAAGGAAACCCACGACTCCTCCCCCCACCACTGGGTTTGGGAAGAATTTCCTCAGAGAGGAGTGGGAAAAAAAAGCCTGTTTATTTAACAAGCAAAACACTCCCCAGCACAAAAAAAAATGAACAACATCAGATGACAAAAACTCTTTCACCGCTCTGAATGGATGACAAACTCAGAAAGTCTCTCCTGCGAGTGGTCGCCCAGTTATTGGTCTCTGTCGCTGGGGAATGACTGCTACAGATCACAAAATGCAGACTCCCGGTGTTTCTTGGTGTTTCGCAGGTCCCCGTCCGGAACAGGTTCAGATGGTATTCAGGAAAGGAAAAAAAAAAAACAAACAGTCCAGGGAAAAAAAATTTGACTGCCTAGCTAAACTAACTAATAAGCAAAAGCAAGGGCAAAAGCAAAAAGTAGGAGCGAAAGCAAGCAAGCAAGCCAGCAAGCAAAGCCTAGCCTCTCCTAAACACAGACCATGGGGGAGGTGAGCCTGCTGATAATGAGACAAAAAAACCCTTCACTTTCAGAGTCAGTCCTGAAAGCACAGAACATAATACCAAGCACAAACAGAACACATGATTGGGGATACAAGCACCATAATGTCACCCTAGAACAGAGATACCAAGCCTTAGTTACTGAACAACTAGAAAACAATAGTATGGCCAGCTGAAAGTAATCCCCTCTTGACTGAACAATGCCCTCTGCTTGCAGACAGGTCCAAAGGGCAGACAAGACCCTACTAGCTTGGCAGAGGGGGTCCAAAGAGTAGTTTCTAGGGTTTAAAGTGTAACACAGTATGGTAATGTAATGATTCTTATAGGCTGTATGTAAATGCTATACGATTTGTATCTTAATTGGTTAGTGAAAATTAGAATATTCCACACAGAAGAGTTAATGTATTGTAACGGGAAGCTCAATCTCTTGTGCTCCTACTTTACTCTCTTACTTCTCTTACTGCTCTTACCCGTCTTATGCTCTTACTTCTTACCTCTTACTCCTTGCTCTCTCTTTACTCTTTTTACTCTTGCCCTCCTGCTCTCACAGGCCTGCTCCGAGCTGGGGCTGGCAGCTCCAAGCAGGGCCTTCTACCCACGCCCTTTGCAATAAACCACAAATTCCAACACCTGGCTTTAGAGATCTCTCCATCAGTCCCGACCGTCCTGACCACCCACAGCTCCTACAGCTGAACTTCTGAACTTTGGGGTAAAATACCAGGTTCGGGGGGAATATCCAGCAGGTGCTTTGGGAAGGCTGCACCTTCCTGGTACCTCAGCAATGGGGAAAGGAAGAGGGCAACAAGCGGCTGGGAGTTTGGGACAAAAAGGAGGCTGAGATCTCTGAAACCCCGAGAGAGAAAACCCTGTGGGCATGTGCCTCCCTGGACTCTCTCTCTTTATTTGAACAAAGTTGAAGGACTGCTCTATCTCCTTTTTCGACGTAAATCTCTGTCATATTTGGATTGTCCTGACAGTTTTCAGGTTGTCTGTAAAACTGCAACAGAGATGGAGGAAGAACAAGTACAGGGATGCAGAGCAGGTAAGGGCAGGAAGCAGATGCCAGTTCTGCTCCTCTCTCTGCACCACCTACTCTTCCTCACCTCTCCAAATCCTTCCATTCCATGGCAATTTCCAGGACTTGCCTGAGCTCAGTGAAGATGAGTTGCTGTTGGTTCAATACATCATGGATGTATTTCCTTGACAAAGAGGAAGAAGAATTGCAGAAACAAATGCAGAAAGAGAACACAGATGTCTCTCAGGAAGAGACACAAAGTGAAGAACTCGAGTGAGGAGATGAAGGTGGATGCCAACATTTATTTTCCAGCTCCTGCACCTATATAGGAATTGCTGAACCTATGATTCTAATCCTTGACTGTTATTCCCTTGTCTATTTCCTTAGATCCCAGTTCTGACCTTGGAGGCTATTTCCTTAGCTATTTCCTTACTAATATTTCTTTAACTCTCACTGAATGTTACTTCCTTCACAGTTCTTTCCTTGGATGTTATTTCCTAATAAATGCTGCCAGAATATCCTGTGAGCAGGGAGAAATGTATGTGTATGTTCAGGGCTGTGCTCATGTTTTTGTGTGTGTGCTCATGTGACTGGTGCCAGAAGCAGGACTCACGTTTGAGTTGGCAAGGATTAAACTCCTGGGATAGAGCTGGTGGATTAAACCTCACTGACAATGAAAACCCCATTGAATGAAAATTTTCCTTGTTCCTCCCATTTTTGCTGATGTATTTGTAAAAGCCTCTTCTCTTCTCCTCTTCTCTTCTCTCTCTTCTCTTCTCTTCTCTTCTCTTCTCTTCTCTTCTCTTCTCTTCTCTTCTCTTCTCTTCTCTTCTCTTCTCTTCTCTTCTCTTCTCTTCTCTTCTCTTCTCTTCTCTTCTCCTCTTCTTCTCTCTTACTGAGTTGTTCAGCCTGAACAAAAGGAGGCTCAGGGGGAACCTTCTGGCTCTCCATCACTCTCTGACACGAGGGACAGCCTGGTGGGGGGTCGGGCTCTCCTCCCAGGCAACAGGGACAAGAGGAAAGCAAATGGCCTTGAGTTGTGCCAGGGAGGTTTAGGTTGGACATTAGGAAGAATTTCTACACAGAGAGGAGGATTAAACGTTGGAATAGACTGCTCAAGTGGTGGAGTCACTGTCTGAGGAGGTGCTTGAGACATGGCTCAGTGCTATGGGCTGGGGGACGAGGTGGGGATTTGGCACAGGTTGGATTCGATGATCTTGGAGGGCTTTTCTGACCTCACTGACTCTGTGGTTCTGTTACCAGGACTGGAGCCTGCCCTGCCCCAACTACTCAGTCCTCTGCCAAGGCTTCCTCACCCTCACAGGGAGGAATTCCTTTCCAATATCCCATCTGGCCCTGGGGAAACCACTCCCCCTTGTCCTGTCCCTTCATCCCTTGTCCCAAATCCTTCTCCAGCTCTCCAGGAGCCCCTTTAGGCCCTGGAAGGGGCTCTGAGATCTCCCTGGAGCCTCCTCTTCTCCAGATGCACACCCCCAGCTCTCCCAGCCTGGCTCCAGCCCTCAGAGCATTTCTGTGGCCTCCTCTGGCCCGGCTCCAGCAGCTCCAGGTCCTTGCTGTGCTGGGACCCCAGGGCTGGAGGCAGCTCTGCAGGTGGGGTCTCACCTGAGCAGGACACAGGGGCAGAATCCGCCCCCCTCTGGTCACACTGCTGGGGATGGTGATAATTTCATATTTTGATGCATTTACAAGACAATAGAATATAGAAATTGCATTTCCACCTGAGAAATTGCCCCAGCAGGGATTTACTTCCACAGAGGCCAGGTTCCCTGGTCACTCTCTTCTCTTGTGAATCACCACATCTCCCCACCTGGAATTCTTCGAGTTCTGGATCCAGACACTGGATTTTGCTTTACCTTTGTGGTTCAAGCTTAGCCATGGTCAGGCGATTTCTCCTGTAGAAAATCACTCCTTTCCTCTTTTTTGTTAAACAGGCTATATTTCAAGAGGGATATCACATCATTCCTGTGGCTTATCACTGAGGTCTCCCAGTTTTGTTTTGGGGTTGGTTTTTTTTTTTGTTTTTGTTTTTTTTTGGGGGGGGGTGGTTTTTTTTGTTTTGTTTTGTTTTTTTTCCCTAAAGAAAGGTCAAAATACCTGGGCAGAAGTTCATTATGAAATGAGACTTTCCCCCCTTCCTTCATTGTTTCACTGGTGCCCCTTCCCATTGCTTGAGCTGCCTCAGATGTTCATTCATTACTAGGTTACAAAATCTTATTTCATTTAATGGCAAACATGTTTGAAAGTAGAGAGAACCTTTGTTTTACATAATGTTAATGCCCCAGATATTGAGGTTCAACACTTGTGATTCACAAGGCTCTTGTGGCTTGGCGCATTTATTACAAGACTTTTTTTTTCTTCTTCTTAGAGAAATACTTTTCCCGTGATTGTGCAAACGAGTCCTGCAACTACTCCTCTTGGTAAGACACTTTCCACCCAGTTTTCTCAGAGCAGCTCTGGGCTTAACGTGGGCTCCTGCAGGGAGGGCTCATTCCTTTTGTTGCTCTGGAAGTGCTGCACACATCTGATACTCTGTCTAAATAATCCTGCAGCTCTGCTGGTTCCAGATATAGTGACCTCAATAAGTTGACAGGAAAACACCTTTCCAAAACCAGCGTTTATTTTGGGGCATAATTTTAGTAGCATTTAGGTTTATTGCCCATTTCTGTTGCTGTTACATATTTGGAGGAGAAGCAGATGTTGGATGTGATACACGTGGTGTCTTACAACATTAAACTTTCATCCCTAATAAAACACTGCAAAACTTTTGGAAACGATGTAGACAGAGCTGCTCCAATTCAGTGGCATCATTAACACTGAGATAAACAAAATTTCTTCTTTGAGGTCAAACATTTCCAAGGATAATTCATTGGCCTGGGAGAGAAATCAAGGGTAAATTTCTCTCTACAACATGTTTTAGTTTTATCCCTTTGCACATATTTTTGTCATATATAAGGGGCAGCTTCCCCAGAATTTACCACTTGGAAATGTTTCTGCTTTAGAAGGACTGACTGGCATCACGAGGCAATTAGCCAGAAGGACACCCAGCCACTCTCATCCCGAGCAATTCCTTCCAAATCCCCGTCTGTTCCCCTTTCCATAGGGCTGGACGGTGCCTTGCAGAGAGCCAGCACCGAATTCCCTCCCACTCTGTCACAAGGGAAGTGAGTGGGCAGGGAACTGAGGGATGACTTCTGCAGGAACAGAGCTTTCCATCTGACTCTGCTGCTCACTTCCCTTGTGGGCAGTGCCAGTCAGGTCAGCTCTCTGTGGCTTTGGAAGGGGCTGGAGAGTAGGGGCTGCAAGGAGTGTGGAGAAACAGCAAACCAGCAGAAATTCCATCTTCTTAACTGATAAACAAAACATCTGATGGCTATTGGTTGTGTCAGACCCCAAAATGCTTCAGTTTTGCTGCTGCTCTTCAGTAAGGGCCAGTTGTGCCCGTGGACAGCAGGTGACTCAGTGTCACCACAGGGAAAAGTGTGTGACAAAGGTGAGCAGACACTCCTCCAGGCAAACTGCAGGAGGAGTCAAAACTGCAGAATATCCTGAGTTGGAGAGACCCCAAGGATCATCCAGTCCCACCTCTAGCCCTGCAAAGACACCCCAAAAATCCCACCCTGGGCATCCCTGGGAGCATTGTCCAAATGCTCTTGTGGCAGCCTGGGGACTGGGACCATTCCCTGGAGGAGCCTGGGCAGTGCCCAGTGCTGGTTCATGGCAGGAGCAGCTCCAGAGAAACCAAGGCCACCCTGGACTTGGCTCCTGCCAAGCAGACAAGAAAATGCAAACTCTTCTTTTTGTGGGACAAATGGAAGCACATCAGGGTCTCAGGAAATGACACCACAAGAGCAAACAGTGCTGGAGCTGAGCATTGGGAATGAGCTACAACAACGGAGGGGATCTGGGGACACCTGTGTCCTCATTTCATCTGCTTTAATAACAAAACATGACCCTGCAAGGCCAGGGCTTCCACTGCTGTCAGCTCTTCCCCCTTTGCCATGAGGTTTGTGTTGCGAAGTGGCTGTACCTGCTCAGGTGAGTACAAAACTGGACACAAAACTGAGCCTCCCTAGGGAAGCCATGGTATTCCCAAACTCAGTGACAGGAAAATCTTATGCTCAGTGTTGGCTTGTGCCAAGGCTGGGCCCAGCACCCACCTCGTGAGGACCACCAACCAAGACCACCTTGGACTCACCTCCTTCCAAATTCGCCTCCCAGCCTCAGCCTGCTCGGACCCCAAATCCACTTTCCAAGATCCAAATCCCTCCCAAGCCACAAATTCACTCCCCTCAGTCCCAACTCTGCCCTAACCCTAAATCCAAGTCCTAATTCATCCTTCCATGTTCAGCCCCAAATCCACTCCCAAATCCCCCCCAGTCCCAACTCCACCCTTCTAGGTCCAGATCCACCCTCATAGCACCAAATCCTTATCCTCCAGCTACAAATCCACCACCCAGTTCCAAATCTACCCCTAAATCTGCCCCAGAGGTGCAAATCCACCCCCCCTCAGCCCCAATTGCGCCCCCCAATCCACCCTGTAGCCCCAAGTCTATCCCCAAATCCAACTTCTCAGCCCCAAATCCTCACCTCCTGCTCCAAAATCTGCTACCCACCCCCAAATCCACCCCAAATCCCCCCCCCAGTTCCAAATTCAAGCAAATTCTCAGACCTAAATTCCATCTTCCCAGCCCCCCAAATCCTCATCCTTCAACTCCAGATATACCTCTCAGTCCCAAATACCTAGCCCCAAATCACCCCTGCCCTTGCGGCATCTCGCCCCTCGCATCCCCTCGAACATCCCGTCCTCCCCAAAAAGGCAAACTCGTGTCGGCAGTAGCGGGTTTTATTCTCCAGTTTCCTCTCCCAGGAGCGGGGCGGGCTCAGAGGGCGCAGTTCCCCTCTCCGTAGCGCCGGCACCTCATCACCTTCAGGTAGGTCTCCACCTTGTGCAGGTCCTTTTTGAAGCACGACAGCAGCCCGTAGTTCTTGAGCAGCGCGTCCTCGCCGCGCAGGTGGAGCTCGAATTTCTCGTAGCTGAGTTTGAGCAGCTGCGCGCCCCGCGGGCTCCGCTCTTCCAGCTCCTGCGGGACAACGGCGACATTCCGGGAGAGGCGGGGCCGGGCAGGGGCATCTCCCAAGGACAAACCTTCTGCCGAGCTCTGGGAGACGTCAGGAGGATTCCCTCCCGCTCTTAAATGGGATTTCAGATGCGGTTTTGGGTGTGTGTGTGGCAGAACGCACAGGTGGAGGTGGTGCCGCGGGGTGATGCCACACTGAGTGTGCCAATGACACACAAGGGGCTGCAGGGAGGGAGGAGTGTCCTGCAGGGGGCTCAAAATAAAGGCAAAATCACACGATCTCTCTGCAGCCCCTCCAGCCAAGGAGATGGGGAACTGCACAAATAATTCTCTCCTCCCCCGCTTTCCCAAAGCTCTGAGACAGCCCCACATCTCCATCTGGAGATCTGCAATCAGCCACTCCCCTTGCTGTGCTCAGCTACAGAATGGTTTTGGTGAAGTAAAAAGTGTCATAAATTGGTGAAAAAGGAATATTTGTGTCATTTCTGTGTGCGGCACATGGAATGCAGAGGAAAATCTTCAGTGGTCCTGATTCCTTTGCCTGCTTACTCCAGCACAGGAGTGTGTTTGCCCTGTGGGCTCACAGGGCCTGACTTGCAGAGTTATTTAACCGCTAAAAGATGTAAATAATGGCCCACACTCACTTCTCACAGCTGCAGCTTCAGGGTGATGCTGGCAGATAAACTTATAAAATAAGCATAACTTGAAGGGTATCCTGGCAGATTATGGGTAATTTAATTTAAAACAACAAACCCAAAATTAAAGGGGGGAAAAGAGGGGGAGAGTGACAAGGGGGAATGGTTTTAAACTAAAGAAGGGAACATTCAGGTTGAGTCTCAGGAAGAAATTCCTCCTTGTGATGGTGGGGAGGCCCTGGCACAGGGTGCCCAGAGCAGCTATGACAGCCTAAAGCACTGGGTGGGTTTTTATGTCACTTCCAGCTCAAACCATTCTGGGATTCTCTGACAAGATCTTCCTTGGAGAGATCAGCTCTCATTTAAGCTCTCATTAATGGAAGAGGGAAACATTAGAGCAAGTCCTTCCCTGCACAAAAATGTGTTTTTGTTGTAAGGTTGCAAACCTTGCAAAATTTGCCCCATTTGCGCCATTCCTTGGAGATGTAACAAACATTGTGCTGCTGTTTGTCTGATGTATTTCAGCTACTGGAAATTCTTTGGTGCTGGGTTTGGAAAGATTTTGGATCTTTAATGTTGCAATTCCTGGTGGAATCTGCTCACTGAGGGGTTGTGGAAGTGCTGGTAACACCTGTCCTGGGTTCTTACCCTCCTCAGTGATGGGACCTGTGCACTGGGGGGGGTCATGATCTTGTTATCTAAAGGGAAATAAAGTCCAAAAGATTCCCTGTGGAAGGCAGGGAGATTGCTCATGGTCTGTGGATCCCCGAGAGTGCCCCGTGCCTGGGAGATCTCTGTTATTCCAGTCATGCTGGGACTTACCCTCATCAGAGCTTGGATCCCTTCTTCCAGGTCCTTTAGCTTTTCATACACCCTGTCTGAGGTGCCAAAAACCAAGTTGTTTGTGAACACCTTGCTCAGGTACTGCACTGGGGTCAGCCAGGACTGGATGAGAACCAGGGAAAACCGGAGAAGCTCCATGTCCTGAAATTGAGGCAAGAAAGGGTCAAAGTTGAGTAGGTGTGGTGTTTGGTGGAGTGTTCTGCTCCCTCTGGAACAGCCTAGAGTGACCTAGAGAGGAACACTGCTCCTGCAGCTTCAGTCTGCAGGATGAGGGCACCACCCAGCCCCATGTCCTGTGCAGACAGCAGTAGCCTCATCCTCAGCTGGGAATATGATTTATAGTGTAATGCAGAAGAGTCTGAAGGGTTTAAATAGCAAAGAAGAGAGAGAGAAGGGTGAAAACATCAAAGGTCTCACAGGTGGAAACCCTCTGATCCTGCAGCAGGGACTCTACAAACAGGTGTGTGCCTGCCCCAGGTCAGAACTCACCGATTTCTGCTGGGCATCCTCCTTCCCCGTGGGAGCAGGGATGGTTTCTGAGTAGCAGTAGGGTACCTGGGAGTTTTTGTTGGTGTGCCTTTGGTCCTCTGGGATGTAGCTGCGTTCCTGTGGAGACATCCCATATAGACTCAGGTCTGCTGCCCATGGACTGGAGAAGAGCACAGAGAATTCCCAAGCTGTCCTGCACGGTTCCTCTTTGCAAGGAATAAATGGGAGTCAGGAGGTATCTCTGGACAGGGTAGAGAGCTAGGAAACAGGAATTTGTGTGTTGGCACAACAGCTGCCCTGAAGGTCTCCTTCTCCCTCGGGCAAGGTGCTGCTCTTCAGCAAGGGCCAGTTGTGCCTGTGGACAGCAGTGTCACCACAGGGAATTGGGTGTCACAAGGGTGGGCAAACACTGCTCCAGGCAAACTTCAGGAAGAGGAGGAACAGAACACACCTGGGACAGGTTCTTCCAAGGAGGAGATGATTCCCAGGGACAGCCCGTGCCAGCTCCTGGGCAGCAGCAGACACGTTCTGGGTTTGCACACTCAGACTCCCCCAGGGACAATGTGACTAACACAGGGAAGTCCTATAATATCTGTACCATCTCCCAGCTGCCCCTGAGCAGGGAGGCTGGACACAGGTGGAAACGGCTCCAAGGAGGCATCAGAGAGGGAACAGAGAGCTGACAGTGTCCAGGCTGGTGGGACACAACCTGTCCTATCCTGTTAAGGTTCTTTCTCCTCCCTGAGAGGTGGCAAAAACACCAACAGCTGGGAATTCTCTGGGAAGTTCTACAGTCCTGGAGCCATCAAGGAAACACAGAAGAGGTGCCCTCAGGCCACAGCACTCACAAACTCCTTGTAGGTCTCGGCAGCCAGGAGGTGAAGGTGCTGAGCCCTCAGCACAGCATTGGCAAACAGGCTGGACAGGGGCATGGCCGGGAAGGTGGCAGCTGGCTGTGGCCACTGCAGTCCCAGGGTGATCACAGCAATGGCCAGAGGAGAGAGCCAGGACCCTGCAAAGTGGAGAGGAAGGTATTGGGAGTCCTTGGGGACTGTGCTGAGGAGGAGGAGGCACCTGGGAATTCATTCCCAGCCTGTTCTGCCCACGCTGGATCCACACTCACCTTCCATGGTACCCTGTTGGACACTGGGTGGGCTCAGCCCTCCCCAAAATCGAGGGAGACCCTTTCACTGGACCTGCCCTCGGGGCTGGGGCTGCTCCCAGTGTGACCAGCAGCATCTTCCTGGCTGGAATTGTGGTTGCTCCATGAATACTAAGGGGTGTCGCTATGGTTTTCCCTGACACACTCATGTTTTCCTCTAGGCCTTGTCCTTGCCCTCACTGGGACAAGAGCTGGTGGCATCACCTGTGCTATGACCAGCTGCTTTGGCTCCCTGGGTCACACCTTTAGGATTTGGTGATCTTGGTCAAGCCTAAATATTTTCAACCCATGACATCCAGCACAAGTGTCCACCTGTGCTCACACAGACCACCAAGCTCACCTCAAACAAAGGCCCTTAGGAAGTGAAATGCCCTGAAGCCTGTAAGACTTGGACATTATTAGACATCATACTCATCCCTGTCTGAAGTTTGGAATATGAGTTTTATTATCCCTGCCAACATTTATGATAATAGTAACTATTATAACAGTGTCTTGATCTTGTTCTCCAAGCTCACAACACTCTCCTTGCCCACTTTAATCTAAAGATTAATTCATGGATTAGAGTCACACTGTAGAGAAAGGTTTTCTTTTTCATGGATTTAGAAGTTGCCATATTTTAATTTAGGGATGGCAACGAGTGTGTGTAGCCCACTACAGAACCACCCCATCATCATAATCTCCTGTCACCCTACACACCCAGCACTGGAAATCCTTTAAGACTGAAAGAAAAGGTACCTGGAGCCATTTCTGCTGCTGAGTTGCTCAGGTGTGGTTGGGAATGTTTCCTCCTTTCACCTGGTGAAGGAAACTGTGGAACCCCCCCTTATATAGCAGGGGGTCTGTTTAAAATGGATCTGTGTGTCCATGATCACAACAACAGCTTTGCACCTTCCCCTTGCATAAATGCACAAGTGTTCATGGTTGTGCTACCTCATCACAGGCATTTTCACAGATGTGCAGCTTGGGGAGCTTTGTTTGCCTCAGGATGAGACCAGTGCTCCATGATTTCGCCATATACTCCTGTTTATTGCAATTAAAAGTTTCCTCATCACAGCAAGACCCATCCCAAATCAGATCATGGTGGAATCGGTTGTGTCCTCCTGATGTTCCTGCCTGGCTCTGCAGCCTTGGCTCACAGTTCACAGGGCTGGTCAGGCAGCTTGGGGCATTTCTGGCTTAAAACAAGTGGCATCAGGAGAAGTTTAGGTTGGATATTAAGGAAAAGTTCTTCCTGGAAGGAGTGTCCAGCCCTGGCACAGCTGCTCAGGGCAGTGGTGGAGTCCCCATCCCTGGAGGGATTTAAAGCTGTGTGGATGTGGCACTTAGGGACATGGGTCCGTGGTGGCCTTGGCAGTGTTGGGGGAATGGTTGGACTGATGATCTTAGAAACCTTTTTCAACCTAAAGGATTCCATAATTCTGTCATGTTTTCCTCTCTATTGTTTGTGAGGATAGAGGTAGCTGGATGAATCCTATTTCTGCCAAGGAATTGTTTCCAATTTCTCCCAAAATGTCAAAAGTTCAGCAAACACTTTTGCTAAGCTGGTTTGTCACAGGTGTGACAAGGAGCTGTCCTGCCCTGCTGCTGGTTTGGATTCCAACCTGCGCCGTGCAAATCCAGAGCTCTGTGAGCTTTCTCTGATGCTCAGCTGTGGAAAAAGTTGGTCATGAGCATCTTCCTGCTCCTGCCTGAGATGAAAATGTGAAATATCGTGGGATTAAGGAGAGGAATGGTGTGGAAAGGAGATAGGAGACATGGGGAAGGGAATCAGAGAATCATGCAGTAGTTTGGGTTGGAAGGGACCTTAAAGCCCATCCAGTGCCACCCCCTGCCATTAGCAGGGACATCTCCCACTGGCCCAGGGTGCTCCAAGCCCTGTCCAGCCTGGCCTTGAAGAAGAGAGGACACAACCCACCCATTCCTGCATTTGAGAAAAACAAGACACAACCTGGAATGGGCAGCTCCAGGGGGTATTTAAAGGACTTTTACTCCACATAAAGCCCCCATCGCCCCAAACCAGACTGGTTTGGCCGTTGTCTGGTGTTCAGGGACTGTCCTGTGTCAGGAGGTGATTTGGCTCCCCCAGGCCCCGGGTTTGCTCCAGTTTCCAAGCCGCAGCATCACTCCCGGAGCCGATGGAGTTGCTGGAATAGGGAGAGGAGAGCTGCTTGATAAATATGAGGGAGAGCAGAGCTGTTCTGAGAAGCCCCCGGGTGTTGCTGCTGGAGACGCGGTGGTGTCACAGGGAAATGTCAGTCCCGGCAGCAAAGGGAACAGCGGGTCCTGCCGCTATCAGGTGTCCCGTCACCCCATAGCGGCAACATCTGGGCGTGTTTTTGTGTTTTCTGCCCCAGGTCGTGTTTAAATCCGTCAGCGCTGGTCAGGGATGAGCCCGAGCTGCCCAGCCCAGCGCCGAATGACGCTGCTGTGTCAGCGCACAGCTCCGGTCTGACAGCGCTGCTAAATGCACACGATCAGCCAGCACGGAGGGGCCGGGGCCATCGGGGGCTCCCCGGGGCTGGGTTTGTCCCCGCCGTGTCTGGGCAGTAAATGAGGCAGAAGTGGCGCATGACGAGCGGGCAGAGCCCCGGGCACAGCCGCGGTTGCATAAGCGGCTCCGAAACCTCAGCCGGGCCATTTTCTGCCTCTGCAATTCCTGCATTTCCAACACACAGCATCCCATCTAAAGCAGCGTCACACTCCGTGACTTTACATTCCCTGTGAGAGGAATGAGGGATTTGTCTTTACAAACAAGCTGTGGGGTCTGCTGGTACATAAAGCCAGCACTGAGAAATGAAAGAAACAATGGGATGGATTCCACTGATTGATAAATGGAAAAAGATATTTGCCTTTACAAACAAACTGTAGGTTGGCTGATAAATGAAATTGCATATTGAAAGATGAAAGAAGCAATGAGGAAAAACCATTAATTCAATAAGAATTAAAAAGAATTAAAAGGGAGGGTTATACATTAGAGGGGAATTTCAGGTATCAGGCGTTCCAGGAAGTCTGTACCTCTCAAGTACTTCAGCCCAAGGGGAAAAAGAGAGGGAAATGCAGCCTGGAAAATAGGATAAAAAGGAGGCTGCGTCCTCCAAAAATTTGAGAGATTCCAGGGGCATGTCCCACGGCCTCTCCCTTTATTCGAATAAAGAAAAAGGACTTCTCGGTCTCCTTTTTGGACATAACCCTCTGTGTTTGTGGATTAATTTTCCTGACACCTGGAAGAGAAAAAACCCTCCATTCTCTTCAGGATGGCCCCGTGTCCACCCACTTTCCCCTGAGCTTTTAAACAAGTGAAAGCTTTTCCTGGAGGCACCGTGTGCTCTCGGGGTCCTGGTGATCCCCAGCCTGGGGGAATCCTGATCGAGGAGTTGCTGCTGAGCCACAGCCCAGCTCTGCAGAGGGTTTAGGGCGTGGGGGATTATCTCTCCTAACTCACTGCTCCGAGGGGAAATTCCATTTCAGATTTATGGGGATTATTTACCAGACCTGAAACTGCTGGGTTTCATTGAACTCCTGTGGAAAAATGAGGCTGAACCCCCAGGTTCAGTTCCCCAGGACTGCAGCCCCACCTGTCTACCTGAGCATCCCGATAGAAAACAGGGATTTTCCCTCCCTACAGTTACCTGGAAGGAGGCTGTAGCCAGGTAGGTGGGGGTCGATCTCTTTTCCCAAGGACAAAAGGAAACAGCCTCAAGCTGTGCCAGGAGATGTTTAGGTGGGATATTAAGGAAAAATCCTTCCCTGAAAGGAGTGTCCAGCCCTGGCACAGCTGCCCAGGGCAGTGGTGGAATCCCCATCTCTGAAAGGATTTAAAAATTGTGTGGATGTGGCACTTGGGGACAGGGGCTAGTGGTGGCCTTGGCAGCACTGGGGGACACAACGATCTTAGAGAGTTTTTCCAATCTAAGTGATTCCATGATTCAATGACAGAAATCAGGACAAAACACAGAGCCTGGGTATAGACTGATATATTTATTTACATTAAATATGTTCTAAACGCAGACCACTCTCAACATAGAATGAAACCAACCCCCATCTCCAGGATCCTTAGAAACTACTCCAAGCATTTCAAATAAACTCACAACACTACAGAAATATTTATTTTATTCTAGCATTTATAGGAGGCCAAAGCCCTGAGCTGAGGGAGCAGCAGAGTAGAACTGCTTTTGACATCAGTGCTTCCTCACCAGGTGCAAATTTTCTTTATTTTTTTTTTCTATTATTCTGTTCAGTCACTTGAGTGGTTCTTTACACAGATCTGAGGAATGTGGAGCTGGGAAGGCCAGAAAAAACTTCCATCTTCCATTTGGGAACTGAAAACAAGGAATGGATGGATGAGCTCTGCCAGTCCTAAAATCTTGGCAAACATGGAAACCAGGAACAAACAGTTCTTTTCTCTCCCCGTGAATGCTCCTTTTTTCAATTAACCAATTTTATAATTAAAATATGCTTTAAAAACTACTATATATGTGTCAGATCTAATTTGTGGTAGTTTTATTTAACTAGTAAAAATCAATTTTAAAATGCTAATTTTGTTCTGTTTAAACTGAATTCCAGTCTTCCATGGAGGTGCTTTACTGGGAAAGAACCATCCTGTTACTCCTGAAAAGCCTTTTTTTCCTTAGAAATTTACCTTTCTCTGGCTGTTTTTGGGGTGCAGAGCAGTTCCAGGAGCTGCTTGGAGCCCAAAATGTAATGTGCCATCAGGACACAGAGGCCTTGGGCTCTCTGAGAGGGGACAGTTTAAGCCACAATGTCCTTGTCACCCTCGTCCAGCCAAGCCCCCACCCCCACTGTGCCCCCCAGCCCTGGTTTGGGTGCCCTGCTGGCCCCAAGCCTACCACCCTCAGCTGCTGTTGCCATGCCAAGATAATTTAATTACAAACCAGATCTCCAGATGTTTTTTAGCTTCTCCTTCCAGACCAGATCTAGCTGAGCATCCAGTGGAGATGCTGGTCCTGGGCCCTGTTCTCCTGCTTTGGATCCTGGTGATTCTCTTTGTCCCATCCCAATCTGATGTTTTGGGACTGTGGAGGTCCCCACAGGGAGTCTCACATCTGCTCTTAGTTTTCCATACCTGTCTGCCCTCGGGATGAAGTTTGAAGAGGTGAAGTTTGGTTTCCAGCTAAGCTGGACCCAAAAAGCTGCTCGTTATTCCCAGGAAATCAGCACCAGTGTTATAGGACACCCCTGGAATGGGCACGGCAGGGTGGACCAGGATGAAGATTTACCCACCACCTTTATTAGGACTTCAAAAGCAGTTGGAGGTTTGTGTCCCACAATCTACAACTTTCCCAGATGTTCTGAGGTCACACATGTCCCTCACCATGGGGATGACCTTCTGACAGGGGCCAGTTCTTGCTTGGGGAGCAGCAAGCTTTTGGGTGAGACCTTTCTCCCCAGATTTTCCATTGTCTTTGGAGAAAAAGAGGTGCTTTTGGGGGATCCTCCACCTCAGACCTCTGCCAGCTGGGCCTGTGGACAGAGCCATGGCTTTGACAGCTGAAGAGTGGCCCCAAATCTGCTTCTCAGTGCTGTTGGCAGTGTCCTTGCAGAGCCTGGTCCTGTCCTTCCTGGGGTGGTGGGGTTGGAGCAGACCCCTCATTCCCAGTCCTTCCATGGCACTGACCAGGCTGGAGCTCAGTGCTGGGCTTGGGGCTGCCCAGGCTGTAGGACCAGTTGGCTACTGGGGGGATCACAGGTGGCTCCTAATTTCTACAGAGGTTTTAGGGGTTGGTCAGTGGGGTAGGGACAGTGACACCCAGGGCAGGACAGCCTCGGGAACACAGCCCAGACACGTGAGCACCCCAGGCAGCAGGCTCCCAGCCCTGAGCTGGGCTGTGCAGGTGTTTGCAACCCGGGAATGCAGCCTGGGATGGCAGCGCAGGATCCAGGCAGAGCCGTGCTCCAGGGGATCCATCCCCACAGGGCCTGGCAGGGTGCTGACAGGGCCTGGTGGAGGGTGCAGCACCCCTCACTCTTCACCTGGGTGCTCCCCCACTGTCCACTTGGCCTTCACGTCCCGGAAAGGAGTGATGTCCTCGTAGGTGGCCATCTGCTCCACCTCCAGCCCCTGCAGCAACGACAAGGAGGGTGGGACATGGGACCAGGTTTCAGCCACAGCACATCCCTTAGGACACCCTGCTGGGGACCCTCCCAGGCCACTCCCCCTGAGACTGGAGCAGCTTCTGACAGGAAGAGAGGATGGAGATGGTTGGGTGTTGGATGCTGGATGTTGGCTGTTGGCTGTTGGATGTTGGGTATTAGATTTTGATGTTGGGCGTTGGATTTGGATGTTGGGTGTTGCATGTTGGGTCTTGGATGCTGGATTTTAATGTTGGGTGTTGGATGTTGGGTGTTGGGTGTTGGATGGTGGGTGCTGGATTTTGATGTTGGGTGTTGGATGTTGCATGTTGGGTGTTGGATGTTGGGTGTTGGGTGTTGGATGGTGGGTGCTGGATTTTGATGTTGGGTGTTGGATGTTGCATGTTGGGTGTTGGATGTTGGGTGTTGGGTGTTGGATGGTGGGTGCTGGATTTTGATGTTGGGTGTTGGATGTTGGGTGTTGGGTGTTGGATGGTGGGTGCTGGATTTTGATGTTGGGTGTTGGATGTTGGGTGTTGGGTGTTGGATGGTGGGTGCTGGATTTTGATGTTGGGTGTTGGATGTTGCATGTTGGGTGTTGGATGTTGGGTGTTGGGTGTTGGATGGTGGGTGCTGGATTTTGATGTTGGGTGTTGGATGTTGCATGTTGGGTTTTGGGTGTTGGGTGTTGGATGTGCGCTGGGTGCTTCTTGCTCAGCACATCTGATGCGTAATTCAGGAGGAAGGTGCCCTGAACCTCCTCCCAAGGAAGGGGCTGCAAGATGGCCCCAGCAGACACCCAGCAGGGCACAACCCCCTGTGTCAAGACTCAGGTGAAGTTAGGGAGGTCCTGCTATCATTAATTACCTCATAGGTGTGGTCCTCCTCTGGGCTTTTCTTCTCTTCACCCTATGGAGAGTCACAGGTTGGTGTCAGCACCCACCAGGATCCCCTGTCTCCAGCCTTGGTCCCCCAAGCCAGGTCCCACCACTTCCACAGGCACATCCATGGAGTCCCCACACAGCATTTGAGATGGTTGTGTTCCCACTTCAGATATCCATGTTCTCACCCACAACCTCAAACCCACGCCATGCCCAGGACTGGCCTGCCTGGGATGCACTGCAGGACACTGCTGTGAGCCCAGCTGGGAGCATCCCCTCTGCTGGAGGCACTGTCACTTGCCTTATCTAGAAAGAAGAGGATGGGGATGCTGATGAAGATGACGAGCAGGATGGACTGGATGATGATGATGGCATCTTTCAGTGTGTGTCTGTTCTGGACCTGCTTGATGCTGCTGGTACCTGGGAGCAACAGCACAGGTACAGCCCAGGTCTCACCTCTGTGCCAGGCTGCAGGGACAGGGATGAGCTTGCCACGGCCAGAGTGTGTGACCAAGGGGAGATGTGGGGACCAGGGTGACCTGTCCTCTGCATTGGCAGAGACCAGAGCACTGCAGCTGCCCCCAGGATTGGCATCAGGGACCAGCTCTGGGATGGGACACCTTGAGCAGCACTTGGCAATCACCAGGAGCAGGACAAATCTGATTTATCAGAGGAACATGTCCCTGGTTTTTGCTGAATGGATGTGCCAGGGCAGAGCTGGGGAAGTTGTCCTGCTCCTTGGGACTGGCAGTGAGGAACAGAACCTCTGTGGTGCCATAGAGCACCCACAGCTGGGTCAGAGAGGGCCCCACCAGCACAGGGAGAGGAGGAGGTGTGGGAGAAACATGTTGGGCTCATATGGAGGGGGAAATGGGAGAGGAGGAGAAAAAGCATCTCCTGGGGTGCAGGAGGGCGGGGAGCTGCCACTCACCCATGACCCTGAGCTCTGTCCCACACGAGTGCAGCTCCTCCTTCTGCAGCAGGCCCTTCCTGTCACACACGTAGATCCCCCTGTCCTCGAAGGTGGCCCTGAAGAGGGTGAGGTTGATGGAGATGTTCGTCCTCTCGATGCTGTAGCTGGGCATGTTCTGATCCAGCCCAGAGAGGACATTCTTCTTCTCTTCTGTCTTGTACCACTGCAAGGTCTGGGGCTCCTGGGTGTAGCAGATGAAGCTGATGGGCATGTTCTTCTTGATGACCACGTACCGCAGGTTCTGGTGCATTGGGGGACACCTGCCAGCTGCAGGGGACAAGTCTGTCACTGCAGCCACTCCCATGAGAGCCCCCCAGCACCTCCCAAACAAAGAGCTTCCATTTTCATGCTGCTTTTGAGCATCCAGCTTGGTTTTGGTGCATTATCCTCATCCCAGGCTCCCCAGGGAATGGTCCCAGCCCCGAGGCTGCCAGAGCTCCAGGAGTGTTTGGACAGCACTGCCAGGGATGGACAGGGTGGGATTGTTGGGGTGTCCTGGGCATAGCCAGGAGTGGAACTGGATGATCCCTGTGGATCCCTTCCAATCAGGATATTCTGTGATTCTATGAGATCTGAGACTTTTGGTGGAAGTCTGCTTTTAATGGAAACTTCAATTTTCTGTGGGAATACCTTCGCTCCAATACTTCTGTCCTGCTCTCACCCCTCTCTGTGCACATTTAGATAATCCCAGCTCCAAAATTACAGCCTGTGGAATCTCAGCTGGTTTCTCTTTTGCTTCCACTTTTGTTTTTTGCCTTTTGCTTTATTTTGTATTTTTTTGGCCATGTTTTAGTCCCAGAGTAGTGACTTTGAGAGCCTGTTTGGGTTGCAGAGGTGACCCTTAGAGCCCCATGGGTGTGAATGGCACAAGGACAATGGCACAAGGACAATGGCACAAGGACAATGGCACAAGTGCTGTGGCACAAACCCAGCGCTGGTCCCAGACGTGGTCATGCAGCAAATGCAGAGGGAAAACCTGTGGGTGCTCAGGAAAGACAAAGCAGATCTGGCTTTGCAGAAGGAGAGGAAGGTGCAGGATTCGGGATGAGCCATGGGGGATGTCACAGCCTGGGAATGGCCTTTGTGGGGGGAAAGGCCTGTAGGGGGTGTGGAGACAGGAGGGACCCTGGGGGACAAATACAGGGGAAAAGCCCAGCAGGTCTGAGGGTACCTGTGCTGTTCCTGGTGCTGTTCTTGTCTGCTGACATCCCACCTGCAAGACAGGAGAAGGGCCTGAGATCGTGGCCAGGATGTCCCCAGTGGAATGGACGTGCCCTGGGCCTTCCTGCCCAGTCCACATGGGATGGAGCTCGGAGGAGCAACAACAGAGCCCTGCTCAGAGGACCTGGGGCAGTGCAGATTTGGGTACAAACCCTTCGATTTCCATCTTGTCTCCTGACAGTTTTCCAGGTTGTTTTCTGGTTGATACCCTAGTGAAACCTGCTCTCTATAATGTCCCCGAGGCTGGTGCATCTCAGGAAGGCTCCAGATACTCCCAGCTCTGCATTTCCACTCTCTGAACCAACCAGAAACCCTTCCCTGCTGGGATTTCCTGGGCTCAGAGCCCTGTGATGGCCAGGGGCGTTCCCAGATCCTGCGGCCACACAGCCCCCCGGGACAAGGGCTGTGGGTTGGTGCTGTGGGACCTGCAGCACAGGAAGCAGGGGGAGGTGGGGACCCCCCCAGCACCTACGGGTGTCCTGCCCACAGCTCTGGTGCTGCTGAGCCTGGTTCCTCTTGCTGCAGCTGGGCAGGAAGCACCAGCCCTGTTTACTGCCCCGCTTGAGTGCCCAGCTCCCTCCTCTCGATGGAGATTCACCAAACCCTGTGGAGGAGCTGGCACAGCTGTGGGGCTGCAGCACCTCCCTGGAGGGCAGCTGCAAACCTCCCCATCCCCAGAAAGAGAAGAAGGAACAGAAAAAGAAGAAAGGTTCAATTCCCCAGCCTGAGCTTCGTGCCACCCTCCTGCAGGGACGCAGCCTGCAGAGACCTCCTGGCTTGGACAGGGGCTCCTCTCATTGCCCAGGAGCCCCTTCCAGGTCCCTGCTGCCCTGTTTACATTCAGCACTGACACGTCTGCAGGCAAATCCTCCCTTCCAGCCCTATTCCATTTTCTCCAGGATGGGAGATGCCCTTTGTCCTGGCTGTGCACTGCCTGTGTATCCTCATCACCCGCAGTGCCACTGGCCAAGGCTTTGCTCTCCAGGCTCTGTTGGTGTTTCTAAAGGAACACCAGGCTGGTCCCTCACCTGAAAGCCCTCACACCCCTCCAAGTCAGGAGTTCCACTGCAGCCACAGGTGGGCTGAACTTCCCCTGTCCTCCCCTAAAATCATCATGAGATCCAAGTTCAAACCCTCCAGCCTTGAATCCATGCTGGACTTATGTGGCCACCACAGGAACCCTTTAAATGCCCTTCATCCTGTGGGCACGTTTCCCTCTGAGGGTGGGATCTGCTGCAGGCTTTTGTAGCTGCCCCTGCACCAGGCAAGAGGAGCAGGAAGGGGACAGGAGCCATGTCCTGGGTTTTGCTTCTGCTTCTCCAAGGGGAGCAGTGAAGGGATGTTCACACAGATCCCACAGATCACCCCAAAAGCCTTTTTCCTCCCATTTCTCCTCTGCTCCTGGGCACTGAACCCCACAGAGCAGAGATGTGGCTTGTCCATGGCCTCGGCCATGTGCCAGTCCTATCCCCAGGCCTCTGAGAGTAATAAAAGGTTAAAAAACCTCAACAATCCTTCTTTCCTGTCACCTGCAGCCCCAGCCAGGCTGGCTCTGCACCCACTTGGCCAAAGCCACCTGCCTGCCCCAGAATGTGTCCTGTCTGCACACCCCGAAAGGAAGCAAAACCCAAACCCAATGCAAGGACGGGGCTCTGAGCTCTGTGTGCTCTCCTGGGCTCCCTGGGAGGCTCCCACCACAGAGCAGGACTGAGAGAGACCAGCACAAAGCTTAAAATTATTGCCCTGAGAGGCAGAGATGGGAGAAGCTCATGAGCAGGGGACTCAATCCAGGTCATTGTCCTGGCTCCATGGTCTGAAGTGCAAACCCCATTTGGTGCCTACCTGTGAGCAGAGCCAGCAGCCAGAGGGTCACCTGGAGCAGCCAGAGCCTCGTGCCCAGATCAGCCATATTTCAGTGCTCAGGACAGGGAAACATCCAACCTGTGCTTCTGCAGAAACAGGCTGCTCCCACAACCCTGGCCCCAGTACCTAAAAATGGCAAAGCTGCTGCTCTGTGCGTGGCCCCTTTCCTGCTCATGTAAATCCTCCCTGCTGGGGACTTTCCCTCGGGGCTGGTTTTGAATGCAGCGCAGACGCTGGGGTGGCTGTGCCTGTGGGCTGACACCATCCAGCCTCGGGTCCCCAGGCATTGTCCATCCTCCTGTCCCCGGGCATTGTCCATCCTTCTGTCCTGGGCATTGTCCATCCTCGTGTCCCTTATTGGCTCCCTGTGGTGCCAATATTCCCTGGAGGTGGCCAGGACTGGTGTAGACCTGCAGCAGAGCTGGGGATGAGCCCATCTGCAAAGCAGAAGGTACCAAACCTCCTTAGCATGAGAGGTGCCCAGGGAATGGGATTTGGTGCTGCCTGGCCACATCCGTGGGGGCCAGGATGGGAGTGACCCCTAGGGTTTCCCCCCAGCTCCACAGATCCCCCCAGGTGTTTGGCCCTGAAGGGGACAGGCAGAGATTTATGGTGGCCCAGAAGCCAAGAGTTGCAGCAGGAATGGGATAAGGATAAGGGATGTTTGTGGGGTTGTTTGTTGTGTGATGCAGTCCCCCAGCTCCCATCCCTGCCTCCCAGGGAGTCAAGAAATCTAAAATCATAGAAGCATGAGTGAGTCACAAAATCACTATGGTTTGAACAGACCTTTAGGATCCCCAGCTCAGCAGCACCACCATGATCACCACTAACCCGTCCTCAAGTGCCACATCCACACGTTTTTTTGAGCACTTCCAGGGGAAGATGAGAGGGAGAAACGGCCAAAAGGAGTCACTTGGGTGATAGCCATGCCCACCCCTTCTCCACGCTCCAAGAGCCTTCTCCATGGAACCTTTGAGACAGCCAGGCCCCAGGGGAGCATAACGAGCCCCCCAAGGGGAGCTCTGCTGCACAGTTTCCCCCAGGCTCTGCTCCCTCCGCCCTGGTTGCTGCTCGTTACCGGCTGTGGGTGAGCACTCAACTGTAACTCCAGTGAAAAACACCTTTGGGTACTTCTGCCAGTCTTGTTGGTCCCCAGAGCCTGGTGCCACTGCTCGAGGCCTCCTCAAACCTTCATCTCCTGCAGGCTGGGTGGGTTTTTTGCCAGTTCTGAGCATCTGATGGGTGCTGGGAACCAGCCTCAGCCTGACTTTGCATACAAAAGGATAGGAAGTAAGAGAAATAAAGTTCAGAGGAAAACTGTCTCCATGAGGGAATGACGATGGGAGAGTTGCCTTCTACTCGTTCTGTACACTGCCAAGTCCCTGCTGCCATCACCCATGGGTCTGGCTGGAAGAGCAGAGCCCGGCCTGATATCCCAGCAGGGGAAAGGGATGCCCACGTGCTTGGCAGGCACTGGAGGGGTTTTTATAGGGCTCTGGGGCTGCAGATGGGAGCTGGGATGCTGGAGGTTCCTGGGAAAGCCCTGTGAGGTAAAAGCAGGAGCAGGGCACAAACTGAAGAGGGTTTGCAGTGACAGTGGCCAAGTCAGCCCCCGCGCTGCCTGAGGGCTCCTTGGTACACTTGAAAGGCACAGAGGGGCTCGGTCTCCCCTGGAGACCCCCGTGCTTACAGCAACCATCACCTGGGGTGTAGGGGAACCTGGTGGTCCAACGGGGAGGGTCCCATGTCCCCAAGCCTCTTCCCCTGGGCCACTCTGGCTACCAGAGCAGAGTCACTGCCGGCAGCTGCACCTTCCCCCGCCTTTCCCTGTGCATTGGGATTTGGATTTCACAGTGCCCGGCCCCTGCAGCCCCGTCGCGTTACGCCAGCCTCGGGACGAGCTGTTCCAGCGAAAACATCGAAAACAGCGAAAAAAACCAGCGGCGAGCCCGAGCCGGGCGCGTCAGCGGGTCCGGGGCGGCTCCTCCTCGCTGACGCAGAACCCACCCTGTCCCCCCAGCCACGCTCACCTGCGCCCACCTGGCTGCTGGGCTGGGCTTGAAGCTGCGTGGGGCAGCTCGGGGGCTTGAACTCCTCCAAACCCTCGTCTGTCCTTGGTGGAGCTCACAGCAGCAGCTCCTGTGGGTCCCGGCCTCAGCGAGCTCCGAGGGATGGGATCATGAGCGGAACAGAAGCTCTGGGAGCTGGGCTGGAGGTCCCAGGGGACAGCCCTGGTGCCTCCTGTGCAGGATGAGACCCCCAGGTCCTGCTGAGGTTGGCGGGTCCAAAGCCAAGCACGGGGAGCCAAGGGAAGCGTGTTCACCTCTCCCAGCGCAGGGAAAACATTCCGCCCCCGAGACACACCAGCACACTTGGTAATAACAGATCATTTACAGTTGTTTATTGTAAGAAATGTACAAAGAAAAATGGCTTTAGCTCACACAAACCCTGCTCTGGGGCATTTCCTCATCCCCGACAACACAAATGTAGAAGCAGCATCGATTGTGAACCACGATCCGGGCAGGGATGCCGTGCCAGGGATACTTCCCATGGAAATGCCAGCGACAGCAGCTCAGGCTCCTGCTGCAGGCAGCATCGACAGGGAAATGAGAGCACAAGGCCACGGGACAAGCCGAGTGTCTGTGGCTCTGCCACCTGGCTGGGAGCTCATGGCTCCAAGCCAGGCTCAGCATTGCTCCTGGCCAGCCTGGCCATGGGGCATCCGTGACAGCAGTTCCCAAAGCAGCCCGGGAAGAGAAGAGAATCATCAGAGTACAAAAACACAGAGCCTTTGGCTTCAGGTGCAGCCCTTGTTTGAACTGTAAGAGGTTTTGGTTCATGTTTGATTTGATCTCAAGAGGGGTTTTTCCCTTTTGAAGGCAGAAGGTGGTCAGAGGTGAACTCGAAGCCTTTTGCCCGTTTTTCACAGAAGCACAGGATGGTTTGGGTTGGAACGACCTCAAAGCTCATCCAGTGCCACCCTCTGCCATGGGCAGAAACACCTTCCACTATCCAGGTTGTTCCAAGCCCTGTCCAACCTGGCCTTGGACACTGCCAGGGATCCAGGGGCAGCCACAGTGGTGCCAGGACCATTTTCCTTGATTTACTTTCCTTTTGCTCACCTGTGTGAAGAACAGCAAGTCCATTTTCCCCCTGGGAAAATGCTCCTCTGCCTGGAGGTTTTCTGGTGAGGATCTGCCCAGCCCATCCAGAATGTGCCACCAGGGCCTCTCTGCTGCCCCAGCCTAGGGAAGTATGCTCTGCCTGAGGATTTTGGGATTCACATCCCAATGGGATCATTTATTACACGCAGCCACCTGGGGCTTGGGTGGGATTTAGGGCAGCCCTAAAACAGCTCGTGGCAAGGATTGTTCAAACATTGGCTCCAATCCCTGGGGGTGCATGTCATTAATTAACACTAATGAAGAGGACATTTGGAATGCCAACCAAGAGCACTCCAGTGGGATGGCTCCTCTTGCAACAGGGCTAGAAAAAAAAAACCCTGGAGAGTTTTATCCCGGGGACTGGGGATTCTTGGAGGATGTTTTCAAAACCCTACCTTTGCCCGTTGCTTTCCTGCCACAAAACCTGGATGGAAATGAGAAAAATAGAGTAAAACCTGACTATAAACAGTGTTTACATTCATCTTACACAGACCTGAATGATTTCTGGTTTCAATGCATATTCAGAGACCTTGAAAACCTGATATTTAACCCTGAGAGCAAATCTGCAGATGCTTTGCTTTGGCTTTGCAAACCAATTATTAAGACATAATTGCACTTTCTCTTGTATGTAACAAAAAATAATCATCAAGCTTATTCAGAGTTTCAAAAGAAAGGTGCTACTTTAAGACTTTGGAGATTTTTGTTCACAAAACCTTCTGTTTTCTGTAATTATTCTTAATATTATTTCACTTGGCTCATCTTTCACTGGTTGCTTGGTTGCACTCTGGAAGAATAAAATACAGGAAAATCTCTTAATTGTGAAATAACATTAATAAATAATTACTTTAAGTGAAAGGACAACCATACCCTTCTGTTCATGCCTGAAAACCATCGTTACCATGATGAGATCATTTCAAAACTGAATTGTTTCTCTTTCACTGACAACAGATTTCACATTTGAGTTCTCATAAGAAAAAGAATTAAACTCTTTGCAAGTGCAGTGGGCTGTAAAACCCAGGATCAGGAGGAGATCCTGCTTTGAAATTCAAGGTGGTTGCTTGAAATATCTGAAATTAGCACAATATCTAAGATCTAGAGATCTGTGCATGGAAGAGCTTTGAACAGGAGATTCAAATGAAGTCTCTTCAGGCTGGGCCAGAGGTGGAATTTCCTCGTGTTACACCAGCGACTCTTTGACCACGCGTTCCTTATCCCAAGCCTGTGCTTCCTCAGGAGCATCCGGGGGCATCTCTGAGCTGGGAATGGGCTCGAGGCCCAAGGCAGGGGCTGTCTCCACATCTGTCCCAGTGTTCCCATAGATCTCCTGCATTTTGGTGGCGATCAGCCCTTCCTTCTCAGGCGCATCCTTGCCCAAGGCATCCTGGCTGTGCCTGTACATGTAGGACGCCTGCTTCACCGAGCGCCTCAGCAGGTACCGCCGGAAAGCCCTCTGGATCTTGGTAGCACAAACCTCCTCGTGCTTCCTCTTCAGGGTGGTGGTGATGGGTTCATAGGAAACTTTTGAGGGGTTGGCAGCCATGAACTTCTCCTCCATGGTGGCCTTCAGGGCATCCATCTCTCCCGAGTCTCCCAGCACTTCTTTAGTCAGGGCAAAGAGGATGTCTAGGCAGTGGATTTTGTCCCCAGCAACCATTGGTAGATCCATGGTGATGAGTTTGATCTTGTTGGGTTTGGGAACTCTGAGTGGCTCCTGCAAGGTGTCCACAAAGTCCGACAATGTGCTGTAGGCAATGAATTGAGTGGCATCTGGGTCAAACTTCTCCCAAGTTTCATAAAACATTTCAAAATCATCTTCGCAGAGGGGCTCACTGCTCTCCTCTGTGGCCACGCTGAAGTTCTCCAGGATGATGGCGATGTACATGTTCACCACGATGAGGAAGGAGATGATGATGTAGCTGCAGAAGAAGAAGATGCCAATGGCAGGGTTCCCACAATCTCCTTTCACTGAACTCCCTGGGTTCTCCAGCTCGGGGTCACAGTCTGGGGGGCCGCTGTTGAGGATGGGGTTGAGGAGCCCATCCCAGCCCGCTGATGTGGTGATCTGGAAGAGGCAGATGATGCTGTTCCCAAAAGTTTCAAAGTTGAAGATGTCATCGATCCCCGACTCCTTCTTGACATAGGCAAAATTGGACATCCCAAAGATGGAGTAGATGAACATGACGAGGAAGAGCAGGAGGCCAATGTTGAACAGGGCAGGCAGGGACATCATCAGGGCAAAGAGGAGCGTCCGGATGCCTTTGGCTCCTCGGATCAGCCGGAGCACACGGCCAATCCTCGCCAGCCGGATCACCCTGAAGAGGGTGGGGGATACAAAATACTTCTCAATGATGTCTGAGAGGACGATACCTGTGGAGAGATGAAGGACAGATGAGTCTGCTGTGCTACCAATGGGAGGTAAAGGGGATCTGCTCCACTCCATCTGGGCAGACACAGTGAGGTGAGGCCACCCCCAATGACTCCTCCAGTGACAGGAAAAAAATATTTAAAAATATAGCACAGACCCAAGGGTTAAGCTCTGGCTGCTCTGTTTTGGAGAAAAAGAACACCAAGGGAAATAACACCAAGGAGGAGCACAGATATCCCCAGCTCCTCACCCAGCCTGGTGGCCTGGAGTGGCCTCACATCTGTCATGTCTCAGGGTCCTGCTGGCTTGGCCCTGCTCCAAGGATGGGTGCAAGTGGGGTCCAGTGACAGCTCGGTGGTGTGGATTGGTGAGACCACTTCCACTCTTCACTGTTCAGTGGGATCCCTGAGGGACTGGTGGGAGCAGCAGGACTCACCTAGGATGGAGAGGATGACCACCACAAAGTCGAAGATGTTCCAGCCCACAGTGAAGAAGTACTGACGCAGGGCGAACATCTTGAGCACGCACTCCCCAGTGAAGATGACGATGAAGACCAGGTTTATCTTGTAGAGGACAGAGGTTTTGAGCTCGCTCTGGTCATCTGTTTCCACCATCATGGTCACCATGTTCAGGCAAATCAGGATCATGATGGTGATGTCAAACACTTGCTTGGTAACAAAGTCAAACACCTTCCCTTGGAATTTGTTCTGCAATGAGCGACACAAGGGCAAAGATGGAGCACCAGAGAAGAGGTGGGAACACGGGACAGACACAACAAAACAAAAACACAACAGAAAGAGAAGAAGGAACCATAATTAAAATGTGGGAAACCTCAGGGTTGTGGCCAGCATGGTTCTCACAGCCCCAAAAGTTACAGGGGGAGGATTCCCAGCACCTCTCAGGATGAAGCATACCTGGGAACACCACGGCAAAGAGGAGTGGCACAGGGCACAGTTGCTTGCTAATTACACCCACAGCTAATAGGGCACCAATTAACACATGGGAAGGACCTCCCTTGTGCAGGGCTACAAAACCCTGTTTTGGCTGGACCCTGCTGGGGAGTTGAAAGCTGAGCTATCCCTGAGCCCAACTCTCTTCCAGAGAGGAGCTGGGAGCTGAACTAGGAAAAAACCCAAATTCCTGTAAAAGAAACCCCATCGTTACCCTTGCCAGCAAACCAAGGGCTAAAGGGTAGACCCTAAAGAGGTGGCCTGATGTCACCCTCTTGTGAAGCCTCAGCTCTTGGCCAGGTCCTGTCTGAAGAGTAACACTGGGGCAAATGGTCCTCCCTGAACCCTTCTTGTTCCCTTTGGGACAGCTGGTGCCTTGAAGTGTTCCCTGCATGTTCCACTCCTGGAGGATGAGCCCAACGTACCGCTGGCCTAGGGATGGGCTTCTGGGGTTTCTTGGAGCCCAGCTTCTTCATGGCATTGTAGTATTTCTTCTGCTCTTCTGTCATGAAGATATCTTTGCCTCCAAAGTATAAAGGGAACACTGCTGTTAGTCTCAGGAATTCTCTTCCCACCAAGTATCTCCAGCCCCTCAGAGATCCTGCTGGGAACAAGGTGTCCTCTCTGTGTCCTACAGACCTCGCTCAGCACCACCAGTGTGCTTGGCCCTGCACACCCTTTGCCCACCCCCTGCTCCAGGGTGTCAATCCTGAGCTACTAGATTGGAGAAGAAGCAGAGTCTCAACCTTGTGCATGGGAAAATGAACCCAGGGTAGGTAAAGAAAATAAAATTGATGGTCCAGGCAAGAGAAAACACAGCCTCCCTTTGCTTCCTCCCTCTGCACCTGTAAATTAAGTCCTCTGTAACTGCTGTGACCAGGACACAAAGCTCCATGTGCCATTTGTCCAGTGCAGGAAGCCACTAATGGACAGGAATCCTGGGATCCATCCTAGTCCTGGGCATGGTGGCCCTGGTCCCATCACCCCACTGCTGGCTGGCCCCCTCCACCCTAGAGCAGCACCTCAGGAGTCAGGAAATACTCATCTTTTTCTTCTGCTGGTTAAAGTTGTCAATGATGACACCAATAAAGAGGTTCAGAGTGAAGAAGGCACCGAAGATGATGAAGATGACAAAGTAGATGTACATGTAGAGGTTGATCTCGTACTGTGGCTGCTCTTCAATCTGGCCAAGAGAGATAGGAAATGTGAGACTGACTCTGTCCCAAAAAGATGTCCCCAAGCCCCCAGACAAGGGCTTGCACTGTTTGGACAGAGCCAGGGATGGCTGCTCCAAAACTTTTGGCTGTGTGTTCCCAATGGAAGCAACATCCATGTGACACTGACTGAGGGACAAGGACACGCTGACCCCCAATCCCACAGCATGGGGTGGGGAATGGGAAAGGATGTCCTTTGCAGTCATATTAATGAGCAAATTAGTTTCTTCACAATAATCAGCATTCCAAGGGCTGAAATATATCTGAGAGGGGAAAGGAAAAGTGGATTAATTTGTCACATCAGCACAGCTGGGTGGCACAGCCCGACAACCCTGGACAATGCTCCTCATCCCAAGGGGCATCCTTTAATCCCGCTCTGTGTTTGACCAGAGAGACCCTGAGATGACCCCACTGGCTTCCCCCATTTTGAGGAAAGCTCTTGGCAGAACAGGGAAGATTTTCTCCCAAACCAGTTTTGCCCCAGGTGGGGCAGAGTCCTGAGGGATTTTCAGAGGGTGATGGAAAGGTGCTAAAAAGGGGCAATGAAGACCCCCCCCTTCAGGCCTCTGTGGGATGACGTCCAGTGTGACTGGAGAACAGCAGGAAATGCCTTCTACTGTAGGGACACTTTTGGGGATGGATCACAGTAGGAATAGCCTTTGCATGACACTCTTCAAACACTCATTGAACCCAATGGTTAAAGGCTGTCTGCTCTGTTCTCATGAGCCATTGATTGCTCAAGGCAAGCCAGGCACTTTCTCCAGGATGGCATGAGCTTTCCCAGCTAGAGGGCTCATGGAGGACATCATGTCACAGCAGGCAGAAGGATGAGCCCCCAATAGGGATTTTGGCCCCTGGAACTGAAGATGAGTGGAGCAGATGCAGCCCCAGCTGTGGGGCACAGCGAGAGCCCAGTATGGGACCAGGCTGCAGGTGACAATGACGTGGGTGGCACGGGGACACATGGCTGCCCTTTTTGAGGCTGTGCACCTCAGCAGGGGGATGTTGTGGCTGCCCAGGTGTCCAAGGCTGGGTTGGACAGAGCTTGGAGTACACTGGGATAATGGAAGGTGCCACTGCCCATGGCAGGGAAGGCACTGGATGGTTTTTTTGGTCACTTCCAACACAAACCGTGCTGGGGTTCCATGATCTGATCCATTTTGGGGGTTTGTCCACCCTTTAGCCAATGTCCTGGTGGAAGTCACGGGTGGGATGCAGGCAGCCCCCAGCACCAAAAGGCAGAGCCAGAGGTGATGCTGTAGCCAAGGATCCATGCCAGCCTCAGTTCTGGAATCCCATTCCCAGCCTGCCAAGGGGAATCCACCCTGGAATCAGCAGTGTGTCCCTGCGTGTCCCCTCACCTCACGTGAGTCCACGGCTGCATACATGATGTCCATCCAGCCTTTGAAGGTTGCCTGTGGGAACAGGAATGATCAAACTTGGAGTCTTTTCCAACATAAAGGATTCTGTGATTCTATAGCAGTGGAGAAGAATGCATTTTCTGGGAGTTGTTTGGGGCTGGGAAGAAAGGGAAGGTGATGAGTGCATGTCTGGAGTTTAGCTCTGAGTGCTCCGGCTTCTCTGTGGGAATGGCAGGAGAGGAATGTGGATTGAATCCACAAGAAAAATGTCCCAGATGTATGGAAATTCCCATGTGAATATGCATAGACCATTCTGGGGCTGAGGCTACCAGTGACTTCCCAAAACACCACTGCAAACAAGGCAGGGAAAAGAAGCAATTGACTCCTTTCTCCCTTCTCCTCTTGACTTCGAAGTCTTTTTCCCAAAGGCAGAGCTGTGCCAGGGCCAGCTGCCTCTTTTCCAGTCCCAAACTGTGCCACCTCCATAGCCCTGACTTCCATATCCTGCCTCTGGTTCTGCTGAATTCCCATCTCAGTAGGGTGGGAGACTACACCAAATCTTTTACAGGGTCTCCACTGCATCTCTTACAGCCTTTTGCTGCTGATTTGTTAAACAAAAGGTCTGCACATCTTGTTTCCTGAATCTGATGGAACAACAAGCCTGAAGAGGAAGCTGAATTTAGAAGCAAGGTCATCAGCTGGGGTTGTTTTCCGATGCTGCAGCCACCAGTTCCCCTGGATCTGATGGGAGTAGCCCCAGCCTGCCCCATAATGGAACCCACACCTATATTTTTATTAAAGCTGTGGTGAGCAGTTCCCCTTTGCTGCCTGGCCCAGCTGTGGGGAGTTCAGTGGAACTCAGCTGCATTCGCCCACTGCCCGCAGGGGACATGTGCGCTCTTTTTCCAGTCGTCACCTGCCCCACGCAAAGTCCCACAGCCTATTGCTGGAGCAGCCTGAACTTTCCAAAGGGTGCAGGGGTAAAACAGAGCCTCCCCTCCTGACTCCTGCACCTCGTGCTGTGCAGGGGCTGCTTTGCAGCGCCAGCCTTGGTGCTCTCTGCGCCCATCTGTAGCAATTCCCTGGTGACACCTTCCCCTCTCATCTTCTACCCTGTCCCTTGCTTTCCTTGGTTGGGAGGAAACCCCTTACTAAGGCTTTTCTGGTGTTAAAAACCAGCTTTGGAGCTAAGAAGCAGCTAAGAAACCCAATCCCACATCAGCCCTGATGCTCATCCCACCGCCCTGCTCCACACCCGATGTTGTGACGTACCACCTGCAGCAGGGACAGGTAACCCAAGCCCACGTTGTCGAAGTTGACCTTGACATTGACCCATCTGACCTCATTGGTGTAGAGCAGGGCCATGCAGTCGCTCTTGTTGTTGACCACGCTGATGTCGAAGAGCTCACCTGTGGTGGTGTTGACACACCTGTAGTACTTCCCTGCAAAGAGGTTCACCCCCATGATGCTGAATATCAGCCAGAAGATGAGGCAGACCAGCAGGACGTTCATGATGGAGGGGATGGCACCCACCAGGGCATTCACCACCACCTGCAAGGAGAGAAAAGATCTTGAGAGGCCTGGATGGGACCTTCATGTCCCTATGCCCCGACCTTGCCCTCCCCAGCAGCACTGAGTGAGGTCAGACTGGACCAAAGGTACCTTAGCATTGATCCTACCAATCTGGAGGCCCCTGAAATCCAACTGGGATGTCTGTGATGCAGGGGACTGCTGAAGGCTTACATGTCCCTGTCAGGGCCAGCAGCACATGGGGACACACTTACCCTCATGCCCTCAAACCGGGACAGAGCACGCAGAGGTCGCAGAGCCCTCAGTGTCCGCAGGGATTTGATGGCTCCCAGCTCGGAGTATCCCAGCCAGTTTGCTGTCAGGCTGACCAGGGACACCTGGAAGGAGCAGCCCAAGTGATCAGCAGCACCTCAGGTGGAAACACAACTGCAGCTCCTGGCCTTCCCTCTCTCCCCAGTCCCTCAGGCTGGTGGTCACAGCCCTGTAGCCCTGGGACACAGACATCGAGTCCTTGGGGTCCCTGGTGACCAGATACATCAAGGGTCACAGAATCCCAGAATGATTTGTGTTGGAAAGGACCTTAAAGACCATCCAGTCCTACCTCCTGTCATGGCAAGGACACCTTCCACTATACCAGATTGTTCCATCCAACCTGGCCTTGGACACTTCCAGGGACAGGGCAGGATGACACCTCTTGAGTGTGAGGGTGGAATTGATGTGGGGCACAAAAAGGACAGATTGCTCTATCACCCTGTGAGAGAGATCCTGTGGGAGATCCTGTGTCCCTTCACAGTTCTACTAGGCCTGGTGGAACTGCAGGGGCTGTTCTTGGCTTGGGTGTAAAACAGAAGGGTTTGAAAGGTTCCTACAACCAGGAACAAAGTGTTCCTTCTTGCGGGGGACCATTATTTTAAGAAATGGTATAAGCCCTCATTCCACAGCCACCCCTTTATCCTCTAAAATACAATCTGGGTTCATTTACAACAGCCCCTAACACCTCCAAGCCCCTTGGCTTGGCCCTGCTCATCACGTACATCCACGATGAGGAAATCCAGCCAGCACCAGGCATTGGTGAAGTACACCTTGAAGCCATAGGCCACCCACTTGAGCAGCATCTCGATGACAAAGATGTAGGAGAAGACCTTGTCTGCGTATTCCAGGATAGTGCGGATCACCTTGCGCTGCTCGATGTAGATGTCCTCGAAAGCCTGCAAGGGGCACGGAGCTACGTGACAGTCATCTTCCATGGAAAACCCCACAGAACTATTGGGACAGTCATCTTCCGTGGAAAACCCCACAGAGCTACGTGACAGTGATCTTCCGTGGAAAACCCCACAGAGCTATTGGGACAGTCATCTTCCATGGGACCCATGACATCCCAGAGCACAGCCATGCTCCCTGCTTTCCCAGGGCTCAGGAGCTGGGAGCCCAAGGATGGCTGGTCCATGAGGACCTGCTCACCGTGGGGTCCAGATCCTGTTTGCAAGTCCCTTGGCTTTGCGGGGTTGGACCCAAAGCAGAGCTGCACTGAAGCTAACGTCCAGCTGCATCCAATTCCCAGATGTCTCAGCTCAAACCCCAGGACACCAACCCACACCTTGGGATGCTTTGGGAGTTTTGAAAATGCCCTGAGGAGTTTGGGTGTGTACCACACCCATGGTGACCAGGTGTTGCACAGCTGACATAGCAAAGCTTTCAATTCCTGCACCAGCTACAACCTCAGACATCCCTAAACCACCTCAGAGCGAGCTGCAGACATGTAAAGTGTGTCTGAAAACCCTCTCTGTCCCTCTGTTCTCTTTCCCTTTCTCTTCACCTCCAAACCTGCAGAGAAATTGATATTTCCTTGGTTAAATCCAACCCAAACACTCAGAGAACGGCACCAGGCCGACACAGGTAATTAATTAGGCTGATTTAATGGAACACCCCGGCTCTGAGAGGGGGCACCAGGCACTGATGGAGGAGCTGAACAGCAAAATAAAAACCATGAACTGTTTGTCAAGCACCTCCTGACAACCGGTGATGGTGGTGGTGAAACGAGGAACTACACAAAGCTTAAATGGTTCAGATGGTTCATAGATGGCATTAAGAGCAGGAGTGGAAGTTGTAGGCAGTGGCATCCCCTTGAGCCCGTGGACCACAGCCTGATGGTCCAGGGATGCTGGGGGGGTCGACCAGTAGGTACCAGGACTCTTGGATGATGTTAGATCTGATCCAAATGGGGTTTGAAATCAAACATCTGCCCACAGCTGGATTATTTGGCACAGGAGATGCCCAGAACCTGGGCTCTGTCACCTCCTTGGGCCCCCCCAGGCTGGGAAGCTGCTGCAGAGCCCCTGGGGCAGGGGAAAGGTGGGACCTACCAGCGCCCCACTGCTGAGGAGGATCATGAAGACGATGAAGGTCTCGAACCAGTCATGCTCCACGATGCGGAAGCAGGTTTTCCTGAGGTTCCACCAAATCCTCCCCTTCTCACTGTTGATGTCCACGTAGAGGCAGGGGAACCTCTTCACACAGCCTGGGGACACAAGGCTGGGGGTCACTCCTGGCCAGGGTGCTCCCACTGTTCCCAGTTTTATTGACATTTAAACCCTCCCTAGTGGAAGTTGGGCCAGGATCCTGCTGGGCTGAGGTGGGGTGCACGAGGGGAGCTCCATGGGGATCATCTCTGTGGTGCTACAAGAGGATTTGGAGTTGGGGCTGAGCTCTGGGAGCCTGGCGGTCCCTGTGCTGCAAGAACTGGTTGGCAGTGGCCTCTCCACCCCCATTTTCCCCTCTCTACACCCATCTCCCCCTGTCCACAGGGTCTCCAGCCCTGCTCTGTCCCTCACCTTCAGTGAAACACTCCTCGGGCTCGTTGCTCTCCTCAGCCACTTCTGCCATCTCCTCCTCCTCGGGCGCGGGGGGTTTGTAATCCGCTGTGCTGCACACGGACGAGGCGTTGTCACTGGACAGGGGGTTCTGCAGGGACACAGCAATTCAGAGCAGGCACCTGGGCTTTGGCTGCCTCCAGCCATGCTCCTCCTGCCCCAGAGAGCACAGGCAGGACCAGATGGGCGGTGGGACCCCCTTGTTTGGAGGATGCTCCGAGTCCCCTTCTATGACACACAGCCCGGAAGCTGCTCAATCATCCAGGGCTGCAAACCTTGGAAGACTGTTGGTACCTGAGCTTTGCTTTTCATGCAGGTTCAGGAGAACAAGAGGTCCCCTGATCCCAGCCTTCCTCCCAGCACAGCAGCTCCATCTCCCACCCACCTGTGCCACCACCTCAGACTGATTTTTTTTCCGCCTCCTCCTCTGTGTGTCCTCATTCAAGAATTGCTCTGCCAACCCCCCCTTGGTGCAGGAACCCAAGTAGCCTCTCCTCTCTCCAGCTCGGCTTGTGCTGAAGGGGCCTCAGTCCAAGGCTCACCCAAGTTCAAAATCTGTACCCCAAATACCTCTTTCCAGCTCCATCCTGCTCCACAGGTCAGTTTGGCTGAGTTCCCAGACACCACTCAGCAAGGCCAGAGGGGCTGATAACAAGAGAAAACCTTGGGCAAGCCCCTGGGACTCTTTTTCCTCTTTTTTTCTTTTGCTTTCTGAGAAGCCCTCATGCAACACTTGAGGAATGAGCAGATTCCCAACCCTGCCTATCCTACCTGGGAGCAGCAGGAACCAGAGGATCCAGGGTATTTCCAGCACAGGAAGGTGTTGGATTACATGGAAAGGAGATAATCCTCCCCTCAGGCTGCTCCTGCTTTTGGTAATCCATAAAGGAGCTGCTCCATCCTCCAAAAACCAGGGAAAAACCCCCGGGGTAATCTGAGGCACTGTCACTGCTCACAGCTTCAGGGGCACAGCCACATCTCCGTGAGAACATGTTGCTGTGAGGGACATTTAAGGACATGCAAGAGAGGGCACAGCAGCAGGGGTGGCACCAGCTCTCAGCTGGTGGCTCTCAAGATCCCTGGGACCACCCTCAGTCAAGGCCAGGGGAGGGACAGGAGGGGCAGGGGGATTAGGGAGTTTCAGCACGGAGCCAGGCAAGCTGTGACGCTAGGGAAGGACACACAGGAGCCATCTGAGCCTCCTGGACAGGCTTGGAAAGGGTCAAGGTGGGGACAAACCAGTGCAACTGCCCTGGAGGTGTGGGGTAAGGTCCAAAAGACCCTTGGATGGCTCATGGAACTCAGGAATTCTGTAGGGGGAGCTCAAGGCAGGTTCTCCTGGGTGGGGACAGCGATAAAACCCATCCCTGGGGGCTCCTGGAACCAGCAGGTTTGGAGGGCAATTTCCATCACACACCCAGCACAGCATCTCCAGCCTGGCTGGGGCTTTCCCCCAAACCAGGGCTTTCCCGTCCTTGCTGCTGCACACTCTGACTCACCCCATGACCCCATGATCCACAGCACTGAGGATCACAGAACGGGGTTGGAAAAGCCTTCCAAGACCAGTGAGTTCAGCAGTGCCAAGGCCACCACTGACCCCTGTCCCCAGGTGCCACATCCACATGGCTTTAAACCCGTCCAGAGATGGGGACTCCATCCCTGCCCTGGGCAGCTGTGCCAGGGCTGTGCAACACTTCGGGTGAAGAAATTTTCCCTAATATCCAATCTAAACCTCCCATGGCCCAGCCTGAGGCCGCTCCCTCTCCTCCTGTCCCTGTTCCTTGGAGCAGAGGCCAACCCCCCCCTCCCTGCCCCTCCTGTCAGGGAGTTGTGCAGAGCCACAAGGGCCCCCCTGAGCCTCCTTTTCTCCAGGCTGAGCCCCTTCCTAGCTCCCTCAGCTCCATTGACAACACCCCCGTGCTACACCACATCTCAGGACACATCACCGTGCCCAGCAGGATGGGCTCCCCACGGAAAAAGCCCCTGGAAGAGCCCTGAGCCCCTGCGCTGATTCTGCAGAGCCACAGACCGGGCTGGCACCTCCTCCCTGCTTTAAGCTGCAAAGAGAAATCAACCACGAGGCAAAATCGCAGCTGCGATGATCCCGCCGCTGTCATTTCTCCAAAAAAGAGCTTTTTCTTGGAAAGCAGCTGCGCTGGAAGTGGAGAGGATTTATCAGCGTTGTCTGAGCAGCCCGTGAGGAGCCCCGGGATGCTCACGGCGGGAGTGTCCCGGAGCGGGCGGTGCGCGGAGCTCTGGCTCCATCTGGAGCTGATCCCGGGGTGCGAACACACCCGGATGGCAACAACCCCACAGACAACAGCGCCAGGCTCCCACCAATTAGCACTGATTGCTAATTGTCATTTCACCTTGTATATGCAGGCTGGGAGAGTAGGGGGTGCTCAGCCTGGAGGAGGGAAGGGTCGGGGAGAGCTCAGAGCCCCTTGCAGTGCTTAAAGAGGTTCCAGGAGAGCTGGAGAGGGACTGAGGATAAGGGCTGGAGGGACAGGACATAAGGAATGGCTTTCACTGCCAGAGGGGAGGGTTAGGTGGGGTATTGGGAAGGAACTCCTGGCTGTGAGGGTGAGGAGGCCCTGGCACAGCATGCCCAGAGCAGCAGTGGCTGCCCTTGCATCCCTGGCAGTGTCCCAGGCCAGGCTGGGACAGCCCTTGGAGCAACCTGGGATAGTGGAAGGTGTCACTGCCCATGGCAGGGGATTGGGATTACCTAGTCTTGGAGATTCTTACCAACCCAAATAATTTGTGATTCCATGACAATTTGCAGCCCATCATTCCCCCTGCCTTGGCAGGGCCCCTATTTTTAATGATCTCCTTGGTTCCCACCTGAGTCAGTTTTGACTGAATTTAGGCACCAAATCCAACAGCCCTGATGGGATGAACTGGTATTTACTGTTTGAGAGGTGCCTTGAGCAGCTGGGGATAGCTCACAGTTTTTCCATGGACTGTTTGGAGTGGGTGCTATTGGCTGAGCAGACCCTAAAGCCCAGAGCTGTGCCAGGACAGGTCTGATCATTACTCACCAGGGTTTTCCCACCTGCTGGGAAGCCCTTTGTGGTGACAGGGAGCTGAGGTCCATGGGAACCCCATGTGTCCTTTCCCATCATGGCCAGGCTGGCATTGGCATCACCTCTGCAGTGCACTTGGTGTGCTGGGCACTGCTGCTGAGGGACTGGGGCTGTGGTACAAAAAATCTGGTGGGAAATGCCAACTCTCAGCCCTCCTGGTGGCAACACTGGGGGAACTGAGAGCAGTAACACCCCTGGCCCATTCCCTTGACCAAGATGCTCCACACAAGTTTGTCCCCTCGGGAGGGCTTGGCAGTGATGATGGCCAGCCCCACCTTTCCTCCTGCTCCTCTCCTGCACCCTCAATGCTGAAATCCCTCTATTGTCCCAGATAATAAAAATAATCAGGATTGTCCCTTCTCCTTGCCCCATGTTGTGCCAAGCTGGGTCCCTGTCACCGTGCTGAGCTGTGAGGAGTCTGCAGATGGGAGGGAGGTGAGAGGCTCTTCACTTTTGAGAGACCTGCTTCATTTTCCAGCCTTTCTTGGGCTATGTAGTCTCATCCAGGTGTTCAGCAGCACCAGGTGCCTCCTGGGCCTGGCAGGGTTGGTTAGAAGTTTCCAGAGTTCCCTCAGCTCCTGGGCAAACTTTTACCATCCAGTCATGACAAATCCCTGCTCAGGGCTGTCCTATTGTCCAAATAAACCCCCTTCCCAGGCTGATGCACCTGCTCCTGTCCCCCTCAGCACCTCCAACTGCCCCCTGTGTCTCCAGGACCTTGGAGTGAGCAGTAATTTCCCACCACATCATCAACCTTTTGTGTCCACTTGGGTCTTCCCAAGTTTCTTGTCCCCCTGCCACCCTTCCAGAGGACCCCAGCAGTCCCCTGGAGACTGGACTCAGGTGTCTCAGCTTTGGATCCCACATCTCTCGCTTCATGTTCACCCCTGCTAAGCTCCTCCATCTGGTTCAGCCCCCCCAGGACGATGTTTCCCGAAGCATTAGCAGTGGATCCAATGATAGTGCCATCAGCAGATTTCCTGGCATCAGATTCCTCTGGAACATCTTTAACCCCAAACTGAGCACTCTGACACTTGCACCACCCCTGTGGTGCAGTGGGGCCCTCTGGCACCAGCAATAACCCCATAGTCTGACCCAAATCAGCCAAAGCCCTGCTTGGACCCTCCCACTCCAGCTTACACTGGGAAATGCCAGCTTGGAAAACGCCAAGTTTGGTCCATGCCACGCCCTGTGAGAAAGCTAAAAGTGGCCCAAACCAACATCATTCTTTGGGCAGCACAGCAAGAATGGGCAAGTCCCAGTTTTGGGGTGAAACCCTTCCCTTCCGTCCATCTTCCTGACCTTGGTGGTGTCCTCGGTGTCAGACTGGGTGCTGGTCTCCTCGTAGAGGTCGGATTCCTCGGAGGCGATGGGGACCTGCACCGTCAGGTTGGGGTTGTTGATGAAATTCATGTGGTCCAGCTCATCCATGAAAATGTGCTCCTTGTCCGTGATGCCATCCAGGTACCCTGACTTGGGCTCCAGAGCCGTGTCCATGTGGTTGAGCACAGAGTTGTCCCTTTTACTGGGGTCCTGCTCCTCCTCTGGTGCCACCTTCTTGCCCTTGCAGAGGCGGCGGAGCAGCGCCAGGAGCGTGGCCTTGGCGAAGGCGATGCCGCAGCTGATGCGGCCGATGGCGATCTGCAGGTTGTTCATCTCCCCATCGTCGTCCGATGCCGCCAGGCTGTCAGCACTGAAGGAGCTCAGCAGCAGAGCCAGGAACAGGTTTAGCACCTGGGGAGACAAAACAAACGCCAGCCCTGAGGTCCAGCAGGTCCTGAGCGTCAGGATTTCCCTGCGGAGCGGCAGGGATCACTTGTGGCTGTGGAGAAACCCCTTCAGGGAGCATCTCGTGGGCTCTGCCCTGCCCTCACCAGCTCTGGGGACTGCAGAGGTGCCAATCCCAGTTCCTGGAGGACCTGGACATGCTCCTCCTCAAACCCCCTGGTTTCTGATGCCTTCAACCTCACCGTGGGCTCCCACTGTCCTGCAGATCCCTCTGCAAGGGATGCCAGTCATGGTTTCAGCTCCTCTCAAGCTCTCCTAGGGATCCATGAGTGTGTCCCCCACTTTGGTCTCTTGGAGCTCCAGGAATCCCATGCAGGACTCCCCAAGCCTCTAGTTCTTCTCCCCACCACCCTCAGGGATGCAACTCAGCTCTTGTGGCTGCCCCTGGATCCCTGGAAGTCCCAGGCCAGGCCGGACAGGACTTGGAACATCCTGGGATAGTGGGAGGTGTCTCTGCCCATGGCAGGGGTGGGGCTAAGAGGTCTTCAACGTCCCTTTCAACCCGAACCAGTCTGGGATTCCATGATTCTGTGATTATGTCCCTTCTCTCCCCAGAATGAAACCTTCTGCTTGTCCTCTCAGCTGCTGCTCTTCCTCTCCTCTTCCCTGGCTTTGGTAGCTCAGCTGCCTAGTAAGCTCCTGATGGTCTCCCACACCCTGAAGCCATAGAGGAGCTGAAGCCCAGCCGTGACCCCGTCCCTGTGTCCCAGACACTGCTCTGCTCCATCAAAGCGATGTTTCACCTCAGCAGTAAATTCTCTATATAACTCCAAGCATGGGCTCGTGTGCTTCCCTTCTACTTTACCATCCCAAAACGTGACTGGACCCCACCACAGCCTCTCCTGGCACAGCTGGGGTTGCTGCCTGCCAGAAACCCGGAGCAGCTCGGGAGCGGAGGAGTGGGACAGGCAGCCCCGAGGAGCGGAGCAGGGACAGATCCAGCACAGCTGTCGGTGTTTGTGCCGTGTCGTGCGGTGCCAGCAGCGCATCTGAGATGGGAATTAGCTGCTATCCAAGGACACTGCTGTTTTCACATGGCTCATGCCATGTGCCTTAAACCACGTCTTTAAATAAATCCCGCGGGCCTAGCAGTTGAATGCCCCCCGTTAAGTACCAGTTACAGTTAATGGCTCTGGCTCTGTTGGACAGGACTCCGTTACCTTGTCACCCGACTGACTTCCTCCCTTTTCCCTGAATAACCCCAAAGGAAATGCTCAAAGTGTCATTAAGAGCGAAGGACGGGTCACCTTCTTCCTGCGCAGGGGAAGCGCAGAAACACACACCTCCCTGCACGGGGATACTTGGGAGCCCCTGGGACGGGCGCCAGGACTCGGAAATACCTGAGGCGCGGCCAGGAGAGCCTGGCAGAGAGGAAGAGGAGGAGGGCACGGAGGGCTCTGGCCGTGTTTGTGCTCCGTGTTTCTCTGCTGAGCTGTAAATGGAGTCCATGCAGGAGCTGCAGAGCTGCCCCGAGGGGTGAGCTGCACCTCTGGGATGGGGACACCCACACCTCTGGGAGGAGGACACCGGCACCTCTGGGATGGGGACACTGGCAGGTCTGGGATGGGGACACTGGTATCTCTGGGAGGGGGACACCGGCACGTCTGGGATGGGACACTGGCAACTCTACGCCGGCTGTCACTGACCCCAGCAGCTGAAATTGTGCTGCTCTCGTGTCTTCTCCAGAGCAGTCTCCTGGTGCGGTGGGTGGCCTGTGCTACTCCAAAAATGAGCTCCAGAAGAGAGAAACTTTCCCGAGCCGCTTTGGGAGGGCTCTCCAGGGAGCCCCAGCTGTGGTTCCCAGTCCAAACTCCTGCACTCCCTGCAGATGGCTCTGGAGAGGCTCCTGCTCCTTACAGGTACCCTTATGGGTGATTTTCAGCCTGACGCAGCCTTACAGTCCCTTGCAGGAAGGTGGCATCACAAACCTTTGCTGACTGGTGGCAGCCCGGGGAGACACGGGGCTGCTCCCCTCGCCTGTCCAGCACTGCCCAGCACAGACCTGAGGCAAGGTCTGGGGCCAAGGGCTCTCCCTTCAAAGCCCCAAATCCCTGTCATGAGCCAGGGAAACCAACAGACACCCAAATCCCAACTTTTTGCCCTCAAAGTGGGACACTCCAAGCTGACCCGAGCCGGGGGCTGCTCTGGGTTTCTCCCCGGGCTCCTTTCAGAGCCTCCCTGGGGACAGGGGTCAGCAGCTCCCGGGGGCAGATAGTTTTTCAAAGCAAATTCCAAAGGGATTACACAACCCTAGCAAGTAATAGGAGCGAGTCGGCGCTTCCCTCCCCTGCCCTGCTCCTCAAGGGAGAGCAGGGCCCACGCAGGCTGCAAAACAAGCTCCAGAGCTGCCAGCGATGGGGTTACCAAGTTTAGAAAGGATTTCACGCTCGCCTGGAACTCGCAGACCTGCGGCTCAGGCAGCACAGGCTGCACAGGCAGCCAGGGGGAGTGGGAAGGGTGGGGGCAGGATGGGGGTGAGGGGAGCAGGGGGTGCCACAGACAGGGAAGGAGGTTGGCTGTCACCAGATACCACCTGGAGCACGGTGAGGACTGGGGAGGTTGGGGATCTGCAGGAGCCTTGCTGGGGGGGCTGCTCCCATAAGTGCCTGGATCAAAGGGTGGGATGGATGGATGGATGGATGGATGGATGGATGGATGGATGGATGGATGGATGGAGCTCTGCCTCAGGAGAGTGGGAAATGGGGCAAGAAAGCTGGAAAAGCCAAGTGAAGGACACAAGGCATTTTGAAGCTGAGTTCTGTTTTATCCCAGAGCTGCTCCTGCCTCTGCCTAAAGCCCATTTGTGTTTTCTGTGCCTCGGTTTCCTTCCAGTTCCTGGTCTGGTTTCAGCTGGAGGTCCCTCAGGAATAATTTCTCCCTCTTTCACACAGAGCTGACACAGCCCATCTGAAGGGCCTGGGGACAGAGGAGAATCCCTGTGCTCCCTGCAGCTCCAAGCAGACCCTGCCCACGAGCACAGCCCCGTGGAAAAGCTGAGCTGGACAGAGGTGTCCCCACTCCACGACCCCCTCTGTCCCTGCAGCTCCCCCAGTGCCACCAGTGAGGGTCCCTCAGCCCCCAGGCTCACCACGAGGTTCCCGATGACCATGACCATCATGAAGACGATGAGGCACATGGTCTGGCCGGCCACCTCCATGCAGTCCCACATGGTCTCGATCCACTCCCCGCAGAGGATGCGGAAGACGATGAGGAAGGAGTGGAAGAAGTCGTGCATGTGCCAGCGGGGCAGGGTGCAGTCCAAGGAGATCTTGCACACGCACTCCATGTAGCTCTTGCCGAAGAGCTGCATCCCCACCACGGCGAAGATGAAGACGATGATGGCCAGAACCAGCGTGAGGTTGCCCAGGGCTCCCACGGAGTTGCCGATGATCTTGATGAGCATGTTTAGGGTGGGCCAGGACTTGGCCAGCTTGAAAACCCTCAGCTGCAGGGGGCAAGGAAAGAGAAGGGGGTGGCTGGGGGTGTCATTGCCAGAAGGTGCCAGCAAGGCTGTGACACTGCCATTTGATCCTGCTGGGGCTGTTTGATCAAGGCAGGAGGGGTTAAACCCCCAACTGCTCTGACTACAGCTTCCCTGAATATTTAACTTGACTCAGCCTTATCCTTAAGGGGTGAAGTTGGTCCCTCCCAAGCTGACTCTCCACCATGAAGGAAGCTGAGCAGGCCATCCCCACCCTGTCCCTGTCCCCACCCAGGTGTCCCTGGCACTTACCAGACGGAAGGAGCGGAGCACAGAGAGCCCCTGCACGTTGGCCAAGCCCAGCTCTACCAGGCTCAGAGTGACGATGAAGCTGTCGAAGATGTTCCAGCCCTGCTGGAAATACTCGTAGGGATCCAGAGCAATGAGCTTCAGGACCATCTCTGCCGTGAAGATCCCTGTGAAGACCTGCAGGAAGCGGCACCCTTGATCACTTGTTCATAAACCAGTGCTAAGCTGTGAGGTGGGGTGGGAAGCATCCCTTTTTTTTGGTGCATTCCCAAAGCATTTCACCCCTTTAGGGCCAGTCCCAGTTGGGAACAAGCCCCCCAGATGCTGCCCAGTGTGTCTGGGGAAGCCAGACTGGGAATACTGGTGACTGATTCCTCTGGAGGGACACAAAGTGTTGGCAGCTGGAAATTAAAAATAAAATTTCCTTGGCGAAGAGACACCTTTGGAATGACTGGGAAATCACAGATGCCCAGCACTGGTAGCTGGGCTGCTGCTGGGATGCCCCTGTCCCTCCTTGAGCCCTGTGACAGCTGAGCTGGATTTTACACATTGCTCCTTTGCTGAGACTACAACAGCACCTGCAGTATTGTGTCACTGCAGGGAGGGCTCAGCCAGGTGACAATCGATATCCCTGCTATAATTCCATGGCATAGCACGTGCAGAGGTGACAGATTTGCCCTGACTGGGGGTAGTGTGGGGACAGGTCTGTCCCTCTGAGCAGGGAGGGGCAGCAGGGAGGCTGCTGTTCCTGCATCCCGAGTGTTGTCCCCATATGTCCCTTGCATGCCACTCACAAATGTCCCCTCTTGTGCTCCAGTATCCCAGGGGATTGTCCCCATGTGTCGTTTGCATGGCAGGCCACAAACATCACTTGTCCTTCTCCAGTATCCCAGGGGATTGTCCCCACATGTCCCCAGCATGCCCGACCACAAATGTCCCTTGCCCTGTTCCTGCTCCAGTATCCAGGGGATGATCCCCACATGTCCCTTGCATGGGACAAACACAAAGCCCCGAACATCCCCTGTCCTGCTCCTGCCAGCTGATCCCTGCCCTTGTCCTGTACAGCTCCGGTGGGACAGGCAGCAGCGCTGCAGCTCCCTGCTCGGGCACAGGGAGGGGATGTGGGGGAGCCCTGGCTCGCTGGGATCTCCTCCGCCTGCTCCCATCCCCACCTGGCCCTTCCCCAGATCATTCCCCCGGGGTGCAGCCGGAATCCGCTCCTGGCTCGAAGGAAGGGCTGGAGCCGCCTCAGCCCGGCCGTGCCTTGAGCACCGGCCCATTAATCCCCTTGTATTTCCTGAATGAAACCAGAGCCAGTCCCGCCCTGCCGGGCAGGGACATCTGTCCCTGCAGGGCTGCGCTCCCAGAGCCCGGCAGGTGCTGGAGCAGGGCAAAGTGACAGCACAGGAGATGGGAGCTCGCCTATTCCTTACTGCATTTCCCACCGCTGCCAGGGGGCTCCCGGGCCTTTCCCACCAGCAGATCCATCCAGCTCAGAGCCATTTGTTACCAGCTCCAAGCAGAGCACTAAACGCACCTATAAACCCGGAACAACCAAGATCTGCAGTGATTCCACTGGGCAAAATCCTGATTATTATTAATTTTAATGCTGCATTGTTGCTTCCTGCTCAGTGGGGCCCCGTTTGTTCCCACAATCTGGAAAACCCTCTGGTCTGCCCCGTGGCCACCCAACATTTCAGGGGCACTGTGTTGTCCCCCAGGGCTAGCAGCAGGGTTGAGATGCAGGGGGTGGCTCAGGATGCACTAAGCTGGGCAGGGACTGCAGCAGGAGGAGAGCAGGGAATGATGGATCCCAAATCCCACATCAATGCCCCTGGTCTGGGCCATCCCAAAGCCCAGCCCTGAGCAGGATGCTGTGCACAGAGCCCTGTAGGGCATTGTCAGTAGCTCTGGGATGTTTCACACAGCACCAGGGGGGCTCTGCCCTCCAGCATGGGGTGTGGGGCTGCTGGGCTCGGAAGGGGAGGGATGGAGCTCCCTACCAGGTTCCCCACGCTCAGCACGTTCTCGAACTCCTCCGTCATGGGGTAGTGCTCCATGGCCATGAAGAGAGTGTTGAGCACGATGCAGATGGTGATGCCCAGGTCCACGAAGGGGTCCATCACCACCAGCTTGACAAATTCCTTCAGCATCACCCACGGACGGCAGCAATTCCAGACCAGGAATGTGTGGGCGAATTTGTACCACCAGGGTGGGCATTTTTGGTGAGCTTCTTCCAGCTCTGAGGGTGAGAAAGGAAAAGTGTGGGATTATCTTGTCCTCACCTAGGTGGGCGAGTGCTGACCTTCAGGAGAACTTCTCCTGACGTCCTGGACCAGCTCTGGATGATCTATGATTTGGATATCATGGAATATCCTGAGCTGGAAGACATCCATAGGGATCATTGATCCAGCTCCTGGCCCTGCACAGACACCCCAACAATTCCACCCTCTCCATCCCTGGCAGCACTGTCCAACCACTCCTGGAGCTCTGGCAGCCTCGGGGCTGGGACCATTGCCTGGGGAGCCTGGGCAGTGCCCAGCACACTCTGGGGAAAGAACCTTTCCCTGAGATCCATCCCAAATTCCCCTGGCCCAGCTCCAGCTGTTCCCTTGTCCTGTCCTTGGTCACAAGGAGCAGAGATCAAAACTGCCCCTTGGGGGGAGCTGAGGTTTGACCTCAGGGTGCTCTTCTCCAGCTGAACAAACCAAAATACCTCAGCCCCTCCTCATATGGCTCCTCCAGATCCTTTATCATCTTCTTAGCCCTCCTTTGGACACTTTCTAAAAGCTTTAGATCTTTTTTGTATCATGGCACCCAAAAAATATGGGGGCTAAAAGGAGAAGCCTTCCCATGCCCAGGCACAGAGGTGATGCAGACCTGGCCCTCCAAACTGGAGAGGGGTGGAAAGGCAGATCAGCTAGGGAACTGTGGGTCCAATCCTGCTCCCAGCCCTTGGGCAGGATTTGAGGTGTCTCTGCCACCCTGAGATTGCCAGGATATCTGAGGGGACTGCTCTGGGCTGGCCAGAGGGTTTTGTGGCTGTTCTTGGGGGCACAGGGGACATGAACTGCTGAGTTCATGGTGCTTTTTGCTGAAGCTGACACAGCAGCTCCTGGGAAGCTGCTCAGCAGTTCCCAGTTGGCACTGGAGACTCCTCTAATCACCTGCAATCCCATTAATTTGTGTGAGATATTGGATTTTTGCCTCCAGGCATCATCCCAGTGAGCTGGGATGAAAAATCTGGCTTGAGCATCACTGACCCTGTACAGAGATCCCAGGGCTGGATTCATCCCTTGTGTGGGGCTGGGAATTTGGGACAGCCACTGTCACCAACCCAGGCCCTCCAGCACTGACCAGGACCCTCACCCAGCAGGACATACCTTCCACAGCGTTGGAGATGACACTGATGGCACTTCCCACCCTCTTCTCCAGCCCTGGCCCGTCTTGGTTGCCCACAGTGAGGTGGTTGAGGTCTGGCTTCTCTGGCTCATAGGTGGGATTGAACTGGGAGGAGGGAAGGGAGGGATGCAGAGTTATTCCATGCTCTGAAAGACAGAGCTGGCAGAAAACAGAGAATGGTCTGGAGAGACCTCTGGGTGCAAGGTGGGGACTCCAAAAAGGCTTGTAGGACCCCACCCATAGCGAGGTGGGCACAAGCCTGTCCCCTCAGGAGGTGGGTCAGGGTGGGCACCCTCAGGGATGTCACCTACATCAATCACGGTGTTGGATCTCTGCAGGGTGATCTTGGGCACCACCTGCCCGTTGCAGTCCTTGGCCTTGTCCTGGTCACTGTTGATGTCCGAGTCTTGTCCCTTCCCGGCCACGCTGCTGGGCAGGGAATCGCTGCTGGATGCTCGCTCCTGCAACTGCACAACCCCGTCCCTGTCACCCCTGTGTCCGCAGCCACAGGGACATCCCACGGCAGCTGAGGGCTCCAGGGGCTGAGAAAATTCCTTCCATCCCCAGAAGTGATGGGTGCACGATGTTTGGAGCAACCCGGGGTCGTGGGAGGTGTCCCAGGGCAGGGGTGGGACTGGATGAGCTTCCAGGTCCCTTCCAACCCAAGCTGTCCTAGGATTTCCAAGCCTCTCTCTTTCCCTTTCCCTTTCCCTTTCCCTTTCCCTTTCCCTTTCCCTTTCCCTTTCCCTTTCCCTTTCCCTTTCCCTTTCCCTTTCCCTTTCCCTTTCCCTTTCCCCCCCTGCACTGAGCTCTCCACAGCTGAGTTAGATCTGTTTGGATTTGGTCAGGGAGAATAATTCCTAAGGACAAAAGTGAGCAAATCTTGGTTCTTCAAGCAGGAAACTTTACCCTTTGCAATGAGCTCTCATCCAAAATGGCAAAGAAGAAAAATCCTTAAGGGTCTTGCTGAAATGTGACCTCCAGGATTTTTGCACTTGCACTAAATGTTGTATTATCACATTTTCATTGCATGTAATTTTTTCTTTCTTTTTCTTTCCAACAGTGGTAATTAAAATTTGAAATTTATTACACCCTTTCTCAGCACTGAGGATGCCACTGTGGAATGGGAAATTCTCTATTTTCACAGCACATTGCTGAAATCCAGGGCATTTTCCACCTTTAATCATGGGATATTAAATAGATCCAAGCCCCCATTTCTTGTAGGTGCTTTGCCCTTACTCTCAGCTTAATTCCCTCTGTGTTTTCAATTTCTCTGTGTGACTCTGTGTGAAGGGAAGACATCCCTTCACAAAGCCTTTGGGCACTTTCCTGGTTGATTTTCTCAGGAAGGGGCCTCAGCACCAGCCTGACTCCAGCCCCAGAATCCCCAACCCTCAGGCAGGGCTGGCTCAGACCTTTCCTGCAAACAGCAGAAGCCAGAGAGGAACAAGCCACTTCCCAGGGATGCTGTGGCTCTGGACAGATAAGAGAAGAGAGATAAGAGGCTCTGGAGAGCGTCAGACATTGGCTTGTGTCTCTCTACACGTGAGGGAGGTGGTGTCTTGGCGAGACAAAGAGATTTTCAGGGATGTCTCCTTGCTGACATGGAACAAAATGATAGTTAGAGCTGGAAAATGGCTGGGCTGCTGCACCAGAGGCTTTTGGTCATATTTTATAGGAATGTTGTACTGAAAAACATTCTCAAGGATGGCAAAGGGATGAAGGTAACATCCTGGGACCACAATGGGACATCTCTTGTCTGGATTGTGATCTGGCCCAGCAGGGCTGGAACAGATGATCCTGGAAGTCCCTTCCCACTTGGTATTTATGAAATCTCAGAGTGGTTTGGGTTAGAAAGGACTGGAAAGACCATTAATTTCCAGCCCTTCTGCAATGAGCAGGGACACTTGCACCATTCCAGGTTTCCTTAGCTCCCATAAGGACACCAGGATCTCCCAGGTGAGGTGCAGGATGTCTCGAGCCCTTTGTTGTGTCTCCAAAGCCAAGGGCTTGCTGACACACTGAGCTGTGCTGCCATCTTCCCTGAATGCTCCTTTGTAACCTGGTGACACCGAGCTGGGCTCCTGCCAGGCTTCCTCATGTGAGGCAGGAGATCCACTGGAACTTCTGAGGCCTTTTTTGTCTGTCATGTCCTGCTCTTCTCAAACAACATCTCCCCCCGTGCTGCTCCTCTCTGCTGCCTCCCAGTGCACACTGGGATGGGATTTGGATGTGGAAATTTGATCTTTTCAGCCTTTTTTGTCCTCACCCATGATAGTGTCTCAGGTTTTTGATTCAGATGTGATGCCCAAAATAGTTACTCCATTTTTTCTTTACTTCCTATGGACCAAATGGAGTTTTTCTTTGGATTTTACACCATGCTTGTTGCTGTCGCCATTTCCTCTCCCTATTCCCAAGACCCCTGATTTAGGTCTCCATTCTTCCCACTCACCAGCCTTTCCTGCTCCTCTTGCTGCTTCTTCAGCTGCTCCATGAGCTGCTGGAATTCCTCCTCCTTCTGCTGCTCCTCCAGCATGGTGGCATCATTCTGCTCAGCGTAGGCCATGGCCACCACGGCCAGGATGAGGTTGATGAGGTAGAAGGAGCCCAGGAAGATCACCACCACGAAGAAGATCATGTAGGTTTTCCCTGCTGCCCGGAGGGTCTGTGGGAAGAGGTGGCTGGGATGTCACGATGTCACTGTGGTGACACTCCCAAGAGAAGGTGCTGCCCCGGGATGCCCTCCTGGTTGTGTTAAGAGGGAAATACTTTGCTCCTGTCTTCTCCAAGGACTGGTCATTGCCCAATGGACCTTCCTGCAGGCCCTGGCACTGGGTTGGGACTGGTGGGAGGCGGAGAGAAACCTTGGTTCCCAAGGTTCCCAAGGGCTGGGAGCGATGGAGGTGGGACCCATATTCCATCACTGACTCACTCTGCTCAGCCCCCACCTTCTCAGTCTCACCTTCAGGCCAACATGGTCCTTTTCTGACTCTGATCATTTGGGCAAACCTTTCCAGAGGACAGGGGTGACCTTAGGTGTAGGATCCCTTTTACCTGGCCAGACTGTGGAGTTGGGGTCTGCTGGGATTTTGTGGTGTCTCCCTAGAGGACAACTCAATGAGGGGACAAGTGACCTGCTTGACAATGCTTGACAGTGCTTTTCCAGCTGAAATCAATACCACACAGCTCTGTGCCAGTTAATGGAGTCCATGACAGACATCTTCTTTTGGAATAATTATTCTACTTAGTCTGACTTAAAAATTAATTAAAATTAACTTACATGAGCCTACTGCATTTGAGGCAATTTGTATTTATTTGATTTCATCATTTTTTTCTGACTGAATGCCTTGTTTGGAAAAACTCATGGCAATGCTAACACTCTATTTGCTAGAAAACCATGTATTAGGAGCTTAGAAAACTCCCCTTGTATCTGAAGCCAAGGTGGATGCCTCTGTTTCTCAGAATTCCTCCTTATCCTCCTTATCCTGTCCCTCAGCTTAAACCAGAGATGCTCTGGACAATCTTATAAATCCCTGATTTCCATGATAGAGCTGACAGCCCCCTGGGAAATACACTGCTCTCCCATGTTAGGGCAGTAGTAGATGGGACCAGCCCCATCTCCACTGATCCTGGCTGGACCCACAAACCACAGAAGGACCCACAAGCCTCTGGTCAGTGACTTTTCACCTCAGGGGCAGCACAGAAACGAGAGGAACACTGCACAGGGAGGGAGGGGCAGTGCCTACCAGCTGGAAGAGGTTCTCCCAGAAGTCCTGGGTCATGAGGCGGAAGAGGGCCAGGAAGGCCCAGCTGAAGGTGTCGTAGCTGGTGTAGCCATAGTTGGGGTTCCTCCCGGCCTTCATGCACTCGTAGCCCTCAGGGCACTTCCTGCCAGGGGCAGCAGGGATGAGAGGGGCCCCACAGCCAAACCCATCCCTACAGAGAGGAGGAGCAGCAGGGGGACCCTCCCCTCCAGGATGAGACAGGTGGGATGCCTGGACTGATACCACCTGCCCCATCTGATACCCCCAAAAATGATACAGGCAGGATGCTCAGACTGAGACCCCTCAAGCTGATACATTTGGGATGCCTGAACTGATTCCACATGAAGTTGATACAGTTGTGATGCCCAGACTGAAACCCTTGATCTGGTACCATTGGGATGCTCTGACTGATAGCCCCTCAAGCTGATACCCCCAGGATGCACCAGCTGATAGCCCCAAAGCTGGTACAGTTGGGATGCCTGGATCAATACTCCCTCAAGCTGATACCATTGGGATGATCCAGCTGATACCCTCAGGATGGTCCCCAAGCTGGTCCATTGGGTTTCCTGGACTGTTCCCCTGCAGAGCCACATTCCCAGCCCCAAACCTGCCTCATCCCAAGCATCAGGGGTCCCCTGAGCTGTGCCAGCTCCCTGTCCCCTCACAGGGATCCAGAGAGGGGGGATCTCACTCACCCAGCATCACTGCTGTTCCCACAGAGCAGGGCATCCAAGGCTCCCTCCAGGAAGTAGTAATTGGCTTTGCAGGTGGGGAAAGAGCAAGGAATATAAACAAACAAACAAACAAATAAATAAGCACAAACATTAATTTTCAAACTCTTGGGTGCACTTGCTGTTGGAGAAATTCCTTGAATCCTGGGGGAATTTGTTGACTGCCAGTGTCAGGCATACATCTACTCTCTGTTGACTTTGTTGTTTGTCTTGGCTCTGGCTCAGGGAGCTGCTGAGATTTTTTCATCAATCCAACCAGGTCCCTCCCAAACCTGGGTCTGGCCAGGGCCAGGACACCTGGAAAATGGGTTAACATGAGGTTAAAGCATCAGGGCTGGTCTATTTTCCTGGAAAACCAGGACATTGGCACTGCAGGAGTCCTAGAAAAACCTGGGGAAAGCTCCTGCTCCATGGCTACACCTTCTCTTGCTGCCCCCATTGCCCCTGCTCACAGACCAGGGATCCTCAAAGCTCTTCCTTATGGCTCCAGCACAGATCCAGAGCCACAGAGCTGCCAAGCAGTGCCACCCCAGGTCACCTGCCCCAGGGACACAGAGGAGCACTTGCAGACACCCGCACCTGGATATGGCAGAGGGCAACTGGATCCAGTCCTGAGCATCACCCAGCACAGCCCTCCCAGGACTTCTGGAGCTTCCTGAATCCTCCCTGGCTTTGCCTGCCTTCTTGCCATGAGGCTTCTCTTTATCCTGTGTGGGCTCAGAGAGGAAATACCCTGTTTGTGCAATTCCAGGTTTTTGGTCTGGCCCCAGCAGCTGCTCTTTGCATGGAGCTCATCAGATCCCTTGGGCTGAACTTGCCCCCTACCAAAACCTGCTCAGCTGAGACCCAGCCTGGCCTTCTGAGCTCTGCTGAATGAGATATGGAGCATCCCTGAGGGGCACCCTGCCACCCTGCAGATCTACCAGGCAGATTTGCTGAGATTTTTACATTTTCATGGAGTTTAAAAACTCAACACTGAAGAACAAACCAAAACCCCACCACACTTCAGGGAAAATTTTCAAAGAAGGGGTAGGAAAGGAGCACCTTAGACTTTCCCGAGGACCTGTGCTGGTCCCACTTCTCCCTTCCTCCCCTCCTGTGGCTTTTGTGGCATTCTGTAAAGGGTTCATTGGGCACTGTGGTACCTGGGGAAGGATCCAGATAGTGAAAAGTGGGTTAAAAATGTCATTCCTGCATTTTTTCCTGTTTTTCTACCCAAAGCTCCACCTGCTCCTCAACGGTTTGGTCTCTCTTCTGTAACTACCCCACTGGGACTTTGGCCCTGACCAGCAAGTGAGAGATGGAGACACTGGTCCATCCAAACCTTCCTGTTGTGAAACCTTCCTGGAAGAGCTTAGCTTGCCTAGGTGGGCCTCATTTTCCTTGTCCAGGGCGATTTGATCTGATCTGTCCCTTCTGTGAGTGTGCAGAGCCTGTTCCACCTGCCAGCCTCAGCAGGAAGATCCATGTGAGCAAACCTGGGAGTGGCCATGAGGAGCAGGAAACTGGAGAGCAAACCAGGTGAGGGGCAGAGGAGAAGGGGCTGCAGAGCTTTACCTTCATCACTGATGTAGGCCTCGAAGTCAAAGGTGCTGTTGCTGGTGAAGTTCCCAGTGAAATTCCCGGTGAAGTTCCCTGTGAAGTCATCCATGAACTCATAGAAGGTTGAGTTGACCAAGGTGTCGTTGTCCTGCCCCAAATCCTCCAGGAAGGTGCTGTTGGGGGGAGGCCAGCGCACACATTTCTGCCGGAGGTTGCCCATGAAGAGCTGGAGGCCGATGAGGGCGAAGACGCTCAGGCAGAAAACCGTGAGGATCATCACATCTGAGAGCTTCTTCACCGACTGGATCAGAGCCCCCACGATGGTCTTCAGCCCTGGGGGAGGAGTCACTGCTGACTGATTGCTCGTTTGTGAATTGTGGGGAGCAGGCTGGGGTGTCCCCAGAAGGTGCTGGCTGTGGTGGGGATGTGTGTCACCACCGAGCCCCAGCTCTGTGCTCACATCACATCCCAGCCCCGTCCCCACATAGCTGGGCTCCCCAGAACAGCACCCTTGGGTTGGTGCTGGTGACTTCTACATCCCAGCCTTGGGACATCCAAAACAAAGCCCACCCCAGCCTGGCAGCCATCAATTCCTTTGGATTTTCTTTTTTCCCTAAATGCCACAATCTGTCATTTTTTTTTGTACCAGACCACTGGAGTGGAGCACTTTAGAGTGGAACATGGAGAAGCTCTTTGCTGGCCCAGCTGGGCGATGCTGTGCACCTCTCCCAGCTCCAGAAAAGCCTCCATGGCCTAACTGCTGTCCCTGGGTGGTTGGGAGCCCAGCCAGACCCCTCATCCTGATCTCCTCAAGCTGGAAAATCCCTAGTGTGCCCAAGTGAAGGTGACAAAGTGACATCTGGATTAACTCATGTCGGCCCCCAACATCACTGTTCCCTCTCCAGAGGAGGCTCATTCACAGGTCCTCAGTGGGATTTTTCCATGGAGGATGGAGTTCCTGTCAGCCAAGGTCTACATGGATGATGGGCAATGCTGCAACATCCCAATGTTCATCTTTTAGAGCTTTACGAGCCCAGAACTTTCTCACATGGAGAAATTCTCCAAGGAAATGATTTTTAGCCCTGTCCTCCTGCCAGCTCCTCGTTCTCCAAACTATTTAGGTAAAATCCTGTTTTCCAAGGGCCTAAGGTCAGATGTTCTAAACCAGCTTATTTTTGCCACTGCTATTTCTGCAGAGCCCTTGGGGATGTCATTCCAGAAAGAAGCAGCAGTTTACATTTTGCTCAATACAATTTTAGCTTGTTTGATGAAGGAAAAAACATTCAAATGTGAACCCTCACAATCTGGAGCCTGCAGGGACACCACAAGGAATTTTGATTTTCAGTTCAATCTCATGCTTCAGATTTCTATGTGCTTGCACCAGGTGTTGAAAGCACGGTGTTGAAATGGTATCAAATTTGGAAATCAGCAGTCAGAGGGATTTGATAAGGTGCCCCCCGCAGGAATCTGGATGTTTAAGGTGATGTTAAACCAGTACTTGTTAAATATCTCAGCCTCAGCACCAGAACAGTCAACAATGAGCACAAAACTGAGTCTATAGCTTCAAAAATGGAGACACTTGGTTTATCAAACCCGTAAATCCACTGGGGGAACAAATTCCCTTAATTCATCTCCAAGGAGCCTTAAAAACGTCACATGTGCCTCTTCAGGGGCTGCCAAACAACCTGATGAGTGCAGCTGATTGCAAGATGTAAAAGCAGCAGGGCCTGATCCAAAGCCAAATTACGTGGAAAATTTATCAAATACCTAATTTCCTCTGTTTTCTCTTGGAGCTGCCAAAAGAACCAGGAATTGCTGGGAACAGTGGGAATACCTGAGCTCACGGGAAGGCATGGGAGGGAGGCCCCTTCTCTAAGTCCCACCTGGTATCACTGTGATGGTTTTCAAGGCACGGAGGACACGGAAGGTCCTGAGGGCAGAGATGTTCCCCAGGTCCACGAACTCGGTGATGTAGCTGTGGGACAGGAGAGGGAAGAGTTCCAGGGGCTCTGCCTGGAACACTCCTCATTCCTCCAAATCTGCCTCCTGTCCTCCCCACCCCACCAGACTCACGCCATGGAGATGACCATGAAGTCCAGCCAGTTCCAGGGGTCACGCAGGAATGTGAAGTCGTCGATGCAGAAGCCTCTCGACAGGATCTTGATGAGAGACTCGAAGGTGTAGATGCCAGTGAAGGCATATCTGAAACAGGACTGGTCACTCAGGAGACACTTGCCCAGGTCCAAGGTTTTGTCCACCCCTCCCAGAGCTGAGTTTGGGTGCTGATGGGTTTTCGGGGTGCTTCAGCACTGGGAGAGGTTTTCACCTCACCTTGTAAGGTGAGCTGAGACATCTCAAGGTACCAGTGCCTCTGGTGACCATTCTGCAACACCTCTGTCCCTACTGATGTCCCACCACCCCCATGCTCTCTGTAAAGTCCTGCTGAGACCTGACCAGGCAGAACCACAGCAGAAAATGCTGGATTTCCCCTCTCCCCATGGCCCCTGGACAGGAGGATCAGCTCAGCCTCTCCAGACTGACAGTGCTGACCCAGCCCAGCCCAACCTGCTCTTCAGGGCTCTCCAGACATCGAGACCCCATCAGGTTTTTGGGAAGCTCTGAAACATTCTCACTCTTCAGTGCCCTATGGAGAGTGTGGACATCCCTTCTGAGGGCCACCAGCACCTCCCAGTGACCTCTCCTTCTCTGAAAGGTGCCTGGCTTCCCACCCCCCCCAGCCTTGGTCTTGTCCCTGCTGAGGGACATTGCCAGGCTGGGCTGTCCCTATGGCCAGGGGAGCTCTCAGGACTCACTCCACATTCTTGGACCACGCCGGGGGGTTGCTCAGCGTCATAAACACACAGTTGGTTAAAATTGTGATCATGATGAACATGCTGAATAATTTAAAACATGGTCAAGGACAAATGCTCTGTATGGTGCTGGGATCCCCCCTTCCCACGGTCAGGAAGCCAAGTGTCCTTGTTCCTCTTGTTCTGGCTGCCACCTTGGTACTTCACCCTGCCCTGCTCCTCCAGCTGCTCTCCCGCCTCAGTCCTGTGCTCATGCTTCCCTCTGTTCCTCTCTGCTCCTGTGCATGGTCCCAGCCCCTTCTCTTCCTTTCTGCTCCCCTTCCCAACTCTATGGTGCTGGCTCTGCCTCCCTTTCTGCTCCCTGTGCTCCTTCCTCTCCATTACAGATGGATACAGCTTTCCTTTCCTTTCATAGTCTCTCCAGACCTCAAAAACCTTCAACCTCTTTCTAGAAAGCTATGACTCTTAGGCTTAGACCCCTCTGCTGCAAAATCTCCGTCTTTTCCTCCTCCCTCATGGCCATGAACCCTCATTTCCTTCAGAGCTCTGCTGGGACCACTTCCATCCACCTTGCAAAGCCCCTCGTGCTCTTGGACTCCTTTCTTGCCTTTCCCTCTGTCGTGGTTCCTCTGCTTCCCTCTCCCAAAGCCTCCTTGGAGCTCCCCTGCTCACTCACTTCCCAGTGGTACCAGATCCCCTGACACATGAACACGTCTCTTCCTTTCCAAGTCTCCCCAGACATCAAAACCCTTCAACCTCTCCCTAGGAAGCTTCACCACTTGGGCTTCTTCTCTTCTCCATCCAAACTGATTCCTCCCTTCTTCAGCCAAGAGTGAGCCCTTGGTGTCCCCAAGGTGCCCATCAAGAACCTGCTCCTCGGACTGGGCACTGGGCAGCAGGTCCTGGCTGTGCTGGGGGCCCAGGAGCTTTCCTCACCACTCCATCATGAACCCCTGCCCTTGTCCCTCTCCTGGAGCTGTTTGGACTCTGAACACCAGGGTTCGACCTGGCCATGGAGCAGCATCCCAGAGATCAAGGATATGAATGGATGAGGACTTTGATGGCTCCTCTGCGGATGGGGTGGAAGGGCCCCAGCAGGTAGAGGGCAGGGGTGGCCGAGAAGCGGAAGATGGACTTGCCCTTGTTGAGGACTATGAACGTCTGTGGAGAAAAGAGGAGGGGGAGTTAGTCCTTCTGCATCCCCTAAATACCACAGACCAAAGGCTGCCTTCAGAGGGGAGATGTCTCTGTGTGTTTGGAGCTCCAAAAGCTTGGAGATGCTCTCTGCTTTGGAAGAGAAGCAAACCACAGCAGTCTGGGAGGGGGGTGGATCACCAGCGTGGGCTCAGGTAAGCACAGTAGAAAGCACAGGAGGTCCCTGCTTGGTCTTTTGCTTAGGACTCACACCTAAGGCCAAGCCTACCAGGGGAAAATCTCTGGCCCTTACCTTCTTGTCCTTATAGAAAGGGTCCAGGTCCTCCAGGGGGGTCCCGATCAGCTCCAGGGGTGGGTCACCATAGATTAGGGGCAGGTTCTTGCCGGCTTCCAGGTCGCTGCTGGGCTTGACCTCCTCTTCCTCGGGCATCTCCACGTGCTGCCGCTTTACCCGGAGCGCCTCGGCCTCGGCCATGCGCTGCTCGATGGCGGCCAGCGAGGCCGGCGTGAAGGGGCGCAGGTTTTCGGGGCCCGGGATGTGCGGCAGGCCGGCCATCCTCTCATTCTGCTTCCGGGCCACCCACGCCCTGCCTGCGGGGACAAGGGGCTGGAACACCAGCTGGGGACATCCTGGGGGAAGCTGCGGCATTTGGTGGCATTTGGTGGCATTTGGTGGCAGGATCTCAGCGGGGTTTTAGCAAATGTGTTTATGGCAGAAGTATTGAGGTCACAGGAATGGAGCACCCCGTGTGTTCCTGCTCCTCCCAGACCCCCATTCCCATTTGGAGCTGGGGAGCCTCTGTCTGGAGGAGGCTCAGGGGGGACCTTCTGGCTCTCCACAGCTCCCTGGCAGGAGGGGACAGCCAGGGGTGGGGTGGGCTCTGCTCCCAGGAAGAGTGACAGGACAAGGGGACAAAACCTTCAGCTGCACCAGGGGAAGTTCAGGCTGGACATGAGGAGAAATTTTTTTCCCAGAAAGACTGGGCATTGGAAGGGGCTTCCCAAGGAGGTAGTGGAATCACCATCCCTGGAGGTGTTTAAGGAAAGGCTGGATATGGCATGGAGTGCCATGGTCTGGGTGACAGGGGGGTGTTGGGTCATGGATTGAACTTGAAGATCTCAAAGGTATTTTCCAACCTCATTAATTCTGTGATTCCCTCTCCAGTCAGGAGGCACCATGAGGTTGGGACACCTGGTATCCCTGTCCCCACCTGGCTGTGTCAGACACACAATTTCACAACCCAAACACGGTGTTTCCACACAACCAAACACCTTGGGGAGCAGCAGCCCCACTCCAACTGCCTCCCCTTGGCCTGGCATCAACAACTTTGCTTCTGCAGCCCCTGCAAACGACCTGTGATGCCCTAAACAAGAGGTTCCTCAGCCAGAGGAGCTGGGTCCTGGCACAGCTCCCAGCCATGGGAAGCATGAGGAACCTGCACTGCTGGGAGGCTCTGCCCCAGGAAGAGCTAAAGGCTTATCCTGAGCCAAAAAGAGAAGCAGTAATGGCACCTTTGAATGTTACAGGGATCAGGATGACTTCCCAGAAGGAATAGGGTGGGTGGCTTAGGAGAGTTAAGGATGTTCTGCTGCACAAAAAGGGCTGGAGGGAGGGAAGTGTGGAGGAGAGGAGTGGCTGCACCTGGAGTACGAGGCTGCCATGCCCTGGGAAAGGTGGAGACGCTGGCAGAGGCTCCCCTAACACCAGAGAGATTCTTGCTTTGAGCCCTTGTGCCTTGATAATGTCCCATAAGCACAGATTCTGTGGGATATGAGCCCAACATTCCATAAAACTCGACCCTGCTTCTCGTGGACACTGGGACAGCTGCCCCTCTGTGCCTCACCCTCCCAAACCAAGCATCCCACTGGCAAACCCAAACTTTCTGTGAAGCTGCCAAGCACCTGCCCCCAAAAAACCTTCAGGATCAATACACCCCACAGGCTCCACCCTGCTGTGTGGAGAGCTGGAAACCCTCAGCCATTTGGGATTAGAGAGAACTGGACATTTCCAACCCTGATGGGAAAAGAGACTGAAAATGAAGCTGGGGAGGCTCAGCCTGGAGAAAAGGAGGCTCAGGGGGGCCCTTGTGGCTCTGCACAACTCCCTGACAGGAGGGGCAGGGAGGGGGGGGGTCGGGCTCTGCTCCAGGGAACAGGGACAGGAGGAGAGGGAACGGCCTCAGGCTGGGCCATGGGAGGTTTAAATTGGGTGTTGGGAAAATTTCTTCACGGAAAAGTTTGCCAGACTTTGGCACAGCCGCCCAGGGCAGTGGTGGAGTCCCTATTCCTGAAGGAGTTTAAAAGCTTTGTGGATGTGGCACCTGGGGACAGGGGCCAGTGGTGGCCTTGGCAGTGCTGGGGGGAACAGTTGGGCTTGATGATCTCCAAGGGCTTTTCCAATCTGAAGGATTCTTGGGCTCCATCTGTTTTAGGGAGTTTTGTCCTTGCTGAATGGGGTTATTTAATGACACAAACTGAGTCATAGCACTGCAAAGTGGAGTCTGGGCCCAGCCCAACTTGTTGTCCCAACAGCTGCAAAACAGAGCCCAGAGCAAGCCTCCGATGGGGGAGGGGGTGGGGGGATGGACCCCAGAGGTGGGACCTCATCAAAGCAAACAAAAAGGGAATTTTGGTCTCCAGGTGTCTCTGGGAGGGGACAATGCTGGGGCAGGGGGCAGAGGTGCTACCAGTGCTGCTTCTCATGGAGTTACTCTGGGCTTAAACCCAGTTCCTGCTCCACTTGAGCAGCTCTGGGACCTTCCCCTCTATAGCAGGGAGCTCAAAAAACCCAAGAAACATAGGGCTGTGTCTGGTTCTATCACCCCAAATCCCAGTGGGAATGCGCTGGTGCAGGGCAGCACAGAACACTCCCAGCTGGGAATGGATCCATCGAGAGCATCAGAGAGCAGCACCCCTGCTCCAGCAGGACCCCCAGTGCCTCTGGGTCACCTTCCACCGCATCTCCGGCAGCTCCGAGGGCTCACAGGAGCTGTGGGCAGCCTCTATTTCCCTGGCACTCGGGATTTTCGGCGCTGCCGTCCCACCCTGGGGCAGGAGCTGCTGCCCGGCCGTGCTGTCCCCCAGCGCTGTTCCCGCTCTGCCTCCAGCTGCCACCAGCGATCAGAGCCGGGCTCGGGTTTCTGCAGCCCCATGACTCTGCTCATTCCCGTCCGGAGGAGCCGAGCGAGCAGCCCAGCGCTGCTCCTGCCCGTGTCCCCTCTGGCTGTCGCTGGGCTGGAGCCGCCGAGGGAGATGCTGGGGCAGGCAGCGCTGCTGGGGTGACACTGGGAGGCTCAAAGGGTGTGTTGCCCCTGGCATTGGAATTCTTTGTGGCTTTCTGGGGTCTCTTCCAGCTCCTGGTCCTGCTCTGAGCCCTTTTGGGCCTCCCAGAGAGGATGGCTGGCTGCAGGGAGCAGGAGCAGGAATAATGCCATGTCCCCATCTGACACACCACAGTCGGGAAGCCACCAGCATCTCTGGTTGCTTCCCAAATTCGGAAGCAGAGCCAAGCCCAGGCTCTGTGAGGGCTCAGCCCAGCACCCCGTGTCCCCAGTCCCACACCAGTGCGGGTGGGGCACAGGGCCAGGTCCCACCAGCCCAGGTGAAGGCTTCCACCCTGGGACCAGCCCCTGGCCATGGGAACAGGAGGAGCTGCCCCTGCCCCTGGCCTGGCACATCCTGGCACATTTTTAGCAGCTCCTATAAATAACCCAGATCAAACTCTTTGCGCCTCCATAGGTAAAGGCAGTTCAGGCCCAGTGACAGGTGCTGCCCTGGGCACAAATCACCCACGAGGTCCCTCAGGGCTCTGGCCCAGCTCTCCAGGACCTGAGTCCTCCAAGAGTCCCTGATTAAAGAAGATCCCTGCCCCATCATCCTTCCTGCTTGGAAATCAATCACTTAAAATGTCTCTACAGAGCACTGATTTATTTGCATCTTAAATTTTGGCCATCCAGCTAAGCTGAAGGACACAGGTGAGCTGCAGCTTTGGGACACTGCCCATGGCATGTCCTGGATGAACATCTCAACTCCCAGTTCCTGCATCAGGAATTGCCAGCAGGGAACTGGGAGCAGCTCCTGGCTCAGGAGAGCCTGGGCTGCCCTTCAGCTCCCTCTAATATTTTTGCTGCTCTGAGGGCACACTCAAAGGAATCAGGCTCCAAAATAACAGGATTTGTTTGGGAGTTCCCAGGGATGCTGTGTAAGAGGTTCTGCATAACAGGACAGAGGGTGGCAGGTCCTGTCAGGCAGCTGGAAAAGTCACCCCATCCAAGCACTTCATTCTGCCCAGAAAATAACCTCCCATGGGCTGAGGACATTCTTGGCTCTGGGGGACACAGGGGCTTGGCATCTCCCTGCACCTGCCTGACCCAGGCTCCAGCTTCTCCCTCCCTAAGGCATTTTTCTGGGGGAGCATCTGCAAATCTGGAAATGATTTCCCATGGAATCAGCCCAGAGAGACGCAGTTTCCCCCCACACACACACTCAGGGCTGAGTGAGTGAGGACAGGTGCAACTGAGAGTGTGCCAAGGGTGGATGCTGCTTCTGGGAGATCCCAGCCCTAAGGACATCAGGAGCAGCACTAGGGTGCCCTGACCATTCAAACACAGTGCAAGAAGCTGCCCCGACCTGCTCTAAGAGCAGCTCCCCTGTAAACCTGTCCTGCAAGGCTCATCCTCTTGAGACACTCTGGAAAAAACCCTGCAGAGAACAACCAGGACACGGGTCTGAGAGAGAAAACCCCTGGAATGGCTCCGAGCAGGTGTAAATCAGCTTCACTCAGCAGGAACAGCAGAGCCAGGCCTGGAGCCCTGCAGCAGGGATTAGTGTGGGACAAGGGACTCGTGTGACCAGGGCACTGAGGGCACAGGCTGTGCCAAGCTTGCTCTGGAGCTGTGTTAGCACCCAGCACCCAGGAAACCAGAGCCTGTCACAGCCCAGCCCAAAGCAGCCCAGCACCCCCCCTGTGCCTCCCAGAACCTCCTGGAGGTCCATCCCAACAGCTCCCAGGGCTGATGCCCACAGGAAAACCCTTCCCTCTGCATCCTGAGTATCCCCAACAGGGACCCGGGTGGGGCAGCAGGGCCCAGCTGATCCCGAAGGGTTTGGGGCTGAGTCACAGCTCAGCCCTGGGAGCTCGGGGATGTCTCCAGAGCTGCCATCGCCACCATCCTCCCTCCCCAGCACATCCCTGCTGCTCCAGGAGCAGCTCTGCCTCCCAGTCCTGTCCTGGGCTGCATTCCCAGGGAAGCAGGGAAAGGGAGGATGGGGATTCTGCATGCATCCCCGACATCACAGGGATGTGGGATGAGACCAGAGGACGCCACGGAGCCGCTCCAGGGCTGGCTCCCCTCTGCTCTGGAGCTAGGCTGGGAGAGCTGGGGGTGCTCATCTGGAGAAGAGAAGCTCCAGGGAGAGCTCAGAGCCCCTTCCAGGGCCTAAAGGGGCTCCAGGAGAGCTGGAGAGGGACCTGGGATGAGAGACAGAGGGACAGGACACAGGGAATGGCTCCCACTGCCAGGGGGCAGGAATGGATGGGATATTGGGCAGGAATTGTTCCCTGGCAGGGTGGGCAGGGCTGGCACAGGGTGCCCAGAGCAGCAGTGACTGCCCCTGGATCCCTGGAAGTCTCCAAGGCCAGGTCAGACACTGGGGTTTGGAGCAGCCTGGGACAGTGAGAGGTGTCCCTGCCCATGGCAGGGGGGTGGAATTAAATGTTTTTTAAGGTCCCTTTCAACCTAACCTATTCCATGATTCTAAGATCCCTGAGCCATTCCCAACCCTGCTCTGTGTCCATGAAATCCCCTCCCCCCACCTGCATGCATTGAATAGGTTTAAAGAAACCCAAATTCCATGGATTAGGCTGCCAGGAATACACAAATTTGCTCCAGCCAGGAGCCAGGGCACCAGAAAGCTGCAGAGTGACAGAAGCTGTGTTGGAAAGTCTGATGGCTGCAGAAAACCCCCCTGGCATGGTCCTAGGGATGCCACAGGCTGAAAAAGTCTTATGAGGTGTTTGTTTGTTTAGTGCCTACTGTATTTCCCACAAGTTTTAGGAAAAAATGTAGGAAGATTGAAAAAATCTGACATGAAATGGAATTTTTTTATCCACAAGTGGCACAGGGGGTGTGGAACTTCACCTGCAGAGGTTGGGGAGATTCCCTCAGGTCCTGCAGATTTCCCAGGGCCTAAGCAGGGCAATGGAATTTCCGGGATTCTGAGAGTTTCTCTCAGGAACTCGGATAAGCACCCTCGGTTGTGCCAGACAAAATCAACCATTTTATAAACAAATTTACATCCCTTTTCGTTCCATTGAAGAGTTTGATGCTTCTGTCCCTGGATAAATTGAGGTCCCTTAATTCTGTGCTGTATCTCCATTACAAAAACCATCTGGAAAGAGGCAGGAAATCTCCAGAATTTCCTTTTACACATAAATGGCTCTAAGGACATTGCTGTGGGATGCTGGAATTCCACCACGAGGGTTCTGGAAATTCGCTGGGTTTTTAGGCTGCCGTAAAGCAGAGGGTGGGTGATTTTCACAAGAAAACAATACTTTAAAAAATTAAGTCACCCCAAGCCTTTTCCCACTCTATTTTAAAATAGCAGTTGGCTCAGAAGACTTAGAGAGCAAGAAAGAGAATTAATTTTTCAATTTCCAGCATTATCCTTTGAATTCCAGATATTTTTCAGTGCTGGGCAGGGCTGTGTGGCTCAGACACCTCTCGCACTGGTGGCTCCGGTGAATGGCACGTCCCCAGTGCTGGTTCCTGTCACCACCGCGGCTCTTTACCCTGCTCTGGGTGGGGTTTGCTGCTCTGCCTGCAGCGTGCCCCAAGCCAAGTGTGCCAGCAGGAATGTGGGTTTTTTTCAATGCGGATCCATCACCCCAGGGCTGCCTGGAATCCACCCCGAAGCCAGCCAAAGGGAAGATCTGCTGAAAGCCCTTGGGAAATGATTCCAGGGCCAGCCCAGCACTGCTGGATGCCTTTTCCCAGCCAGAGCAGGGACACTGAGATGCTGCAGCAGTTCCTGCTCCTCAGGTGCCACCACAGTCCCCCAGCCAGGGCCAGTGGGTGTCACCCACAGCTCCCCCATGGCAGCAGCACAGGGGGCTGGAGTGGGACTTGGGACAAGGGCTGGGGGAAAAGGACACAGGGAACAGCTTCCCACTGCTAGAGGACAGGGATGGATGGGATATTGGGAAGAAATTCCTCCCTGTGAGCATGGTGAGGGACTAGAATGGATTTTCCAGAGCAGCTATGGCTGCCCCTAGATCCCTGGCAGTGTCCAAGGCCAGGCTGGAGCACCCTGGGATTGGGGAAGGTATCACTGCCCATGGAATGGGATGAGATTTAAGGTCTTTCCCACCCAAACCATTCCCTGATTTCATGATTTTAAGCACACGGAGAATTAATTCCCTGCCAAGGGAGCAATGCAGCTCCACTGCTTTTTGCCTGGGGAGTAAAGAGGAGCCCTCCCAACACTCTCTGGCCTTTTCCTGGCAACAGCCACCCTGCTCCAGCCTGGTGCTGCACTGGGACAAGGACACCCAGCAGCTGTGCTGGCGCTGGGGATTTCCATGGGACAGGATGGATGCACAATTCCATTGGAATTGTGTCCCATTCCAGCAGCACCTTCCATGGACTCTCCACTGCTTTGGGTGCTCTGCACCTGCCAAAAACGGTGCCGCTTCCTCCTCCAGCTCCTTGCAAAGACTCAGCCGAGCCCATCCCAGCGCTGCCTCCCTTTGAGAGCCCAATCTTCCGTGCTGAACCTCCAACAGGGCACAGCTCCTCCAGGGACATCAACCCCAAAAATCCAACCCAGCCTCCGCTCCTGCACCAGCATCAAACCCCCGAGGGAATGGATTCCCTACAATTCCCGGATCGCTGCTGCCGTGGAGTTCCTGGGGCTCGGTGCCCTGAGGCTGTACCTGCTGTGCTCAGGGCGGGGGTGACACACACAGCCCGGGAGCTGTGAAATCCTGGGATACTCTCCCCGGCCACAGATGGAAATAGGAGGTTGCACCATCCTGCAGCCACGCACTGACCCGTTCCTGCCTGGAGCCGGGGATGCCACCCCATCCCCACTCCTGCTGTCCCTGCTGCGGGACAGGGCATTGCTGGAAAGGGGACACCGGGCTGGGTGGCGGCTCGGGGTTATTTTGAGGGGGGTTGGCAGTGCTGGAGGCTTGAGCAGCCAGAGAAGGGTTAAAGTGGGGACCCTGCGCTTGCCCACTGCCCACCCTGCACTCGGGTGTCATCCAAAGCTGCGGCTCCTCCCTGCCAGCAGCTCCCGTGTCAGGCTTGGAAAAGATCTGAGCCGTGCTGGGAGGGCAGCGAGGGGACAGCGAGGGGACAGCGTGGGGGAAGGGAGAGTGGCGTGGGGCTGAAGTGACCTGCTGGCCCCTCGGAGCCCCCCCAGGCTCGGGGACACGGGGGCCAAGAATGTCCCAATCCGGGAGATGCAAGGAGACAGCAGCTCCCGCAGGGATCCCCGGCACAGCACCAGGAGCAGATCCCAGACCTGCTGCTCCCATGGGATTTGCAATACTGGAAGCCCTGCAACTTCCCAGGGCTGGAGGATGCCCCTTTTCCCATGGCTCCCATGGATCCCAATTCTCTGGAGCAGACACCTGCAAAACAGGGCCAGCACGGGGCACCTGGAGCTGTCACAGACACTGAGCCTCACAGCCCGAGGGATCTCATCCACATCCACCTGGAAATGCAGAAGGGGGACCCAAAGACAAGATGTTCCCAGGGATTTATGTATGCCAGGAGGGAGGCAGAAGGACAGGGACAGGCACAGAGGCTGAGCATCCTCCCTTCTCTCTCCTGAGCTACACTGAGATCTTTTCCCTCGCAACTCCCCAAAGCATCCACCACCTTCCCCCTCTCTCCCCTGCACAGAAACCACCTCATTAATCCAACCTGCTGCAAAGAGAACCTCATTAATCCAACCTGCTGCAAACAAAATCTGATTAATCCAACCTGCTGCAAACAGAACCTCGTTAGTCCAACCTGCTGCCAACAGAAACGGTGCTGGGCGTTTCCTCGTGGCTCTGTCTCTCATGCTTCTACCCCAAATTCAGCAAATTTCCCTGAGTGGAGCTGGAGCTCCCCAAGGGACTCCGCGGAGTCTGAACTGGACTCTTCTATACACACCAGAAAATAGAAAATGCTATTTAAATATTAGCACAGCAGAGTCAAGGCAGGACTTTGTGCTCGTTAATCAGTTCCTGTAAATATGCTCTTCCCCCCTCAAACCATTATAAATACGACATTTTTCCTGGAAAGGACCAGAGGGGGCAACTCCAGCGCTGCATCAACCTACACGGGATCTCCGCGGGATAATGGGACTGGGATGTCCTGCTGTCCCCAGGGCTTTACGGAATTGTTGTCCCTTGCTGGCAGCCGCAGTTCCATCCCTCGCCTGCCGCAGGCTGATCCCTGACAGCTCCATCAGTGCCCGTGAGGGCAGGGGAGGAAATGCTTGTACTCGGCAAACATCCCTCTGCAGCTCCGCAAGGCCCCCGGGAATGAGGGACGGGGGAATGGGGGAATGGGGGAATGGGGGGAATGGGGGAAATGGGGGAATGGGGGCTGACTGCCCCTGGATAAACCCCAACATATTTCTGGGGGTGCACAGCAGGCCCTGCCCATGCAGTAAGCGATGGGATCTGGCACAGGGGGGATACTGCACCCAAACACCCTGAGCTGAATCCCAGCCTGGCACTGCCTGATTGCCATGGGGGATTCCAGCTCTGAACCCCCACCCTGGCACCCTTTTGGCTGTGACTGGGGCTGCTCCCACATCCCCAGTGTGGGAACAGCCTCCCATTCCCTGCCACCCCATCCCTGACATTCCCCAAGGCACAGGGGTCTCATCTCTTCCCTCTGCCCTCGGGATCCCTCCCTGCTGCCCCACGGGGGACGGGGGCTCTGCAGGGACAGGGCCCTTCCCGAAAGGAGACACTGGGAGCACCCGCAGACCTTTCCTGCAACCTTGGCTTGCCCAGGCCTGGGTTTATATTTAGACCTCCAGGAGGAGAAGCCAGCAGAAAGGAGCCTTGCGACTTGTAAGCCCTGCCTGTGGTTCTTTACTGCAGCAGGGAAGGTGGCTCAGGAGCCCACTGCTGCCACGTCCCTGACCGTCCCCTCTCATCCTCACACAGCTCTGTGGCCACTGAGGGCCCATTGGCTGCTGCCACCCTTGCCCTGTGCCCTGCCTGCACCGTTGTGGGGACTTTGTCCCCTGTCCTAGACAGTTTTCCATGCAGAGGGGTCCAGCAGGTGCCTCTAGCCCCAAAAACTTCCCCAGAGACAAGAGAATCCATCCTGGTCCCATCCACCTCCAGCACTCTGACTGCAAATCCCGGGACATTGCCAGTACCGCTCCAGGCGCAGCGACAACGACAAACATGGGGACATCCAAGACCCTGCAGCCCCTGCCCAGGGCCCTGGCAGCAGCCCAGGGCTGAGCCCAGTACTTACTGTTGGGTGGAGAGTTCGAAATCCCAAGGAGAGACCTTTTAGGGCCAGAATTTCCCTCTCCTTCGACTCCTGGAGGCTTTGGCTCGGCGAGTTGGCAGAGCAGCTGCTGCTGCTGTCAGATGGTCATGAGTGAAACCTGAGGACATGCGGGCTCCTTCAGGTAGCCTGGCCCGTCTCAGCTGTGGCATTCGTCCCCCGCCGCGCCAATCACGGCTCTGGCGGGGCCGGAGCCCCCGCGGCCCCATGGCCCCCATGGCCCCCATGGCCCCCATCGTCCCCATCATCCCCCATCACCTCCATGGCCCCCATCGCCCCCATGGTCTCCATCGCCTCCGGCTCCTGCCGGCGGGCATCCCCCTGCCCAGGCACAGCGGAGCGTCCCAGGTGTGGAGGTGCCTCCGGGCCGGCTTTGGCACCATATGGAGAGCGGGGAGGTGGGAGCGACCCTGGCCAGCGCCTCCCCGCCACTGACAGGCGACTGGAAAGCGAAGCGGGACAACTGCGAGGGCGGGGGGGCACTCGGTGCCAAGGCCGCTGCCAGCGCTGTCCCCGAGCCCGCGGCTCTCGGGGAGCGTCATTCCCATTGTTCAGCAGCCAGGAGCAGCCACGCTCCTCCCCTTGCTGGCAAACGAGGGGGGTCTGTCACTTTTTGGTCTCCCTCCCCCGCCCACCCTCTTGCACCAGAACATCCCAGGAGCATCCAATGGCCCTGTCCCTGTCCTGCCCACGGGGACCCCCAGGAGCCAGAACCGGGGTGACACAGGAAGGGGATTTGCTGTGGGGTTGTCCCCCTTCTTTGTGCTTCCTGATGGGGCCTTTGGGTGTTCCTGCCGAGCCCAGGCACTTCCGAGGTTCGTGGGGTGCTCCGGGTGCAGCCGGGGCCAGGAGGAGAGGGTGGAGGGGCACCCAGCTTGGAGGGTCACCCCTTTTGGTGTGCTCAGGGCTGTCCTGGGGGTGGAGCAGCCACCCCAGCGCTCAGCCTGGTCAGGGGGATTCATCACCTCCCCAAAACCACCGTTCCTGTGAATAATTTCTGCTTTTCCAGTCCTAAAACACCCTGGAGAAAACTTCCCAGTTCAGTGGAGCTTCAGCCCCTGCCTTTCCCAGCCTGGAGTCCCATGGGAATCCCCTTCCCTTCCCTGCCTCACCCCTGTCCTCTCCAGCATCCTCCACAATCAACACATCAACAGCCAGGCCTGCAGCCCTGACACCAGGGAGCTGGCAGTGAAGTTCCTTGGATTGATTCTGCTTCTGACTCTGTGATTTTCCTTTCCTGTGTGAGGCTGTGGGAATAAGGCAGAGCAGGAGGCATTTCAGCTCTCCAGGGAAAACTGGTGCAGGATGAGCTCCATGCAGGGGATGCCAAAGGTTTGCTTTGGGAGGCATAAGTTGGATCTCTTTGATTAAAAATCAGGGCTCTTCTGGCTGGCTTGGAGCCCCGAGCAGGCTGAGAGGGGATAAAGCTGAGGCAAGGAGGGAAGAGCCCAGATCAGCTCCCAGGGATGGGTACAGGCAGAGCTGGCACTGGGAGCCCACTGGGAGCTCAGCAGCAGAACAACAGCCAGGATCCAGGGACATGGAGCATTCCCTGTGCATGGGACAGCAGTGACAGAACAGGGACAGGGACAGGGACAGGGACAGGGACAGGGACAGGGACAGGGACAGGGACAGGGACACCCTCCTGCTGTGGCTGTGGGGACTTTCCACTTGCTCTGTTGGTCACAGCAGGGAATTCAGGGGATGTTTGGTGGCTTCTAGCAACTGCCCCAAGCCCAGTCTTGTCACCACGGGAAGACTTTTCAAGCTGCACCGGTCCATTTTTGTTTTTCCCAGACCAAGAGCAGGCCTGGAGTGAGGCTGGAAACCCTGGGACGTGTCTCCTGCCCTGTGGGATGTGGGAACACTGAGGATCCCCAGCAGGGCACAGGGACACAGTTCTTTCTGCAAGACCAAGTAAATCCCAATGGGAATGGGAGCTTGCAGCATCCAGAGGTACTGACAACCCTGATCAAGTTGGGAAAAATGTGTCCTTGGGTTTCCAGGGTGGAATTAGGGCAGTGCTTGGCCTCAGGGACCCTGGGGTATTTGAAGTGCCCTGGCTTTGTGTGCTGGATCCACCACAGGATCACAGAATCAGGGAATGGATTGGGTTGGAAGTGACATAAAAACCCACCCAGTGCCACCCCTGCCATGGGCAGTGACACCTTCCACTATCCCAGGGTGCTCCAGGCCCTGTCCAGCCTGGCCTGGGACACTGCCAGGGATCCAGGGGCAGTCACTGCTGCTCTGGGCACCCTGTGCCAGGGCCCCCGACCCTCACAGGGAACAATTCCTTCCCAATATCCCACCCATCCCTGCCCTCTGCCAGTGGGAGCCATTCCCTGTGCCCTGTCCCTCCATCCCTTGTCCCAAGTCCCTCTCCAGCTCTCCTGCACTGCCCTGGCAGTGTCCCGGGGGCTCTGCTGGTCCCTGTGCAGGCAGGACTGGGCAGAGCCGGAGCTGCTCGCACAGGGAAAGGTGGGAAGGTGGGAGCTCCCGGTGTGCTGGGACACGGGGAGGGCGAATTCCCCGAGCTGCAGAGCCGGGACCATCCCGGAGCGTGCTGAAGGAGCAGATGGAAGCACAGGGCACTCTGTGCTCCCAGGCAGGGAGTCCTGGCAGCTTCGGAGGATGCGGGCACGGAGAGCAGCATCAGGCACCGCACTCCGGCTATTCCCCTTCCCATCGCGGATTAACCCGCACGTGGCCGGAGCTGCCGGGCTGTCCCAGCTCTTCCCGAGTGGCCAGAGCAGTGTGATTCTTACCTCATTCGCTGGGGCTCTCGGAGCCAGGGTCAGTGGCCGCTGTCACCCCAGGGTGTTCCCACTGTTACCCCGGGGTGTCCCCGCTGTCACCCCAGGTGTCCCCGCCGTCACCCCAGGTGTCCTCCCTGTCACCCCGGGGTGTCCCCGCTGTCACCTCAGGTGTCCCCGCTGTCACCCCAGGGTGTCCCCGCTGTCACCCCAGGTGGTCCCACTGTCACCCCGGGGTGTCCCTGCTGTCATCCCGGGCTGTCCCCGCCGTGTCCCGCGCTCCCCGCGCTGACACCGCTCCAGCTCCAGCGCTGCCACCCCTGCCGCTGTGGAGGGGCCGCAGTGCCACCCTCCGGCTCCAGACAAAACATCCCCGTCCCCAGACACTGCTCGGGCCCTGCGGGGACACACGGGACCTCGGGACACGGTGGGTGAGCAGGCTCCAGGCTGTGGCACTCCGGCCGTGCTGGGGAAGGGGTGTGGGAAACCTGACCCTGCTCTGCCTGGGCTCAGCCTTCCCGAACACAGACCCGGGTTCGTTTCGGTTGGAAAAAACCTCCAAGATCATGAGGATCTTTGGAAGAAATTCCCCGCTGTGAGGGTGGGCAGGGCTGGCACAGGGTGCCCAGAGCAGCAGTGGCTGCCCCTGGATCCCTGGAAGTGTCCCAGGCCGGATTGGACATTGGGGTTTGGAGCAACCTGGGACAGTGGAAGGTGTCCCTGCCCATGAGCTTTACGGTCTCTTTCAATACTTTAAGATCCCTTTCCATGAAATTTTGGAGATGCTGGGAGCCTTTGGAAAACCTTTCCTGCAGGCTGAGGGCGATTCCCAGTCCCCTCCTGGACCCAAACTGGAATCCAGTCCTGCATGGAGCCCATGGGGTTCAAAACCCAGCAAACCCCAGAGGGTCATTTGGGGTCATTTATCACCCCAAAAAACCATTTGCAGCTGAAAATAGGTGCAAATACATAGTTTTACAAAGTTTTATGGAAACATGTTCCCACTGAGCATCCCCAGTCCTGGCTCAATCTGCGGCTCTCTCACCCCTGCCAATCATTCCATCCTCACTAATGATGGAGAGGGATTATATTCACCTCTGGGCCCTTCCTGGCTGCAGACAGGGATTTATTTGGCAGCTCCCGAGCTCCTCTGGAGGGTTCCTAATGATTCAGGATGTGCTGGCTCTGGAGGGTTTTTAATGGAACATTTCCCATCTCACCTCAGATCAGCTCTGGGGCTCTGTTTCCCTCTCAGTGCCATCCCAGACAGGATCTCTGGAGGTCCCTCAGTCGGGACAGGGTCCAGCAAGTGGGATTTATTTAGGGAAGGACATGTGGCACCACAGAGAAATGACAACCCAGGCAGAATGAGAAGCGAGGCCAGGATCGGGTGGCTCCGGTCTCAGTGCAGGGGAAAGGCCAGGAAGTTTGGCAAAAGGGCATTTGGGGCCTCTCTCACTCCTGGAGACACCATTTGCCAGGGCAGGAGGACAAAGGATGTTCACGGTGGTGGGACAGGCTGTGGGGTGGTGGGGAGGGGACAGGTCACCCCTGGACCTCTGGGACAGCTCGTGGTGTCCTCACCTTGAGCTCTTCCTCACCTCCCTCCTCCATCTCCTCTCTGTGAGCTTCACCAGGCTAGGGAAAAGCAGAGATTGCCTGCGAGGTACTTCCAGGTATTCCATCATGGGTGGAATTTTCATCCTGAAGCACCCCCAGTCCCAAATTCTCCAGGTTTGTGGAGCAAACCAACCCTCTGAAAAGCGAGGCTGGACTTGAGAATGAGGTTTTATTGTCAAACCCCTTCCTATCCCTGGAAAAAGAGCCTCCAGGGAAGCCATTCCTCAGTGCAAAGGACTGGGAGAGCTCTCCTGGCAAGGGAACATCTCCAGTTCAATCAACCAACACGGGAGAAGGGGAAGCATTTTGGGAACTGGGGAGGAACTGAGGCCATTGGGGGTCTCTTGTAGAGGTGTGGGGTTTTGCTTTTCTCTGTGTCCTTCCACCATCCCTAGGGAGGCTCCTGGCTGTGTTTAGGAATCTTCCCAGGAGGGAAATGATTTTGTAAACCAAGGAAGGGGGAAAATATCCATCAGTGAATCCCTTCAGTATCGCTGCCACTCGTTTTCCTTCAGGGCAAACAAAATCCACCAGCTGTCCTTTGGCAAAGAATTTTTGTGTTTCCTTCCCAGTTTCAGGCAGAAAAGTGGAAAACTTCCCCTCCCTTTGCCTGAAACTCTGCCCCAAAGCAGTGAGAGCTCCGGGGGGTGAGGTGCCACCACAGGGTGCAAGATCCACCAGCACTGAGCAGGCAGAGCCTCTCCTGTGGTTGTTCTCACCACCCTCTGAGGGTGTTAGAAACTCCGAAATCGGGGGGGGGGGGTGGGTCTTTGTGGGACCACAGCCATGGAGCTGCTCCTCCAGCAGCACCACTTCCCTGGAATGCTGTCCTGGTCATGCTGTGAAGTCCTGGGTGGCCAGGTTGAAGACGTTGCTCTCCATGGACCTTTGCCACTTGCCCCAGTTCCTCCTGATCTCAGCCTGGACCTGCACCAACCCCACGGGCGGTGCTGGCACCCAGGGACACCAGGCAGCACCCAAGGGAGGGGACGGGGGGGCAGGGGGTGGGGGAACTGCCTGGTGCACCCTCAGGGTGTCCCTGTGCCCGCTCTGGTGGCCAGGGTTGGAGTGGGGACACACACTCACCTCCCCGTTGAGGAAACAGTAGAGCAGAGCCACCAGGAAGCCCTGGAGAGGACGAGAAGAGCAATTTCCAGCCAGAGGAAGGAACTGGAGCCCTCCGTGCTCATCTTCTCCCTGCCTTTACCTCCTCCCACCCCTCTGAGCCACCGCAGGGCAGAGCAAGTCAGTGCCAGGTTCTGCAGGCCCAACCCTTGTGCCCTGCCCCAGGTATTTGGGGGCACCCTCTCCCAGAAGAGGACAAAGCCCCAAATCCCAGGGGCTCCTGGTGGGATTTGGGGTGGGACCATGGGGGCTTTCCCTGCCCATCTCACCTGGTAGGAGCCGAGCACCAGCTCGAAGTAGAGCCGGGCATCCACGCCCACGTGCTCGGGGAAGAGCGCGAACACCACGTAGTGCACCCCGAAGAGGGGGATGAGGAGCAGCGTGGACTTGGTCAACCTCCTGTGGAGAGTGAGAGGGGTCTGGCTGCTCCCACTGCCCCAGAGACCTCCCCAAAATCTTGGTGCTAACCCCAAGTAGGCTCTCTGTGAAAGGCAGGTCTCCAAGACTCCCCTGCCCTGGGACCCCAGACCCCAGCACAGCCCCATCCCCTTACATGTACTGCTGCTTGTGGGTCTTGCTGAGGTCTGGGCACCGGATCTTCTGTGCCAACATCCTGGTGACATTGAGGAAGATGAGGAAGTTCACCTGCCTCAGGAAGCCACGTCTCAGGCTCTGCACAGCCCCTGGCTGGGTCCCCATGCCATGTGGGACCCCTGGCTCTGGGGTGGGACTCTCAGGGAACACACTCACAAATATGGCCAGGAGGATGGGAGCCTTGATCACCCACCAGTACGGGCTGGAGTAATCATCCCAGCACCTATGGGACAGGAGAGGTGGCTCTGGCACCCACTGGAACTTGTGTGGCCCAGCTGTCCCCCTGCCACTTCTTTGGCCAGCCCCCTGACCCCTTTGTACCCCTCTTGCCACAGGACCCACCAGGAAAGAGAAATAACATTGAAATTACATGCTGGCCCAGTCCTCCCCTCCTGAGTATCCCATGGCAAAAGTTCATTTTCCAGGACTTGGACTGGGACATGTGGCTGAAGTGGCCTGGAGAGGGCCAAGGGGCAGCCAAGGGGCAGCTGCTCTTACCCGTGGTCATCATAGTGCAGCCTGGTGAGCACCCACACCCCAACTGTGACCATGGGGACACCTGCAAGGACAGGACACAGACAGGGATGGTCCCTCCAGTCCTCTGGGAAGCCCCTGTGCCACCTCTCCCCTGTCCCTTGTCCCCAGAAATGTGTGTCTAGCTCAGTTCTGGATGTGGCAGGAAGGTGACAACCTTCCCACCTTCTCCAGGAGAAGGAAATGGTACCCACTGATGGTGTTGTGCCCGTGTCACCTCCTGGCCACCCTCCTGTCCCCATGCTCTTACAGCACACACAGGCACCTGGGATGGGTTGTTCCCGCAAGTGTGGGAAGGGAAGACCTGTCCTGGATCAGGCCACGCTTCCCCAGCAGCTCCGGGGTCTGGCAGGAGCAGGCAGGTGCCCACCAAGGCCATGCAGGAGATGGTGGGGTGGGGACATGCTGGGAACAGCCCTGGGGACCTCTGGCCAGGTGGGTCTCAGATCTGAGGACCTCTGGCCAGGTGGGTCTCAGGTCAGGCCATTCCCAGGTGGTTCCTGCCCGTGGATGTCCGGGATGTCCCCAGGCTCACCCCAGCCCATGAGGATGTAGCCCCAGGTGTAGCTCCTGTCGCAGGTGAAGGTGAGCAGCAGCAGTGTCTGCAGGTACAGCCCCTCCACCAGCAGCCAGTAGAAGTTGGCCAGCACTGAGTACTGGAAGAAGGCGATGGCTGCTTTGCAGGTCACCTGCCAGGGGAGGAGGGGGACAGCTCAGGGTGTGTTATACCCTGTCCTGGGGGCACAGGGGATTGTCACCCCCCAGTTCAGACCCTATCCTGGGGGCACAGGGGGCTGTCACTCCCCAGCTCAGGGTGCATCACACCTTGTGCTGAGCCCATAGGAGGTTGTCACCCTCCTCATCCTCTTGAAGACTCCTGTGATGACCTTTCAGTGATGACCTTTCAGTGCAGCCCCAGGGACTCTGCCCCAGTCCCTCACATCACCTGCACCAGGTTCTGCTCTGCCTGTGCCCCATGAGGAGGTGACCACAGGCTGGTTTTGTAGGACCTTTAAAAACCCTGTGGTTGTGCCCGTGGTGTTCTCAGTGTGGTCTCTTCACTAAGAGGTTCCTGTTTGAAAACCTCAAATCTGAGCAGTAGCTGGTGCTGGTGGGGCTGTGCTGAGCTTTAGCCCCACTGGGGACACCACTGGAGACACAGCTGAGGCCAGTGGCAGCTTTGAGGACAGGACTTGTTCCGTGCACAGAGGGAAATGCAGAAATGCAGAACCTCCTCAAGGCCACCCTTGACAGAATTTCCTCCATCTCACAGCCTCTCTCTCTCCTTTTTGCAGTGATAAATCCACCCTGGGTCCCACCAAGCCCTTCCCAGTGAGCCCCTGCTGCTCTCCCTGCCCATTCCCAGGCTGTGATTTGGGATTCACCGTGGACATGGTGCAGTGGTTGATGGACTCATCCGAGAAGAGGACGCTGTCCTTAATGAACACAGCAGTGCCCCGCAGGATGAAGGAGGTGAAGAAGTGGATGTGGATGGAATTCCTGGTGCAGTGCAGCTTCCTGCAGGAGGGAGAGATGGGCTGGGCCCGAGCAGGGGCAGAGAAGGTGCTTTGGTGCCTCCTTTCCTGGTTGGAGCCCAGCCCATGGATCACTGCTGGTGATGGTCACAAAGCTCTGGAGAAGCTTTCCTGCTCTAAAATCAGGCAGGGCAGGGTTGTGCTGTGCTTGGGGCTGCTCAGGGACAAGAGAACATCCCAGAAACCTCTGGAAAGCTCAAATCTACAGCACGGAGAGATCCGCAAAACCAGAACTTGAGAGGGCCAGCAGGGAAGGACAATGCTGCCATTCCTCTCCTCTCTTCCCAGTTCTCCTGGTGGCAGGGACAGGTCCTGGCTGCTCCAGGAGGGGAGAGGCCAAGGGAAGCCATCCCTGCTGGGGTTTATCCCGTGTCCTTGCAGCCCATGGAGCTGGAGCAGCTCCCAGCCCTACCTGAAGCAGGAGAAGATGCCGATGGCCAGGAGCAGCGCTGCCAGCGACGTGGAGTAGCCACAGGTGTAGAGCACCTTCATGGTGACAAAATGGCCTCTCTGGAAGGGACAGCACCAGCAGGGTGAGGGGACATGGACTGGGAAGTGCTGGTGTGGGACAAGCAGGGACAGCCCCTCCCCACCAAGGATGGGATAACCCCAGGAGCACCTCCACGGTTCTTTGCCCAGTGAGCAGTGTAGGGAAGGGGGACATGGGACATGGGACAGGGGACAAGGGACAAAGGACATGGGACATGGGATAGGGGACAGTTCCCCACAGCCCCAGGGGTCCCACGTGCCTTGGCCTCGGTGTCGTTGTTGCTGCTGAGGGTCTCCAGCTGGCAGGAGCTGTGGTAGGGGGGGCTGGGGAGGCTCCAGCCCCACTCAGTGCAGTTCCTCTGGATCAGCCCTGCAGGACAAGGAGGGGCCTCAGGGGAGCCATGGGTGTCACCTCTGATGGCACCCCCAAAATGCCCAGCCTGGAATAGATGGGGACAGCAGCGTGGTACCGAGTGGCCTGGCTGTCCCATCCCTCCCAGATCCCATTGCTCCTGCTGGATCCCATCACTGCCCCTTCCCTCCCAGATCCCATTGTTACCCCATCCCTTCTGGATCCCATCTCCTCCTCTGGCCCCGTGCCTGGAGCTGCCAGGAAAACTGGGCAGGGTGTGAAAACAAGCACAGATCTCTCCAGCAGAAGGGAATTGAGAATTAAAGCTATAAAAGTGCTCCTCCATCCCGTGAGGGCTCCATCGAGCGTCTCCTGCTCCTGCCCCAAGGCAAACATTTCCCAAATTACTCCTGTCTGAGGAAGTGCTGGAATGCTCCAGCTCTCCTTCCCAGCCACCCAAGAGGGATGGAGACAGCTCGGGGCATTAGGATGGTGTGGGGGAAAGGAGGGCACCGAGCAGCAAGGGGACTGTCCTGGTGTCACCAGGATGGAGGATGAGGTCCCCGAGGTCCCCACCCACAGTGGGATGTGAGGATTTGGGTCCTGCAGCTCCCTGAATCTCTGCTTTTCCTGTCCCTGCTTGGACTGCAATTTACACCAAGGACATTTGTTTTGGAGAGGCGGGAGCTGTGGGAAAGAGGAAAGGGCTGGGGTGGCACAGGGGTCCCTGGGGGGTGGCTGAGTCCCATGGGATGAGCGATCCCCGCTGGATTCAGACCTTTGGACTTCTTGAAGACGTTCAGGATGTCGGGACAGGCGACAGCTCGGGACTGGCCAAGGGGCAGGGCGGGCCAGCAGCTCACCCCATCCCAGTCGGTCGGGCAGCCTGGGGAGGGAGGGGACAGCGGTGACACCGGGAGGGGACGTGCGGGTGCCAGCACAGCCCCGGGCCCTCGCCGCCGCTGCCCCCGACCCAGGCCCGCGCTGTGCCCCGCAGGAACCGGGAGCATCCTGGCTCCGGTCCTGGAGCATCCTCTCCCGGCGCTGGGACCCCCTTGCAGCGCGGGCCTGGGAGTTCCTGGGGCTGCATCACACCGACCTCCCGTGGGAATACCCTGGGTGTGGGATGGGCTGGGATTTGCCCGTGGCAACACAGATTTATGCTGGATTTTTGCACCCGGAGGCTCAGCTCGAAATGTGTCCCCAAGGACAGAAGGAAGTCATACAAGGCTTGCTGTGAGTGAGCAGCTTAAACAACTTTTGCTTCCCTATCCAGCACTGAATTCCTGTTTAAATCATTCTCCAATGTTCTTGGGAATGAGCACGGCAGACTCAGGGCCTGGAGGAATTCGTGTTGCAGCAGCCCAGGATGGGACAAGGACATCCCATTCCAGGCCAGCTCCTGTCCCAGGACAGCTCCATCATTAACCTTGCACATCCACATTATTCACCTGGAGCCACGTCCATTCTCAGCCAGGAAATGTGGAATTGGATGAGTCTGATGAGTTTCCTCTGATTTCAGCCTGGGGGTGTCAGTCCAGGCAGGGAGAGATTGTGCATCCACAACTGGGGCTTGATTTTTGCTCTGGGCAATCAGGGAAGTGAGCACGGAATTTGGATCATCACTGAGAGCAGTCATTTCATTTCTTGGGGCCGTGGAAGCAGGGAATCATAGAAAGGTTGGGATTGGAAGTGAGATAAAAGCCCACCCAGTGCCACCCCTGCCATGGCAGGGACACCTTCCACTGTCCCAGCCTGCTCCAAGCCCCGTCCTTGGGCACTGCCAGGGATCCAGGGGCAGTCACTGCTGCTCTGGGCACCCTGTGCCAGCCCTGCCCACCCTGCCAGGGAACAATTCCTGCCCAATATCCCATCCAGCCCTGCCCTGGGCAGTGGGAGCCATTCCCTGTGTCCTGTCCCTCCATGCCTTGTCCCCAGTCCCTCTCCAGCTCTCCTGGAGCCCCTTTGGGCCCTGCCAGGGGCTTTGAGCTCTCCTTGGAGCTTCTTCTCTCCAGGTGAACACCCCCAGCTCCCCCAGCCTGGCTCCAAAGGAGCCTTTGGAGCATCTCCAGCGCCTCCTCTAGAATTTGTAGCCACCATAAAACCGAGGATGCCACGGAAATGGGGCAAGGAATGGAAGAACTTTGAGGAAAGGCTGGGAGAGCTGCGAATGTTCACCTGGAGAGAAGGATCCAGGGAGAGCTCAGAGCCCCTTCAGGGCCTAAAGGGGCTCCAGGAGAGCTGGAGGGGGACTGGGGACAAGGGATGGAGGGACAGGACACAGGGAATGGCTCCCACTGCCCAGGGCAGGGCTGGATGGGATATTGGGATGGAATAAGGAGATCCCAGAGCCTCCCACCCAGTCCATGGGATCTGAGTCACACTCCTCACGGTGGCACAGGCAGGGACAGGGATGAATGTAGCTCAGGTGGACAGGGGGCAGCAGGAACCCCAGGATTAAATCCAGGTTTTAATTATGCATTCCTGCTTCTCGGATGTTTTCCTGGAGTGAGATTCCTTCCCCTTGGCTGGCACGATCCAGGTTGCAAAATTGACCTTTTCCAATCAATTTGGCTTTTCCCTGCTAAGCTGAAGGATAAATGACATCTCTGCAGAGTTACTTAAGCAATTATGCACCTTCATATGCATTTATTGCTTAATTTTTCCAGTGCTATGAGATGAAACCCCTGGAATGACACATTCCTTATTCTCCAGGCGACAATTTTTTGCCCAGGATTTGGGCCATTCCACTTTTGGATGGAAACTGAGATGCAGTTTTAAAAGTATGTCCAAAAGCAGCACTTGAAAATTGGTTTTTCAACCAGTTAATTTGTTTAAAATCCAGATATGGGAAAATTGAGTTGCTCAGAAAATGTATGGCAGTAAAATTTACTGAATTAGGAAGGGGAGCAGATGTGAGATGGTGACACCACAGAGTAACACTGGTGCTGGTGGCCACAGCCCTGGCATTGGTGTATCAAGGGGCCTCTGTCAGGAGCATGGACCAATCCAGCATTGCCATATTCCATGAATCCCTCCCTGTGGGGGTGAGAAGGCTCGGGGGAAACCTCAGAGGCTCTTGCAGGGCCTGAAGGGGCTCCAGGAGAGCTGGAGAGGGTCTGGGGACAAGGCATGGAGGGACGGGACACAGGGAATGGCTCCCACTGCCAGGGGGCAGGGATGGATGGGATCTTGGGAAGGAATTCCTGGCTGGGAGGGTGGGGAGGGACCGGGTTGGAATTCCCAGAGAAGCAGTGGCTGTCCCTGGATCCCTGGCAGTGTCCCAGGCCAGGCTGGACAGGGCTTGGAGCAGCCTGGGACAGTGGAAGGTGTCCCTGCCATGGCAGGGGTGGCACTGGGTGGGCTTTTATGTCACTTCCAATCCCAACCTTTCCAGGATTCTCTGAATCCACCAGGACTGAATTCCCACTGTTGTTTGTGTCCCTCAATTCCCTCTATTCCCTCTAGCATTTCTGGGGCTCTCCAGGGATTTTCCTTGCCCTTTCCCTTGGTGCTGTGCTCCATTTCCCTGGAGATCCCTGCTTTTCCACATCCATGTGTGCTCAGCAATCCCCTGCCATGGATCACCCTCCAAGGACCCCTCAGGAATTCCTCCCCTGCTCCCAAGGGAGCTGATCCCAGGCTCAGCCTCACCTTCCTGCCCAGGCAGTGCTGGTGTCAGGCTCTCACTCCGGATCCTCTCCAGACATTCCGCTTCTCGCTCCTGGAACTGGAGGACGACGGAGCAGTCGGGATGAGTCCCTCGCACCTTGGGACAGGGGGAAAGGGCAGCCAGGAGAATCATGGGATTGTGGAATTGGGCTCGTGGAATTGTGGAAATGGAATCATGGAGTTGGGTTGGAAGGGACCGCAGAGCTCATCCCGTTCTCTCCCTGCCATGGGCACGGACACCTCCCACTGTCCCAGTGGGATGTGGGCACAGCAAACCCCACATTCCCAGCTCTGGGATTTGCCAGCAGAGGTGATGGAACACCAGGGAGACTGTCCAAATCCCAAAAATGTGAGAGTTGTGGTGGCCCGGTGTGCAGGGATTGGATGTCTGGGAATCCCTGCTCTGGGATTTGCCTCCTCAGCTCCCAGCTGGAGAACCAGGAGGCTGAGGCTGAACTGAGAGCAGTCCAGGAACTGCCTGTCCATTCCCAAACATCCATTCCCAAGTGTCTGTGCTTATTCCCAAGCACCCATGGCCATTGTCAAGCATCCATCCACGTCCATTCCCACGTTATCTCTGCCCATTCCCAAGCATCCCTACAGCATGTGGATTCAGGGCTGTCTGGGACAGGGATCTGGGGCCAGGACCTGGGATTGGGTTGCTGATTGTTTTAGGTGAGTGTCCAGAGATGTAAAAGGTGATAAAAGAGGGATGAGGGTGGATCTGTGAACTTCCCAAGAGAGGGAAGTGTGGGACATTGGAGCATCCCTTGGCTGAGCCCTGCCCTGCTGTGCCCTGCCCTGTCCTGGCCATGCAGCCACGCCTCAGGGTTTCTTCACCTCCTCCAGGAGATTTTGTTTCCTTTTCCTGCTGAACACAAGACTTCAAGGGAATTTCCAGCCTGGAAAAGGCATTTTGGGGCTGGCTCTGGGCACAGTACCAGGAAGGCCCAGGAATTCTCCTCTTCCATCTTGCCAGTGATGTTGGATGTGGAAGGGGCAGAGGGGTATCTCTCACCCTTTTACCTGCAGGGCTGCTGGGTTTGGTTTGTTATTTATGGCAGCAGGGCCAGGATGCTGGAGCAGGAACAGTGAATGTGCAGGGCTCCCTTTTGAGCTCCCTGCAGGGCAGGGAATTCTGCTGTGCCTCAGTTTCTCCCCATGGAAGGGGCCGGATGCCACTCTAAAACCCTCCAAACCCTCCCCCCAAGACTAAAATCCTCCAAGCCTCCAGGGCTCCCACAGCCCAGCTTCCCTTTCCCTTTTCCCCAGGGCAGCCTGACCAGTTCACTCAGTCTGGCAGCACAACCCCCCCATGTCTCCCCCATTCCCGCAGGGATTTGGTGCCATTCCCATGGCCCTGGCCTGGGGTGGGGACCACCCACGGCTGTCCCTGTCCTCTGTCCCCTCATCCAACCCAGTCCTTGTGCCTGTGGATGCTCCCCAGGGAGTTCAGGGCTCCTCCAAGGGCTGTAGGACGCAGGTTGTGGGATGGAGGATCCGTTCCCGAGGGATCATCCCTGGAACTTGAACCTGTGGGACCTGGGGGGCTCTAAGCTCTGCCCAGTCCTGCGGGGTCCCAGCACCAGCCTTGTCACCACATTGTCCCCAGCGTGGAGCTGTGGGAAAGTCCCCAAGGGGGCCTTGCAGGGCATCCCCTGGCTCGGGAATATGACAGATGGGGATGGGATGGGATGGGATGGGATGGGATGGGATGGGATGGGATGGGATGGGATGGGATGGGATGGGATGGGATGGGATGGGATGGGATGGGATGGGCAGCCCCCACCCTGGGCAGGAGGATCCTTCACTGCTCCCGGGCCTTGGGGTGGTTGGTATGGGGGGACCGCCAGTGCCCCCCACCCTGTCCCCGTGCTGTCCCCAGGGCCACTCACCTGAAGCGCGGGGAGGAGCAGCAGGAGCAGCAGCGAGCGGGGCCGGGGCAGCTGCCAGGATCCCCCAGGGACCCTCCGTGGGGTCCCGTTTCTGTCCCCGAGGGGTTGGGGACAGCCCAGCTCCTCCCTCATGACCCGGGGCTCCGGGGGTGCCCCAGCACCTTCCTGCCCTCTCCCCTCTGCCCTTCCCAGCCCTGTCCTGCCCCGTGTCCCTCCGGACCCTTCCTTGCTGCGGGTCTCGGTCCCGCTGGGTGACGCCAGCTCCTGCCCGTGTCCCCTGGCTGTGGCTGTCCCTGTCCCCCTGTCCCCCTGTCCCTGTTCCCCTGCTTTGCTGTCCCTGCCCCCTGTCCCTGTCCCCTGGCTGTGCTGCCCCTGTCCCCTGCCCGTGTCCCCTCGCTGTGGCTGTCCCCGGTTCCGCTGGGCTCTGTCTCTCCTCCAGCCCGGCTGTCACCGCTCGGGGATCCGGGACCCGCAGGCTCCTCCCTCCGCTCTCCCTGCGGTTGGGTGGAGCAGCTCGGGAGGGACCCCCAGGCTGGCACTGCCCCCAGCACCCACCGGCGGTTCGGGACCCCCAGCGGGACCCAGGGGATGCCGAGCGGGGACACCGAGCCCTTCCCGGCTCCTTGGGCTGGGGCCAGGCTGTGGGAAGTGGGGGCGCAGCGGGATGGGATGCGGGGTGCCGAGGGTGACACCCGTGCCCATGGGGGGACAGGGGCGCTCCCTCCGGAGCTGCCCCAGCCTGGCTCTGCTGGCTCCAGGGTGACCGGCAGTGCTGTCCCAGCCCTGGCCCCTGGCCCCGTCCTGCCCCTCCTCCCTGGGACACCCCCGAACCCCTCCCCAATATTCCCCCTTGCCCAGAAACTTCTGGGATGGGCTCTGGGTGTGCGACAGCCCCACCCGCTCTGCAAACTGAGCCCAGCTCTGCCCAGCCCTGGGGCTGGGGGCGCGATTTTGGTGTTTTAGTCTGTGCCGGATGTTGTCACCTCGGTGCCAGAGCAAAGCAGGGAAGGTCTGGGGGGACCCCAGGAACAGCCTGGGATGGACACAGAGCAGGGAACAGCGGGAGCTGCATTTCTGGATCTTCCCCCAAGGATGGGGCTGGCCTTGGATCCAGACCCCCAGGCATCACCTAGGCTCTTATTACAGAAAAAAATAAAATTATGTCTCTGTAAATATAGAAATATGTATAAAATCCATAAAAATATATATTGTGGCTATGTAAAATAAATGTATTTATACAATTCTCCCTGCTGGAAAGCCCCAGCTCCCTCAGCAAGGGGAATCTTTACTCAAACATCACCATTTTAATTATTTTAATAATGGGACCCCCAATTCCAGGGAGACTTTAGGGGTCCCATCCCATCCCCAGTGTTGGGGGGAGGGGGGGTCTCTGTGGGTCTCATCCCCAATTTTGGGGAGCATTTTAGGGGTTTCTGGAGGTTCCATTCCCAATATTAAGGAAGATGTTTAGGGGACTCATTCCCAGTTTTTGGGGAGTCTCTGGGGGTCACATCCCAAATTTTGGAGGGGTGTCATTAAGAAGTTATCTGTAAATGAGCTCGCCCTAAAAAAGGCGGATGAAAGAACCAGGTGCGCAGTAATTCCACGCCCTCGTTTGCCGTAATGAGGAGGCAAAGGCTGAGCCCGGGGTTATGTTGACACCAAAGCTGCCGAGGCCGGGCCAGGCTCATTAACATCTGAAATGGAACCACCCAAATTAATAATTTAATTTCACAGCAGCCCATAAACACTTGGGACAGAGCCTAAAGCCCGAATTAAAGCGTCCCTGCTGGAAGAACCCCGAGCCCCCCGGCACCGCCCCCGTGGGCTGGATTTTTTTTGGGGGGAGAGGCGCCCCAGGTGTCCCCATAAGGCAAATTTGATGCCAAACGGGCTGCGGGCTCTGTGCCCAGCTTGGGCTGGGTGGGAAGCCAGCGGAAATCGGGGAAGCGTCGCTGTGGGATGGGAACCCCTCTCCCCTTTCCCAGGAGGACGGAGAGCCCGGGGGTCCCTGGGGTGACTCCCACCCGCGCATTCCCGAGCTGCTCCCGATCTTCCTCCAGCGGGGAGGAGCCGGGACAGGCCGTGGTGGCCTGACCTTCCCGGGGCGGGGTGACCTGCCCAGCCCCGCTGGCCTTGGGCCACTGCCCCCTTCGGCAGGGGCAAGAGGCAAAGAAACGAGGACAAACTCTGGAATGCAAATCCCAAACGCTCTGGGCTCCCACAGGGGGTCCAGGATGGGGCGGCGGTGCCCATTCATGTGGCAGTGACAGTGGCAGTGGGGACAGCTGGAGGGGACAGGACAGGACAGGACAGGAGGATTTGCCTCGGGCACACGGCTCTGGTGGAGGGGACGGCGATTGTGTCCCTGCCCAGGGAATGTCCCCAGAGGCTGCCCCGAAGCCGTGGGCGGTCCCAGCGATCCCGCCGGGAGTTTGGGATGATTCAGCCGTTCCCAAAGCAAAGGGAGTCACTGACAGGACTCTTCCTGCAGGTGACAAACGCTCGTTCAGGGATCACCGATTGTGCTGCCTCCATCCCACCAGGGATGTAGCCAGGTGGGGTTCCCGCCCCGCGCCTCTCCCTGGATTTTGGGCTCCGTGGAAGGAAACAAGCCTGGGAAGGGAAATTAGGAGGAAGAGGAATCCTCGATGGCTGGGTGACAGCTTGGGGACGACGAAGATCAAAGCACTGGCAGCGTGAGACATCTTGGAAAGGGGATTTTTTGTAGTTATCGTTCAAAATGAGGAGCTTAAACCCATTCACAGTTCCGGACACAGAGAGTGTCCCCAGAGGTGTCTCCGGAGTGCCTGGATGTGACAGCGTGATGGTGGGCAGCCCAGAGGACAGCAGCTCCCACTCTGCCACCCCAGAGCTCGGGTTTGTCCCCGTGTGCAGTGACAAACTGCTCTGGGACTGGTTTTGGGAGCCCCTGGAGACAGCAGGAGCTGGGGGGGATGTGTTGCCTCAGCGGTGCTTTCTTCATCTCCCCCGAGTCTTGGGCAAGGCTGCTGATTCTGCCGGGGTTTCCTCACTTTGGGAATCTCTCTGGCTCCGCTTGGTCTCCCAGGAAGTGGCACAAGAGATGTGCTTTCACCTCCAGGGCAGCTCAGAGCTCGATTCCTCACCTTCCCGGTGCTCCCGGTCTGACCTGCCACCATGCCCTGCCTGCCTCTGCTCTGTTTTTTTGCCAAAGTTGGTTGATGCCCCGCGGACAGGGGCTGGATCCCACCGATCCCATTCCAAGATCTGGAGCAGCACCCACACGGCCCAAGGCGGGGGCAGAAGGTCCCTGTCCCTCCTGGTCCCCAGGGACTGACCCCATTCCAAGGCCTTGGTCCTGAAAAGCAGAATTCCTGGTGCAAAGCACAGCTCCTGGAACTCACCCTGTGCTGAGCAGGGATAGAGCTGAGATCCCGGCCCTGTGCTGGGTGTAGGGGAGGGTTTTCAAGAGTTTCCAGAAGAAATCCCAGAGTTGCTGTAAGAGAGGGGCTCCAGAGCTTCCAAAGAGAGCAGATCCTCTGCTGGGCATCCTCAGGGTGTCCTTGGCACTGGGTGGCTCTTCCAGGGAGCAGCCACTGATCCCTCTGGTGGGATCCATCCCCATCAGAGCTGGAGAATCCTCTGATCCCTCGTGGGTTTTCCTAATGGATGTTTTATGTGTCCCCACCAAGGTGGGAACACAAACCAGCCCAGGGCTGTCACCTCTCCCAGTGTGGGGGAGTCAAATGAGGGGGGGTCAGCAGAGGTGGCACCTCCTACTTAGGGAAGGTGACCCGGGCAGTGTCCTGGGGACAGCACAGCCACAGCTGCCTTTGTCCCCATCCCACCTGCCTCGACATTGGCACTTTGCTGTGCCCAGGCTCTGCTGTCCTGGCCAGTTCCTGTCTTGCCACTCAGGCCCCTCTGGCCATGGACCCTCCTGCTCGTCCTCCTGCTCCTCCAAAGGGCCAGGAGTGCTCCTGCCCTGGGACTGTCCCCACCCTGACCTGCAGCCCTAATTCTGTGACTCTGAGGCTTTGGAGAGGTTTAGGAGTTGGGCTGATGGGATGTTTTGGGGGAACTGAAAAGGGACAGGGGACAGGGGACAGGCTGGAGCCAGGAACAGCCCAGAGCTGAGCCTGGTCTGAGCCCTGCCCTGTCCTGCCCTGCTGCACAACACAATTGTGCTTGCTTTGGCTCAAGAAAACTTCCCAAATTCCTTCTCCTTCTCCTTCTCCTTCTCCTTCTCCTTCTCCTTCTCCTTCTCCTTCTCTTCTCCCCTCTCTCAATAATGACCCCTGCAGAGGGGCTCAGGCTGCCATGGGGGACTGAGGACATTCCGAGCAGGTCCCTCTCACCCTTCATGTCCCACCCCTGGCACGAGGCTGCCTTAGACTCCTCACCCTCACCCTGGTGCTTGAATCCCTCCTAAGAGAAGATAAAATCGGGATCAGCCCAGCCAGGCTCTGCCAAAACAGGCAGGAAGCAGCACAGTAATTAAATGGGCAAATAATGGGAATTTAGAATTATAACAAAAGGCAGAAAAGCAATCCAGAGGGGGTCGGAAAAATTAGGAACACAGAGAAAAATCCAATCAAGCAGAAAATAGCCCGGACTGGAGCCAAGGGCTGGGGGCTGAGGCAGCCAGGCTCAGAGCCCGGGGGAGGATTTGGGGGCGTCTCTGGTGCCTTTCTGGAGCAGAACGAGAATTTTGGGAGAGATCTGTTCCCGAGAGGAGCTGGCCGCGGGCTGAAACATTGGGAAAAGTTCCCAGCTCTGCACTGGGGCACAGCAGATCTGGGATGTGATATCCATGAAAATTCCCAGAGGAACGGCCTGGAAGTGTGGCTGGGGGGGCGGGGGGAGGTGCCTGAGGCTGGGATGGGTTGGGGTCTCTGGGGGCACAGAGTGGATTTTGCTGGAATTCAATGTTCTCTGCAGACTCCCCATTCCCAGGATTTCCTGGGATGAGCAGGGACACACTGAGCTCTCTGCCAGGGGGAAAGCAGGAGCTGTTTGTGCTCTGCTGGGCACAAATCCCCTTGGGAATTTCCTGGGAAGGAATCGTGGCAGGGGTTTCTGGGGCTCCCATCCCAAACACTGAAGAGATTTTGGCGGGATTCTGTGGTTCTCACCCTCAGTTTTGGGACTTTTGGGGGTCTCTAGGGTTTCAACACAAGTTTTAAGGAAGACGTTTGGTTCCCATCCCAGTTTTGGGGAGATTTTGAGGGTGGTTCTTTCTGTGGCTCCTTAACCCAAACTTGGGGGGGGGGGGGGGGCGATTTCTGAGGGTCTCATCCCAAATTTTTGGGGGGCTCCAGCAGCAGCCTGGAGCCAGGCTCTGCTGCCAGCACTCCCTGCTCATTCCTAGGTTTCCATGGGGAATGCAGGGGTTGTCACTGCATCCATGGGGTGCAGGGGGCTGGGACACAGCCCCGTGGGACCTGGCACGGTGACAAGGACATCCCGGGGACCCCAGGTGGCACCGAGGCTGGTGACATCCTGGGGACAATCCCTCACGTGACACGGAGGCTGTGACAACCTGGGGAGCAGCCCTGGGGTGGCACTGAGGAACCATCCCCAGTTTTGGGGAGACTTTTGAGGGTCCCAACCAATTTTTTGGGAGGATCTCTAGGGGCTCCATCCCCCAAAATGGGGAGATTTTAGGGGTCTCATCCCCAATTTTGGGGAGACTTTTGGGCGTTTCTAGGAGTCCCATCCTCCAGTACTAGGGGAGATGTTTAAGAATCCTATTCCAAATTTTACAAGGAACTCTGGGGGTCCCATCCCCAGTTCTGGGAAGATTTTGAGGAGGTTTCTGTGGTTCCCAACCCCAATTCTAGTTGAAAATTTTGTAGGTCTCTGGGGTTGCCATACAAATTTTAGGGAGGACTCTGGGAGTCCCATCCTCAGTTTTGGGGAGACTTCATTAATCCAATGTCCCTCCCGTTCCCTAATGAGGCTCAGATCCCATGAACTGCTCCTTTCACCCCCCTCCCCACGAGACACAGGGTCGGGGACACGGCCCAGCCCCATGGGGACACACGAACACCCCAGCCCCGTTCCCCAGGAGCTTTCCAGGGGATTTCCTGCCGGGAAAACCAGCCCGGGGACATTCCTGGAGCGGCCGAGCCTCTCCCTCAGGGCAGGGTTTGTTTCCCCGGGAGCCCTGGAGACGATCCCGGCTCCTGCGGCAGCTCCGCTCCCCTCGCAGCCGAGTCATGGAGGGGGGAGCGGCCGGGGACCCCCGCGGGCTCTGGGGGGACCCCCCAGCAGGGACCGTCCTTGTCCCACGCAGGGTGAGCCCCGGAGCGCCCCGGCATGGCGGGGATAGGGGTGGAGATGGGATGGGAGGAGAGGGGGGTTGGGCTCGGGGGTTTGGGTGGCACCGGGGGTTTTGCAAACTCCTCCCGGCGCTCTGCAGACCCCAAAGGCCATCCCTGCACAGGGACCTGTCCCCCGAGCTGGGAACTCTCCAGGGCTGGAAGTCACCCAGGATGGGAGGGCAAAAACCAGGGGAGAGAGTCCAATCTCTTCTCCAGGGCTCCCGTCCTGCTCCCCCTGGGCCAGCTGCTCCTCCTGCCACCAGCCGTGTCCCCTCTGTCCCCTCTGTCCCCTCTGCCCCCTCCTGTCCCGCTGCCAGGACGCTGAGTTAACCCAGCAATTCGCAATCCCGGCCTTTTCCTTCCCCTCCTGCCTTGCAGCTCCGCGCCGTGGGCTCGCCGCCCGGAGCCGTCCCGGTGTCCCGGCCGCCGGTGCTGATCCTGCAGCAGCTCCCCGGGCCCGGGGCCGCCCCCGCGGCAGCGCCGCCCGTGCGGGGAGGTGAGTGCGGGCAGAGCTGTGAGAGGCAGCGCCGAACCCGCCTTGACTTCAGCCGCTCCTTCTTCCCCCCGCAGGGGGCCTGAGCCACACCCAGGAATGTCCATCCCATCCTTGCATGGATGTTCGGCCCCGCGGGATGCGATTTTTGGGGATTTAACCAAGTCTGGGCTCCAAGATGCTCCCAGGGAGCAGTTTGGGGCTGGGTTGATTTTTTCTTTTTTTTAATTGACCAGTTTTTGTTCTCCAAAACCCCATTTCCTGCGGACATTCCTAGGGAAAGCCAGGATGCCTTGGGCTCCTTGGAATTGCGAGGTGGGATTGAGTGGGATTGGAACCTTGGGCTGTGCCACTGTCCAGAGGGGCTTCACCCAACCTTGTGCCCCCAGGCTGCAGCAATCCGGGCTGGCAGCAGAGCCCGGGGGCTGTGAGCACCGGGGACAGCAGGGACAAGAGGCTGTGGTCGCTGGGGACAGACCACGGGCAAAGTCACCTTGTGCTGTTGGAAGGGGTAAGGTGGAGAAATCCAGAGAGGAAAAAGGATGCTGAAAATCAGTGTGGAAAGAAAAGAGACCCAGCCTGGGCCCCTGGTGGGATCTATTCAGAGCTTCCACTCTGTGTCCCAGCCCTGGTTCAATTCCTGGAGTGCTCCCTGCTCCTGGATCCGGCTCAGCAGAGCCCCAGGATGTGCTGGGATGCTCCTGGCTGGAGGGACAGCCACCCCCTTGTGTCCTGGGAGCCCAGCCTGGCAGCTCTGAAGCCTTTGGGGATCTTTGGAGCACATGGGGGTGGTCCAAACTCTTTCTTACCCCAGATCATGGAATCAGGGTATCCCAGAATGGTTTGGACTGGAAGGGACATTAAGGATTGTCCAGCGCCACCCCTGCCATGGCAGGGACACCTCCCACTGTCCCAGCCCATCCAGCCTGGCCTGGGACACTTCCAGGGATCCAGGGGCAGCCACAGCTGCTCTGGGTGGATGAAGCCAGCAGGATCTCAGGGGAATCCAGCAGGTTCATGGGAAGTTTCCATGGGAATTTCACACCTGCAGAAAATAGGGATGTTTTGGGGGATGCAGAGCCAGCTTTGGGGCTTCCTCTGTATGGATTAGCCTCAGCAGCCACCTCCAGTGTGGCAATCCAGCCAAGGGAACAGGAACACTGCCCTGGGCCCAGCTCCTTGTGTGGAGCCTGGCAGGGGCTGAGGGGGCACTGAGCATCCCCACTGAGCTCCTCACCTGGATCCAGCTCCCAGGAGGGGGGATTGGGATCCTGGGATCACCCCCATGGTGCAGCCCCAGCTCCTGCTCCTTGGTGGGGCTCAGAGCCGTGTGCACAGAGCAGAGCTGACCCTGCCGTGCCTCTGGGCCACCCCAAGGACGCCGCCTCTGCCAGCTGCTGCCAGGACAGGTGCTGCCCAAGCCTCTGAGAACTTCCAGGGTTGGAGAAATTCTCCCCAGAATGGGTGAAAAGTCTGGTGCCTCCAGCCTCAGTAATCACCCCTTGTGAGCCAGCCCAGATGCTTGGTCGCATTTGCAGGGGGAAAAAGGCTCAAATATGGCAATTTTCAAGTTTTATCCAAGCAAAATAATTTTTAAATACCACATAGGGCTTCCAAAGCGGGGTGGGGGAAGTCTGGCTTTGCTCCCACTGCTTGGGAACAGGGAGGAGCCTTGGGGCCGCCCCATCCCAGGCACTCATCCCAGGCTGAGCTCCTCCTGCCCTCCATCTGCTCCCTCTCTGACGCAGAATCTCCAATTCTCTGGCAGATTTGATGGAGTTGATGCTGATTCAAACCTCCCAAATGCACCAGCTGCTGATGCACGGCCTGGCCATGGCAGCTCTGATGCCCCTTGGTGTGGGGCCAGCCCCAGCCCAGGCCCAGGTGAGGCTCAGGGGGGCTGGGTGGGCAGAGGGACCTTCCCAGGGCTGTTCAGGAGAGCAGGATCCCCACATCCTGCTTTGACACCCTCTGGGTGCAGCACCTGGGTGGTCCCAGCCCAGCTCAGAGCAGCCCTTTGGGGTTTTGCTGCTCTCTGTGGGGGTTTGAATCCAGCTCTGAGAGCTCAGACCGTATCCAGGCCCTTGGGCAGAGGTTTAGCCCAGCTGGGAAGAGCCAAGACAGTGGAAGCACAGCCCAGTCGGGCAGGAAGGCTCTGCAGGGGCTGCCATTTAAAAACCCATCTCGAACCAAAACCATATGAAACATTTCATCTCCTTGTGGGGAACAATACTGCTTTCCGGGCAGGGCTGGGCTGTGGCAGCTGCTGAGCTCGCTGCCAGCTGGCACCTCCTGGCACTCACCCCCTGCTCTCCCAGTGCCACCAGCGCAGCGCTGGCCAGGACTGGACCCTGCCTGCTCCAGCGGGTCTCAGATAGATCAAAGGGGCTCTTCCCACGGAGTTTGGTCCCATCTGTGGGACTGCCACCCCCCGTGTCCCCAGCAGCTGCGTTCCCACGCTGCTGCCCCGGGGATGTGTGTGGGACCGAGCCCACCCAGCGGGAGCAGCCGGGTGCGATACCCGGGAAGAGGCGCTTCGGGAGCGCTGGAGCCCAGCCCTGTCCCTGTCCTTATCCCTGTCCCTGTCCTTATCCCTGCGCCTATCCCTGTCCCTGTCCCTATCTCTGTCCCTATCTCGTTCCTGCCCCTATCCCTGCCCCTGTCCCTATCCCTATCTTCGTCCCTGTCCCTATCACTGTCCCTACCCCTCCCTGTCCCTGCCCGCTGTCGGGGCCTTCGCAGGGCGAGGAGGAAGAGGAGGCCGTGGTTTTCCACCATCACTACGTTCCCTGGCCCGCCCCCGGCCCGGTCCCCGTGCGGTTCCTGCGCTCCTCGCCTGGGGACGAGCGGTGAGTGCCGGGGCTCGGTGCCACCTCGGTGTGACAGCTCCTCGTGTGACAGCTCCTGCAGCCGCAGCCGGGCTCGAGGGACACCTGCAATCCATCCCTCACCTGTCCCCGCTCCTCTCCGCAGAGCTGTGCCCCCCCCGCCGCCCCCCAGTGCCACCGGGACCGTGGGACCCGGCGTGTCCCCGGCCGCTGGTAAGGACACCTGGGAGACCCTGTCCCCATGGCCCCGACGGGGACAGCTTTCCCTCGAGCTTCTATCATCGCAGGCTGAGCTCCCTGCTCCCTGTGTCCATGCGGGGCTCAATCCCTGTCACCTCCCCTGTCTCCGCAGAGTTCTACAGCGCGGAGGAGCGGGGGCTGTGAGCTCTGCCCCCCGAAGATCCTGAAGGTCCAGCATAGATACTCCACGGTTCCCACCCTCGTTTTGGGGTGGTTTCCTCGTTGTGTCCCCCCCAGGGCAGGGTGTCACAGCCCCAGTGACACCCTGAGCCCAGCTGGGCACCGCGCCCCCGCCGGAGTGGTACAGGCTGTGCTGTGTTCCTTGGTGGGGACAGGGGGATGTCCCCAGCCCACGTGGTCCCAGCCTTCATTAGTACCTCCAGCTCTCAATGCAGCATTGCCTGTAATTAATTTGCTTTGTTAAGAGAACGCCTTGCTGTCTCTAATTAAGCACATGTAATTACATGGGCTAATGGCTCCGTGCCTGAGTGCAGGGGCTCCCTCGGGGGTGGGGATCTATCAGTGCCTGGGGGGGCTGGGGGGGTGTGTCAGTGCTTGGGGGTGCTGAGAGGAGTCCTGGGGGCTCTGTCAGAGCCTGTGGGGTGGGGGGTGGTGCTGGGGCTGGTGCTGGAAGCTCCCGAGTGGGATCTCCTGGCTGAGCACAGGCAGAGCTGGATCTGGGAGGGGATGTGGCTGGGAGACCAGCCTGAAAGAGAGAAATCACGGATTTTCCCAGGATTCAGTGACCCCTCTGCTCCCCAGGAAGCAGGAGAAAGTGGGGAGTGAAGGCTTTTGGGTGCTGAGAGCTGTCCCCTGCCCGTGCCACCTCCCCAGCCCCACGGAGGGGTGCCAGCCCTGCTGTGCCCTAGGGGGGGTTCCAGGCTTTTCCCTGGAGCAGAGCTTCTGGCAGGAGACCTCAGGGCTGGCGGTCTGGAGCTCTGAGGATGCAGAAAGGCACCTTAGACCCCCTCCTTGGACTGCCTTGAACTTCTACTTCAGTGGAAGGCAAGATTTACCTTCCCTGTGCTCTGGAATGGGCAGATCTTCCCCAGCATGGCTCCTAGAGAAGCTCACAAATGTGGAGCAGGAGGATCAGTTTGCATTCCCAATGGGAAGGTCCAGCTCCTCCAGCTGGGAGGGACTGAAGGAGGCATCCAAAAGCAAAGCTAGGTTTGATGGGAGAGCAGGCTGGACCCCAAAGATTCCCACATGGACACAGAATGGGAAGGAGGAGGTGAGGAGTCACCTGGAGTGGGCTGGACAGGAAGGGTGGGCTCGAGATGTGACCCAATCTTTGCTTTAATATGAGAATAATGAGAGGAATGGGAGGGTGAAGCAATGGGCATTGCAACACCCTTGGTGGACGTAAGGCTGGGTTCTGGTCAAACTGGGGCACCCTCCAGCATGGCCAGAGCCTGGGGACATCTCTGTCACCTCCAGGGGACAGGGGAAGGTGTGGGTGGAAGAGCAGAACAGCCCTGGGCACAGCAGGGACAGCGATGTTGGGCTGGGGGCAGGTCCTGCCAGGTGAGGGACAGAAGGGCTGGGATGGTCCCAGTGGATGTGGCACCTTCCCAGGTGGGGACTGGGGGGACTGGGAGACCCCCAGAGCCCCTGCTGGGGTTTTTACGGGGAGGCACGAGGAGATCTCACTGCTCCCAGCTCCTGACCCGGGGTCAGGTCTGACCCGATGGCTCTGGGCAGCAGCACAGGGATGTCCCTCCTTTCCCCATCCCTGGAGGTGTCCCAGGCCAGGCTGGATGGGGCTTGGAGCCACCTGGGATGGTGGGAGCTGTCCCTGCCCATGGCAGGGGGTAGCACTGGATGGGCTCTGAGGTCCTTCCCCCCACAAACCATTCTGGAATTCTGTGACTCTGATTTGGGCCGTGGACCAGGAGGACTGGGAGATGCTGCTGGGGGCTGACACTGACCCAGTGTCCCTGCTGTGACAAGGACTTGGTTCCAGGAGTTTCCAGGGGACTGGCCTGGATCTTGCATGCCCGGTGCAAGGCACCAGAGCAAGAGGAGATGTTAATTACAGCCTGTGCTAATTGCACTCATGAAAACACCTCACGCAACACAGCCCCTGGCTGCCAACTGGGCCAAGGGCTGGCACCTGCTGCAGCCTGGGCTGGCAGTGGAGGGTGACAGACCTCAGCCCCCAGGCACTGTGGGGACCCTGGGGACAGATTCTGAGCCTTGGGAAGGGAAGGGCAGAGGGTCTCCTGCTGCCCAAATTGAGCAGGGATGGGGAGCACTGGTGCCACATTCCTGCTGTCATTCCAGGTGGGAGATCTCTTCCAATAATCTGATGCTCTGCAGGGTGAGGTTTGGGTCCCAGCAGGTGACTGTGACCAGCCTGGCTGGGGTGATGGCCATGGACCAGGAGCAGCTCCTGCTGTCCCCACCAGCTGAGACTCCCTTTCCCAGGGCTGGCTTCCCCATGTCCCAGGAGAGATTCCTGGGACAGCGACACCTCTGTGAGCAGCAGATCTGACCTTATCAATCTGGAGTCACTGCAATGGCTTTAATAGCCCAGGAGGGCCCTGTCAGGGGTGACATCTTGTGTGACTCAGGGTCCCCGTGTGACTCACGGCCACTCTCCACCCTTGGGTGGGTGTTCTGCTTCCACCTGAGCCACTCCATCCCCAGGGATGAGATCCACACCGAGCCTTCCCCTGGGCCAGCCTCAGCCGCCCACGCAGGATCTCCTGATTCACCTGCCCTGCTCCTGGCAGCCCTGGCCACTCTCCCGTATCTGTCCTGGCCGTGGGCTGAGTTTGGGGTGGCACCATGGACTCTGTGCTGCTGCTCCATGGGCTGCTGCTCCTGCCCCTGGCAGCGCTGCTGCTCTACAGGTGCAGCCCCCCCTTCCAGTACCTCTGCAAGGTGGCTTTTTTCAACTGCTGGATCGTGGCCTTGGCCACCCTGCTGTCTCCCTTCGCTGCCTTCCGGGGCCGCTCCGTGGAGAACATGAGGTGAGTGTGGGCTGGGCATGGGGAGAGCCGGCTGGGGCTGGGTTCGGGTGGAGGAAATCCTGTGGTTTGTGGCCACAGGCTCTGTCCTGCCCTGGATGGACACACAGCTGGGTCACAGCTGGTGGCAGAGCCCTGGGGCCACGGCGAGGGCTGTGGTCACATTCGTGGGACAGTGAAGTGCACCTTGTGGTGTGAGATGTGCTGGCTGTGCCCAGGTAGCCTCAGGCCGTACTGGAATTGGGATTTGTGGTCCCTGAGGGATGAAATAACATAAAAGAGATCATTCCTGGTCCTAGCAATGTTGGGGTCCTCACTTGGGTGGGTGAAAGGGGTCTTAAAGGTACCATCAGGGCAAGGGGCAAATACACACCTAGTGCTGTGTCCCTGGCTCTGGGTTTGCCCTGGGAGACCTGCGAACAGCTCTTTGGCAGAGGGATTGAGGGTGGAGAGGCCCTGGCACAGATTATTCCATGGCTGCCCCATCCCTGGCAGTGTCCCAGGCCAGGCTGGATGGGGCTTGGAGCAACCTGGGACACTGGGAGGTGTCCCTGCCCATGGCAGGGGGTGGGACTGGGTGGGTTTAAGGTCCCTTCCAACCCAAACTATTCCATGTTCTTACGGTTTGGGGATGTCTTGGTGCCATCAGCTGCCAGGGGCACAGCCCTGTCCCTGTCACAGCCATGTCCTGATCACAGTCATGTCCCGCCCGACTCGCGCTCCCAAGGGTGGAAGCAGAAAGATAACACCACTGAGATAACATCGCTGTGCAACACCGGAGGAAGGTCTGGGTGCTCTCAGGATGGTGCAATCCCATTGCTGGATTCCTGGGCAGGATGAGCACACAGGAGGGATGCAATTATGTCACAGGGGAAATAGCCCAGCTTGAGAAATTTACTGAGGATTTGTGTGGATGGATCCCGGCCCGCGGCGGGAGCGTGGTCAGGGGTTCGGTGTTCCCAGTCGGGGGTTCGGTGTTATCAGTCAGAGGTTCGGTTCCCAGCGGCGGTGCCGCCTTCCCCAGGCCCATCCCGGCTGGAATTCTGGGCACACGCCGCATCCAGGGCTGCTCCAAAGCCGACCCTTGCTCCGGCTTAGCGGGACTGGTGGCGGGAGGCGCTGACTCAGCCGCGTTATCAGCGCTGCCCGATCTTGTCCCACCGACAGCTCCGTGCCCGCAGCACGCCCAGCCCAGCTCCCTCTGCTCCGAATCCCAAAGCCTGCGGCTCGGAGCGCTTCCCTGTCATTAGTCCTGGCTTTGGGGCGCTGTTTCTCCTCGGATCCTCAGGGATCTCCGAGCCTGCGGCTCCCGAGGGATGGGGACGATACCGCGGACCCTGTGCCTCCTTCTCCCTTCTCACCCCTGCCAGCTGCTGGGCCCTTCCCTGCCCCCGCCCTGTTCCCTGGGGGCAGTGACAGATGTGGAGACCCTGGCACAGACCCTCTGTGGGTTGGACAGTGCCCTGTTCCAACACCTACGTGTCCCAGGATTTATCTCCATGGCTGCTGGAATCCCTGGTGCTCCTTCCCCCCTCTATTCCTCTCATTATTCTCATACTGAGCGTCTTCCGTCGTTGCCATCCCGATATTCCACTTGCTGTGCAGCCCTCCCGGGATGTGACACCACTTTTCCGCTCAGATCCATCCCTTCCCGACACTGCAGCTCCGGTGGAGCGATTTGTGACTCCCCTAAGGATTGTTGTATCTGGGCTGATTTTCCCTTCCCCCTGCGGCACAAAGCTGTGCATGGGCAGTCCCTGGGGTCACCAACATCCCTGGGGATCTGCCTGTCTCTCTGCCATCCATCCCCTATGCTCATCCATCCCCAGCTCAGCTGCTCTCGGCTGTGATCCGCCTCTGGCTTTGGGAGTCTGGGATTTGGATTTCTGTCCACACACAGACCCAGCTGAGCCCCTGGGTAGGCTCCCCCGTGCAGAGACAGTTTGTCCTCGTTGGGATGTGAAGGTCCCATCCCCATCGCCACCACGCCCTCGCCTTTCTCTTTTCGCTTTCCCATCATCTCTGGACATCAAAAATCCTGTTTTTTCACTCTCACCACCTCGTGCTGGTCACTCTCCCTCCCCAGCAGCTCCCTCTGCTCTGAGCCAGGAGCTGAGCCCAGCTTAGGTGGGAACCACCTGAGTTCTGAGCCTCACAGGCTGCAAACGTGCGAGAAATCCAAGCATCCCTGAGCAGAGCAGCCGCAGCCTGGCCCAGCCGGTGCAGACCCGCTCCCCACTCGTGTCCCTCCGCCTTATCTCGTCCCTTATCTCGTCCCTTATCTATCCCCACCAGGCTCCTGCGCGCCGCGCTCCTGCCCCTCAAGCGCTTCTACGGCATCAGGATGCGGGTGCGGGGCTCGGAGCAGCTGCAGCTGCAGGGACCCTTCGTGATCGTCTGCAACCACCAGGCTTCCCTCGACCTCATGGGTGCGTGCGGGGCAGGGCAGGAGGGATCCTCGGCACCTTTGGGGGCTCCAGGGGGCACCAGCATCGCTTTGGGGAGTCAGCACCGGGATTAGGGCAGGGATGTGTGGTGGGAATGGACCAGGAGAGCTTTTGGGACAAGGCTCCCTGTGCTGCAGGGAGAGGAAGGACAACGGGAGGTGATGCCGCAGGACGGTCTGGGACTGGGGACAGCTTAAAGTCCTTTAAGTCAAAACTAAAAAAAACCCCTGGTCCTATGCTAGGGTATAAATGATTAATTAGTCTATGCACTGATGTAATTTGGCCTCTCCAGAGAGTTCCTCTCTGCAGTTATCACCTCTCAAAGCTGGCTGAGCTGCAAAATTTATTCCTGATAACCAGCTGGTTTGTCCAGCCGAGGGGGGGGGGGGGGGGGGTGGATTTTTCTGCTGCCAATCCCATGGGGTTGGGAAGGTGTTAATGGACATTATCCGTGCCCCAGGAATGGTGGAGGTCATTCCTGAGCGCTGTGTGCCCATTGCCAAGCGGGAGCTGCTGTACCTGGGCACGGTGGGCTGGGCCTGTTGGCTCAGTGGCACCATCTTCATCGACCGCCACCGCAGGGACGCGGCCATCGAGGTCATCTCCCACACTGCCAGCACCATGTGCAGAGAGAACGTGAGCAGAACTGGGTTTGGGGGGAAAACACCCCTGGTGTGGGGGCATGTGGGCAGGACTGACCTGGCTGAGGTCCGGGGTCACCTCTGTCCCTGTCCCCTGCAGCTCCGTGTGTGGGTTTTCCCGGAAGGCACCAGGAACCAGGGCAAATCCATGCTGCCCTTCAAGCGTGGGGCTTTCCACCTGGCTGTGCAGGCCCAGGTAAGGGCACTCTTATGGTCAAAGGTTGGACTCTGTGGTCTTGGAGGCCTTTTCCAAAATTATTCCTTCCCGTTTGGCTCACCCTGGATGGAGCAGGGTGGATGTGAACCCTGGGGCAGAAGGATAGGGGGGTTTAGATCCCCAGGGATGGGGGGGTTTAGATCCCCAGGGATGGGGGGGGGGGGTTGATCCCCAGGGATGGGGGGGGGGGGTTGATCCCCAGGGATGGACATGGTGCTGGGCAGCAGCAGAGAGGGACAGGCAGGAGCAGGAGTCCCACCTGGGGAGGACTCTGTCTGGGGGACCCTCTGACCCTCTGTGTCCTGCAGGTTCCCATTGTCCCCGTCGTGATCTCCCCGTACTGGGACTTCTTCAGCTCCAAGGAGAAGAGATTCACCTCCGGTAAGGGATGGACAGGCATTCCCATGGCAGAGGGCAGGTCTGGTTCTGGGGTTGAGGCACACAGGATGTGGGATGCTGAGGGGTGGGGATGCAGCTGGGGTGGAAGATGCTTAGGGGAATACCCAGTTCCTGCTGGGATCCTCTGATACATCTCTGGCTTTTCCCCTCTCTCCCAGGGACCTGCACGATCCGAGTCCTCCCTAGAGTGGAAACGCGGGGCCTGAGCCCAAAGGATGTCCCTGAGCTGACCGAGAGTGTCCGGCAGGCCATGGCTGAGGCTCTGGCCGAAATGTCCAGGAGTGACCACGGGGACCAGGACATGCAGCAGCCTCTGCTGGGGCCGGGGAAGGACAGGGGCAGCCCCCAGGGCCAGGGGGACACAGCCGGGAACAGCAAATAGGCAGAGGGAGCGAGTCCCTTGGGAGGTGTCCCTTGTCCCCTGAGGAGGTGTCCTGCAGCCCCGCCACCACCCCGGCAGGACAGTGCCCTGAGGGGAGCAGTGCAGGATGGGGACCAGGCAGCACTCCCAAAACAGAGCAAGGTGCCCCCCAAAACAGAGCAAGGTGCCTCATAAAACCCCTCATTGTGACTGTGCATCCCTGTGCCAGACCCGGAGCTGTCCCCTGGAGCTGTGGCTGTGCCCATGGAGCTGTGGCTGTCCCCTGAAGCTGTGGCTGTCCCCTGGAGCTAAGCTGTGCCCCAGGATGGCTCCTGCCTGCTCACTGGGCAGGGCAGGGACGCTCCAGGCAGGGTTGGAGGTTCCCAGCCCTGATTTCCCTGATTGTTGGGTTCCCCTGTGGATTCTCCTTCCAGAAGCTCCTACAAGCTGAAAATGCTGTTTGGGTGCAGCCAGCTCTGGGGAGGGGCCCAGAACGTGTGGCCTGGGGGGGACTCAAGGCCCAGGGGAGGTTGCTGGGGGGGAACAGCATCCTTGGTGCTGAGCTGTGAGCCCAAGGGTGGGACATTAAAGAGTCTGGAGCTGGTGCTGTGTCCTGGCTGTGCTGAGGGGGCTGAGGAGGGGGCGATCCATCCCTGCACATGGAGAGTCCCCACACCTTCTCCAGGGATGGTGTGAGCAGCACATGGCCGGGTGAGGGTTACACTGGCCTGGGTCTGTCCCAGAGGTAGAGCTCTCCCTCCTTCATTAAATGCACAAGAAGAGCACCCACTGAAGCCTCAAATTCCCAGCAATACCTGGATGATGCCCACCTGGACACAGTCCTACCTGGAGGTGCCTCTGGGCTCATCTGACAGATGGATGGATCCCTGCAGCCAGGCAGGGATTTGGGATCTCCTGGCTCCTTCCCAGCTGAGCAGTTCCTGTGCCAGCACCCCGGGGTGGCACCAGGGCAGGGATGGGGCAGGGTGTGGCTGTCCCCTTGTGGGGAGCAGGGTGGACAAGGCTTCCCCTCCCATTCTGGGATAAAATGTGCAAACCACGGGCACAGAGCTCCGGTTTGGATGCCAGTTTGACATCATTCCTGCTCTCAGGAGCAGCTGGATTATGGAGGAAATCCTTCAAATCTGTTGCAATCGTTTGACACCAAACAGCAAAGAGACTTCCCATGAAGAATAACCCATGGGATCCGGAGCTGTCACATCGACATGGCCAAGGGCACAGGAAGGTCCCATGTCCCAGAAAACCCCTTTAATCCTTTCCTGTTTCCCAGGATTCCCAACATGTGGCATAGTCTGTCAGCTCTGAGCTGGCCTAGGGGTCCCACCACACTCCCATGACCTTGGGGGTGGTTTGGCTGCCCAAAGGCTGGGTTTGGGTGTGAAGCATCAATAGAATCATGGAATGGTTTGGGTGGGAAGGACCTTAAAGCCCATCCAGTTCTGTCATGGGCAGGGACACCTTTCACTATCCCAGGTTGCTCCAAGCCCCATCCATCCCGGCTGTGGACATTTCCAGGGATGCAGGGGCAGCCACTGCTGCTCTGGACAAAATCTTGTCCTGCCTGGAGGGCCAGGGCCCAGCCAGAGCCCTCTCTGGATTTTCCATTGTCAGTGGGAGGTGAAAGCTTGACTAGAGTAAAATACTTTGGAAATACCTCTGGGAACAACTTGCTTTTTCTGGTCCTCCAAGGCCTGCCCTGCCTAGCTGCTTCATTTGCCCAGCCCTGGCACAGCTGCCCAGGGCAGTGGTGGAGTCCCCATTCCAGGAAGGATTTCACGTCTGTGTGGATCTGGCATGTGGGGACAGGGGTCAGCGGTGGCCTTGGCAGTGCTGGGTGAGCCATGAGCTCCTCATCTCATCCAACCAAGCTGGGATGTCTGGCAGGGCACTGACCCCCACCCACATCCTGGCAGGACAGGATGGACTCAGGCCCGTGCTCCTGCCTCGTGTCCTTAGCAGTGGCAGGTCCAGCCCCCTCCAGCCACCCACAGCCTGTGGGGCTGCTCCAAAGGGCAGGGAGGTGAGCACGGAGCCGTGTCCAGCAAAACCTGAGCTGGGCAGGCATGGGAACAGAGCCGTGGTCATCTGAGATCCCATGGGAGAGGTCAGCCCCATCTGTGGCTTCCTGTGAGGCCCTGGCACAGATTCCCAGAGCAGCAGTGGCTGCCCCCAGTCCCTGGCAGTGTCCCAGGCCACGTTGGACAGGGCTTGGAGCAGCCTGGAACAGTGGGAGGTGTCCCTGCCATGGCAGGGGTGGAAGTGCTTTAAGGTCCCTTCCAACCCAAACCAATCCGTGATTTTCACACTCTCAAAGGGAAGGGAGCTGCAAGGCCCCAGAGCAGGGGATGTGCTCAGGACACCATGGGCCTGTTGTGGAGCTCCTCAACTGTCCCAAATTCTCACCAGGACAGAAGGAAGCAGCTCAGCCCTGCCCTGTTGGGTGTCCAGCTCCTACGTGTGGAATGGGAGCAGATGGAGAGATGCCCCATCCCAACACCGTCCTGTTCCTCTGTCCGGATGGATTGGATGAAACTGGAGGAAACTGGGCAAAAGGCCAGCCTGGGACACGTGATCAGCCCAAATTCAAATTTGAAATACCTGTAAATTTTCCCTGTCTGAGAAATCAGCCCCAGCTGCCAGCCACTCCTCATGTTCTGCTCTCTGTTTTCATTTTCGTTTGTTCCCACTGCCTACTGAAATAATTTCCTGCAAACCTGTGTGGAGGTGGCTCCTGTCCCAGATTGAAACTCCAGGGACCTTTCCCAATATTGCAAAAATCCCTGGGATCCTTGACCCCCGGAAGCTGTAGGCAGAGGGCAAACATTGCCTGGACTTTATCTGCAGGTGCCCAGGATTCATCTGCCAGCCCTGATTTCCCCAGTGGATGGGACACAGGATCCCATTTCAGTGCCTGCAGCAGATCAGACACAGATCCAGAGCAATCCAAGACCTGCAGGAGGAGGCTGTGGCTGTTCCCAACAGGCACATCCAGCTGGAGACACGATGTCTCCAGCGCTTCCCATCCTCTTCACCATCCTGCTCCTCTCAGCCGGGGCCTCTGGAGCACCGTAAGTTCCCTCTGTGTCCGTCTGTGCCTGCTGGGATGGCTTAGCCTTGGCTCCCTTGCAGCTCCTGGTGGGATTCAATCCCTCCTGTGCCCTGATTGCTGCCCAGGGTGGGAATGCTCAGGCTGGGGGTTCTCCCTGCCCAGGAGCACTGAGGACCTGGCCCTGGTGCCTCTGAGGAGTTGTGCAGAGCTGAGCTGAGGAGCCAAGGGCAGCCCAGGAGCAGAGAGGGCTGGGGGGGTCCCTGTGCTCCCAGGGGCTTTTCCAGGTCTCTGGAATAAAAAGGTGGGGCTGTGCTGGATGTGCCTCACCCCCAGGGCTCTCCTGTCCCTTGTCCCTGCCAGGAGTTATGTGGTGGTGTCCCCGGCCGTGCTGTACCACCCTCACCCTGCCACGCTCTGGGTGCACCTCAGTGACCTCCAGGGGCCCGTCCAGGTCCATGTCCAGCTGCAGGGGGACAGCAGGACACCTCCCACCACCCTGCTGACGAGAGAGGTTCTGGAGCCTCATCTGCACCTGAATGTCACCTTCCCTGTGAGTGTCACCCCAATGTCACCCCAAACCAGCCGGGAGCAGGGAGGGGGGCCCTGGGTGGTCTCCAGGCCGTTTCCATCAGCTCCACACAGGGCTGGGAACAGATGTGACTTCCCCATCTTGCGGCAGAGTCTCACCCCTTTTGTTACACTGACAGAACTCCTCAGGCTCCGTTGGTTATCCCGTGGCCGGAATGATCCCGTTTGCAGGGGAGGGGGGGGACCCTGCCCAGCCCCTGGCTCGGGGAAGGTGTTCCTGGGGGTGGGCAGTGCTCTGGGACACCCGCAGGGAGCCCGGGCACTGTCCTTGTCCTCACCCCCAGCCTGCTGCTCCCCCTGCAGGCTCCAGCCCCTGCCAGAGGGAAGGAGGAAATCGTGGCCCTGCACGTCTCAATCCAAGGAGATTCCTTGAATGTCTCCGAGTCGAAGAAGGTGATGCTGAGAGCTCTGAAGCCCGGGATCTTCATCCAGACAGACAAGGCTGTCTACAAGCCCGGGCAGGAAGGTGAGGGGGGCAGGAGGGACAACCCTGCCCTGGGGGAACCCCTGGTGGGGGAGAGGGGTGAGGAGACCCAGCCTTGCTCCTGCACTGCCTGCAAATGGGAGGGATTATCCTGGGATGTCCTGGAATGCCCAGCACAGGGCAATGCCAGGGCTCGCTGCTTAAGGGGCAGTGAGGGCTCGGGGTGGATTTCCATCCACCTTCCCATGGGGAATTCCCCTCGCTGCGCATGAAGCCACTCCTCCATCTCGGTTTCCTTTCCCAGTGAAGTTCCGAGTCGTCTCTTTGGATAAAGACCTGACCCCCAGCAACCAGAAGGTGAGAGCAGGGCTGGGCCGTGTGGAGGTGACAAGGGATCTTGTGCTGGATCCCCGCAGCCCAGCCAGCCTTGGGAGAGGTGTGGAAGTCACCTTTCCCCTTGGGAATGCTGCCCTGGCCAGCTCTGCCCGGGGAGCTGCCCCCGGGGCAGGTTTGCCCTGTGCTGCTCAGGGATGCAGCAGCATCAGGAAGGAGAAAGCAGAGGGCACATGTGACACGGGAATGTGCCCACACCAGCTCCCAGCTAGGGATGCAGCCCTGGTGAGTGGGAAGTGGGGAATGTGCTGATATCCATCAAGGCATCAGACACCAGGAATATCAACAGGCTCAGCCTCTGGCACCCCTGAGCAATCACTGGGGTCCCTGGAAGTGCAGGATGCTCCCAGATTAAAGGGGTTCTAGACCCTTCCTAAAGCCTGGGAGATGCCACCTTTCTGTGCCATGCTGGCAGTGCCTTCAGCTCATCCCTGCTAGAGCCAGGTTCAAAATACACCCCAAAGCATCCTGAGGGCTTGGAAGTTCACAGCATCCCACAGAAAAGCCTCCCTCTGCCCCATCCATGGCCATGCTCACCCTGGTGAGACCCCAAGGAATGGAATTGCTCCTCTAACCATCCTCTCTTTGCCTTTCAGCTGCCCCTGGTGTTCCTGAAGGTCAGTTTGGGACACCTGGGGAGTGGGGTGGGCTTTGGAGGGCCGTGAGAGGGGACACAGGACACAGCCAGGGCTGTTTGCTGGGTTCCCTGGTGCTGATCCCACATGTCCCTGCGCAGGATCCCAGTGGGAACCGCATTGCACAGTGGCGGGAGGTGACCCCTCGGCAGGGAATCGTGGATTTGTCCCTCCCGCTGGCCTCGGAGCCGGCCCTGGGCACCTACACCATCAGCGTGGAGGGGAAGAGCCATTCCTTCAGCGTGGAGGAATATGGTACACGGGGACTGGGGAGTGGGATCCCACCATGGGCAGCAGGTCTTGACCCCCTCCAGCCACCCAGGAGATGTTGTCACCGTCCTGGGAGTGACCACCCTCTGTCCTTGTGCCTGTCCACCAGTGCTGCCCAAGTTTGAGGTGATCATTCATCTCCCCAGCGTGCTGCGGCAGAAGGACGAGAAGTTCCCTGTGGAGATTTGTGGGCGGTGAGCTGGGAACAGGGAATGGGGGGGATGGGGAGATCCAGCGGGGTGGGGCCCCCTGGCACAGCCTCTCCACTGTCCCCACACAGCTACACTTATGGGAAGCCTGTCCAGGGGAAGGTCCAGGCTGACTTGTGCTTCAGCCAGAGTCTCTCACCTTACCAGAGGAGGAAGACCTGCACGCAGGTTACTGGGCAGGTGAGTGTGGCTGGGACTGGGGGTGTCACTGGCATGGCTCCTTCCTGGGAATGCTGCTGACAGGACTGATCTTCCTCCAGACGGAGAAGAATGGCTGCTTTTCCACAGAGGTTTCGCTGGCTGCCTTTGAGACCATCTGGAAGTTGAGGGAGGAACTTGAAGTCAAGGCATTGCTGGTGGAGGATGGGACAGGTGGGGATGGGAGTGTGGCCATCCCTATGTGCTCCCAAGGGATTGGTCTTCTCCAGGAACACCCAAAAGCACTGCTGGGATTTAGGGGTGCACATGCTGGGATGGGATTTGGGTGGGGTGAGAGTCAGGTTAGCCTGGCAAGACTTGGAATTCCAAGCAGAAGAAAGGGAAAAACACCTTTCCAAGATCCAGCAGCTCTGCCAGTGCTGGAAGCTGAGTCCTGGCAGTGCAGAGTGGTTGGGTTCACCTCTGAGCTTGTCCCTCGCTCGCCACCTCGTCACACCAGGAGTGCCTGACCTGGCTGGAGAGAAAGGAGAGCAGGGCTTGTCCCTGTGCCCATCAGCCCCTCATGATGCTGCTGTGGTGAAGAGCCTTTTCTGAAGTGTCTGCCCCCAGCTGCATCCTGGTTTTAGATGTGAAATATTGCACAGGGTTTCTGCTGCTCTTGTAGGAGAGGCAAACCGTGCTGGGAGCTGCAGGAGGAAAGCCCAAATGCCCAGGGACCTTTTCTGCTTGGGGACGGGGGCACTGGCTGGAGCTAAGCTGTGTCTTGTGTCCCTGCAACTCCCTGAGCTCCGCATTCACTCTCCACAGGGCTGGAGATGAAGAGCACCAAGAGCTGCAAGGTTTTACCCGACACAGTCACGATCATCTTTGAGAAGACTGACCACGTCTACAAGCCCGGCCTCCCCTACACCGGGACGGTAACGGAGGGTCCCCTCTCCCTGTGGGGCTCACCTGCCCCCTGCTGCTCCCAGCCCTGCTCCTGCCCACCCCCGGCCCTGTTCTGCCACAGCTGCAGCCCCAAACCACGGCATCCCCCCTTCCCTCCCGGCACAGATCCGGCTGCAGGAAGCCGATGGCCCTGGGCTGCCCCAGAGGCAGGTCCTGCTCTCGGTCAGGAGCCGGGGGCAAGAGGAGATACACAGCTTCCTTACAGACAGCTCAGGGAGAGCCTCCTTCCAGCTGGACGCCTCTGGCTGGAGTGGTAGAGTCTCCTTGCGGGTAAGTGCCCCACCCGGGTCCCCCACTCGGAGGTCCTGGAGCTGCTTCCTCCAGTGGGTGCCTTGGAGCAGCACCAGCCTCGGGGGCTGCTGGGTGGATTCACCCCCTGATTCCCACCTCAGGCTCAAGTCAACAGGACAGCTGAGAGCAAGGAGGACTCAGCAGGCGGCTTCGGAATTGCCTTTCTGACAGTCGTGCCCTACTTGTCGAAGAGCAGAAGCTTCCTGCACATCCGTGACCCGGAGGGGGAGCTGCCCTGCGGCCATTCCCAGCTGTTCCACGTGGATTCCATCTTTGGCAAGGAGGCTTTAGGCAGTGAGCTGAAGAGCCTGGATCTGGTTTTCATGGTGAGCCCCAGCCCAGGGAAGGAGGGCAGCAGGAATCAAAGTGATTGTGTGGGAAAAGCCACATCTCCACAGACATTCATGGTGGTGTCCCCAGGAACAGGACAATGAGCAACCTGTCCTAGAGAGACTGAGGGACCTGTCAGAGGAGGTGGCTGCTGCCACTGTTGGGCCTGCACCTCCATGGGAGATGGGGAGCTGGAGACTGGGCTTGGTCAAAAATCATCCCAGAACTTTCATTGTGGGTCCATCCTCCATCAGGGCACTTGGATTCCACACTCAGCATCTGTTTTGTTCTCACCCCCTCCTCTGCAGGTCCTGGCCAAGGGTACCATTACCAGCATCTTCAGGAAAGAGGTCGCTGCAGAGCCTGGTATGTCCCATGGCATGGAGGGGCTGTGCAGGGCTCTGCTCCCTGTGCCTGCTCCTCACAGAACCATGGAATGGTTGGGTTAGAAGGGGCCTCCAAGCCCATCCTGGGTAGGGACACCTTGCACTCTCCCAGGGTGCTCCAAGCTCTGTCCAACCTGGCCTTGGACACTTCCAGGGCTGGAGCAGCCACCGTTTCTCTGGGTAACATCTCCCTCCTTCCCATGGCCCAGGACAGAGAGTCTCCCTCACCCTGGAGCTGCCCATTGGGCTGGAGCTGGCGCCCATGGCCAGGCTTCTGGTCTATGTGGTGCTGCCCAACGGCGAGATGGTGGCTGACAGCACCGAGCTCTATGTGGCCAAGTGCTTCCCCAACCAGGTGAGAGGAGCTGGGCTGTCCATGGCTGCCTGCCTTGGGATCCGTCCCGCTGCATGTGCATCACAGTGTCACAGTCTCTCAACCCATTTCCTCATCCCCAAACCCTCTGAGAAGAGCCCTCCCTACCTGTGGCTTGGTCCAGCCCCTCCACAGGAGGTGACTGCCCTCTGCCTCTGTCTCCTGATGTCCCTGTGCAGGTGAAGATGGCATTTTCAGAGGCCAGGGCCCTGCCTGGGGCGGCACTGAGGCTGCAGCTGGGGGCTGCCCCAGGCTCCCTGTGTGCTGTCCGAGCCGTGGATCGCAGTGTGCTGCTCCTGAAGCCCGAGGCTGAGCTCAACGCCGAGGCTGTGAGTGCTGGCTCTGCCTGGGGTCCCCCTGCAGCCCCAGGAGCAGTCTGGGCTGGGGATGGGATGACATTGGCTCAAGTGTCCTTCACACGGACCCAGTGCTGTGGTGGCTCCCGGGCAGAGCCCTGTGCTCTGAAAATGAGGTTTTTGCACGTCTTTATTCCCAGATCTACAAAGCACTGCCCGAATTCAACTACCCCTACAGCATCCAGGATGGACCAACACCCTGTTACTTTTACTGGCGAGACACCAGGATGGAAACCTACAAGTTATTCCAGGTGAAGCCCCTGCCCGCCTGGGCCTCCTGGGTCTTCTCCATCCAGGAGCCACCCATGCTCCTCCCAAGTGCTGGGGAAACCACACTTGTGGCAAAGGACTTCCCTTTCCTGCCAAGCCCAGGCTCCTTCTCCACTTGTTTTCTGAAGCTCTGGGACTACTCACTGCTGGAATGGGGATATTCCTCCTGCTGGCTGTGGGAGATGGACAACTTCTGCTTTTTCACAGCTTGCAGCACTGAAGCTCTTCACCAATGCCAATACCAAGGAGGATTGCCAGCCCATGTTCTATTCCCGCCTCGTTGGACTGGCAGGTCCTGCAGGTGAGCACAGCCCTTGTGCCGAAAAGAGCAAAGAGCTGGTGGCCAGTCCTGGCTGCTTTGTCCTCAGGGGGACTTGGAGCCATCCAGAAAATACCTTGGCATCAAAGGGGATGGAAGAAGATGGAAAAGGGTGACCAAGATCACCCTTGTGCTGGCTGCTGGTGAGGTCCAGCTGAGACCTGAGGCCCCCAAGTTCTACTCTGTCTTTTTCAGGAGCAGTGGCACAACCCAATTATGTGAGGGAAAGCAGCATTATCCCAGAACTTGCAGAAGTGTCCAACAAAGCTTTCCCCGTCGAGGGCGGGGAAGAGCCCCCAGCACCCCGGACGTATTTCCCAGAGACGTGGCTGTGGGACCTGGTCCCTGTGGGGTGAGAGGACAGTTCCCAACGGAAGGGAGTTGGGGACCTCAGAATTCCTTCTACCTGTGGGATGGCACCAGCAGTGTCACAGCGGTGTCACTCAGGCCATGCCACCAGCCATGCTGGGGTGGCCTCACGATGTTGTCCATGGCGCAGGGAGGGTGGCTCTGCCGAGGTGACAGTGACAGTGCCCGACGCCATCACGGAGTGGGAGGCCGGGATGTTCTGCATGGCCCCGCAGGGCCTGGGGCTGTCCCCTGCTGTCACCCTCACAGCCTTCCAGCCGTTCTTCGTGGAACTGGCACTGCCCTACGCCGTGGTGCGCCACGAGACCTTCACCCTCAGGGCCACCGTCTTCAACTACCTGCGCCAGTGCCTGAGGGTGAGCGGGGACGGGCAGGGGACCTCGGGGTGTGGCAGGGGCTGATGGAGCCGTGGCCGTGCTCTGGCAGGTTCAGGTGAGGCCCAGGCAGGTGGCCCTGGCTGTGGGGGCTGCTGGAGCCATGGCCACGCCCCACAGGTTCAGGTGACACTGGCAGAGTCGGCAGAGCTGGAGGTGTCACCAGGTGCAGAGGACACCTACAGGAGCTGTGTCTGTGCAGACGAAGCCAAGACCTTCCAGTGGGGCGTGCGAGCCACCAGTCTGGGTACAGAGCTGTCACCACCCCACCCTGCTGCCTGGGGACCCTCTCAGGGGAGGGGGTAGGGTGGGCAGGGAGGGCAGGAACCCCAGGGCACCCGGGCAGTTCTCCGTTCCTCCACTCCCACCCTTCCTGGGGACCCCTAACCCAACCCAGCCTAGCCAGCCCCACCCCAAGCCTAGGGGGCTGTGCTCAGGTCTGGGGGCTCCCTGGGGACTGAGGGTCGTGTTTGCACCTGCAGGGGAGGTGAACATCACCGTGAGCACTGAGGCCCTCAGCTCCACCGAGCCCTGTGGCAATGAGCTGCCCCTGGTGCCAGCCCAGGGCCGTGTGGACACTGTGATAAAGCCCCTGCTGGTGCAGGTCAGAGGGTTGTGGAGGAGGAAAATGGGATGGATTTGGGAGCAGGGTGCAAGCAGCCCTTGCAGGGCTGGGAGAGAACACCCAGATGTGAAGCCAAGTGTGACCCAAGGGGGACAGGCAGGTCCCTCCTTGTGACTGACTCTGATGCTGCTTCCTCACAGCCCGGGGGGATCCTGGTGGAGAAGGCTCACAGCTCCCTGCTCTGCCAGGAAGGTAGGACTGCCCAGGGCTGTCCAGCAGTGCTGTGGGGTGTGGGCCAAGGATCCTTGGCCACTGCTCACAAGGGCCACCAGCCCAGAGGAGCTAAAGGCCAGGGTGCCTGGGCAGGAATGGAGGGGGGTGAGGTTGCCATGGGACAGGCTGGGAAGAGCTGGGCATTCCCACTGTCATAGCCCTCTGTCCCCACAGGTGCTGAAGAAGTCTCCTTGGAGATTCCTCCAAACATCCTGGAGAGCTCCCAGAGAGCCCACGTCACCGTGATGGGTAAGGGACAGGCTGGAGTGGCCTGGGGACCCACTGGGACAGGGTGGGTGCAGAGGTCCCCAGGCTCAGCAGGACATGGGACCACCTGGAGCTGACATGGGGGACATGGGTGCTGGTGGCAGGGGCGCAGCTGAAAATGTGTCCCCCTGGAACAGGTGACATCCTGGGCAATGCCCTGCAGAACCTGGACAATCTCCTGGCCATGCCCTACGGCTGTGGGGAGCAGAACATGGTTCGCTTTGCCCCCAACATCTACATCCAGCAGTACCTGGAGAAGACGGGGCAGCTGCTGCCGGACATCCGTGCCAAGGCACAGGGGTTCCTGCAGAGCGGTTAGTGGGACCCTGACACCCCACCTGCGAGGGACACCACTGTCCCACAGCCCTCTCCCTACTGCACCTGGCTCTTCTGGGGTCCCCTGGGCACAGAAATAGTGCCCTGTCCCCATGTCCTCCTGCAGGGTACCAGCGGGAGCTGCTGTACAAACACGACGATGGCTCCTACAGTGCCTTTGGGAAGAGTGATGGCAAGGGCAATACCTGGTGAGGGCTTTGCAGCTGCCCCCAGGGCTCCTCCTGCCACCCAGGGAGTCCCAGTGCTGACCCTCAGCCCTCTGATGTCTCCCTGGCTCCAGGCTCACGGCGTTTGTCCTCAAGTCTTTCGGGCAGGCCCGAGCCTACGTGGCCATCGAGGAGCGGCACATCACGGATGCGCTGCGCTGGCTGCAGCAGCACCAGAGGAAGAGCGGCTGCTTCCGCAGCATGGGCAAACTCTTCAACAACGCCCTGCAGGTGGGGCAGGGGCTGTGCTGGGGACCCAGAGTGTGGTCTGGGCAGGGGGGTGTCCTTGTGTTGGTGTCACAGCTCGGCCGGACCCGTGTCCCGCTGTCCCCTCGCAGGGTGGTGTCTCAGACGAGCTCTCACTCTCGGCGTATGTGACAGCAGCGATGCTGGAGCTGGGGCTGCCCACGCTGGTGAGGATGGACCCTTCCTCCCCACAGGGACTGCTGGTGTGGGGACAGCTGCTGGGACAGGGGATTGGCCATTGCAGGGCACCTCGCAGCCCAAACTGGGCACATTTAGTCGTGTTGGGCAGCAATGGGGTCTCTGAGTGAGTCCTATACCCTGGGCTGGCTCCTGACTCCGCTGCCACGCCAGGAGCCGACGGTGAGCTCAGCCCTGAAGTGCCTGGAGGCTTCTCCCACGGACAACCCGTACACACAAGCCCTGCTCGCCTACGTGTTCGGGCTGGCGGGGCTGCGGGAGCAGCAGCAGGCGCAGCTGCAGCGCCTGGCCCAGCACAGCGTCAGCACAGGTACAGCCCAGGCAGGGGCACTGCGGGCACTGCCACCTCCGGGAGGGACCTCAGCCCAGCCCGCAGCAGGGCCTGAGCTGCTGCCCCTTCTCCCCCAGGGGGGCAGCTCTACTGGCAGAGGAAGGAGAAGGCTGAGAAGCCCTCGGAGCTGTCCTGGGCCGAGGCTGCACCGGCCGAGGTGGAGATGACAGCCTATGTGCTGCTGGCCTACCTGTCCCAGCCCTCCGTGTCCCCTGCTGACCTGGGGACAGCGTCCCAGATCGTCCGCTGGCTCTGCAAGCAGCAGAACCCCTATGGGGGCTTTGCCTCCACTCAGGTACCAGCCCTGGGCTCCCAGGAGCTGCTCCAGACCGGCCCCTCCTGGCAGCCGTGCTCAGGGGTGACCCTGGCACTGTCTTGTGCATAGGACACCGTGGTGGCCCTGCAAGCCCTGGCCAAATACGCCTCCCTGACCTCTGGCAGCAACGGGGACCTCACGGTGACGGTGACATCGCCCACGGGGACAGTACAGGACTTTGTGCTGGACAGCAGCAACCGGCTGGTGCTGCAGCGGGCAGCCCTGGCCGAGCTGCCGGGCACCTACAGGCTGCAAGCCCGTGGGCAGGGCTGTGCCCTGGCACAGGTGGGCACAGCCTGGGCTCCCTGTCCTTGGCCCTGCCCCTGTCCCCTCTCTGGCTTCACCCCGTGCTGTCCCCCAGGTGACCCTGCGCTATAACGTGCCCCCCCCGCCCAGCACGGGCGCGTTTGAGCTGCGGGTGGAGACGGAGCCGCTGCCTGGCACACAGAACCCCCAGTTCCTGCTGCGGCTCTGGGCACGGTAGGGACTGGGGCTGTCCCGCGTTTGGGGAGGACAGGAGCAGCCAGGGAGGGAAATCCCCAAGCACACCCTGGGGCTCTGCCCTTGCAGGTACACTGGGGAGCGTCCTGCCACCAACATGGTTGTCATCGAGGTCAAGCTGCCATCGGGCTACAGCCCGGACAAGAAATCTGTGGTGGAGGTGAGGAGCCCCCTGCCCCCCTCTGGGATTACCCCATCCCACAGGTCCCTACCCCTCGGGGGCTCTGGGACATGGAAGGACACTTGCTTGGGGTGCTGGGCACCCACGGAGCAGCTGTGACTCTTCCTGAGCCGTGTCCCTGCAGCTGAAGAGGCAGAACCTGGTGAAGAAGGTGGAGGTGCAGCCCGATCAGGTGACCATTTACCTGGAGCAGGTGAGATGGGGACAGGAGCAGGAGCCCTGGGATGTGGGGGATTTCCCCATGGTGGATGGCTGCACCTTCCCTCTGGGCTGTCTCCACAGCTGAGCAAGGAGGAGGAGACCTTTTCCTTCCGAGCCCAGCAGGACTTCCTGGTGAGCAACCTCCAGCCGGCCACCGTGTCCCTGTACGACTACTACGAGACAGGTGAGCCTTGCAGGGCCATGTACTGGTCCTGCTGCCACCCCTGCAGCCCCAGAGGCTCAGTGGGGTCTGGCTGATGAGCTGATCCCACTGATGAGCTTTGGCTCGTTAAGGGAGCAGCTCCTCCCAGGCCCATGGTCACCACCCCTCCCGTTGCAGGTGACCATGTGGATGTGGCCTACACTGCACCCCCCAGCTCAGGTAGGGGCTGAGCCTGCCAGGCCAGGGGTCACCCCACCCTCAGGACCCTGATGGGGACACACCACCCTGGAGGGTCAACCTGGGAAGGAGGACAGGGAGTGAGGACAGAGGAGCCCATCCCAAAGTCCTGCCCCAATTGTTAGGGATTTGCTGGCCAGAACTTGGGGGCAGAGGTCAGGAAGGGCCCAGGTGTCCAGCCTGGGGGTGCAGGAGGTGCTGTGTCTCTTTGAGGGGGCTCAGCCCCCATCGGCCCTGGCCTTTCTCCAGTGACCCCTGGGGCTCCCCACGTGGGGGTTTGGGGTCACACAGGGAATGGGACACTGAGCTCCAAGGGATGTAGCTCAGCCAGAGGGTCAGGGGCAAGCAAGGGTGGTGGTGGGGGGTTGTGGGGACTCTCGTCTCACAGCACCCCCATATTCTATCTTGAAGAGGAGAAGGAAAACGTCTAACTCAGCCTGGAGCCTGGCAGCCCATCCCTGCTCCAGCTCCCGTGGCCACCAAGGACAGGGATGACTGAGGTCTCCGCTCCCACCCTGGCCATGGTCCCGACTCTCCACGGGGGCAGGAGGCGGCCCAGAGACCCTCCCAGCACCACTGGCCCCCAGCAGGGCCCCTCTGGATGGAGCTACAGCTCCCCCCACCCCAGGATCTGCAGGCGAGGGGCTCCTGCAGGCCCAAGGACACGCATTTCTCCAGCCCTGCCACACGGTGGACTTGGCTGAGCAACCACTGTGGGAACTTCACAGGGACACCCCTGGGCCACCTCCTGCCACCCCTGCAGGGGGCTCTGGGGTGCCAGCTCTGGCCTCTCCCCTTTCCACAGCACCTGAAGGGGACCTAGAGCTCCTCCCTGCTGCCAAAGCTTCCCTGGCAGGTCCCTACCACCCCTCACCCCAGCCCCCTCCCCAGCACTGACATAGCACCAGTGTCACCACGAGGGACTTGGGGACAATCTGCAATCCCAGCACAAACCAGTCAGGTGCCTCTTGGAGAGAAGCTAGGGCCTGGTGGACCCCAGCCCCTGCCCTGGGTCTAAATAAAGCCATATAGTCAGGCACTTGTTACTCTTGGTCTTTATTTTCCTTGAGGGTCCCACTCCAGAAGGGGGTGGGGACAGAGGGGACAGGGTGGCTGCTGTGGTCTGGGGCAGGAGGTGAAGGTAAGGAGAGTCAATCCCTGTCAGAGAGAGCCAAGTGGGCTCCTGAGGCACGAGCAGGTGAACGGAACACACCCAGCAGTGCCCTCTCTGCCCGTCACATGACAAGGGGACAATGGCAGTGCCAGCACACGTCCCTCACCTCACCCAGGTGCATGGCACAGCCCTGGGCAGCCTCAGCCTGGGGTTAAACTCTGCTGTCCCTGAGCAGCTGCTCTGGGCAGAGGCACCACTGTTCTGGCCCAGGGATGTCCCCCAGAGCCACACCCTCCCTGGGGACAGCTGGGGCTGACCTGGATGCTGCTGTGATGTCCCAGCAGAGCCAGTCTGGTGACACCTGGGGCTGTGGCCAGGGGCCAGGGCCACAGCACTGGGGCCAAATGACCCCTCTGTGCCCCAGGGGAGAGCACGAGGCACTGTCACAGCAAGGCACGGACTAAGCAAGGTGTGGCCAAGCTTCAGCCCTGTCCCCACGGTTCCTGAGGTGGCAGTGGGGCACAGGAGCGAGCCCTGTGCCCCAAGCTGAGTCTCTTGCTGGGGATGGAGCCACTCCCACCTCACTTGTGGCGCTTTTTCTTCTGCTCTTTGCGTTTCTGAGCCCTCACATCTTTCTTGAGGCGGCTGTCAACCACCTTGAACTGGCCCTTGACACCAGGGGGACGCCGCACCCGGGGTCCCACGCCCTTCTTGGCCACCAGGTAGGTGACCTGGCGCTTCTCCTTGGCCAGCCCAGCCTTCTTGTAGATGCTGCAGAAAAAGGACAAAGGTCAGAGTGAGTTTGGGTGAGACAAAAACCAAACCCAGTGTTGGGACATCATCGGGTCCCACCCTGCCTCTGGCTCTGCCACCCCCGGATCAGCCTGGCGGGGGACACAGAGCTGTCACAGTGGCTGCAGGGACACGGCCCCAGCAGCCAGCCCAGCCACAATCAGAGGAGCTGGATCCTGGCTTGGCCACTCACCGGCGCAGCTGGGCCACCTTCTCCCGCTCCGAGATGTCCACGGTGCTCACCACAGCCTCGGCCTTCTTCTTCATCTGCTCCAGCTTCTTCAGCATCTGGGGGGCAGCCGGGGGGGGACACGGGGTCAGAGGAGGAACAGGGGGGTCAGAGGTGGGACAGGGGCGTCAGAGGAGGGAGTGGGGGTCAGAGGTGGGATGTGGGATCAGATGTGGGACAGGGGAATCAGAGGAGGGATGGGGTATCAGAGGTGAGACAGGGAGTCAGAGAAGAGATAGGGCGTTGGAAAAGGACGGGGTATCACAGATGGGACAGAGATTGGAGGAGAGACAGGGGTCAGAGAGAGGACTGAGGCCCTGGAGAGGAGTCAAGGCACCCCTGGGAGCCCACCCTCACTCACCCTCCGCTTCTTGCGGGCCTTGGCCTCTGCCACCTTCTTGATGGGGCGGGCATTGATCTCCTTCCAGCGCTGCCGATAGGCCTCGACCGTCTGCTTGTCCACGGGCAGCTGCCGGCGCCGGTGCTGCCGCTCCTCCTCCGTGAACCACTCGGGCAGCTCCCCCTCCTCCTCGTTGTAGGAGTACCTGCAGGATGCCAGGTGAGCTGTGAGCAGGACATGGGGGTCCACTTCACCCGTCCCTGCTGGGGAACAAACCCTGCAGCCCCCAGCCCCGTACCTGTTGAAGGAGTCGTCGATGAGGTCCCGCCGGGCCTTTTTGGAGGAGGCAATGACCGAGCCGAGGGCCAGGCCCTCTGCATCCAGGACTCTTTTCACTGCGGGACAGGGGAAAGCTTGGCCTGGCTACAGCCCAAGAGCCAGGGAGCAGCCCTGGGGACCATGGTCTGTCCCTGCCTCCATCTCCTGTCCCTCCTGAGGGACCCCTATGGCCCCCACTCACCTGGGTTCTCAATGGGCACCACCTCAAAGCCACAGGGTTCGACACGGCCCCGCTTCCTCCCCGCTGGTGCCACTGGCCTGTGGAGAGGAATGGGCAGGGCTGGGGTCCTTCAGCTCTCCAGGACTGTGGAGCTGGGGAGGACACCCAGACCCCCCCCTCAGCCCTCACCTCTCATCTTCACTGCTGCTGTCATCGTCACTGCTCTGCTCCTCCTGAGCTTCACTGGCATCGGGAGCTGTGGCTGCTGCAGGGGGGGGCTCGGCTGGAGCCTCTTCCTGGGCCACCTTTTTCTTCTTCTGCCCTTTCTTTGTTGTTTTGTCTGGGAATGAAAAACACTGGGTGAGACAAAACCACGGCAGACCCTGCCACAGACACTCCTCTAGAGATCCTGCTCATTAACAATGACAGCTCATTAACAATGACAACTTGTTAGTGACACAGGCTGGCAGCAGTCTGGTCTAGTGGGAGGTGTTCCTGCCCGTGCCAAAGTTTGGAACGCAGTGCTCTTTGAGGTCCTTTCCAACCCAAACCATTCCATGCTGCTGCTCAGGGCAGCATCTCTGTGGTGCCTGCCCCCAGTGCCCCAGACTGGGCTCTGGGACTGTCCCTCTGTGTCCCCTCACCTTTCTGAGCCTCACGCTGCCTCTCAGCCAACATCTGGGCCTGCCCCAGCTCCAGTTCCTCATCCGCATCATCCTCGATGCCAGCAAAGGCGTCCTGGGATGAGGAACAGTGGGGTCAACCCAGGGATGGGGGTCAGCCTCAGCGATAAGGATCGGCCCCAGGGATGGGGGGGTCAGCCCAGGACAGTCCTGGGAAGCTGCTGGGGTGGAGGATCCTCCATCATTCCTGCCTCACAAGCGGGACTCACCTTCCCGAACCACAGGCTGGTCCGTCGCTCCTCCAGCACTGACTTCTCCTCCAGGGGCACTAGCAAGGGATTCTCCACTTCTTGTCCTTCCTCCTCCTCTTCCTTATGTTTAAACTTCGGCCTGTGACACAGAGCAGCAGGATCAGTGTCCCCAGCCCTGACTGGCTCCTGGAGCTGCCCGAGGGACAGCCCCTGCCCCAGGGCACCTCTCCCTTCTCACCTCTTCCCACGCTGCTCCCGCTCCAGCTTCCGCTGCCGGGCCTCGATCTCCAGCAGCTCCTCTGGGTCCAGGTCACTGGCCAGGGACACGTCATCCTCTTCCTCGTGATCAGACACGTAAATGTCATCGTCCCCAGGGCTGATCTCCAGCAGGGCATCGGCCGAGGCCATGTCCCCCCGGGACAGCTCATCCAGCAGCTGCAGCACAGGTTACGGAGTCACACAGGTGACACAAGTGACACGAGTCACAGGCCAGGCCCTGTCCCAGCCCGGGAGCTCCCCCACGCACCGGGGTCCTGTGGATGCTGCGCAGGGAGAACATGCTGGTGTCCCCATCGTCAGCGATGGACACCCCGGGCAGGTCCATCTTCAGCTCCACACGCTCCCGCTGCTTCCGCTGCTCCTTCAGGATCTTCTTCTTCTTTCTGGAGGAGGCAAAGGAATGAGGTCACACTGTCCCCTGCACACACAAACACCCCAGAGGCTCAGCCCCTGCCACAGCACTGCCAACCCCCTGTGAGGGGTTCCCAGTGCTTCAGCTGCTTGGAGGAGCAGAGGAGCCCAAGGACCCAAAACGAACTCCCCCCACGAGCAGAGGGACAGGCTGACACTGCCACTCTCTGTCTCCATGGCTGCAGCCCCATCTCTCCTCCTCTTTCTACCTCTTCAGCTCTGCCAGCTCCTCGGCCTTCATCTCTGCCAAGGCCAGCTCCACCTCCTCTTGCTCTTTTGCCTCCTCAGCAGCTGCAGCTTTCGCCTCCATCTTCTCCTTCTTCTCCTCCTCCCTGCCCTCCTCCTCCTCACCGGAGCTCAGGCTGCCAAAACGAAGGAGCTCAGAGAAGCTGTGCTGGAAACAGCTGGGGACAGCCCCACCTCAGCCCGGGGACAGCCCCACCTCAGCCCGGGGACAGCCCCATCCCAGCCCGGGGACAGCCCCATCCCAGCCCGGGGACAGTCCCATCCCAGCCCGGGGACAGCCCTGCTCTCTGGTCCTACTTGATATCCAACTCCTTTGCCTGCTCCTTCAGTTTCTTGGCCAAGAACCGCCGCAGCTTCGTCCTCCAGTTCAGCAGGGCCCTGGATGGGGTGGCAACTATTAGGGACAGCCAGCAGGCCCAGCTGGGGGGCGTGGCTGTCCCAGTGTCCCCCGGCACCTGAGCTCCTTGCGGCCCAGCACTCGGATGTCCCTACAGCACTGGCGCAGCTCCTCTGTGGTGGAGCTGTGATTCTCCAGCTCCCCATCGCCCAGTGTGATCTGGCACAGGGAGAGAGATTTAAATTTAAATTTAAATCCCAGCCTCCCCTCCGCAGGACAAGGACAGGAAGTCCTTCCAGACACGCACCTCGTTGGCCTTGGAGAGGAAGTCCACGGGGTTGGGAGCCTTGAGGAAGTCCATGAGGGTGAAGCGGTGGTACAGGGTGGTGTCACCCTCAGCGTAGCCTTCAGCCTGGGGGTAAAAAGGGCTGTGGCAGCCAGGGTAGGGGACAGACAGGCAGATACCACCAGCCCTGAATGGTAGACGGGGTCACCTAACTCTTGTTTTGCTGCAGTGGCCAACTAAACGTGTCTGTGCCTTGTACTTGAAGACTTTAAAAATCGTTTTCAACCTTAACCTGAGCTAAGACAAATAGCCAGTCCAGTCCAGCCCCAGCTCCCAGCTCCACCTCAGACACAAGAGCTGACAATGAAAGGTTTGTGTCAGCTCTGTGCTCAGCTGAGACCACCTGAGACCGACTTACTGTCCTAAAGCCACCTCAGAGAAACACGAACCCCGTGCCCAACTGGGTTTAACTGACCGAGCTCCAGCCTCATAGTCTCCATTTCAGCACTGTAATGGCTTTAGGGCTCCAAACTTCCCCAAAACTGGCTCTTCCAACATTTCCAAAATCTTTCATTCCCCTGAACAATTTTAATTACCGCAAGCTCTTTAGGTCCAGTCATTTGTGTCTGGCCTTACTCATACCTTGGGCTTCTTTTTGCTGACCAGCTCACTGACAGACTTGGTGGGAACCTCCACATCCTTAAAGGCATATTTGGGGTCAAAAAACTTGCTGTCGATTTTGTCTGGGGCCTGATAACCTGCGATGGAGAGATTAGAGCCATGACAGACATTCCTCTGGCATAGAGAAATCAGAGCTACTTCTCTAGGGAGAGAAGGCTCAGAACCATTACACTGCCCCAGAAGGAATCAGAACCATCACAACCATTCTTCCTGTGATGGAGGGATCAGAGCCACCAGCATGTTTTCCCAGCCCCATCCCAGGTGCTCACCCTGGCACACCACAAAGATCTCAGCAGACTCGTTGCGGGAGGCCTGGGGCTTGGTGGCCTGGACCTTCTGGAAGAATTGCTGGAAGATCCACAGCAGGGGCTGGTAATCCCGGGAACGGAAAACCTTCGTGATGAACCAACCACCCTTGCACAGGAACTCACAAGCCAACTTCAGGGCCATGAGGGTCAGGTTGGCTGCAGCAGGAGAGAAGAGGGAGTGAGGGAATGACCCTTCCCTGGGAGGGTGGAGAGAGGCTGGAGTGGGCTTCCCACAGAAGCTGTGGCTGCCCCATCGCCAAGGCCAGGTTGGATGGGGCTTGGAGCGCCCTGGAACAGTGGAAGGTGTCTCTGCCTATGGCACTGAATGGGCTTTAAGGTTCCTCCCAACCCAAACCAGCCTGGAACTCTCCAAGAGCAGTGAGATGTCCCTGTCCCCCCGTGTCCCCAGGCAGTCCCACCCTGTGAGTAGGCGTCGTGCACCCAGCTGGCTCCCACGTTGGGCGCTCCATCGTTCAGCACCACATCCACCTTCCACGTCTGCAGCTCCTTGCGCAGGGCCTGTGGGACAGGGACACCCATTTATCCCTTGCCAAGGGACCCTACGCCACCCCCCGTGATCCCCCTGCCGCACAGAGCACCAGCAGGTGACACCTGGGACAGTACCTGGCGGCACTTCTCAGTGGTGATGTCCTCCTGCAGTGTCACCACGTTGGGAATGGGCTTGATGGGCACCAAGTCGACCCCTGGTTGAAGAAAGACACCAAATCCCCTCAAAAGGGGCTCCAGCCCATCCCAAGGGGCTTCCCCACCCATCTCTTCCTCCTCCCAGGATCCCCAGGCCAGGGTCCTCTTTGTCTGTCACATCCAGGGACTGTCCCCACCTCCTGCCAAACGCCACCACTCACCAATGATCAGACTGGACACCGGCATGAATTTGGAAGCCACCTGAAGCCTAGGAAGAACAGAGAGGAGCAAAGCTGCAGCAGGATCCCAGGAGAGCTCTCAGCGTGGGACTGTGCTCCCAGGGTTTAGGACTACCAACAGAGACACAACAGGGAGCATATAGGACACCCCCAGGGCAGCTGGTGGCACCGTAGGTGGCCTGTCCCCACTCACCACCCGCCGGGGGCTGCACACAGGTCCAGCAATGCCCGAGCCTTCTGCAAGAACTGGAATTTCCGATTGAGCTGGAGCAGCTTGAAGGAGGAGCGAGAGCGGAAGCCTGAGGGGGAACAGGGGGTGGTTACTGGGGTGACAGGACCCGCAGCCCCCCTGTCCCCAGCGCCAGGCGCGGCCCTCACCCGTCTCCTTGGCCAGGTGGTAGAACTTGTCCCGCCGGCTCTTGCCCAGTTTGCTTTTCTTGCCCATGGTGGTGGCGGGGTGGCCCCTCGGGGGGACTGGGATGTGCAGTCAGCCAAGGGCTCGGACTTGGCGGGGAAAGAGGAGTGAGGGACGGCCTGAGGCTCTGCAGGGGAGCCCCAGCCTCCCTCAGTGTCCTGTCAGTGTCCCCTCCAGTGCCCCCCGTATCTCTTCAGCTCTCTTTCAGTGCTCCCCTCGTTACTCCTCTGAGTGCCCCTCCAGTCCCTTCCCTCACTGCCCTCCCACTGCCCCCTCATAGCCCCCCTCATTGCTCCCAGCATTGCCCCCTCAGGCCCACCCGCATCCCGCTGTTCTCCCCTGAAGCCTCCAACCACCAGTGCTCAACGTCCCCTCAGCCCTGACACCCCCATGTCCCCTTCCCCAGCCCGACCCCGATCCAGACCCTGCTCCTAATCCCGATCCCGGTCCCGCTCCCTCCGCGTGCCTGCACCGCCTTCCCGGCGTGCCCCGCGCGAAGCAGCCAGCTTCCGCTTCCTCCTGCTCTGGCCGCCATTGTAGGAGTGGCGCACTCCCTCCTCTGCAGCCTGAGGGCGGAAGAAGGACTTGTCCCCTCGGAGGTGCGGGAAACAATAACGGGCCCGCTCGGTGGCGCGATCAGAACCCTGTCCTTCCCTTTCTGTGCTTTCCAACACGGAGAAATCACCTCTGACCACTCCAAAATGGCGGCGCAGTCCCGACCGAGTGATCCTATGGCGCATGCGCACTGCAACACCCCAGGGTGTATTTTTCGGAAAAGGAAGTGACGCCATCAAGCCAAGAGCGTAGCGGCCGGGCAGCGGAAGCCAGTGGCTGCCATCTTTGTTGGGGCCCGATGCCGGCGGAGAAGATGGCGCTGGACGGGCCCGAGCAGGTGCAGAAGGGCTGGGACCGGGCTAGGGATGAACTGACGGGGCTCTGGGAGGGACTCGGGGCCTTCCGTGCTGCCCCAGGCTCTGCTGCGGCCGGGACTGCTCGGGGCCTGGCAGCGCCGTGACTCGGCGGGGCCTGAGAGGCGGGACCGGATCGGGACCGGGAGGCTCGCAGGGAACGGGAGCTGCGGCTGCTCTGGGCACCGCTGGGAGCACGGGACACGAGGAACGCAAGACTCGGCTTGGGGGTGTCGGGAAGGGAGTGAGGGAAGGGAAAGGGACACTCAGGACTTGGACGGGAGCGGGAACTGGGAACAGAGCATGGGAGGAGGGAAAGGAGGAGCCAGAACCCGGCCCGGCGGTGGGGATGGGGGAGCTGGGGCCCTGCAGGGCAGCCCTCAGGTCGGCGGGGGTGCGGCGGTGTCGGAGGCCGCTGAACTCTGTTGTCTTAGATGGAGATGGACGACGGGAAGGGCGGCTCGGGGCTCCGGCAGTATTACCTGTCCAAGATCGAGGAACTGCAGGTGAGTACAGCGGCAGGAGATACTGTGACAGTGTCACTGCTTCAAGCCAGGATAGTGTGGCCGTGTCCCTACCCCTGTCCCAGGGAGTGGGGACGGGCAGGATGCTCCCTGGGAGCTCTGGGGACACGAGATGGGGCTGTGCTCTGAGCAGGGGGCATTGCTGCCCCTGGCTGAGGGGCTGTCCCCGTCCAGGTCCCTGTCCCGGCTGCCAGAGGGCAGGGTTAAGTGGGATATTGAGATGGAATTATTCCCTGTGAGGGTGGGGGAGCATGGCACAGGGTGCCCAGAACAGCAGTGGCTGCCTCTGGATCCCTGGCAGTGTCCAGGGCCAGGCTGGATGGGGCTTGAGGCACCCTGGGATAATAAAAGATATCCCTGCCCATGACAAGGGGCAGAATGAGATGAGCCTTAACATCTTTTCCAGTGCAAAACATTCCATGATTCCTTGCTAAAAGCCCTGGTGCTGGGTGTGGGTGATCCCAAGGCCACTCAGCAAAACCTTTTCCTTTCAGCTCATCGTGAATGAGAAGAGCCAGAACCTGCGGCGGCTGCAGGCACAGAGGAACGAGCTCAATGCCAAGGGTAGGGCCTGGAGCCTCCTCCTGCTCACCTGGGGCTTGTGCTGGGGTCTCTGGGCTGGCCTTGGGGGGCTGCAGCCCCCGGGGCTGGTGCTGAGCTGTCCTTGTCCCTGTGCCAGTGCGGCTGCTGCGGGAGGAGCTGCAGCTGCTGCAGGAGCAGGGATCCTACGTGGGAGAGGTGGTGAGAGCCATGGACAAGAAGAAGGTGCTGGTCAAGGTACGAGGCTGAGCTGTCCCAAGGTGACAGGGCTGGGGGGGGACTCGGGGACTGCCCTGTCCTCACAGGGGATGGGACAGCTCAGGGACGTGGGGTGGGAGTTCCTTGTGCAGAGTTCCTTGGGATGGTTCTGCTGGGCCTGGAGCTGCCCAGGGGTGTCTGGTGGGGCTGGAGCTGCTGGCTTCTCTTCCTCCCAGGCCATGTGGATGTCCCTCAGCAGGGAATTCCCAGGGAAACAACTCCTGGGCTATTTGCTCCTTTCCAGGTGCACCCGGAGGGGAAGTTTGTGGTGGATGTGGACAAGAACATCGACATCAATGATGTGAGTGCCCCAGGGCTGTAGGGGGTCCCCAGGGCTGGCAGGGACACCCATCCCCCGTGCTGTCCCCACAGGTGACCCCCAACTGCCGCGTGGCCCTGCGCAACGACAGCTACACCCTGCACAAGATCTTGCCCAACAAGGTGGATCCACTCGTGTCCCTCATGATGGTGGAGAAGGTCCCAGACTCCACCTACGAGATGATTGGGGGCCTGGACAAGCAGATCAAGGAGATCAAGGAGGTCATCGAGCTGCCCGTGAAGCACCCAGAGCTCTTTGAGGCGCTGGGCATCGCCCAGCCCAAGGCAAGTGCTGCTCTGGGGGAGTCCCTGGGCTGCCCCCTGTCCCCAGGCAGGCTCTGAGGTGCTGTGTGGCCGTTCCAGGGGGTGCTGCTCTACGGCCCCCCCGGCACAGGGAAGACCCTGCTGGCCAGGGCCGTGGCCCATCACACTGACTGCACCTTCATCCGCGTGTCTGGCTCCGAGCTCGTGCAGAAGTTCATCGGGGAAGGTAACGGGGCAGGGCTGGCTCTGGAGGCCCTCGGGGCTGGGTGGGCTCGGGGCCAGGCTGAGCCGTGTGCCCCCCAGGGGCCCGTATGGTGCGGGAGCTGTTCGTGATGGCCCGGGAACATGCACCCTCCATCATCTTCATGGATGAGATCGACTCCATCGGCTCGTCCCGCCTGGAGGGTGGCTCCGGCGGGGACAGCGAGGTGCAGCGCACCATGCTCGAGCTCCTCAACCAGCTCGACGGCTTTGAGGCCACCAAGAACATCAAGGTAGGGGGTCCAGCTCTGCCTGGGGTCCTGCTATCCCCACGGTGCCCAGAGTGGTGACAGTTGTCTCCTGTGCAGGTGATCATGGCCACGAATAGGATTGACATCCTGGACTCAGCCCTGCTGCGCCCCGGCCGCATCGACAGGAAAATCGAGTTTCCTCCTCCCAACGAGGAGGTACCAGAGCCACCCCCAGCTGGCCCTGTCCCCGCTGTCCCTACCCTCTCCTTGGGAGCCATTCCTGGGCTCCAACTCTCCCTGTGCCCCTGCTCCAGGCCCGCCTGGACATCCTCAAGATCCACTCCCGGAAGATGAACCTGACCCGGGGCATCAACCTGCGGAAAATTGCGGAGCTGATGCCGGGGGCCTCGGGGGCTGAGGTGAAGGTGAGCTGGGGGGACTCTGGGGGCACGGGGCTGGCAAAAGGGGCATTGGCTGATGTTCCTCTCTTGTCCCCTCAGGGTGTGTGCACAGAGGCAGGAATGTATGCACTGAGGGAGAGGAGGGTGCACGTCACACAGGAGGACTTTGAGATGGCCGTGGCCAAGGTGGGTGCCAGGGGGAGAGGTGCCAGTGAGTGGGGTAACAGGGGCACAAAGTGTCCTGAGTGGTGTTTGCCAGGAGCACAAACATGGGGATTGTCACCACGTGAATGACATGGGAGAGGCTACTGGGGCACAGGGCTGGACACAGAGGCTGCTGAGCCCTCCCTGTGCAGGGCTGAAAGTTGGTCTTGGGGTGTTTTTAGGGTAATTAACACCCAACTTGGGTACTGAATATTGGACCCACCCCCATCCCCTCCCCCCAGGTGATGCAGAAGGACAGTGAGAAGAACATGTCCATCAAGAAGCTGTGGAAGTAACGGTGAGGCCAGAGCTGTTCCCTCTGTGCTGTCAATAAAGAGCTGCTGTGGCCTGGGCACCGAGTTGGGACTGATTTGGGGACGGGGTGGGGGCTGCAATACACTGCACACCCCCAGAGCTGCAGGACACAGCACACACCCCACAGAGCTGCTGCTAACTGCTTTTATTAGAAAAGATCCAAATAGACAAAAACTGGTTACACAAGAGGCAGAGCAGGCACCCCTGAGCCCAACCCTGGGAATCTGTAAACGCCGCCCCCACCTCAGGAGCCTGCAGGGGGGCAAAGGCACTTCAGTGGGGGTGGCAGTGGTGGCACTGTCCCTGTGGTCCCCTCCCTCCTCCCCAGTATCTCCAGTTCTTGGTGCCCCTCTGCCACTACAGGCTCCTGGGGCAGAGCCCCCCCCTCTGCTGCCAAACCTCGTCAAGTGGTTAATTATGGAATTATGTAAAACAGCGGGAGGGGGGGAGGAATAAACTGATTGTCACAAAATGAACCCCAACCCTCGGTTCCGTATCCCCAGAGCAGCCCTGGGAGCCTCCCCGAGCCCCTGCAGAGCCCAGTGCAGGAAGAGGAACTCAATATATTAATTAATTCATCAAATACAAACCCACTGTACAAAACGCTGCCTTTTTTTTTTTTTTCCGTGTTTTTTTTTTATATAAAACCTGTTCACAAAAATAGTGCAAAACGTCGGGGGCCGGGGGGAGCTGGCGTTTGGAATGACGAACTTTGGTTGAAGAGGGGCAGGGCGGGGCCTGCTGGGCTCGGGGTGGGGCTGGCAGCTCCTCCCCCTGGGCACGGGCAGCGCTTCCCGGCTCCCGGAGGATTTTTGGAAGCGGGAGGGGAGCGGGAAACCCGCGGGGGCTGCGCGGGGAGAGGCGCGATGCAAAGCGGAGGAGGCGCTGCGGGGGCTTGGGGTGAGCGGAGACCCCGCTGTGCTCGGCCCGGGGAGCCCGGGGGAGCCCCGGGGGGCTCCCATCCCTCCAGGCACATCGGGTTTGTGCAAGTGCTGTGGTTTCCAGTCGGTACCGTCCGGCTCGGGCAGCGGGGCGGGAGCAGCCCCCGGGCGCCTTAAGTGAGGCGGATCCCGAGCACTTGTTCCAGTTCCTGCCGGCGCTGCTGGACCTGGGGACACCGCGGCGGTCAGGGAGGGACAGGGGACACTGCCGGTGTCCCAGGGATCTGTCGCTGCCATCCCAACCCCGTCCCCACCCCCAGCTCACCTTGGCGAAGATGTGTCTGCCCACGGCCTCCTGCGCCCAGGGTTGTTGGTAGAACTCTGCCCGCCGCTCCTCCTCGGGGTTCCCGATCACATCCGTGATAATCTGAGCCCAAGGGCATGGGCACCAGCAGTGAGCTCCAGCAGGGATCCACACCCTTCCTGAGCTCCACGATGGACCCAGGCCCCTCCCAGCCCCAGGGCTTCAGAATCGTGGAATTCTTAAAGTTGGAAAAGACCTTCAACCCATACCCACCACCACCACCATGTTCAGCACTGACCCCTGTCCCCAAGGGCCACATCCATGGCTGTGAACCCCTCCAAGGATGGGGACTCCACCACTGCCCTGGGCAGCTGTGCCAGTGCTGGACAACCCCTTCCATGAAGAAATTTTTTCCCAATATCCAACCAAAATATCCATAGCAATTGTTCCCTTTTACCTTGAGGTCCCTCCTCTGGGATTTGATCCATTCCTGGATAAAATCCTGGGGGTTGTTGCTGAAGCTCAGCATGAAATCCCTCTGTGTCTTCAGCTGGTTGATGGACTCGATGGTCTCATGGATCTGGGGAGGTGACAGGGGTCAGAGGAGCTGTGTCCCCCCACAGGACACGGCGGTCCTGCCTGTGGGACAGCCCCTGTCCCCCGGCAGTGTCCCCTCCCACCTTGGCATCCAGAGAGGCGATTTCCTGCTGGTTGGTGGTGGAGGCCAGGAAATTGCTCATCTGGGCTTTGAGGGGATCGTCCACCTCCACGTCAATGTCATAGCAGGCCGTCTTCTTCTGATCATTGGGGTCCACACTGGGGGAATGGGGTTGGGGAGACCTGCTGAGGTCTGACCACCCCCACCTGGCTGGGGGGTGGATAGACCCTGACAGCAACACCAGCGCCCCAAGAATCCTCAAATTTGGTGGTTCTTCTCCTCCCAGGTGACTTGTGCTGGTCCTTCAGGCTGGAGACCTCAAAGCCTCCTGCACCCCCAGCCCTGGGGATATTGCCTACCCTACTGTGAGCCCCCCAGCCATGGAGACAGTGATGGGGACACTGGACCAGTCCCCACTCCATAGAGCCCCCCAGGGACACAGCCACTGCCCACCCTGCAGAGTCCCTCAGTCCTGGGGACACTGCCTGGCCCACAGAGACTCTGCCTGGTGGGGCACCCCCAGCCCTGGGGACACTGCCCACCCAGTGCCCAGCCCACAGAGCCCCTCAGGGCCCGTGCCCACCCTGTGCCCCCACCTGATGGTGTGGTTGATGATGATGGGGTCTGGGTGCTGCAGGAGCCCCGCCAGTTTCATGGGGATCTCAGAGAAGCGCATGCGGACACAGTTGAAGATCTGGGGGGGCAAAGCAGAGCCTTTGGCACTCATGGCAGGGTCTCCCCTCACCTGTGCAGCCAGGTGGGACATCCCCATCTGGTACAAGCCAGAGCCCAGGGAAGGGGCACAACCAGAGCCTGGAAGGGCTGTGGGGGCCAGGGAGAGGCTTTTCTCAGCTGGATGAGGGGGCAATGTGCAGGTACCTGGCGGAAGTAGCGGTTGCAGTTGATGAACTCCTTCTCGTGGCTGTCCTGCAGTTTGTTGTGTTTGATGTAGAGCCACAGGGCCTGCATGATGCTGGCCCTGGTCTGGGTGTGCACCCCCAGCAGCCGGGCCAGCCGTGGGTCCAGCTTGTACTGGGGGGGCTGTGGGGACAGCGAGGGTCAGCTGGGATGGGAAAACTCTCCCGGAGCAAAGCCCAACCTCTGACCCATCCCTGGCCTGTACACTGTGTGCCCAGCTTCTCTGGGACAGCTGAAGGCATGGGGACTCCACCACTCTCTGGGCAGCCTGTCCCAGTCTTTAACTCCCTTTCCATGAAGAAATTCCTACTGCCCAAAGAAGAGGCAGTCGGGAGTGTCCCCACAGCCCCTGGGTCACTGCAGCTCCATGCCCAGAGCTCCCCATGCCCCTTTCAATCTCTGCATCCCCAAGCCCTCATCCAAAGCCCTTGTCCCAGCCCATCCCATGCCATCCCCAGCCCTGGCTGCCCCCAGGTGGTCCCAGGCCATACCTGGTGGTCCAGCATGAGCAGCAGGGTGCACTTCACATTGACATCCCCGGGACGCTTCACCTGGAAGCCGTCGGTCTCCTGGGTCGTGGGCATCCGGTGCCACTGCGAGGGACAACGGGGACACTGCTCAGGCAAAGACCATGGAATCCACCTGCCAGCAGGGTCTGTGTCTGCAGAGCTGGTCTGGGGCTCTGGGCAGGGTCTGGCACAGCCACACAGCCTGGGGCACCCTCTGGCAGCTCCTGATCCCAGTGGCGGCAGCTCAGAGCTCTCCCAGTCCATCCCATCCTGGGATGTGCTCCAGCACTGGGATGGACTGGGGCAGTTCCAGCCCTGAGTACTTGGGGTCCAGGGCTCCCACAGCTTCTGGATCAATCCTGCAGGGAATGTGCATCAGAGCTCCTCCCAACCGCCCAAGAAGGGGATTCAGCATCTCCCAGGGCAAAAGCATGAGCTGGGTGCAGAGAGAGCTCTGGGCAGGAGCACCCAAAGAAGATCTGATCCCTCTCTCAGGCATGGCTTAAACCCCCCAAGGACCCTCTCGCTCAGGGACAGGCAGGAGGGCACCCATGTGGGGACCCTTCTGTGCCAGGCTGGGGGGAAGCTGCCCCTGGAGTCATGTCCCTGGAGCCATGTCCATCCCCTGGAGCCCTCCCCCTGGAGTCACGCCCCTGGAGCCTTGTCCCGGCCCCTGGAGCCATGTCCCTGTCCCCACACACCACAGCACAGCTCTGGCTCAGGGCCTGGGCTGAGGGGGTCAGAGCTCAGCTCTGCAAGGGGAACAAAATGCATCCCTAAACTTGAGCTGGGAAAACAGGAAAGCATGGGCCCCATGGAGGGCATGGCACTGCCCCCAGCCCCAAAACCTGCTCAGGCCCCTCTCCCAGCAGGACAGGCCCTGGGCTGGGAGCTGAGCATCCAGAGGGGGAGCAGCAGGGCCTGCCCCCATTTCCCACTGGGATCCCTTCCCACCTCACCTCCACCAGGTGATTGTCTGGCCCATAGAGCTCCTTGTCCAGCTCGATCACGAGGCTCTTGAAGAAGGAGGAGAACTTTCTCTTCTGCTTGCTGGGCTGCAGACAGGGCAGTAGAGATTCCTGATCCCAAATCCAGCTGAGGTCCCAGCACAGCACCAGTACACCCAGCACCTCTTCATCCCTCCTGGAGGCTCCTCATGGACCAGTGCTCCTCCTCCCACCACCTCTTCACCCATCTTGGATTGTTATGGACCAGTGCTCCTCCCACTATCATTTATCCCTCCTGAGTCCTGGTGGACCAGAGCTCCTCCCACCAGCACCTCATCCCTCTGGATGATCCCATGGACCACTCCTCCCACCACCACCACCACTCCACCCCGCCTGGATCCTGACAGACCAGCTCCTCCCTCCCTCCCTCCTGGATGCTCCTGATGGACCAGAGTTCCTCCCTCCATCCCTGCTGGATCCTCACATCCTCCAGCAGTTTCCCCTCCACACGGAGCTCCCAGGAGGCCACACGCTCCCCCCCCTCTCCTTCCTCCTTGGCTGGGGTGAAGGTGTTGGAGATGTAAATCCTGAGCTTCCGCTTTTGCTGTGGGATGGGAACAGAGAGAGGGGTGGACAGAGTGAGAGGGGACTGCAGCACCCATCTCCATGGCAGGGTGAGAGGAAATGGCCTCGGGGAAAGTTCAGATTGGGTATCAGGGAACATTTATCCATGGAAAGGGCTGTACAACATTGGAATGGGCTGCCCTGGGCAGAGGTGGAATCCCCCATCCCTGGAAGTGTCCCAGAAACGTGTGGATGTTCCACCTGGGGACATGGCTTAGGGTGATGGTTGGACCTGATGACCTCAGAGGATTTTTCCAACCTCATGAATCCCATGATTCCATGATTTCCAGCCCCCCACTCACTGTCAGGGGTTTCTTGATGGCCTCCTGGATCTCCATCCTCTTCCGAGCAATGGTTTGGTCCAGCTTGCGCTCGAAGGCCAGGAGGTCCATGTAGGCCTGGGACTCTGGGACCAGCTCCCGGATCTGGACACAGAATGGTCAATCCCAGTGTGCTGGGACGGGCTGGATCCCCTCACAGCAGCCCAGGAGACACCAGGTGACAAGTCTAGCACCCAGTTCTTATTTTAAACCTAGCCTGGAGCCCTGAAAAGGGCCAGGCTTGGTCTGCCCAGAACAGTCTGGAGCCTGTCACTGTTCCCAGCAGCATTCCTGGTGTCCCAGCATGGAATGGAACCCTGGAATCTCAAGAGGGTCTCTTAGGGACTTCCTGAGATCTCTATCCCACCCCATTCCTGCTCCTCACTCAGAGTCCAACTCCACCCCAACCCTCTCCTGCCATTCCAGAGGGAACGACAGAAACATTCCAGGGTGGTTTGGGATTGAACAGAAATTCCCAGTGGGCAGGAGGGAACTCAGTGAGATCCTCCCTTTGTGGGGATCTCCCATCCCCTGCAGCAGCTCAGCTCTGACCCCTGAGCTCAGGTGACACTCACCCTCTGTGGCAGCACCTTATCAGCCATCTTCCTCCTCTTCACCCTGGGAAAAGGGAAAAATGACAGCTCCCACAGGACATCCCACTGCAGGGATGGATATTGGGAAAGGTTCTTCCCCTAGAGGGTGCTGGCACTGCCCAGGCTCCCCAGGGAATGGTCCCAGCCCCGAGGCTGCCACAGCTCCAGGAGTGTTTGGACAGCACTGGGAGTCCATTCCCACTCAGGATATTCCTGGGGGGAAGGTGCTGGATGTTGGAGCCTGAATCAGGGAAGCAAATCCATGAAATCCTGGAGCAAGCAGAGGTTATAACAAGGCAAAGCCAGAGCTGCAAGACAGAATTCTCAAACTTCCCCTCTGAAAGCAGCCATGTCATTCTTGCAGTGCTCCAGACCAAAGCCACTGCGAGGAACTCCCTTAAACCCAGCTCAAACCAAACCCTGCTGTGGTGGGGCTGTAATCCTGGGAAAATCCAGCTTGTGTGGATTCAATCCTGCCCACTGCAGATTCCCATCACCCCGAGCCCACACCAGTGCCCAGAGAGCTCCTGCTGAGCCTGGGCACAGCAGGATCTCCTGATTTCCTGCACAGGAGATGGGGCAGAGTCCTGCAGCACAGGGAATTCCTGTTTCTCTAGCTGCACATGGAGCAGCAGGATCACACAGGAGGGGTCTGGGGAACACTGCATGGTCCAGGAGAACACTCAAGAGAGGTCAGAGCCCCACTTTGGAAAAACTCCTGCCCCATCCAACCCCTCCTGCCTGCAGCGTATGGACACCCCAGAGCAGCTGGAAGCTCCTAATCCCTTCATCCACTTGCTGGGAGCAGGGAATGTCCAGCCAGCTGAGCCTGGCTGCTCCCTGTCCCCAGTCCCCAGTCTGGGATGGCTCTGGTGTCCCTGTGGGTGCCAGGCTGCTCCCTGTCCCCAGTCTGGGATGGCTCTGGTGTCCCTGTGGGTGCCAGGCTGCTCCCTGTCCTCAGTCTGGGATGGCTCTGGTGTCTGTGTCCAGGCTGCTCCCTGTCCCCAGTCCCCAGCTCACTCCTGCTGTGCAGTGCTGGGATGCCCCAGGAGCCAATGGAGCTGCCAGGGAAGGGAATGGGACCTGAGAATCCCTGAGCACCAAGGGATCCTGCCTGGAGGAACCACAAGGCTCCCACACAGAGGGATCAGCAGGGCTGTGAACCAGCGAGGAGCTGCTGGCAGAGCCCGAACAAAGAGTCTTGCCCTGACTGCAGCTCCAGGGAACATCCCTGAAATCTGCCAGCTCCATCCCACACTTCCAGCCACATCCGTGCCTGCCAGAGCTACCAAGGATCCCCGGGAGGACAAGGAAGACCCCTAGGAGCTGCTGCTGAGGACTCCATGAGGCTCTTTGGTTCCTGGTGTGGAGATCAGAGAGAGGGGAAGCTGCAAACTGAGGGATGTCTGCCTCCATCCCAAAATATTCCCGAGCTCTGCAGGTGCCAGGCTGGAGGAAAACCCTGCTGGTCCCCCCCTCTGCAGCAGGACAGGAGCTGTGGCACTTGAGACACACTTGATTGGGGACCTGGAGAGGCTTTGGGGTCTTAAGGAGAGTCACACACTGATTGGACACAACCCTGGGATCCTGTCCTGAGTGGAATTACATCCATCGTTTTACAGTTCTGTATCTGCAGTGACATCTCATTGATATCTACATTTATATCAGATATTATTTATAGTTATATAGGTATTTCCAAAACATGGCTCTGTTGTGCTCTGGAGAAGTTTCCCAGCAGAAGACCCTGTTTGGACTGAATTGCTGTGCCTGGTCTGAACAAAGGAGCTCCTGGCTCAGTTCAGATGGAAAACACGAGGTAAAACACAACCTGGATTCACTGAGCAGCAGGGATGCAGCTTCCTGTCAGCACAGATTAGTGGGGCAGTCCTGGGAATATTCAAGGAGCTTGGAGCACCCTGGGATAGTGGAAGGTGCCCTGGGGTGGGACTGGATGGGCTTTAAGGTCCTTCCACCCCACCCATCCCGTGATTTTAGGAAGTGCAGCCCAGCAGGACCCCCCACCCTCCCAGGGGAACCCCTCCTGGATGGGAGGTCCCAGCCCTTACCCTCTCCTGGGGGTGGCCATGGGTGGCTGTGCCTGGGGGGTCAGCAGGCGCTTCCTGAAGGGATCCATCATGGCCTGGGGCAGGCCGGGCCTCAGCGGGGTCGCTGCTCCGTACGGGGGAGCTCCCGGGGGTCCCACCTGCAGCCCTGCCATGGGCATCCTGCCCCCGGGGGGCATCCCAGGGCGCTGCTGGAAAACAGGGACACGGCGGTTATACAGGATCCTGGCCACGGTGCCACCACCCTCGGTGCCACCACCCTCGGTGTGACCTCTTCCCGGGGGTGCCAGCGCAGGGAGCAGGGAATGGCAGCAGGAGCTGCAGCAGCAGGAAGTGATGGGGAAGCAGGAACAGGGGGAGAAGCCGTGGCAGGCAGGGAAGCCTGGCCTGGCAGCTGTGGAGCCAAAGGCAGGCTGGTGGCCCTGTGCCACCACCCCACAGCTGCAGCAGCACGAGGACAGTGCAATGTCCCCACCCAGGGACCTCGTGGGTTCCTCTCTGGAAAGCAGCACAAAAGAGGGGAGAGGGACAATCCCACTTCCTCCCACAGGCAGGAAGGAAGTGAGGGATGGAGGAGGCAGGGGCTCCCCCCGGTCAGCAGCCAGCTCCTGTCCTTCCCCATCCAGGGACACACACAGGGAATTTAGGAGCCACAACACAACCCTGAGGGGTCCCAGCCCTGGCAGCCCCTCTGCACCCTCAGAGCAGATCTGGCAGCACCCACTGGGGCCTCAGGTGTCACCAGGTTGTCCCCCCGGGGACAATCGGTCCCAGCCCCCAGGACCCACCAGCCACCCCTCCTGCTCCTCCCTGCTCCACCTTGGGGCTGATCCAGCAGCTTCCCGGGATCCTTTGATCCTCAGTTCCCCCTGCCAAGGTGGGAGGCTGGGAGAGCCACCGAGCCAGCAGAACAACATTTCTGCACTGCCCCAGGCTCCTGACGTGCCAGGACATCCACAGAGCTCGACAGGACAGGGAGCCAAGGAAACTCCTCATTCCCTGCACACAGGGAGACATCTGGGAGCAAAGCCTAGATGCAAGAGGGGGATGCATCTGGCCTGCCCTCCACAGCTCAGAGCTGTAGCAGGGGTAGGTTTAATGGAGCTGCAGCCTAAAACCCCTAAAAAAACACCCCCACCTCCATGGAAAGCTGATAAACACAAACGCAGGAGTTTGAGCTGCTCCTGGTGCCTCTGCCAGAGGCAGATCCCAAGAGGAGAAGTGTGTTCCAGGCAGATCAGGGCAGCAGCAGGGCCCCAGGATTAGCGCTGCACGTGGAAGCTCCAACCCCCCAGGCCCAGGCTGAGCCCATTACACAACAAACACAGCACACACGGCTCCAGAGCCTTTGAAGCAGCAACCCCAGAGCCGGGCTCTGACCCGCCCTTCCCCAGGGCAGGAGGCTCCTTTTTCCTCCTCCCAGCTCCCAGATGTTCCTCTCCTCCTGCACAGCCCCATTTGCACAACTCCTCGTGACTCTGGCAGCAGGGCCAGCAGCACCTTTTTGTGCCAAAACCACAAGGCCAGGACCCAGTTTCTTTGGGTTTATCAAGAAATCCGTTGTGGCAGGACCGGGCGGACCCACACGCTGTGTAACACAACAAACCACAGTAAATGTTCTGCAGCTCGGCTCCAGCAGGGCTGGGGAACCCCTGTGGAACCCAAACCTGTGCTGACACCTGCCAGGGCTTCTGGAGAGCAGAGAAATCCCCAGAAGGAGCTGGGAAACTTTTAATTTGAAATTCCTGGGCCCCCAGAGCAGCTCAGTGCAGACCCCAGGCTGGAAGCACAGCCTGCATTCCCTGGAGCCACCAGGAGCAGGAAATAGCTCCAAGGGAAACCCTGGGTGTTTGTCAGCGCCTGGAAGGCCAGGGAGGTTCCACAGCTACAGAGACATTCCCTGCCCTGGGAATGCTGTCAGGAGCTTCCTTGGAGCTGACCCAGCCGTGCCCAACTCCTGCCCTTTGGCCAGGGCAGCCCTGAGGTCTCTCCTCCATCTCTCTACCACTCCATGAAGCACATTTCAGATCAGTCCCTGAAGTGAGAGATTTGGAGGCTTCAGAGAATCTTTGACAGCTCCATGTCCTTGGGCAAGGTCTCTTGTGTGTCCAGCTGCTCTTTCCAAGGCTCCATTGAGACAATTCCATCAGCAGGGAGAGGTTCAGCACAAGGATACACAGATTTGTCTCTTTAACTTCACCATCACCTCCCAAACCATCTGAGATCCATCAGCCACAGCTCAGCTGCCTGGGGAGCAACTTCCAGCCCACCAAGCACGCTTGTGGATTTTTAATTGGCTGGATAAGCAATTAGGGGAGTGCAGAACCCTCCACATGGATTTTTCCTCTCAGTTTACTCTCAGGATTTTCAAATTTGCAACAGAGAAGCCTCTTGGCTCAACCAGTCACCAGTGCCTGGGGCAGACTTCCCAAAGGCTCCCAAACCCTTCTCACACAAGCCCAGCCTAAACCTCCAGCCAAGCCAGGAAGCAGCACCACAGCCCCGGGGTGAAGCCTGTCTCCAGCTTTTGGAAAGCCTGGAAATCCCAGGATGCAAAGGGTTTAAACTCTGGAAATGTGATTAAACCAGCTCCAAGCAGGAGCTCATTCCTGCCCAGCACCCCCTGTCCCTTTGCCACTGCCGGCCCGCCCTGTCCCCTCCCCTCAGAGGGGCAGACAAAGGGCAAACCCTGCAAGCTCAGCGCGAGGAATAGCCTGGATCCCATCCAGCCCTCCCTGGAGCCTCTGGAACAGGACAGCACACAGCTCGTGTCTGCTCCCTGCCAGGGACGGGGCAGCTCGGGGTTCAGCCCAGGTCACTGCACAGCCCTGGGGCAGCTCCATGGAATCGGCCCCGGCTGAATCCAACAGGAGGCTGGAAGGATTCCTGAGGGATGTTTGCTGGATGGCAGGAGCCTCTGAGCCTGCCAAAGGCCTCTTCTTGAGGAAGGGCAGCCCAGAAATCGGGGGCTGGTAGCAGAAAGAAGCAGCAATAAATCCCAGGATGGATCAGCAGGAAGAAGCTGGGCTGGAGAGAGAACTTGAGGCAAAGCAAGAATTCTGCAAAGAGCTCCAGAGCCTCTTCATGTCCCTCCCAGGATCCTAGTCTTCCCTGCAGCTCCCCAGCCAGGGTGGAAGGCTCCTCCCCACACCTGTCCTGTCCTGCTCCAGGATCCAGCTCTGCACACTGACAGGGAGCCAGAGCCCACATCCATCCTCGCCCAGGGCGCTGGAGCAGAGCCTGACCCAGCACCAAGAGCTCTTCCTGCAACTTCCTTCCCTCGTGCCCAGGCAGCAGCACTTCCCATCGGGATACAGAAACAGTCCATGTTCAAACAGGATTCCAGTTCCACATGGCTTGGGCTCCAGGAGAGCTCTGCTGCCCACGGCTTGGAGCGGGCTGCGATCAGATGAGCTCCCCGCACACCCCAAAAGGGCGATTTTCCCCTTTGTTCCTCCTTATCTGTGAGCAAACGCCTCTTGGGAGGGTGCCAGGGAGACCCAGGGTTGGTGCTGGCTCAGCCCTTCAGCTGGGAGGTGCTGCTGGGACGGAGATGCTGCTGCTGCAGCTCCCTGCAAGCCCCCAAATTCCCCCACACTTGGAAAACTTCTGTCTCTGAAACAGGAGGAGCCCCAGGAACCAGATCTCAGCAGTAAAGCCGACATGAGGAAGTGGTAAATCAAAGGCAGAATGGCACAGCACAGGCACAGCCCCCAGCAGATCCAGGACACATCCTGGAATGTCTCCAGCAGCAGCAGAGCTGTCTGGGCTGGACAAACCTGCCTGTCCACAGCCCCACAGTTGGAGCCTTGGATGTTCCAGGCACGGGAAGGTGAGGACACAGCCATTCAGACCCCACAGGGGCAGGAACAGCAGCAGGAACAAGGAACAAAGGTGTTGGCTCCTCCTGGGAGCTGCAGGAGGCTCTGGGGAGGAGCAGAGATAGGCCTGGCCCAAACCCTGCTCATGCTGTTCCTGCAGGGTCAAACTTTCCGGGGACAGCCTGGAGGGCTCCCGGGAAGGGCCCGTGGAAACAGAGGGAGCAGCAGCGCTGGAGGTGTTGTTGTTCCCCCTTCCCTGACACGTTTCCCAGGAGCAGCAGAGCGTGCCTGGGCTCTGCTCTGCCCTCCTCCCCCTGCTCCAAAGGACAGTGTCCATCTGCTTTGGATCAGTGCTGGAAGCAGCTCCGGGCTCCAGCTCTGATGAAACCTGCCTCGGAAAGCCTCTCCCTTGGGAAGGGTGGGGTTATCCAGCACAAGCAGCTTTCTGGAACAGCTCCAGCCTAGGCTGTTCTCCCCTGGTCCCCTCCAAGCCAGTCCCAACCACTCCATGAGCAAAACACTGCTCTCCCTGCTCCCACAGGGCTGGATTTCTCCCGCACTATCCCCTCTCCGGCGTGTCCAGGCCTCCCCAGTTTCACCTGGCACGACATTCCACACTTCAGCTCCTCCATGCCTCCATGGATTTCTCCATGCAGCACGACTTTCCTTCCCACCGCCATCTGCCCAGAGACAGGACCACAGAGCTGCTCCCAGGCTTTGGAGTCCTCGGGCTGCAGCAGCTCAGAGAATCCAGGCTCTGTCTTCCCAACACGTGCCAATAAAATCCATTTAATGGGGACCTAATTCTGCACCAGGGAAGCATCAGCTGGGGGTAACTGCAAGGCTGGAGAGCTGAACCGCAAGGTCTCACCCCACATGCATCCGTGCTGCTCCAGGCCATGGTGTTAACCCCAAAACTCGGGAAAAACTCTCCTAAACCTGAAACCAGCACCTGAAAAAACAGGAAGGCTCCTTCCTGCTGAACTTCCATGGAAGCTGGTGGCTGGGGCTCAGCCTGGGCGTCCTGGCTGACCCAGGGGCAGGGAGAGGGATCAGGCTGGGGGATCTGCCCACAGCCCCCACCACACCTGATCTTCCTGCTCCTGGAAAAGGGCATTTCCTTCCTGCTCCAGGCATGGCACCGGCGCCTGGCTGCTCCCACCAAAGGAGACCCCTGGATTCCCTGCCTAGGCTGCCAGGAAATCCCCAGCAGGCACACAAAGATGTCCAAAGGACGAGCATATGTTTAATAATCCTGAGATTAGAGCCCCTAAGCCCTCGCTGGCCTGGGCAGGGCCTCTTCTGTCTCCTGGTGCCCAAACAACGCAGCTCTTCCTAAAACTGGGACAGAACCAAGCCCTGGGGGCATGGCAGGGATGGGAGGGGCTGTTTTCCTCAGCCTGGGAATTGCAAAACAAAGGGCAGACCCTCTGGATTCTCTTCTTTCCCAGGCTCAGGGAGAGGCCTCTCAACACCAGCTCCGGGCCTGGATTTCGCTGTGCCAGGGGTGCCGGGGACATCACCCAGGGACATCACATCACCGCGGGGACACTGCCCCCTGCTCCCGACACCTGCTGCCGTCCCAGCCGTGGGGGGAGCAGCATCTGCCAGCCTGTTTACCCGGCTGGCTCCAGCTTCCCAGCTGGATTTTGCACCCTGCACATGGAAGGTCAGGCAGTGCCCCCGCCTCGAGTTACCAGCGGCTCACACTCAGCCAGCTCAGCTTCCAACACCATTTTCTGGTGTTTTGAAGGCTGCAGGAAGAAGTTGTTTCCTTCTCCTGTGTGAAGGAGCCGGAGTTTCCCTAAGCTTGGTTTATTTCCTGAGTTTTAAATCATGCAAATCAGGCACAGCTCTGGAGGCAGCGACGGCCCAGGAAAACGTGTTGCACAACTGGGCTCCTCCATTTCCAGCCGGCCTGGAAGACAGAGCTTTACACTTGAAAACTCATTTCCAAAATAATCAGCACGAGCTTGGGAGTGAACTACGAAGCCGGGTGTACAAGGGGGAACAGGAATGTGTGTCAGGACATACTTCTTACTGCTGGAATAGCACAGAAACACGGAATGGTTTGGGTGGGAAGGGACCTTAAACCCACTCAGTCCCACTCCTGCCATGGCAGGGGCACCTTCCACTGTCCCAGGCTGCTCCAAGCTCTGTCCAGCCTGGCCTGGGACACTGCCAGGGATCCAGGGGCAGCTACTGCTGCTCTGGGCACCCTGTGCCAGCCCTGTCCACCCTCCCAGGGAACAATTCCTTCCCAATATCCCATCCAGCCCTGCCCTGGGCAGTGGGAGCCATTCCCTGTGTCCTGTTCCTCCACCCCTTGCAAACACACTTCTTACTTCCTGAATTTACTTGTAAAAGATGCCAGGCTGAAAAATAAGTGATTCCATGTGCTTTTTGAGAGCTGCTCATTGTTTTGATTTACTTTCTCCAACATTACCGAGCGCCTGCTCTCCTCTTCCACCACTAACCAACCCCCCGTCCTTCCGGAGGAAACACCGAGAATCCTCCGAGGATACTCCGAGGTTACACCGAGGCTACACCTGCACAGCACGCGTTACCTCCGCCTTTACCAAGGACACCAATGTGCTCCCGGCGGGTCCGTACCGGGGGAAGGGCAGCGCGGGATAGGAAGGGACGGGGGCGCTGCGAGGATGGATCGGGCTCACGGCCCCCCGGGAGCGACCCCGGCCCGGGCCCGGCTCAGCCGCTGCGGGAGCGGACGGGCCCCGCCGAACTTTTACCGGGCTTTGAGGGTGCGAAGTGGGAGGAGGGAGAGAGCGAGATGTCCCGACTAAAACGCGCAGCAGAACGGCCCCACCGGGGGTCCCGGGCCCGCTCCGGGCCATGCCGGCCGGGCCCGGCCGCGCTGCCCCGGGAAGGCCCCGCCGGCCCGCCCGGCGCTAGCCCGGGCCCCTGCGTGCCCCCCGCGCCCCTCCCGCCGCCCCGGGGCGCCTCACCTGGTACTGCGCGGCCGCCGGGCCCATGGCGCGGTAGCCCGGGGCGGCGGCGGGCGCGGGGCTGGGGCCGCGCAGCAGGGCGGTGCCGGGCCCCGGGGCCGGCGGGGCAGCCGCGGGGGGCAGCGGGCTCAGCGGGAAAGCGCCGCGCCCGGCCATGGCGGGGCCGCAGCGGACGGGACGGGACGGGCTGAGGAGGCCCCGGCGGCGGCTCCGAGCGGCAGCGCCGGAACGGGAACGGGAACAGCTCCGCGCCCGCCGCCCCCGGACAGCGCCCCGCCCCTCTGAATAGCCCCGCCCCCGGGCCGAGACCCCGCCCTTCTGAATAGCCTCGCCCCCGGGCCGAGACCCCGCCCCTCTGAATAGCCCCGCCCCCGAGCCGAGACCCCGCCCCTCTGAATACCCCCGCCCCCAGGACAGTGGCCCCGCCCCCAGGACAGCGGTCCCGCCCATCCTCAGGCCTCACCCCTCTACGCCCCAGACCACGCCCACGGCGCCGCGCGCAGACCTGGTAGCTCCGCCCCCAGCACGCGCGTAGCGTGCGTGACGTCAATGCGTGAGGTACACGGACGTGTGTGTGCGATGTTCACGTGTGTGCAAATAAACGTGTGTGTGTATGAACACCTGTGTGTGTGTGTGTGTGCACATGTGTGTTCATGGGCCTGTGCGTGCATGTGCATTTATACAGATGTGTGACCTGTGTGACACAGGTGTGCGGGGGTGTTTGCACACCTCACGGGGTGAGAGCTCGTGTGTTCGCACACACGTGTGTGCAGGTACGGGGGACACGGAAGGTCACGGGGGACGGGCACAACTCGGGTGTGGGTGTGAGGAGCCGGGGGTCACAGACACGCGCGGCAGTTGCGGAGTCTCGGTGGTTCCGGGGTCCCGGGGGTCCCGGCCGTTCCGCAGTGCGGCCGCCAGTGGGCGCTGCAGGGCGCGCTCCGCTGCCGGGACGGTGCAAAAGCCACGAAATCCACAGAATTCCCGTTCAGTTCCCGTTCAATTCCTCAGTCCTGGCGGGGACCCCCAAATCCCAGAAATTCCCGTTCAATTCCTCAGTCCTGGCGGGACCTCCCCGGGCCTGCACGGAATGAAGGTTTAGGGCTGTGTTTCCAAACCCTCCTGCTCTGCAGCCGCACCTGGACGCTCCCACAGCGGGTTGGAACCATCCCTAAAACCCTTCGGAAGGGCTGGCACCGCAATAAACGCAGTGAAACCCTGTCCCGGGGTATCTGAGCCGCTGGTATCCCTCAGTGAAATCCCAGGAAAGGCTGGAATTTCTGGGTGCTGCCACAGGGCACTCAGAGTTGCTCTGGGCTCACTCCTGCCTGGGAATTCCTCACCTGCTGAATCCATCCTCAGGCTGGCATCACACCCTCACTGCAGGTATAGTTGCTGTCTCTCATCCCAGCAAGTTTTCCCATGGTTTTGGGGAGGTTAACAGGATTTTGGGGCAGTCTGTGTCCTGCCTAGTCCCTGTCTGGCCAGTGAAGGCCTCAGCATGGAGGAAAAGTGACAGTGACGTTCCCCTGCAGTGGCTTCACCACAACGTCCCAGGCAAAGGGCACAGGCAAAGCCCAGCTGCAGGTGCCAGCTGAGCCTCCTCACACCGTGGGAGTCACTGAAAATCTTCCCCTGAGCAAAGTCCTGCATATTAAAAGGTGGAAAAAGCTCCTGTCTCCCTTACAGGGCTCAAGCCCTCAGTGGGATTTGTCCCAGTCTCATTCCTGGTGGCTCTGTGGGACAGCAGTGGGGACAAGGGTTCATTCCCTGGATGCACACAGGGCTCTGCTCTTCAGTCACTTGAGATGATTTTCCTGCTTCCTTCAGAGGGCTGTGCTGGGCACTGCTTCCCTTTCCCATAGGAAAACCATTTTCCAGGATCCAGAGCTCCTTTTCCCACTTGTAGGTAAGAAAAAGAATCTGAACTGGAGAAGCCTGTCCTCGTGGTTTTTATGCTTTCATGGAAATGGAAGCAATGCTTACAGAGCAAAATAAACTGGAAACCACGTGAGCAAGGACAAGGCTTGAGCTGAGCCTGATTTTTCTCTCTCCAGGCAGGTCCCAGCCATCCTTCTGGGATGCAGAAGGGATGGCATTCCAGGAAAATCAGGCAGGGATTGTGAGGATTAGAGCTCTATTGCTTTTCCAGCTTTGTTGTCATTCCTATTGTCTCACCTGAGCCCATGGAAAGTCCCGGGGCTTGGGAACACCCCAGAACATCGGGTCCTCCCCCCATCCCTGCTTGGCTGAATGACCTCCAGGAAGTTTCTTTCTTCCTTCTCCTCAGTTTTCCTGCCCCTGCTGGAGTGGGAACTGCTCCATCCCAAAGCCCTGCTGCCAGCAGGAGATTCCCAAAGAACCACAGCTCCATTTTCCCAGCAGGAAAACTCCTCTGGGAGCATTCCCAGTCCTCAGTAGGGGTGTCTTTGCAGTTGCTGTGTTGCCTGTAGCCTCTCCCTGCTCGACCCCACTTCCAGGGCTCATCGGGAACTTTGGAAAAAGCCTCATTCCCATTTTACCTCCCTGCAGCCTCTGGAGCTCCCAGGAGCACCAGGCTCCAGCCTCCCCCCTTACTCTGGTGCTGGTTTCAGTCTCCTCCTCCTGGGACATTTTCCAAGACGTGCAGACCCCAGCAATGAGTGGCTTTGCTGGAATTCCTCTGGAAATGAGGAACTTCCCCAGCATCCAGCAGGTGCCAGCTCAGGATAAACCCAGAGGATGCTGATTAAAGGATCATTTCTGTGGTGGTTAAAGGTGATTACTCTGCCTTCTTCTCTATCATTAGGCTGAAACCCAATTAACCAGACCCTGTTAATCAGCACAGGTGAGGTCCAGTGCTTCCCTGGGAAGGTGCTTTTCGTGGCTGTCTACAGGGACCAGGGAATCCTCCCCTCCGGATGGAAAACCAGGAGCATCTTGTGCATATTTTTCATTTAAATCTCCCTTTTTGAGGTTATTTCAAATCTGTGCCTGTGGCCACTCCATACCTTGGAGATGGAAGTGGGATATTCCACAAAAACTCTCCTAGGGTTGGAAAACTGTCCCAGATGGAGGAGGAGGAAAGCAGCAGGATCATGATTGTTTGATGATGCCCTGACCTGCCAAGGAAGGGCCTGGAGCCCCGGGCCAGGGCAGCTGCAGAGATTCCAAACAAAGCTCAAAGCTCCAGAGAGAGGATTGAGGGACACTACAGAGCCACCAACACAGCCTGGGCTCTGCAGTTCCGTGTCAGCCTTTATTTCTGGATGGGCACAAGCCTTGGATGTCCCTCCATGAGCTGAGCCCCTTGTCAGGATCCAGTGACTCCCAGGATGTTGGATCCCAGAAACCTGGAGTTTTTTTAGCTTTCTGTGCTGTCTGCCACTGACCCCCAGGAGAACACTGCTTTTGACCTGACTCCTTGGAGAAGGTTCCAAATTTGAGTGAGGGAGTTAAAGTCATGGCTGTGTAGTTAAATAGAAGTGTGTGCTTTCACATGGTGAAGAGTTTTAAATTTGAGGTTTTAGAATATAGTAATAGGTATGGGACAAGATGGAGGATTTGGGGTGGTGTCTCCTTTTTGTTCCTTCTTCTTCATCATTTCAGGTAGTTTCTGGTTGGACAGTCAGTGCTGCACTGAGGGTCACAGGAGTTTGGTTATTGGGTCAAAAGTATCAATAATATAGGTGTTAGTTCTCTGTTGGACTGTTTAGCTTTAAGACACCTTGTGACCAGATGGATTCGGTTCCATTTTGCTCGCTTCTAGCTGGTAGCTAGGAGTGTTGCTGAACTCTGTACTTTAGATAAGATTTAATAAACAACCAAGCCTGAACACGAGAAAATTAGTTTCCTTCGTGTTTTTTAATCCTAGCTCTGAGTGAAAACAGAAAAAACTTCAGACAAGCCACTGATTAAGTGGTGCAAACACCACCCCATTACACCAGGAAAGCATTTGAAGCATTAGGTTTTGGGGGATAAAGGGCTGGAGAAGGCTCTGGGTCCTGACCAATGGAGAAGTTTGTGTGGGAGGGACATTCCACACTCAGATCCATCTATCACCCCGTTGCTTCCAGGACAGCTCCATGAATCCATGGACAAGCCCCTGGTTTTCCCTTCTAGAGGGGTGACATCTCCAGGGACAGTGTCCCCTCCCAGTGGGACAAGTGGCTTTGTGGTGCCCATTGACATTTCAGGGCTCCACAACTTGAGCTGAAACCTGGAGAGGGGCTTTGGACAAGGGATGGAGGGACAGGACACAGGGAATGGCTCCCACTGCCAGAGGGCAGGGCTGGATGGGATATTGGGAAGGAATTCCTGGCTGGGAGGTTGGGGAGGGGCTGGAATGGAATTCCCAGAGCGGCAGTGGCTGCACCTGCATCCCTGGCAGTGCCCAAGGCCAGGCTGGATACTGAGGCTTGGAGCAGCCTGGGACAGTGGAAGGTGTCCTTGCCAGGGCAGGGGTGGCACTGGGTGGGTTTCAAGCTCTCCCAGTCCAAACCATTCCATTTTCCTGGTGGTGTGGAGCAGATTCCAAGTTCAGAGCATGTCACTCCCCTCACCTGAGCAGGTGTGCTCCTCATTTGGGAAGGAAATTCCTGCTTTTCATCCATCCCCAGCCTGGCTGCTGCACAATGTCCATCCAGCCACGAGCCCTTGCCTATCCCAGTCTATCCCAGCTGCAGCTGGTCCAAGCTGGGACACACAAGGCACATGATAAAACTTTGAGTTACTACCCTGGTTACTCAGGTTTTAAATTAATCCCCTGGGCAGGGAAGGTTTTTCTGTCAGGAACAGTCAAAAGGATGTTGGGAATTAATCTCCTGAATCCCTTGGAGTTTGTTTGTCCCCACAGGGCTGTCCCTGGGCACGGGAAGCCTCCAGGGTGGCTCTGGAGCTTCCCAGACTCCATCCATGTGTGCTGGGCTCGGGATGGTTGTGTTGTCTGGAGAGTGGGGACAGCCCCTCCTCGTCCCTCCATCCCCTGGGTCAGGGGACAAAGCAGGGCTTGGAGGGTGGGTGACGTTTGGTACCATGGGACAGCACTGGGATGGATTTTCCAGCAGAACCAAGAGGTTTTGAAGGGAAATGAAGCAGCAGTAGAACCTTCAATCAGCTGCTAATGCTCCAAATCCTGGGTACCTGTGCCAGGGAGCTGCACCCACTCTGCCAGGGGAGCTGGGTCTCCTGGCACATCCCTGGCACCAATTCCAGCCCTGTTGCTTCTTCCCACACCCCGATTGTCACCAGGAGTCACCCCGAGTCCCCCCTTCCCTCCCTGCCATGGGGGACCCTTCGTGGCCCAGAGCCCCCAGTGTTTAAAGCATTAAACCAAACTTTTGTGGGGTTTTATATCTGCAGGAGTTTCAGGATCATGCTAAGGGGGTTGGTCCCAATGGAAAAGCTTCTTCCCTTTTCTCAAAACTACCGAGGAGATGCATTCCGGGCTGAGCCCCTCCGTAAATTTGGGCACAAGAGGGCACTGAAACACCACGAGGATCAGGAGCTACAAAATCCCTTTGCCCCTTCCCCCAGGCTCGGAGCGGAGCAGACACATCCCGAGACTGCCCCTGCCCCACCCCATGGAATCCGTGTCCATCCCGGGCCCTTCTCTGGAATTACATCCCCTTAAATGAGGGGAGCACCAGCAGAGCTGGGGTTTCTGGGGCCGGGACCAGAAAAAAAAACAATCAAAGCCCTCGGGATTTGTGGGGTTTTAGGTGATATATTTGCAGAGCAAAACCCCTTCACCTGCCAGGGTTGCAGCCATTGGGAATCAGGGGTTGGAACTGGGTTGGAGCTGGTGGGAATCAGGCCTCAGCTGCGCTCCATAAACCTGGCAGCTTTTAATTGATATTAATCTCATCAATGCAAATCATATTAAGCTCCCTGGACCCTTCCCAATGGCTGTGCTGATAATTCCCTATAAATCAAATTTAGTAACCCATAAACACTGGAACATCCCACGGCCATTTTCACCCTCTTAAAAAACCCATCAATTGCTGCCTGCCTGGATTAGAGGGAATAAATTTCGGAATTTATCTCCCTGCCATGATCATGGACAAAACCACATAAAAGAGACACTTGGAAGCTGCTTTTGTCTTGATTGTTATGGAGCTGCTGCTCCTCAGCTCCTTCAATCCACTCAGAATTGGGGATAATTGAAGGATTTGAAATCCTTCAATGCTTAAATGATAAAGTTGTTGCTTTTCCGAGCCCTCAAACACCTGTGGGAACAATTTTCATGCAGGTGAGGAATAAAAAACAACTTTATAAGGATCAGGGTTTGGGAAGAAGGAGAATAAATCCCTTTATTTTCTACTTTTAGAGATGGGGAAAGAAGAAATGATCTGATGAGGGGAAAGAAAGAGTTTGAGCTGTTCAGCTCCTCAAAAAGAAGACTGGGAAGTGTTCTTATTCCAGTGAATGCATCCCTAGAAGAGCTGAACATGCATTGGGATAAGGAGCAAGGGGGGAGCAGTGTCTGGGAGGGAATGGGGGGAGAAATGAGGTGATTCCAGCAAGGAGAGGTTCAATACATCTGAAGGAAGAGATGGGATTTCCTGTGGAGTCTGGAGGGTTTGGGAGCTGCTTCATTCCCACAGGATTTATGGGAGTGGTGCTGGGAAGGTCTCGAGGTTGAACATCCCCGGGATGAGGAGAAAGGAGGGGACCAGGACACTGCAAATCCCTGGGATGTGTCCGCCTGGAGTGACTGTCCTCCCATCAGGGACAGGCCTGATCTTCCTCCAGGATGCCCCTGGATCCCAACCCATCCTTCCCTGGATGTGCTGATGTGATTTGCTCTGCAGGAAATGAGCGTGGGGACATCACCTCCTTAAGGGACAGCCACTTCTCGGTCCTCGTGTCCCTCTGTCCCTCCCAGCAGAGCTCTCCTCCCTCTCCCATCTCCTCTGCTTCCTCTCTTCCCGGTTTTCCTCCCTGCTCCTCCTGCCTGACCGAGGTTGGGGCATCTCCCCTGTTCTCCTGCCCCTCTCTGCTCCCTCCACCTTCCCCTCCAGGGCTGCTCAGGTGCTGGAGCTCCTGTTTCCATGGCAATGTCTCACCAGCTCCAGACTCCCGTACTTTTATTCCTGGAATGTCCCTGCACAGGAGCACTGCTGTCCCCTCCTCAGGACTGGAACCCCAAGTGAAGTGGCCACCAAAACCCCCTGAAAGCCTCAACTCTTGGTGTGGTCACCCAGGCTGGGACAAAGGCACAGGGCAGGGCTGTCCATGGCTGGTGGCTCCTCCCTTGCTCAGCCCCAGTTGGGTTTCACAGGGATGTCACCGTGGGTGGTGACACCTCATCCCTGTGCTTGAGGACAGGGAGGGATTGAGAGGGTTCACAATTTGGATTTATCCTTTGTTTCTGTTCCAAAAGCACTGTAGTAATTTCAGGAGGATAATGGCTCAGGAGAAATATCCAGGGATGCTTCCCTTGGCACATCCGTGGGTGGGACAACATCCGAGGGCAGGACAGGGCCCCAGGGGACATCAGGATGGGCTCATCTTGGCCATGTGGAAACCCTCCCAGGGGTTTGCAGGGAATTTGGGATTTTCCTGGGATGTCTCAATGCTGTGGAAAGGAAAGAGAGGAAAGGGAGGGATCCTGCACTGCCACAGAGCACACGGAGGGGCTGGAGGACAGTGCCTCCAGGGGCGTGAGGAGCTCAGCATCCAGCAGGAATCATCAGCCAGTATTTGTCACCAGGGAAGAACCCTCCATGGGAATTGGAGCTGCAGGAATCCACAGCCCCAGGAAGGGTCTCCAAAGGGTCTGGCCCCTCCATCAGCCTGGGTCTCCCAGGCTCCCTGGAAGGTGTCCCCGCCCATGGAACTGGGTGGTCTTTAAGGTCTCTTCCAACCAAACCAAAATTCCATGACTCTGCCATTCTATGCCCTGCCAACCTGGGGAAAAAAATGGCTTTTTCCGCAGCCAAATCCAGCTTTTCCCGGGGTGAGATAAACCCTTCCGGACAGCGCAGATGGAGCTGGGATGCTGCTGGATCCCGATCCCTGCGCCGACACTCCCGCAGCACTCGGGACTCTGGCACGGACTGATCACAGGCTCCTTAATCCTTGTGTTTAATCCCAATTTTAAATTGAGTGTCCCGGCTGTCACCTCCCGCCGCGGGAGGCCTGGCTTTGATGTCCCCTCAGCTCTGATTGATTGATTGATTGATTGATCGCTCTTAATGAGCGCTCCGAGCCGAGCGAGCGCTAATTGCCCTGCTAACGACTCCTCCGGATGTCCCGGCTGCCTTGGCTTATCCCGACAGCCAGGCGGGGAATCTTGGAGTCGGAAGGGCGGGAATGGGAGCATCACTGTGACAGCATCGCCTCCTCGGCCGGATGTTTTCCAGGGGCTATTTCTGCATCCCACCAACTCCTGCTCCATCCTGCAGCACCTCGTGTCTGGATACGGGATGGGCTCTTCCCAAGGGCTTGGAATTCCAGCGAGTCCTGGCACGTGGAAGCTCCTTGGAGCAGCACATGGAGGGAACGATCCCATTTTCTGCTGTGTGATCATTGCAGAGATGGAAAAGAAAATAAGAGAGAATTGGATCTCTGTGGATTTAATATTTTTCAGGAAGGGGCAATGCTCAACAGGTTTTTGAGCCATGGAATTATTTGGGTTGGAAGGGAACTTAAAGCCCATCCAGTACCACCCACTGGGACACTTCCCACTATCCCAGGCTGCTCCAAGCCCCATCCACTCTGGCCTTGGACACTTCCAGACATGGGACAGGTAAATATTCCCCAGAAAATGCCAATGAGCCTTTAATTGGACATGTCCATGCTTGTTTTCTGTGTGTTGGTGGCTGCTTTGGCTCCTCACCAGGAGCCCACCTGGACCCATTGGAGCTGCTCTTCCCAGGCCAGCTCGGAGCCAAAGCCCTTTCCTGGCTGATCCTGGGGCTTTGGTGACTTGGATTTGTCACCTCCCAGAGTGAACCCCCCCTCAGAGCTGAGCAGGGGGATGTGATAAGCAAGGAAGAACTTGGCCATGGCACCTTAAAAAAATCACCTGGGATTTTGGGATCTCGTGGGATGCAAGGACAGCAGGACCTGGACCCCATCCACAGCTGATGGAGATCCTGCAAATCCCAACGGGCTGGTGGAGATCCTGATGGGCTGGTGGAGATCCTGCAAGTCCTGATGGGCTGGTAGGAATCCTCCAGCTTTGTGGAGATTCTTGGCTGGATAAAGACAGCCCCAAATTTATGCCTTGTCCAAGACTTTGGAGCAAGCTGGAGGTTTCCTCTCCCTCTGGAGGACACTAGGAGGACCTGGAATTCCTGTGGGATATTTTAAGGGCACAGCAGTGCACAAGAAACCAGGCTGTGATTTCCACTCCCCACAGAATATCTCGGTTTTCTTTTTCCCTCTTTCCTATAAATATGGATTTTCCCATTATCTCCATAAAAGGGAGAGCCCTCCTCAGACCCTGCCTGGTGACAGATGATGGCAGTGCCTTCCAGAGGTCTGTCCTCCTGTTAGGAATTTCTCCAGTGGATTTTATTTATTCCCATCCTTCCTACTTCCTTCAGTACAGCATTCCTCCCACAGATTGGGAAGAAAGGCAGGGAGGGGGGTGGATCAGGGACTCACACTCCAGGTGGTCCTGAGCCTTCCTTCATCCCCTGACACATCCCCAGCTCCCTCCAGCCTTAAAACCTCCATAATTAAAGCCTCTCCTAAAGACAAACAGTGCTCGGACAGATTTATCATTTCTGCTGCTGTAATTACCTGTCAGGATTAAAAGAATGGCCCTTTCCAGGGAACGCTGGGCTTGTTCTTTAATTAATTAATATGCAGCTTGTCATGCAAAATCAAGGTCATCAAGATGGAGATGGAGACAATGTCCCAGCACTGCTGCTCTTCACAGCCTGGCAGAGCCCTGAGGGGAGAGATTGGAGGAGAGTGGGGAGGATGTTTTTGGGAATCCTGCTCCTCATGGGCCCTATTGAGTCAAAAATGTATTTTTAATACAAATGATATCCTTCAAATGGAGACACTGAAGGTTTAGATGGGATATTGGGAAGGAATTCCTGGCTGGGGAGGCCGTGGCCCAGGTTGTCCAAAGCAGCTGTGGCTGTCCCTGGATCTCCAGAATTGTTCAGGGTTCAGAGTTTGGAGCAGCCTGGGACAGTGGAAGGTGTCCCTGCCCATGGCAGGGGTGGGACTGGGTCGGCTTTCAGGTCCCTTCCAAGCCATTCTGGAATTCTGGGATGATTCACTGTCCCTTCCACCTGGGAATGTTCAGAGGAATTGCCATGGATTCGTTTGTGCAGGAACACATCAGGACAAGGTTTCTACTCCCAAAATGTCCCTGATATCTGCTGCCTTTGGAATTCCTCTGCTGGGACTCTGCAGGGGGAGTTGGGAGACCTGAGCTCATCCAGCCCAAAAAGATCTGAATTTGGGGTGTCCTAAAAGCCACCAGGCCCCATGTCTGAGTCCCTGCTAGGCTGGTTCCTCTTGGAGAAACAGTCTGGAGAAAACTGGGATGTCACAGGGGCATGAACCAGTCCCGAAATTCAGATATTCCATGGGCACATGGGAAGAGGAGGGATCTGTCAGCATGGGAAGGACAAAGATTTCCCTCATTCTCCTGATGGGACGTAGGTGTCCCTGCTCATCCTCCTGCTCCAATCCTGGTGTATCCCAGAAGTTTTTGCAGCCTGTTGCCTTCTGCTCCAGTCCTCCAGATCCCTTGGGATGCTGCTGTCCCTGGGCAGGATTATTTCCCTTGGATCACAGACTCTATTAGCATGAGGAATTGCTGCTGGAGCTCTGGAGAAAAATGTTCCTGTTCTTCCTGAGAGGGATCCGTTGGGTTGGGATTGCACTGCCCATAAATTATGGAGACAGGCTCAATTCCAGCTGCTTTCCCAGCCCATAATTGGAACTCAATTAGAAATTGTAAACATGGACTTTGGGATATAAATGCTCCTTTAAATTCATTGGAGTGGGGAGGGATGGGAGGGGGAGAACAGGGAAAACAGACAGCGACCAGGGAACAGAGAACAGGGATCAGATCCTCCAGCAGCAGGGGATGAGGAGGAGCAGTTGTGGGGGAGTTTTGGGGCAGATCCTCAAAATATGTGAATATTACTCCATTTATGGAGCAGGTCACAGACTCCCAGAATCACTGAGGTTGGAAAAGCCCTCCAAGGTCACCGAGTCCACCCTGTGCCTGATCCCCACCTTGTCCCCAGCCCATAGCACTCAGTGCCACCTCAGTTCCAATCCCTGCCTACCCTTTCCATGGGGAAATTCCTGCTGCTGTCCCCCCTGAGCTCCCCTGGCCCAGCCTGAGGCCGTTCCCTCTCCTCCTGTCCCTGTTCCCTGGAGCACAGCCCGACCCCCCCTCCCTGCCCCTCCTGTCAGGGAGTTGTGCAGAGCCACAGGGGCCCCCCTGAGCCTCCTTTTCTCCAGGCTGAGCCCCTTCCCAGCTCCCTCAGTGTCCAGGATGGATGCTCCTGGTCCCTCAGTGGGACAATCCTGTCGCAGTTTCAAACTCACACACTGAAGCTCATGGAGCAGCAGCTGTGGTTTATTGATGTGCGCCCCCTTTTATAGGGGCTTCGCATTCCCCGAGCTTACCCGTGATTGGTTGATGTCTTAGCCCCGCCCAGCTTACTGGCCAATGCCGTGTCTGCGTTCATGGCTCAAAGGCATTGGCCGCGGTGGCTGTTTGGGTGTGACCGTGGCCTGGCAGTGTCACAGGCGGGCCTTGGTCACTGATATTGGCCCAGGAGCCTGGCCTGGGCAGGCCGCTCGTTGTTGGGGCTGCCACGTTGTGATTGTTTTCTTTAAAAAACCGAGCAGATATTAGTTGTTTTAAAGTTGTTTACTGTAAAGGCACATCAGTCTCGAAAGGTAAAGAGTCACAAGCGTTAAAGTCCATGCTGAAAGTTAAATAAATAGCATGTAAATAGCAGTAAAGTGCCAATTAGAAGTGAAGCTGCTCCTGTTGAGGCCCCGGCAGGGCCGATGTTGCTGTGGCAGCCCCTGTCTTCTTTGGGTGATGATGATGGCAGTGAGGAGAGAAGAAAAGTGAGAGAGCAAGAACCAATCTCTCCCCAGTGCACAGATTCTTATACACAAATTACCCAACAAGCTAAAAACACAAACTCGAACCATTTCTTCTTAACCTATTAGAATTCTAGTTTTTTAGCATGCCAGGTTATGTATAAACTACACATATGGTCTATCTTGTTCTATCTAAAAAATGTAAGCAATATTCTTTCTAGAGTTTTACTATGTCTAAAACTATGTTCCCAGAGCCTACATGGAAACTTGTTTTCAACACTGGTATCTAGGACTGAGTTTTTCAACCTTCACTAGAACTTGCACTTCTACACTGATATATAAGACCTTTACTCTTCAAAGCACTTAAAACATATTCTTACTTTCTTAAACTTACTTACTTTCTTACTTGCTTATTCTAAAACTTAAACTTGCACCTCTACTTTATGTGTGAGTGGCTTAATATACTTCAAGCCATCCAAAGGTTTTAATTCAATCCCTCCACTCTGATTTCTCTCTGAAGAATTCAGAGAGGTCTCTGATTTACAGACTCCAACAAGAGCCAATCTATGTGTGCAGGCTGTAGCTGCCACAACTTCTCCTTTCTGTTTTAAAAAAACATAGTGTTCTTTGTTATCCCTCTGCAAGGGCCCACTGCAGACAGGATAACAGGACAGTGTGATGACATCCATGATTCTACCTAACTGCACAAGCCCAGCCCTTCCCAGCCACTGATGTATCCTGTACATCACAGAAGAGGCAATATTCACACAATCATGAACCTCCAAGATCCAACCCAGCCCAACACCTCAGCTAGACCATGGCACCGAGTGCCACATCCAATCCTTTATTAAACACATCCAGGGATGGTGACTCCACCATGGGCAGACCATTCCAGTACTTTATTATTCTTTCTGTGAAAAACTTTTTTCTAATATCCAACCTATACTTCCCTTACCCAGGAGCTGTCAAACGGGATTACCAACAATCCAAGTTTTTAAATTGGCATGCTGCAGGTTTATTACTTGGAAATTACAATCTTACAATTGAACTCTACAAACAGGAAACATTTCAACTTAATCCCACTCCTGGAGCTGCTCCTCCAGGCTGGCTCTGGGACTGTCCCTTGTTCCCTCCATCTGGAGCCACCCCTGATCCCAGGCTGGGCTCAGCATCTCCTTCCCATCCCAGGCTGGAATGTCTGGAGCCTCTGGCCAGCACCAGGCTGGAGCAGGAGGGTTTCTCCAGGAAATGTGGGCTTTGATCTGGAAAAATAAATAAAATAACTTCCAGAAAACCATGACCTTCTCCTGGATTTGTTATTGGATTCTTATTCTTATTCTTATTCTTATTCTTATTCTTATTCTTATTCTTATTCTTATTCTTATTCTTATTCTTATTCTTATTCTTATTCTTAGCTGTTTCTGTGCATGTTTTCCTCCCGCTGAAATGCCAAATTCCCATCAAAAACTTAAGTTTTAGCCCTCACTTGACTTGATTTCTATTTCCAGCCTTCCCTGCCTGTGTTTCCCTGGAGATATTCCAAGGTGTGATCAGAGCTGTGCAGAGGTGACAGGGGCAGCTGGCTCATGTCACCTCCTCTCCCAGCACGTGGGGACCTGGGTGACATTTATTTAATCTATTATTGAGTCATGGTTTGCATGGACAAAAGCCTTTGAGCCATCCATGGGGCTGAATTCCTGGAAAATCGATCTCCAAAGGAGCTGGGAACCTTCTGCTGCTGTAGGAGGGGCCCAAGGAGAATCCTTTGTGGGGAGGAGATGGACGGACCTGGATGTTCTGGGTGGGACCTCAAAGTTCTGGATGTGCAGGAGAAAACCTGGAAATGCAGGATGTGGGATCAAGGTCCAGCGTGGGATATGGGATAGAAAACAGACACAGATCCAGAGGAAATTTGGTTTCCTGGTGCTCTCCCAAGAAGCACTCAGGGCTGTTTGGTGTCCCCAGGTCTTTAATAATTCCATGGAGGTGTTAATTACCTTCCAGAGAAAACACAAGCATTAAAAGGGGCTGGAATCCAGCAGGGACAAGAGCAGGAATGCTCCTGGTCCAAGCAGGAGAGGGGATCTCAGAGCAGGTCATGGGCAGGACAAGGTGTGAGGGTGGCTTGGGATGTCCCCAAAGCACCAACAGCCCCAGGGGACAGCAGGAGCCAGAGTGGGACAGCTGGGGACATTCCAGGAAACCATGGGGACACGGGGACAAGGGGACATAGGGACAAGGGACATGGGGACACAGGGACGAGGGACATGGGACACAGGGACAGGGGACAGGGGACACAGACACGGGGACATGGGGACAGGGGGACATGGGGACACAGGGACATGGAGACATGGGGACATGAGGATAGGGGGACACAGGGACACAGGGACACGGGGACATGGGGACATGGGGGCATAGGGACAGGGGAACAAGGGGACATGGAGACATGAGGATAGGGGGACATAGGGACACAGGGACATGGGGACACAGGGTCACAGAGACACAGGGACATGGGGACACGGGGACATGGGGACACAGGGACATTGGTCTGAGGTGCCTCTGGCATGAGGATCCCAGGGAATGGTCACAACCCAACCCGAGGAACATTTGGAATTGTCCTGCTGGGATTGTTGGGGTGTCCGTGCAGGGCCAGGAGTGGCACTGGATGATCCTCGTGAGTCACTTCCACCTCAGGATTTCCCATTTTTCCATGTTTCCCCTTCCCTTCTTGGCTCAGGGACCAAGCCAGAGCCAAAGCCTCCCTGCCAGCATTCCCATGGAACTGGAGGGAGAGGCAGGGATTGGAGGCAGAATTAATTCCCTGCAAACACTGGGCACTGCTCACTAATTCCTCTCCTGGATTAGCATTGTTTATTAATTAGATAATAGATAAGATTTCCTAGGAATCTTTGTTCAAATCCCAGCAAATTTGCTGGGTAAATATTGATGGCTCTGAGCACCAGAAGCAGAACAGAACTTGGGTTTATTAGGAATAAATCAGGCTGGACAAACTTAATTACATTTCTGATGGAATTGTAAATTAGGGGCTGGAGATGTTCATAGATCCTGATTTGAGTCAAGTGCTCATCTGGGCTAAGTGCAAATCCCTGGAAATGTCACTGCAGATTCAGGGATGGCAATGGGAAGAGTGGGATCATGGCAGGGATGAAAGGGGTGGGAACTTCCTTGATGCTGATGTTGGTGCTGGGGTGTCCCAAAGGCCAGGCTGGAGCACCCTGGGACAGGGGAAGGTGTCACAGCTTTTCCATCCCATTCTGGGATTCTGGGATTTGTGTCCCCCGTGAGGATGTGAAGATAAACCCTGGGGTGAGGAAACAATCAGGAAATGAACACGTTCAGAACAGCGGGCTGGTGGGGCATAAACACCACGGTAGACAGTTGTCCCCAAAAAGGACAATTTGTATGGAAACCAGCAGGAAACAGATCCAGAATGGATCCAGTATGAAAGCTGGGCACACTGGAGAGGGTGGGGATGTTTAAGCATTTATTTCCCTACATTTATTTTCATCAGTTGGGAAAACATTTCCCAGGATCTCTCCAATCCTTTGCCCTTCCCCAGGCAAATCCCTTTGCTCCTCCCTGCGGCGTGCAGGTGAAAGCAGCCGGGAGAAGGATCCAGCGGTGTTATCCCTCCGGGATGGCAGCCAGGGTTTATGGGGACACGGGAAGCGGCTGCTCCGCTCCTCCTGCTGGGATCAGATCCCAGTGTCAGCCTGCTGGAGCGGGGCGGGATCGCGCCCTCTCCTGCCCCTGGGGATAAAGAGTCAGCGGGAACGGCCAGGAGCATCCCCAGAGGGAATTCCCGGGAGCATCCCCAGAGGGAATTCCCGGGAGATCCCCAGTGGGGGAGGGAAGCAGGCGCCGATGCTGCTGAGGCTGTGATTTAACAGGGTTTGCTGGGAGTGCGGTGATCCAGAGGGAATTCCTGCCTCCTCCCATGTGGACATGCTCGTTCTTCCTTCCTCTCCCTCGGCCATCCCAGCCCACGCTGGAGGAGGCTCATTCCAGCTCCTTTTTCTCCCCACGGTGCTGATTTACAGCTGGGAGAGCTGGGGGTGTTCACCTGGAGAGAAGAAGCTCCAGGGAGAGCTCAGAGCCCCTTCAGGGCCTGAAGGGGCTCCAGGAGAGCTGGAGAGGGACTGGGGACAAGGGATGGAGGGACAGGACACAGGGAATGGCTCCCACTGCCCAGGGCAGGGCTGGATGGGATATTGGGAATTAGGAATTGTTCCCTGTGTGGGTGGACAGCCTCTGGCACAGGGTGCCCAGAGCAGCAGTGGCTGCCCCTGCATCCCTGGCAGTGTCCCAGGCCAGGCTGGACAGGGCTTGGAGCAACCTGGGATAGTGGGAGGTGTCCCTGCCCATGGCAGGGGTGGCACTGGGTGGGTTTAAGGTCCCTTCCAACCCAAACCATCCTGGAATTCTTTCTCCTTGGTGAGGAAGCTCCAGGGGGGGTCAGGGCAGGATTTCTCTCAGATCCAGGGATGCTCAGGTGCTTTTTGCCAGGTGGAGCAGCAGCAGAGGGAAGATCCCATCCCCTGCCACCTCTCCAGAGTAGAACTCACCCTGCCAGGTGGGCACAGAGTCCCACCCTGATGCTGGAGAATCCCAGGATGCTGAGCTGGGGTTGGGGTCTCCAGGGATATCCCAAACTCTGCCCTGGGTTTCCTGTCCATGTTCCCAGTGCTGAATTCACTTCTGAACCACAGCTCTGCCTCTTTTCAGCTCCTCAGCTCTCCCTGCTTTGTCATTCCGAGATTTTTAGCCCTTGGCAGTCACTTTCTCTGGAACCAGAATCATCTCCCACAGAAACTCCTGGAAGGTTCTGTGAGGTTTTTTCCAGGCTTTCTGCTCTTTATCAAAGAGTCCTGGAAAATCTGGGTTGCCACTCCTGGCTGGCTTTTAAATCTTTTACAGACTTCTCTTCCTTCCTTCTGGTCTCCTCCATTCCAAGTGAAAAACTGAAATCAGGCTCAGAAAATTGAAAATTTTATTTTTTCTACAGACCTTTCTTTCCCAATCCCCAGAATTTTGGCTGGCACCTGCAGAGCAGAGTCATTCTGTCCCTGTCCTGTTCCTGGGATTCATCCATCACCCACGGCTGAGAAAATCCTTTCTCCAGGGTGGGAGGAGCCGTTTTCCCCATCAGTATTTAATGTTGGATAAATTCCCCCAAGCTCTGGGCCTGGAATTTCAGCAGCTCTGGATAGAGGATACAAAGGAATCCTGAACTGATGGATAAGGAAGAACATTCCCACAGGTTCAGCTGCATCCTGAAAAGGCAGATTTTCCTCAGTTCCTACCTTTTACTCCTCTTTTCCTGACTTTTATCCCTCTGCTCCTTCTGTTTATTCCTCTGCCCCAAACCCACTCCGTGTTTGTGCTGAGCATCCACTGGGAGCAAATCCATAAAACTCTGGGAGGTGAATCCAGGGTGGATCAGACTCCTTCCCCCCAGAATAAGTGACAGGACAAGAGGAAACCTCCCCAGGGCAGGTTTAGGGTGGATTCCAGGGAGAATTTCTCCATGGAATGGGGAAAGGTTGCCCAGGGTAGGGCTGGAGTCCCCATTCCAGGTGGGATTTAATATCCAGGTGGATATTAAATCCATGTGGATGTGTCCCATGTGGCACCTGGGACAGGGATCAGTGGAGGCCTTGGCAGTGCTGGGGGGGGGGGTTGGACTCGGCTTTAGAAGAATTTTCCAACCTAAACAATTCCAGGAAATGGGGATAGTGGAATTCCCTGGAATAAATTGCTTTTTAGCAAGTTCTGGAGGCAGACCTTTGGGTCTTGGGGCAGTCTGTACATGGGATTCATGGAATTAAATGGAATTGAAGTGGGAAAGTGGCTCTCTCTGTTCTGCAGCACCTTTGAAGGGAGCAGAGGCTTTTTTCTGCTTTATAAAGTAAAAGAGAAAATGAAGCAGCTCTTTAAAATCAGCCCTGTTCTGTTTGAACTCCTCTGTTTGGGGCCTCTGAGCATCACCCCAGGTTCTGCTCTTCCTGCTCCAACTCTGATTTAAAGGAAATCCCTCCTTCCATCATCTTAATATTCCTTTGGTCTTGGAAAAATGTATCCCAGGCAGCTGCTGGCAGGATTTTACTCTTGGTGTGAACCTGCCTGAAGGAAAAAGTGATCCAAGAGCAAAAACTCTGTGTTTGGTTTGATAATAAACAAATTAAACAACCCAGGGTGGATTTTATTCCTGCCACGTCAATAAAAAGAAGGAGAAGAAAGGGGTGGGAATTGTTGTGGAATGAGCTTTCTTGGAGTTCTTAGAGGGAAATAAAAATGTTTTATGTTTTTATTTTATTATAAGGTGTTTGCAGGGATGGTTGGAACAACCCCCTATGGGGAGTTGAAGGTGGTGGTTGTGGGATTGCAGGTTTGGAACACACAGGGAATGTTCTCAAAAGGAGAATTTGCCTGGGAACGAGGATTCAGAGAATTCCAGAATTATTCGGGTTGGGAGGGACCTTAAATCCACCCAGTGCCACCCCTGCCATGGGCAGGGACACCTTCCACTATCCCAGGCTGCTCCAAGCCCCAGTGTCCAACCTGGCCTGGGACACTGCCAGGGATGCAGGGGCAGCCACAACTGCTCTGGGAATCCCATCCCATCCCATCCCATCCCATCCCATCCCATCCCATCCCATCCCATCCCATCCCATCCCATCCCATCCCATCCCATCCCATCCCATCCCATCCCATCCCATCCCATCCCATCCCATCCCATCATCTCCCAATATCCCACCTCATCCAAACCCCTTCCTTTGGACTCTCCTACTTCTCTTTTATGGCCACTTCCACCACTCCAGGCTGTCCCATCCTTCTGTGGGATCATTTCCCTCCCATCCCATCCTGGAGGCTGGGCAGGCCCTGGCACAGATCCCAGAGCAGCTGTGGCTGCCCCTGGATTCCTGGGAGTGTCCAGGGAATGACTGGACACGAGCCAGGACCATCCATTCCTATGGATCCCAGGATCTCTGCAGGGCCCCTCCCAAACTTTTTGGACAGCCCCAGAGGGAAAGATTTTGTTCCTTTGTTGCATCCTTCAGGGTTTCCTGAGAATTGTGAGAACCACAAGGGAATGATCCCAACATTCAGGATGATCCTAAAGGCCCTTCCAGCCCAAGCCTATGAAAACCTGTTCTGATCTGGAAGTTTCCATGAAGGAAAAACTGGAATTATGGTTCCTGGGCCAGTTTGTTTCCCATGCTCTGCTTGCTGCAGCCCAGCCCGTCCATGGCCCAAGGGCTGGAGACCTCGTCCATTACATTTGGAGAGAATTTGGGATTAAACCATTCCCTGGTGGGATTCCAGCAGAGCTGAGGGGCAGGGGAGCTCCTGCTCGATTCATCCCAACCTTTTCCAGCAGAGATTTTCCCCAAGGGTGCTTCTCCAGCATTTTTAGTGGCATCACGTACAGCCAGGGAAAGCGAGGGAAATGTTCAAGGCAGTAAAAAATAAGTGGGAAAGGGTTTTTAGGGAGCTGTGAGCTGAGGATGAGGCCTCGTTTCAGCAGGAGCACAGCAGAAGTGGAATTTAAGCTGTGTTTTATGGGAAAAGAAGCAGAGGATAAAGTGTGGATCACCTCATTCCAGTTACTGCTTCTCTGGAAATTGTGCTGGGGGTCAGGAAGAAATGGGAACTGCAGAGGTTTGTATTTCCAGAAGGTTTTCTGTGGGTTTCCACTGCGGGAAGAGCATCCCCTCCTTTCTTTGGGAATTCTCCTGATCCCCATCAGCTCCTGGAAGTGAGTTCCCAGCAAAGACTCCCCCATTAACATCCTGAGCTAATTATATTCATTAACTAGAGCTGCTGAGCTGCAACCCTGCAGGTCCTGAGCTGCTGTGACCTGAGAGGACTCTGCAGAGGGAGGGGACACAGGCAGGGGACAAACCCCACCAGTGCTTCCCACAGAATTCCTGGATAGCCCTCGATAACAACCCCCTCACATTTAAACTTCCCAACCCACCAGACCTCCCTCAATGATGTCCTGACAGGAATTCTTCAGCCCTGGCTGGCCTTGGTCAGAGGGAATTCTGATCTGGAAGAGGCTCCCACTGGGATTGGGGTGGGACCACCAGTAGAACAAAGGGGATTTGGGATGCCCTGGGAGGGGAAGGGGGGGATTTATACCCTGCTGGGTTTTGTAGGGTCTTCCCAAGCCAAGGAACTGCTCTGGGATGAGGGAGAGGAGGAGGAGCTGAGGCTGCCAGTGCTGGGCTTGGCAGAGCTGTCACCAGTGGCACTGGTGGCCCTGTGTGGCTGATGGTGGGGACAGGAATGTGACACACCCCGAGCTCATGCAGTAACAGCCCGAGTTTATTGATGAGTTCATTGATGAGTTTATTGATGAGTGCTCTCTTCCACAGGGGCTTTGAGTTCCCTGGTCATCCCCAGAGGACTGGACAAAGCCCCAGCACCCCCAGCTCACCAGCCCTGACCCGGGTGCACTCCTGGCACAAAGGGACTGCCCGGGGTCCCTGTTGGAGTTCCAGTCTGACCCATCCCATCCTAGCTGGGCACTGGGCACTCCTTGCTCTCTAACAGGCTGGGCTGCTCCACTTGGTTCTGTCATTGCCAAATTCTCTGTGCAGATACAGACCAGCAGCAGCTGGCACAGTACTGGTGACATCTGGATCAGCTGGCCTGAGATGCCTTTGGCTATGGGATGTTTGGAGCCTCCCTGGCCATGGGAGCAGGGCTGGGATCCCAAACCTGGTCCAGAATTTTGCTCTGTGCCCCAACTGTGCCTCTGCTCTGGGAATCCTGGGAAAGCTCAGGGGGGTTTCTTGTTCCCAGATGGTTCCAGAAGTCACCTCCACCAAGGGATGGAATCTGAGTGTCCACAGGGAGCCACTGTCTCCTTCCCAGTGCTCCCAGCCTTCATTTGCATTTGCAACCCTTTCCTGCTCTCGTGGGTAATGCATAGAATCCTTTCCCTCCTCCTCTGCCCTGGGTGATCCATGGAGAGCCCTTCTCCCCTCCCAAAGCACGTGGGAATCTTTGTGGAGTGCTCAGGATGTCTGGCTGGTGTCAGACTGACCAGGGAAAACTCAGACGTGGATCTGTGCTCTCCACAAAAGCTCAGGGATGAGCTTCACTGAGTGGGGCTCAGAACAGGATCAAGGAAGAGCTGGGAGGGATCCACAGGGATCAACCATTCCCAACCCTGGCCCTGCCACAACACCCCAACAATCCCACCCTGGCCTGAGAGTGTTGTCCAAGCCCTGGGGCCCTGACCCTTCCCTGGGAATGATCATCCTTAAGTTTTGAGTTAGGGTTTGGATTCCGTGGTGAGACTTTCCTTGGGTTTTCCATGTGGGAGATGATTTTTGGGAGTCAGGGATGAACAAGGCAGCCCTTGCTCAGGTGTTTGAGCTCTTTAGAATTTTCTCCTCTGTGCCCCAGTTGGGTTTGCCCTAATTTGTAAACTTCTTGTCTCTTTAGAGGCTTCAATAATTCACATTCCATATGGAGAGAGCTCTGGGATGGTTTTGCTGATGGAAAAATACGGCAGATAAAATTGGGATTCAGCCATGTGAGAAACAGCTGGATGGATTGAGGTGGGATTTTGGGAAGGAACTGTTCCCTGTAGGGGTGGGAGGGTGCTGCTACCCTCTGAGAGCGTCTCCAGCAGGCAGCAATGGCACAGGCAGATCAGGCAGTCACACAGAGAAGCTCCAGTGTGGACACACACATTCACAGAGCCGGGGAATTACAGCTTGGAAATTCTTCCCAGGCCTGGATTTCTCCTGACTCTCAGCTCCATTCCCAGGCTGACAAGCTGACTGCAGCTTCAGTTAGGGAGGAGTCTCCCAGGGTGACAACACGGTGACAAACAGAGTGGAATTCATCATCAACATTAACCCCTGGTGTCTTTCCCGTGGGACACATCCTGAGGTGCTGTCCCAAGGATGTTTTTCCCAATTGTCCCATGAGCTCCTGTCCTGTCCTGGCTGCACTAACACACTTTAAATCCGGGCTGTCTGTACAATAAATTGGCCTTTTTTCCCCAAAGAGCTCCGTGTGTGTTGCTGTCCTTTCTCTCTCTTTGCAGAGCAGTGACCACACTCCAGGTGTAAGAAGGGCTGATGGCACAGGCAGATCAGGCAGTCACACACACACAGCAGCTCCAGGTTAAGAAAAGCCAACAAGAGAAAAGAGGGAAGTGTTGTTTGTCTGGAGCTCTGATGGGGTTTAATGGAGCCACACAGAACAGGCCCAGGGACAAAAAGCACAGAACATGGAAGGGTTTGGGTATAAATGTGGGGAAGGAGGGCAGAGCAGGGCACCAGGGACCAGTGGGAGCCAGGAAAGATGGTGTATAGGTGGGATAAGGGACCAGGGAAACCAATGGGGTAACAGGGGTGGAACAATGCAGCAAACTGGGACCAATGGGGGCCAGGAGAAGGGAGAACGTTCTAGAGGATGACCATGATGGGGTATTGTGGTCACTGCTCTGCAAAGAGAGAGAAAGGACAGCAACACACACGGAGCTCTTTGGGGAAAAAAGGCCAATTTATTGTACAGACAGCCCGGATTTAAAGTGTGTTAGTGCAGCCAGGACAGGACAGGAGCTCATTGGACAATTGGGAAAAACATCCTCGGGACAGCACCTCAGGATGTGTCCCACGGCAAAGACACCAGGTGTTAATCTTTATTATGAATTCCACTCTGTTTCTCACCCTGGGAGACTCCTCCCTAACTGAAGCTGCAGTCAGCTTGTCAGCCTGGGAATGGAGCTGAGAGTCAGGAGAAATCCAGGCCTGGGAAGAATTTCCAAGCTGGAATTCCCTAGCTCTGTGAATGTGTGTGTCCACAGGGTATCAGGGGTGGTCTGGGTCAATGGGCCAACGAGGGGCACAGAACTGGGGTAAATGAACATACAACAGCAGAGGATTGTGGGGAGAAGCCTTTTGTCACCCTGACCTCCATGGCCCTTCAACAGCTTCAGCATCTCTCCTTCCAGGACACGGACTTGGTTCTTTTCCTGTCAGGCTCCTCTGGGGGCTGGGATGGGATTCCCAGAGAAGCTGTGGTTGCCCCTGTGTAGGAAAGGGGTTTTAACCCTTTAAGGGCAGTGGAAATACGATGCACAGCTACATGGTCGTCTTTCATGACAGGAAGAAAGAGCCAAGTTTATTCAGAAACACACTTGGTTTTATAGCATGACTCACAATTCCAAGAGCAGAGAAAAGGTGATTGGTTCAGAGAGAAGACACCCCATTGCCAGGGCCTGGGCACACACCACAACAGGTCTTCTATCTTTGTTATTAATTCCTTTTTATTTTGACCAAATTATCACCCTGGGAGAAATTCTCCCTGGACTTGAGCTGGACCAGCTCATGGGCTGGGAACAGAGCTGAGAAGCTGCAGCCTGGAATATTTTTCAGGCTGTAATTTTCTTACTTTATCAATATGTGTCCCACACCCCTGTAGCCCTGGGAGTGTCCAAAGCTGGGCTGGAGGGGGTGTGGAGCAGCCTGGGAGGTGTCCCTGGGTGTCAGGGGATGGCACTGGGTAGGCTGTGAGGTCCTTCCCACCCGAACCCTGCCAGGATTTGAACCTCTGCAGTCACCAAATAAAATCCCCAGGCTGGTCCTTGGCTCTTCCTGTCCTGCTGATCCCTTGGGAGCATCCACAGCCCCTTCTCCCTCCCCAGGGAGGCACTGCAGCAATTCCTGGAGCCCAGTCCTGCTCCAGCAGTTGCAGTATCCCAGAGAATCTCCAGGAATTGCCCCCCGGAGCAGCCACAGGAGTGAGGGGTGCCCAGTGACCCCCAGCTCCTGCAGCCCCAGGTGAGCTCCAGCTGCTGTTTGGTCACTCCAGGTGGTGGCAGCACAGCAATATTCCCTGTTTCCATCCCTGTTTCCACATGGATTCCTTGGGAGCTGCCAATTTCACTCGTGATTTTGGTTTGCTCCGTGAGCAGTAATGGGAAAAATGGATTTTTCTTTAATGAGGTTTTTTGTTATTTATTAAATTCCCAATAAAACAAACATCTGGGAGCTCTGCTAGGCTGGAATTGGTTTTCCACTGGATCTCCAGCTTGGCTTGGGCTCCTGCAGGTCATGGAAAATTGGGAGAGGAGCACCAGGAGCTGCAATTCCGTGTCCTGGAGGTCTTTATTGTTTGAATAAAGGGAGGATTTATGGTGAAGGAACATTTTGGCCTCCAGGTGAGGATGGGGGAACAGCTCCCAGATTCCCAAACTCTGACCCAGAGCACACAAACCAAATCCACCTTGGATTTTCCACTCCAGCAGATCCTCCTGGAGTGAAGGTGGATCTTCCAAGGCTCCAATAAACCTTTAAAAGCCTTTAATTAAAACCCCATCAAGCCTGGGAGGGTCAGTCCTGTTAATGACCCCCAGTGGTGCATGTGGGGCTTATTCCCACTGACCTGTGAGGGGACAAGGGACAATTCCAGGTGTCCCCAGATCAGCCTCTCCAGGGCTGTCCCAACCTGAGGGAGAAACGGGAGCTTCCTGCTCTTATTTGCATTCAGAAATCTGAATAAAATTAATATTTTACTTGAATAGTGCTGGGTTTGGAGGCCACAATAGCTGTGGGACTGGCAGCAAATTCCCACTGGCTTCTATCCCCCAGGAATGGGATTTTTGGGTGGAAAACTTGAAAAAAAAACCCTGGAGGTTGTATGTGAAAAAATGCTCCTTTTACTTCGGAGAAATCAGCTTTGTGCACAAAGGCACAACCCCGGAGTCTGAAGACAGGAAGGATTTTTGATTCCTCAAAAAAGTTGGGTGCAAGGAAAACAAAGGGAAGCAGTTCAAAAACTGGGATGGGGAAGGGCTGGAGAGGGAGATGGGAGCTGTCACCAAAAGTCCCCAAATCGGCCCTGATGTCACTCCCTGAGGAATGGCTTTGGAAAGACAAGGAAGGGAGGAAGAAACAGCTCCTTTCATTCCACACCAAACCCATCCTTTGGTCCTGAATGGAGGGAAAACATTTTATGTGTCCAGAGAGACGTGAGGAATGTTTGTGTCAGAAAAATCCTTCATCCTCCAGAAGGAAGGAACAGGGAACTGGTGCTGAACTGGGCCTGAAAGGGACAGAGATGAGGGCAAAGCTCCCACTTTAGACCAAATCCTTTGGCAAAATGGAAAGGAAGAACATTTCCAAGTTGGAGCGCAGAAAATGGGAATGTTTTGCTTGGAGTGAGTGATCCAGGGAAAAGCAGCTGTTTTGGGAGACATTTGATGTAATCAAACCCTCAGGTTTGTGATGGGAACAATCGGCAGGGGCACAATTACAGCCCAACCCTTGGAACCCGAGAGGAAAACAGAGGGAAGGGGATAAAGGAAAGGTGGGAGAGCCCTGGAAATGCCTCCCCACCATGACCTGCTCGGGGACCTGGACTTTCCCGAGGTTTTGGGGGAATTTACACACTGGAAATGTCCCCTCCTCAGAGCTCCTGGGTGGTTGTGGTCCCTCAAGGATTCAGTGGCTCTGCCAGGCTACACTATCCCAGCAAGGCTCAGAAATGAGTCCCTGGGCTGTGTCCCTGGGATGAGTCCCTGGGATGTGGGGAGCCAATATGGGACCCCAAAAATAGATTTTTAAGGGTGCCCTTTGTGTTGTCCCTCGTTTGTGTTGCTGCTCTTTGAGGTGGGCTTGGACCAGGTGCCCTTTAAATGTCCCCTGCACTCCAAACCACCCTGGGATTCCGTGGTTCTGGGATTCTGGGATCTTTGAGGATGGGGTTCTCCGTGTTCCTGACCTTCCTGTCCCGCCCTGAACGACCTTGGGAAGCGTCCCAGGGCTGGGGCTGTGACCAGGCTGGGCTGGGGGCTTTTTTTGCACACGTTGGGGTGACCTTGGCTGAATGTCACCAAAGCCTTTGTCCAGGACAGGGAGAGGAAATAAAAAGGAGGATTCAGGAGCTGAGAGGGAGAGGTCCCTCCCCGACCCCATCACGGACACAACAGACAGAACTTGGGGATATTATTTGAATTTATTTCCAGCAAAGTCAGAGCGGGAAAAAGAGAAGCAGAATGGATCTCAGCACCACCTCCCCGCCAGCCCTCCCTCCTTCCCGGGCTCTCCCTCATCCCTCCAGCAGTGCAGGGAGATGGGAATGGGGCTCAGGGCCAGCTCTGCCCACGTTGTTCCTGCTGCTGCTGCTCAGGGACACTGTGGAGTCCTCTCCCCCCTGCCCGCCTCTGTCCCCTTGTCTGTTCCCATTCCGTGTGTCCCTCTCCCTCCATCCCCCCTCCCCATGTTCCTCTCCCCCCTCCCCACGTCCCTCTCTCCTTCCTCTTCCCATGCCCTGTTTCCACAAGCTCCTAACTGGGACTGGGACTGGGACTGGGACTGGGACTGGGACTGGGACTGGGACTGGGATTGGGATTGGGATTGGGACTGGGACTGGGACTGGAACTGGGACTGGGACTGGGACTGGGACTGGAACTGGGACTGGGATTGGGATTGGGATTGGGACTGGGACTGGGACTGGGACTGGGACTGGGACTGGGACTGGGATTGAGACTGGAACTGGAACTGGGACTGGGACTGGGATTGGGACCGGGACCGGGACAGGGACTGGAACTGGGACTGGGACTGGGACTGGGACTGGGATTGGAACTGGAACTGGGACTGGGACCGGGACTGGGACTGGGACTGGAACTGGGACTGGGACTGGGATTGGGATTGGGACCGGGACCGGGACTGGGATTGGGACTGGGACTGGGACTGGAACTGGAACTGGAACTGGGACTGGGATTGGGACCGGGACCGGGACTGGGATTGGGACTGGGACTGGGACCGGGACTGGGACTGGGACTGGGTTTGGGACTGGGATCCTGCAGCATCCAGCACTGGGATTCCCAACCCTCCTCCCAGTTTTTTCCACAACCCATCCTGAATTTTTCACCCTGGAGTTTGAGGGGATTTTGCACATTCACAGTTCTCATTCCCTCCGAAATTATGGATGGGGATCTACAACTTCTGTTCCAGCCTAACAATTCCTGGTTTATTACCAGGATCAATCAAATCAAACCCTGATGGCTTCCAAATGTTCTCCCTCCTCGCTCCTGTTGTTATTTCCCTGTTTTTTATTAGGAGAGACAAGTTCTGGCTCCGGGAGATTTCCCTGCCAGTAAACAATGCCATTAAAAACAAATCAGGAGCCTCGTTGTCCACGGATCCGGCAAATTCCTGCTCTCAGCTCCGTGCCTGCCGCCGTGGGTGGGGACAGGGCTGTGGGTGGCACATCCAGGTGGGGTCCAGCGGCCTCTCCTGCTGCCTTTGGGGCTTTTCCCCGCACGTATGTGCTGGATCCCAGCCCTGCTGCTCCAACGCGCCTGCTCCGCCCTGGATGTGCGGGATCAGGAGGTGGCTCAGGATTTTGGAATGTCACTGTCACCCGGGGGGGTTGGACCCATCATTGTCCTGATTGAAGAGGGGCTGAGCTCCCCTCGTTTTGGGGATCCAGGCTCTTCCCTTGGGATTCATTCCCCCTTTCCATGTGGATGATCTCCTCACAGTTCGGAGATCCAGGATTTTCTGTTGGGATACATTCCCTCCTTTTCATGGGGATGATTTCCTCATGTTTTGGGGATCCAGGCTCTTCCCTTGGGGTTAATTCCCGCCTTTCATAGGTCTGATCTCACATTTTGGGGATCCAGGTCAGATTCCTCTGCTCCAAAGTGCTGCTGATCCCTGTTTAGGGATCTTAAAATTCCTTCCAGCTGGGAGGGATGAGGAGGTCGGGATGCTCTTCCCACATTCCCACTCCGTGTTTGGGGTGTCAGGCACTGGTGGGGACCAGAACACTGGGAAAGGATCCCTGTCCTCTTCCCAGTCCCTGCTTTTGTGCCTCTCTGCCTCTCCAGCCTTTGGGATCTCTCTGATCCTTGTCCCCTTCCCAGTGTTTGATCTCTGTGCCTTTCCCAGTGTCTGATCCTTGTCCCTTTTCCTGTGTTTGATCCCTGTCCCCTTCCCCTCTGGATCCCTGCACACAATTCCCTCTTCCCAGACCTCATTCCCATCCCCATATGGGAATTTTCTCCCACAAGGAACTGGGCACAAATTTGGAATATTTAACGTACAGTTTAGCTACAAACTGGGAGCCTCTTTGGAATGTTTTTCCCAGGTCCTGGCAGAGCATTTTCCAGCCTGACTGTGAGGGGAGGGCTGGGAATTCTGTGCAGGGACAAAGGCACTTCCCGAGCTCCTGAATTTTTCATGGGTGCCCCACATGACAAAATGCTGCTTGTAAATCCATCCATTATCCCTTATTTTCTCATCCATAATTAAAAAGCCAAATCTTGTTCTCAGCCAGCAAACAAGGAATTTACAGGGATGCTTCCCCCTGGATCCTGCCAGCCCCTGGAGCAGCTCCTTCCTCCTCAGGCTGCTGCAGGGTGGTGCCAGGGCCCCTTTGGGGATGGTTTTCCATGGCTCCAGCTGGAGAAATCCCTACTGGAGGTGGCTCTGCCCTTCTCCCAGATCCTGTTCCCACCCGTCCCTGGTTTCTGCCTCCAATCCTGGCCTGGGGCTGCTCTAGGATTTCGGTTTTTGTGCATTTTTCCTGCTCCAGGCACTGCCCTGGCTAAGCTCTGTCCAGCCAAGGCACCCCAGGTGCTGCCACATTCCTGTCACTGCTGTGCCATGGGAATGGAATCGGGCACTCCTCGTGTCCCTCAGGTTGGGGTTTGGGTGGGAATTCACGAATGAGCTGGAAGGTGACAAATTCCAGAGCTCCCATTCCTTATTTACAGAATCCTGATGGAAAAAGGCTCCAGGTGGCTTGGGAAGCCCCTTGCCAAGGAGGAGGATGGAAAATGGAATTCAAGCTGGTTCAATGAAAATTTCTGTTGGAATGCCACTTGTGTGTTATCCAAATTAAAGCAGCTCCCCAGAATCTCGGCCATGGGTTTAACTGGGAAAATCCAACTGTGCCTGAAATCCCATTGCCCTGGAGTGGCTTAGAGCTGTTGCTGAGGATTCAGGGATATGGGAGATGTGGGATCCAGTCAGGGTCAGTCCAGAGGGGAGTAAAGAGCAGAGCAATGCCATGAGGTGTTCCCTGGAGGGCTCCTCTCCAGACTCCTCCATTCTCTTTATTTTGGGATCAGGTTGCTGGGATTTTGTCTTCTGGACATTCCCATGCCAGCCCCAAACCCTGCCAGGGTTTTTCCTGCAGATCCTGCTCATGGAAACAGCCCACAGTGCTCCTGCTGCCAGAGCAATGATCTGTGGTTGGATGGTGAAACTCCCAGCTGGGAATTCAGGAATTACAGCTATTAATTACCCTCAGGGAGCCTCTGGATGACCAATGTCCTCCATGGAGTGTGGGAAACCAGGACAAACCTGCACCTGAGCAGTCCCAACCCTGGACTTGGGAAAAATCATTGGGATGTTTCCAGGAAGAGCTGAAGGTGGGACCTCCCCACCTGGTCCTGCTCCACTTTGCTCCTCCTCATGTTTTCCTGCAGGAGATTGGTGGGATTTGTGCTTTGCAAACTTCCCTGCTATGCCCGAGGTTTTGCTGCTCTTTGCCAAGTCCCTCCTACCAGCACTGGGAGTCTCCAAGGAAGGACTCAAATCCTGGACAGGACCCAGCAGGAATTCCAACATGGAAACGGGAGGAGGAAGCACATGGAGGAGAAGCTGGGAGCTGCTGCACTTCCACCCCGGCTGTGGAGCCAACAGCTCAGCCCTGCAGGAGCCAGCCCTGCCCTGCCCTTGGGAACAGCTCCACAATCCCACAGAACTGTCCTGGGGGTGCCTGGAGTGGGGAAATGGGGGAGCAGCCCCGATGGAACAGAAATGCAGGAGCAGCCTGGAATGCACAGAAATCTGGGAGCATCCTGCACGGCTCAGGAATGAAGGAATAGCCTGGATGGGAGGGGAATGGGACAGGAGCAGCCTGGATGGCTCAAAGATGAAGGAATAGCCTGGAATGCAGAGAAATGTGGGAACATCCTGTCTGGAGCAGCTTAGGTGGTAGAATGGGACAGGAGCAGCCTGGACAGCACAGAAATGGGAAATAAGCCTGGATGGCTCAGGAATGTGGGATCAGCCTGTCCCCATGCAGGAGGGGTTGCTTGGGTGGCGCTGAGCAGGACCCACCCTTAGAGCCTGGAGCTGCCTTGGAGGGATCCCAGATTCCAGCAGCTCCAGCTGGGCAGGTACAGCCGTGTCAGGAGCAGCTGAGGAGCCTCGGGAATCCCAGTGGGGAAAATGAAGGAATTATTGCAAGTGAAGGGAACAGCAGTGTGGTTTTGCTGCAGGTACAGAGGGAGCTTGGGGAGCCCCAAATCTGGGCAAGGTTGAAGGAGGGACAAAAATTTAAGGAAAAAGGAATTCTTGGACGGGGTGGAGAGGCTAAGGGAGGGAAAAAAATGCAGAGTTGGGAGCAGGAATTCCCCAAACTGGTGACCTGGGAGTGATCCCACCCCACCTTCACCCCAGAGCTCCAAGGAAATCCCAGGGATGTCACTGAGGATTCCAACATCGAACCCTCCAGGAATGCAGCTGGGATCAGCCTGATCTCCCTATTCCAGCCTGCTCCACAGTTCTCCTGGATGAAACCCTGGGTGTGCTTTGGGGCTCAGGAACAGCAGGAACCCTGCAGAGTGTGAAGAGGATTCCTTTAACGAGGCTGGTGGATATTCCTGCCTGGAATAACAATGGAGATGCTGGGAAACACAGGGAAGAGGGGAGGGAAAAGCTTAAAGCTGGAGTCAGACTCAAAGCCCGTTAATATGGATGTGTTCAGACACAGGCAAGGAAACAGCGATTGCTGCTCCCAGAAATTCCATCAGCTAAAGGATCATCACTGAGCTCTGGGAGTGGAGAAGGCAACAAAACCTTCAGAAACCACCAAGGGGTGGGAGAGGAACCATCACAAGAATTCCCATTGGGATAGGATTGGGACTGGGCTCTTCCCACCCAAACTAACACAAAACAAGGACAATTTTCCTGCTAAAAATTCCCATTAATTACCTCTAATTGCTGTCCTTGCTGCAGGCTCAGGGGGAGGAGCAGGGAGAATGGACCATGGAATGTCCTTCACAGTTGGTGATTCCCGGGAATGATAAAGTGCTGGTCCTTTGAGCATCCCGTGGGATGGAGGAGCCTCCTGAATGCTGGGAATGCAGGAGGAATAGGGAGAGGGGCTTGTGTGACCTTGAGCAAGTGGAAGTGACTCCACGAACGTTTCCCGGGTGTTTTCCTGGTCCTTGTGGGAACACAGCTGTGGGAGCAGGTCAGGGATGTGCTGGCTGGGCCATAAATCCCAGGAATGTGCTCTGGCCTGGGCTCAGCCCTCCCCATGCCAAGCTGAGCTCTCCCATTCCTCAAAAATGCAGAAAGGCCTTCTCAGAGCTGCTTCTGCTCCTGCTTTTTTCTCCTGAAGCATTCCCATGGGATTTTCCTCATTGTCCCAGCCCTGGAGATGCTGCCCAGCACGGATGATCCAGTGCTCCAAGCCCTGTGGAGCTCCAAGGGGGATTATCCCTTGGGATGGCAAATCCACCTTTGTTTGATGCATTTGTGGTTGATGTTGAATTTGCTGAGCTCCAGCTCAGGCAAACCCCAGGTCAATCCCACTCTGGATTTCCCCACCTTGTCAATGGGATTTTCATCTCCCACAGGGATTCTTTTTCCATTTTTTCCATCAGGATTTGGGAGCTGATGGTTGGCTTCCATCCTTGCTTCCAGCTCCATCCCAGCTCCATCCCTGGGCAGATCCATCCTACACCAAGCAGGGGTGGGATGGATCTGCCAGTGAGTTTTCCACTCCTTTCTCTTTTCCTTGGAATGCGCTCCAAGCCAGTTTGGGATAAATTACTGCAAATAATGAAGCTTTTCTTTTCCCTTGAAAATCCTGTGGCACTCAGCAGAGCTAAGGCTGTACTGGGGGTTTGAACTTTGGTTGTTTTTTCTCCTGAATCCCTAAAAAATCCTCACAGCTTTTCCTGATTTTTTTTTTTTTTTTTTTGTAAATGGAACACTTAATCCTGATGTGGTTTGGAATTGGAAATGAAATCTCCTCCCATCCCTCTCCGTCAGGGCTCAGGACCCTTTTTCCAGGCCCCTCAAACCCTCATCTCTCCCTGAGGGTGTTTCTTAAAATTCCCAGGTCTCTCCCTGTGCTGGAGAAGTGGCAGAGCAGATCCATCCAGTGCCTGGATACAGGGATGAAGCCACTGCTGACACATTCTGGGATGTACTTGGATGGAAATGGATTTTCTTGTTATGCCAGTTAAAGTGGATCAGTAAAGGAGAAGTTGTAATCCCAGAATCCTGGACCAGTTTGGGTTGGAAGTGGCCTAAAGATCACTGAATTCCCATCCCTGCCAAGGCAGGGGCACCTCCCACTGTCCCAGGCTGCTCCAGCCCAGCCTGGGACATTGCCAGGGATGCAGGTGCAGCCACAGCTGCTCTGGGAATTCCATCCCAGCCCCTCCCCACCTTCTCAGGGAGGAATTCCTTCCCAATATCCCATCCATCCCTGCCCTCTGGCAGTTGGAAGCCATTCCCTGTGTCCTGTCCCTCCACCCCTTGTCCCAAGTCTGTCTCCATGTTTTTTCCAGGCTCCCTTCAGGCACTGGAAGGCCTCAATGAGGTCACCCCAAAGCTTTTTCTCTCAAAGCTGAACAATCCCAAAACCTCACGGGGAGTTTTCCAACTCCTCTGTCAGCAAAGAGATTCCACAACATCCCAGAGATCCCAGCACATCCTGGAGATCCCCACCCCAGAGAAGACAGGGATGCAGCTGAGCATGGCCATGGCACCACTCCCACCCCATCCCGAGCTGTGAGGACACGGGAGAGGAAAAGGAGGGAGAAGGGATGAGGAAGAGCCCTGGGAAGGCTTTTCCTGGGATCTGCCCTCCCAGCTGGGGATGAGGGCAAGGCAGGAATGACACAGCCCGGCCATTTCCACAAGACCAGCTTTAATATCAGTCAGGAGAATGAGGAGAAAGCACAGAATCCATGAATGAGAGAAGAAGGAAATTCCAAAAATTCCCCCCAAAAATTAAAAAAGAAATAAATGAACCCAACACCCCCCCCCCCCCCCCCCCTTGCTGCTCCTGGACTCTCCAGGCACTGCAGGTGGAGGAGCAGGACTGGGATGATCCATAGGGAGCCCCTTGGCTCCTCTCCAGGGATGCTCACCTTGGGCTGAGCTCGGGATTCAGCCCAACCTCACCCGGAGGGCGCGACCGCGAGAAGAATCCGAGAGCGGCGACTTTTGGGTGTCTTTTATTCTAAAACTCTCAGCCTACGGCGCTGGGAATGGAGAATTCTGGGATGCTCCTTCTGGCACTGAAACCCAGGGACTGCAAAGAGGAACAGAGCTGAGGGAGGCAGCTGAGGAATCCCGGGGCCAGGGAAAGCCCTGGCATGCAGCGCTTGGGATATTCGGGATGCTTCCTTTGGGATTTGCTGCTGCTGCTGCTCAGGCTTGGACAATCCCAAAAAGTGTCCCGTCCCTCCTTCCTGTGTGCCAAGTCCCTCTCCAGCTCTCCTGGAGCCCCTCTAGGCATTGGAAGGGGCTCTGAGGTTTTTCTTCTCTGAGCTTCCCTTCTCCAGGTGAACATTCTCTCCCAGCCTGGGAGCTGCTTCCCAGCTTGGAGCCAAACCCCCCCAGGAGGAAAGGACAACAGGAGTCAGGTCCAAGGCGCCTCTCACTTTGGGCAGAGTATATTTAGAATTTATATTTTTATATTATTTTATATTCTTTTAATGCATAGCGAGTTTTTCTTCTTCTTTTTTTTTTTTTTTTTTATTTTTTTAAATAGATTTTTTAATAATTTTTTTTCAGTATTTTTCCAGTTCTTTTTTCCCCAGTATTTTTTTCTTCCATCTTTTTTTTTCCCCCCAGTGCAAACCTGAGCTGGGTCCCTGTTTTCCCTGTGCAGTTTTCCTTCCTCGGGGTGGGCACTGTGGTGGGAGGGGTCAGCAGGCGATTTCCTCCAGTGTCCCCAGCGGGGCCTGCAGGGGCACGGTCACAGTGTGGCTCAGGCTCTCCGAGTGGTTTGGCACTGGATCACAGGTGCTCTGCCGATGGAAAACCAGGCAAGGCTTTATCCCACAGCTGCTGGACGCTCCTGCCCCTCCCGCGCCAGGGACTGAAATAGTTCACGCCTCAAACACTGACAGAAAGTTTTGCTCATTGTAACAAGGAGCCACAATGACAGAAAGCTCCTTGGAGAGCTTTGGGCTGGAATCAAACTGCTGGGATTGCATAAAGGGAAACCCATTGTTATAAATACAGATTATGGTATTGGCTTTTCCCAAATATTAGGGTGGGTACTGTATGTGTAGTGTTGTCTTAGGTTGCAGTACCTAAGGTGTGACCAAAAGTATGGATTCTGTCACCAACTGATAAACCAGGTGGGGCAGTGATCCTGATCTCTGTGGGAGAGATTTCCTGTTAATGGGCCATCTGATAAACCAGCTGTTGCAGTGTTCTTTACCTTTCCCACAGCCCATCCTCCCTCCAGGAGATCTCTCCTGTTCATGGCCATGCAGTCCCAGGGCAGGGCTGATCAAATTCCATCATCCCATTGGGAGATGCTCCAGCCAGGGCAGGAGCCGAGCATTTCCTACCCAGATCAAAGGGGAGATTTGGAACAGCAGAGCAGCCTTTTCCCACTGGATCCCAGAGGAAAACCAGAGCCTTGCACATCATCCCTGCAGCTTTGGAGGAAAACTGCACCTTGTGCAGGAGCCCTGCTCCAGCAGAACCACATCTGTCACTGCAGGAGGATGCAGCCACCATGGAATGGGACTGCACCAACCCCTGACTGACTGACAGGGGTCAGCTTGGATTCTCACTCTGTCAGTGTTTTTGGGTTTGTTCTCTGCAATACTGGATTGCTATTTTAATTTTCCTAATAAAGAACTGTTATTCCTCTTCCCATATCTTTGCCTGAGAGTTCCTTAATTTCAAAATTATAATAATTTGGAGGGAGGGGGCTTACATTCTCCATTTCAAAGAAGGGCTCCTGCCTTTCTTAGCAGACACCTGTCCCTCAAACCAGGACAAGTGTTGAAATGGTTTTTAAGACCTAATTTTCTTTAGGAGTAACATAGGCTGATAAAGTGTCTTTGTAGTAAGTGAATTGTCTGCTTGGTTGGGTAACACCCAATAAAGACACTTGCTATTGATACACCAGTTACCAGCACTGACTGTCTATAAAAATTAAAAATCACAGCCCAAATTAAGACTGATAAGAAAAATAAATTAAAACCACAGCCAAGAAACACACATGCTCTAAAAAGGCAAACTCAAAGAGTAGCCATGTAAAACAGTTCCTGGAATATGGAAAATAGTTTATACAAAAGTTTAAAAATGTATGATAGGTCTATGAATGTGCAGTGGGCTGATGAATTTAAGGGGTGTCTCCAAACCAGCAGGGGTGCTTTTGGCTGAATGCCAATCACCTGCTGTTATAACCTTTTACTTCATTGTTTGTCTCTTATTGTCTTTTATTAAACCTTTTAAAATCTACCAGGAAAGTGAACCTTGTTTTTCACACCATTCTTCAATCACCTCAGACAAAGCTGAGGGACAGGAATTCATCCACAAGAAACACAGCTGAGACTCCTCCATGGCTGGGTTTGAGGTTGACAGAGACTGAAACAGTTCATGCCTCAAACGTTGATATAAAGTTTTATATCATAAAAAAAAACCCCAACTTATATAATTGATATAAAGTTTTGCTCATTATAACAAAAACTGGATAAAGCCAAAGAAGGCTCCCTGAAAATACCTGGCTGGGACTTTTGACTGTAAGTTAAATTAGATAAAGAGAAAAGCCATTCTTTAATCATCTCAGGCCTAGGAAAAAACAAACAAGGCTGAGGGAGAGGAATGCATGCACAAGAAAGCCAAAGACAGCAGAGACTCTTCCCTGGCTGGGTTTGGGCTGGGGGAGACCAGAGCCAGGTTCACTCCCCTGGAAATGAGGTGGGAGGAGATTTTGGGTGTGACCTCTGGTCAGAGGCATTGAACACCTCACCCATCCTCCCTCACACAAACTGGCCCAGCTGTGGAACCCCCAGTCCTGGGAAGGATCATCCATGGGAAATTAATGTGAGACAGAGACCCCCCCCAGAGTGCTCCCCAGAGCCACTCCTGAAGCCTTGCACTGCAGGACTGCACGGGATGCAGCAAACCTGGAGAGGGTTTAAGAGACAATGGCAAACTCCACCCCTGGGATGTGCCTGAGTTTTCCTGCCCAGCCCGAGCTCTATTAACCATTCTGTGCTCCTGGAGGGACCTCCACCACCACGAGCAGCTGGAGGGAGCAATGGAGCATTGCTGGGATGCACAGATGGCGTATTTCCCTCACTCTGTCACTCTCCTTCTGTTCTCCCTACCTATTTTCCATTTCTTTCCCTTGCTTTTTCTCTCTTTTTTCTCTCTCTCAAATCTCCTATCCAATAAACCCCAGACTATTGTCACTGGCATCTGGTCCTGTTTGCACCTTAACTGGGGCAGAGACATCTCTCACTATAATTTTAATAACCAAATCCTGATACACGTGGGAAGAGCTCCAGCATCCCCAGGGAATTTCCCCTTCTCTCCTTACCACGTTCTCGTCATGGCTCCCGTCCTCTTCCTCTTTTCCAAGAAGGTCCAGTAATTTTTCCTTGATCAGCTGCAAGAAAAGGGAGCTGGTGTTAAGGTGGGAAGAGGCTGCAGCGGTGCAGGGAGCACTGGGATGTGCTGGGTTTGGGGGTGCATGCCGAAGGTTGGGAGGAGGGGGATGCTCCGAGGGCTTTGCCAGGGAAAGGCTGGGAGAGCTGGGGATGCTCACCTGGAGAGGAGAAGCTCCAGGGAGAGCTCAGAGCCCTGCCAGGGCCTAAAGGGGCTCCAGGAGAGCTGGAGAGGGACTGGGGACAAGGGATGGAGGGACAGGACACAGGGAATGGCTCCCACTGCCCAGGGCAGGGCTGGATGGGATATTGGGCAGGAATTGTTCCCTGGCAGGGTGGGCAGGGCTGGCACAGGGTGCCCAGAGCAGCAGTGGCTGCCCCTGGATCCCTGGCAGTGTCCCAGGCCAGGCTGGACACTGGGGCTTGGAGCAGCCTGGGACAGTGGAAGGTGTCCCTGCCCATGGCAGGGGGGCACTGGGTGGGTTTAAGGTCCCTTCCACCCAAACCATTCCATGACTCTTTGATCATTTTCCAGGTAGGTTTAGGACAGACCAGAGGGAAGATGCTCTCTGGCTGTGAATTTCCATTTGTGGTGGAAAAATCAGTCCTAAAAATGAACTGGAGAAAAGCAGGAACCTCTTTGTGGACATTTCCCTTTCAAAATAACTTTCCTGGGGAAAGAAAAATTCTTCATCCAAAAGAAACAAACCCTTGAACAGACTCTTTAAACCCATCCTGGATATGAGATTAAAACATGAGAAAGGGAAGAGTAGGGACAGTGGAAGGTGTCCCTGCCCATGGCAGGGGTGGCACTGGCTCATCCTTAAGGTCCCTTCCATCCAAACCATTCTAGGATTCTAGGATAAAATACACATAAAAACACATTAAAATTCAATTTCGGGGACTTTTGGGGTTCAGGGAAAGCTCCCAGCTCTGTGAGCTCCATTTCCCTTCCCAGCCCCCTCATTTTCCTGCTGCTGCAGGATTTGGATTCCAGGGAAATCCCATAAAACTTGGGAAGTGTTTTACTGGAAAACTTGCACTGGAAGAAAAGAGAAATAAAACCAAGAAGAAAGCTGAATCCTGAAATCCCAGAAAACTGGGCCAGTTCCTAAGGAATGTGGTTCCTGGTTGGTGCAAGAAGTATGGTGGGAATTTGGGACCATGAGGACAGAGCTCAGCAGAAGATCCCAAAAATCCTCTTTATGGTCACTATTTCCCCCAAATTTGGCCAATCCATTAAGAAAAATGTATCTGGTTGCTGTCATTCCCAGACTCTCTAAATATTTTGGCTGAAATCTCAAATTTTTGAGGTGCCCCACTTTGTGAAACTCCAAGCAGAGGTGAAAAGTTGTGTGTATTTTTTTTTTTTTTTTAATTTTAAGGTATTCTATTCCTTTTCTTTCCTGGCTGGTGGGGGTTAAATATCTGGGAATGTAAAGATTCCCCTGCTGGGGCATCCTCAGGGATCTGAGGGGACAAAATGAATTTTAAACCCAAATAAGAAGAAAAAAATAAAAAGAGCAGCAGAAACCGCTAAATTTGACAAATTTTATCAGCAGATGTCAAAGAAAGGAGGAAAACAGAGAGGAAAATCCTAAATTTGTGTTTTCTTAGGGCCTACTTAGGAAAAATCCCCAAGAAATCCAGGAAAAGGCAAATTTAATTAAATATGTGGGTATCCAAGCCAAGATCTAAATTGAGGCTCAGCTTTTGTTGCTCTCTGAGCTTTAGGCCTGGAATTTTTCCATATTTTTTATTCCTGGTTAATGGTAACAATGCTGGAGCTGCCCAGGAGGGAATGGAATTGGGGGAATTGTCTGAAAATATAAAAATATAAAGTCGGTATCTCAAACAAAAAAAAAAGGAAATGAGAGGATTTGAAGTGAGTTCAGAGCTGGGATTGTGGGATTCCCTTCCCTGGGATGGGACATACCCCCAGCCTGGACTGAGACACCCTAAATCAACAGCCAGGGACAACTGTGGGTTATAGTGCAAAGATGTGTATTCTATCACCATCTATTGAAATGTGGGAGGGGTGGTGATCCTTATCTCTGTGGGAGATATCCTCTGCTGATGTGCCATCTGATAAGATCAGGGGGATGATCATCGTTATCTTTTCACAACCCATCCTTCCTCCAGAAGATATATTCCGTTAATGGGCCATTCAGTCCTATTGTGTGACTGATAAGATTCCATCATCCCACTGGGAGATGCTCCAGCCAGGGAGAGGAGCCAAGCATTTCCTACCTAGATCAAAGCTGAGATTTGGAACAGCAGAGCAGCCTTTTCCCACTGGATCCCAGAGGAAAACCAGAGCCTTGCACATCATCCCTGCAGCTTTGGAGGAAAACTGCACCTTGTGCAGGAGCCCTGCTCCAGCAGAACCACATCTGTCACTGCAGGAGGATGCAGCCACCATGGAATGGGACTGCACCAACCCTGACTGACTGACAGGGGTCAGCTTGGATTCTCACTCTGTCAGTGGTTTTTCTTTTGTATTATTGTGTGTATTTTATTTTTTCTCTTTTTTCCTATTAAATTGTATTACTGACTTGGAGTCTCACTGGTTTTGCTTTCAAACCAGTACACTCTGACATCCAATGAGAATAAAACTCCCTGTTCTTACTGGGATGGGGCTGTGGGAGAGCCGGACGAGGCAGGTTGTAAATTCAGGATTTGGGGGGGGCTCTGGGATCCCCAGGGAATGGAAAATCCAGATGAGGGGCAGCAGGATGGGAAATCCAAGGATAAGGGGCAAATCCAGGGATGAGGGACTCAAGGATGGGAAATTTGGGCTGAGGGGCTCCAGGATGGGAAATGCCAGCCTTACCTCGTACAGGTAATCGAAGAGCTCAAGGATGGTGAGGATGCTGGCCCCGATGAACAGCCCCATCTGGCCACCAATGTCACCTGCAGGGGACAGCACCGTGAGGTCTCCCAGCACTGCTGGGCCCTCCTATCCTCAAAAATTGGGAGAAATTCCTCCCGGAATTTCCCCCCCGGAGCAGCACCATCTCCAGTGGCATTGGTGCCATCCCAGGAATGGGCCTGGCCCCCAAAATGGTTTCCCGTTAATGGAGCCTGGAGTGCTCCAGCTGCATCCCAGGAATCCAAGTTCTCAGTCTGGGGAAGGTGCTGGGAAGAATGAATGGCCCTGGAGCCAAGGAAAAATCCCAACCTGGCAAAAAAGTGGGAAGGGAGGTGCCCTGGGTTTTTGGGAGACATCTCCTGGCTTCTGCTTGAGTGTCCCAGGGTGGAGGAGGAACCTGAAGAGATTCCCAGGAACCTGCTGGGAAGGTGACTGGGATGTGGTGCTCAGGGAAGGCAAATCCTACGGATTGTGCTGGAGAACAGCCTTGGATTGACCCCCAGAGCAAAGGCACCCATGGGTGAGGGGGGAAGGGGCCTTTTCCGGGGGTGTCCATGAGACATGGAGAGAGTTAAGAGGGAAAAGGTTTGGGAGCAAAGTGAGAACTTGGAATGATCACACAGAATCACCTGGAGGCTTTGAGCCTGGGGAAAAGATTCTGGGATGAGGCTCTTCCTGAAGCTCCAGAGCCTTGGGAATGAGGGTGCTATGAGGAGCAAGTGGGGTTTGGGTCAGAGAGGCCCCAGCAGCCTCCTCTTCCTCCCTGGAATTCCTGGACAACCCCAGGAGGTGCAGAAGGGCTCCTGAGGGGGCATTTGGCAGAGCCACCCATGTGGGGTGACATGGGGACACCTCTGTGTGCCAGGGGTGACCCAGCTCCAGCTTCCCAAGGTGATGGGCACTCCCAGCATTCCAGAAGGATCCAGGGATTTGGGGTGGCTCAGGGAGGCTGCAGGGCTGGGGGAGGGCTCACCCCCACCCCAAACCCAATGAGGCCAACCCCAAATCTACAGCTGGGACCCCAAAGCTGGAGCTGATTTGGGGCTGAGCAGCTCAGGGTCTCCTGAAGCATCCAAAGGCCAAGGGCCCAGGCCTGGCTGGAAAAGGTGGATTTGAAGCAGGGAAGAGGTGATGGGGAGATGGTTTTAGGATGTCCCCACACCCTGCACCACAGAGAGCACCCAGCATCCCCCCAACCCCAGATCTCCAAAAATGAGGGGCTGGAAGCAGGCAGGGGTGGAGCAGCTCCAGAACCTTCCATGGGTCTCCTCCACCTCCTGCTGGAAAGGATGGATTTGGAGCAGGGAAGAGGTGATGGAGACGTGATTTTGGGATCTCCTCCACACACTGCCCAGGGGACACCACAGAGAGCACCCAGGGCCCACCCAGCCCCAAAATCTCCCAAAAATGGGAGCAGGCAGGGATGGAGCAGGACCTTCCATGGGTCTCCTGCAGCTTCTTCATGAGGCATCCAAAGGCTAAGAGCTTGGGCCCAGTTGGAAAGGATGGATTTGGAAGAGGGAAGAGGTGATGGGAGATGGTTTTGGGATGTCCTCCCACACACACTGCCCAGGGGGCACCATGGGGAGCAGAATCCCCAAAAATTGGGGTGCTGGAGCAGGCAGGGATAGAGCAGAACCTTCCATGGGTCTCCTCCTCCTCCATGAAGCAGGTGAAGGCCAAGAGCTCAAGCCTAGCTGGAAAATGCGGATTTGGAGCAGGGAAGAGGTGATGGGGAGATAGTTTAGGGATGGTCTCCACACCCTGCACCACAGAGGGCACCCAGCACCCACCCAACCCCAAATCTCCAAAAAAAGGGAGCAGGCAGGGATGGAGCAGCTCCAGAACCTTCCATGAACACACGGAGTATTCATGGGGACATTGCTGGGATGCCCTGGTGGGGTGAGGAAAGTAGAGATGGGGCCTTGCTGGGGGTTTTGAGGCTGTGGACCCCTCCCAGCCTCCCTCTGCCCCTCCCAGACCAGTAGAGACCCCAAACTGGTTCCAGTCCCCCTTTACCAAGTAAGGCTGCAACTTCATAGGCTTTCTTCTGCTCAATGGTCTCGTAGTTGAGTGCTTCAAAAAAAATGTCCAGCACGAGAATATTCTCTCTGTGGAAAGGTAAAAAACATCAGCCAGGAGCCACTGGTGGCTCAATCCTTTGGGATAAAGGAAAAACAGGATTTTTGGGGCTTTATTCCCCTTTATCTTGATTGTTCCTCTCTCCAGAGTCCTCAGAACCCAAAGAACTTTGAACCGGAGCAGAGCAGGAGCTCAGGGCACCCTCAGGGCTCTGGGGGCCTTTGGAACAGGTGGGAAAGGTTTGCACAGAATTCCTCAGGACTATGGATCTCACTTTGCTTGGAACTCTTTTATTGGATGGTGATTCCTGATTGTGAAGGTGGGCAGGGCTGACACAGCATGCCCAGAGCAGCAGTGGCTGCCCCTGCATCCCTGGCAGTGTCCCAGGCCAGGCTGGGACAGCCCTTGGAGCAACCTGGGATAGTGGAAGGTGTCACTGCCCATGGCAGGGGTGGCACTGAGTGGGTTTAAGGTCCCTTCCAAGCCAATCCATTCCATGATTCTGTGATTCTGTGAAGCAGAATCCAAAGGATCTGGAACAATTCTCACTTCCCACACACAACAATCACATGCCCAGGGCTGGGAGAGCTCCAGGCCTGAGGACCTCGGTCCAGAGATACAAATCTCCAAGAAGACAAGCAAAACTGGGAAATTTTGCACTTTTTTGGTGGGACTGGAGGATTCCCACGAGGACAATCCTTGGGAAGGAACTCAGGCTGTTCTAGTGAGAAGAAATCAACCTCATCTCTTCCAGATTTTCACTCTGCTCTTCCCTGGAGGACATCCCTGTGCTGGGGATGGATTGGCCAGGACTGGGCATTTTCCAGACATTTCCCTCCCAAAACCCAAAGGAATTCAGGTGCTCCCCCACTCACGAGATATATTTTTCTGACTTGTTGAACTTCTTCTCCAGGTACTTGGCCGAGGTCTTGCTGGGGATCTTGACCATGGAGAGCTCCTTGTTGTACCTGGTGAGGTTACAGGGGGTCCTGCAGATGCAGTAATTGCTGTCCTTCTCTGCCAGGAGACCTGCGGGGGGGCAGGCATGGAGCTCACGGAGCAGGGACATGGAGCAGAGACTGTCCCCCGAAAAAGGGGCCAAGGGGCCCAAAATGTCCAATGTCCTGGACAGTTCTCTCCCAGTTCATCCCAGTTCTCACCATCCTGGAGAAGCCTCTTGGTGGAGGCAACAATGACAGCTCAGAGAACTCACGGCTAAGTCTCCTAAATCCACACTTGGGATGGATCCCTCCATCCCAAACCCAGCCCCAGAGCGGCTCCCCAGATCCCGAGGGTTTCTGTGCTCATGGAGAACCAGGAGGAACTTCATCCCAGAGTGCATCCAGCACTTCCCAGCACCCTGGGACTGCTCCCAACCCCTCTCCAGGCTGCAGATCCCCCTGTTCCTGCCAGCCAGGAGGATCCAGGCCCAGCCAGGAGGATCCAGGCCCAGCCAGGGGGGATCCATGCCCAGCCAGGGGGATCCAGGCCCAGCCAGGGGGATCCAGGCCCAGCCAGGACGATCCATGCCCAGCCAGGGGGGATCCAGGCCCAGCCAGGGGGGATCCAGGTCCAGACAAGGGGATCCATGCCCAGCCAGGGGGGATCCATGCCCAGCCAGGGGGATCCATGCCCAGCCAGGAGGATCCAGGCCGCTGGAATTGCAGGGATGCAGGGATTGCCCCGGTACTCACTGAGCGCGGGCTCTGCGCATTCCTTGTACTGCTCCGGGGTGCAGAAGGGAGCATCCCCTGCAGGGACAGGACAAAACCATCACAGGGGGACCCACGGACCTTCCCCAGACAGGTGACCCCCGGCTGTCCCCACCTCTCCTGCCACAGGGGCTTGTCCTGCAGGAGCTGCTGGGAAGAGCACCCAAGGTGGCACTGGAGCTAAAAAAGGGGATTTGATGATCCCAGAGGTTTTTTCCAACCTTAATCACACCCAGATCTCTCCTCCATGGCTTGCCCCTGTTTCACAGGGAATCAGGGAATATCCTGAGCTGGAAGGGCCCACAGGGATCACCCAGTCCCACCCCAGCCCTGCACAGACACCCCAACAATCCCAGCCTGTCCATCCCTGGCAGTGCTGTCCAAACACTCCTGGAGCTCTGGCAGCCTCGGGGCTGGGACCATTCCCTGGGGAGCCTGGGCAGTGCCAGCACCCTCGGGGGGAAGAACCTTGCCCTGATCTCCATCCTGGGGATCTCCTGGCTCAGATCCAGCCATTCCCTGGGTCCTGTCCCTGTCACAGGGAGCAGAGATCAGAGCTGTCCCTGTCGTGCCCCTCCTGAGGACACTGAGCTCAGCTCTGCCCTCAGCACCCTCTGCTCCAGCTGAACATCCCAGTGCCCTCTGCTGCTCCTCCTGTGGCCTCTCCAGACCCTTCCCCATTCTCACATCCCTCCTTTGAACCCTCTCGAGTTCTTCGATGTCCTTTTTTTATTTTGTGGTGCCCAAAACTGCCTCAGAACTCTGGGTGAGGCCGCCCCAGCCCAGAGCAGGGCTGGACAATCCCTCCCTCCCCCTCTGCTGTCCCTGATTCCCCAGGACAGGGATGGCCCTGCTGGCTCCAGGGCACTGCTGCCTCACACCCAGCCTCTCCCAAAGGCCATGGGCACCTTCTTCCCTCACATAGCCCCAGATATCCCCCGTGTCCCCAGGTGTCCCTGTCCCTGACCTGGCATGTGCACCATCCTGCAGTTGCAGTTCTCCACGATGTAGCGAGTCTCGCAGTCGATCCTGCAGGCTGTGATGCTGTACACCGGGAAAAACGCCAGGCCCAGCTCCGGGGAGCGGCACTCGCCCCACGGCGGGGGCAGGTACGTCAGCTGGGGACAGGGACAGGGACAGCGACATCAGCTGGGGACAGGGACATCAGCTGGGGACAGGGACAGGGACATCAGCTGGGGACAGACACAGGGACAGCGACATCAGCTGGGGACAGGGACATCAGATGGGGACAGGACAGGGACATCAGCTGGGGACAGGGACATCAGATGGGGACAGGGACATCAGATGGGGACAGGACAGGGACAAGAACAAGCACAGGGATATCAGTTTGGGACAGGACAGGGACAGGGACAGGGACAGGGACAGGGGAGAGGGACAAGGACATCAGCTGGGGACAGGGACATCAGCTGGGGACAGGGATAGGGACAGGGACATCAGCTGGGGACAGGGGTATCAGCTGGGGACAGAGGCAGGTATGTCAGCTGGGGACAGGGGTGGGGACAGGGATTTGAGCTGCAGAACAGGGCCAGGGCCAGAGAGAGGGACAGGGACAGAGCAGGACATCTCCCCTGTCACAGGAGCTCCTCTGTTGCAGTCCCTCGGGGCAGCCCCCGCTCCCAGGAGCTCCCTGATTCCCGGGATAACTCACTGGGGACAAGCTGGCCCTAAGCAGTTCTCCTGGTGACACTCCCAGGTCACAATGAACGTCTCGGGAGTGGGAGCAGCTGTAGAAGGATCAGCTGGAATTTCTGCCTGGCAGACTCCACTTCACAAACTGGAAAAGCCTCACCAAATTTTCCCCAAGCAGGAAAATGTGCACATTCCCTGAAGTGTGTGGAGTTTTCTCCCAGCTGCTGCTCCCAGCCTGGCACGGGAATCCCGAGTTAAATCCGGGGGGATTCCACTCCTAAGGGCTCCTATGAATCCCTTCCTGGCCAGGTCAGGGCTGAAACCTCAGCAAAAGCCTTTCCATCCAAAGCCTTGATCCCACGGAAGTGCTGAGCTCGTTTCAGAGCTGGGCTCTGCTCTCTGTGCCACTGGAGCTGCTGGAATGCTGAGAAAGGCACCCAAGGAGCCAGAACAGCAACAGGAGGGATGGAGCAATCCCAGTCCTCAGCCATGGAAAGAATTAACAGGAGAGACTTAATTGGGTTTGATCCCTCTCTCTGCAGCCCCTCCAGATCCACATCCTCCTCCTGAGGGATTCCTGAAGGAATCCTTTTCCTTTCTCCCAGATTATCCCATCTGGAGGCTGCTGGGAGGGGTCTGGAGTTGGATCAGCCCCAGGATGTGGAGCTGCTCCCTCCACTCTCCCCTGCTGCCTCCGAAATGGGAACAAACCACAGCAAAGCAGCAGGAAAAGGCAGCAGGAGCATCCCTGCCCTCGGATCCTGCAGGAATTGTGCTCCCTGGCAGCTTCCCAAGGGCTCCTCCTCCAGCTCCTGCCTAGAGAAATCCAGCTCCAGCCTCTAATTGAGGGTGACAAACTCTCAGCCTGGCCCTTTTGCAGTCATTAATAATTAATTAATGAATTAAACACTTTTCCAACCCTCCTGATCCCAGGATTACTGGGATCAGTTCCCAGCTGGCAGGTGCTAAAAGGGGAAGGAAAAAATTCATTTGGCTCCTTGGAAGCTGGATGGATCCTGCTTGTCCCAAATGCCAGGAAAAGAGGGGATGAGTTTGGAAAACCTGGAGTGGAGAGATCCCAGGGGCAGGGGAGGATCAGCTCCTGCCACAGCCTTTCCCTGGCCACACTCCTGCCTTTCCACACTGCTCCTGGCACGGAGCCTCCCGGGAGCTGCCAGCATCTGCCAGCAGCCACAGAGGTCATTCCTTCAATTAATTGGAAGCGCTCTCCCTGTTTTCCCTGCCTGTTTCATTTTCTCACACAGGGAAATGTGGTGGAGATGATTCCAGCAGAGGTCAGGGCAGCTTCATAAGATCCTGGAATATCCTGAGTTGAGAGGGATCCTGCACAGACACCCCAACAGTCCCACCCTGTGCATCCCTGGCAGTGCTGTCCAAACACTCCTGGAGCTCTGGCAGCCTCGGGGCTGGGACCATTCCCTGGGGAGCCTGGGCAGTGCCAGCACCCTCGGGGGGGTGCCCTGCCCCATCTTCCTTCTGGCTTTGGGATGGATCCAGCACCAATTCCTGCCCTCTCCTGTGGCTGATGGCACCAAACTCCAGCGATCCCAATGAAGGATCCAACCCCTCCCTGAACGTCCCCACCCGGGCTGGGCTCCCAACAAAACCAGAACCAGAACTCTCTGTTCCTTAACGAGACCTCCAACAGCAGCAACCTCATGTAATTTCCATCCCAGGCAGCTCCAGCTGTGAATTGTTGAAAAACCCAGATCAACCACAGCTGGCTGATCCCAGTTCCCAGTTAATGATGCTGGAATTTCTCCCAGTTCATGGTACTGGAATTGTCTGTTTGCATCTCCAGCTCCTTTCCCATCCTGGCTGTTCCTTCCCATTTGCTCCCTTCCTGAGGAATTGGTTTTAAGGGATGATTTTGTCTCTCCATCCTTTGGAAATATTCCCTCCCCATTTTTCCTGCAACCCCTTCAGGTCCTGGAAGGTCACAGTTTGGTCACCCCTGGTGTCTCATCCAGGATGATCAATCCCACTTTTTTTAACCAGGGAATGTCTCCCTTGGCCACGCATCCAGAAGCAGCTTGGCCTCTTTAACCCATCCACCACATTTTATGGACAAACCTCCTGCTGGAATTGCTTTCTCAGGAGTTTTTGTTGCTGACTCAGCATTTCCAACCCTGACATTGCCAGGTCCCTCCCAGGATGCTCCCAAGGTCACTCCTGCATTAAGTCCCAAGGTGGGAAATGCATCCCAAACGTGTCTCCTTGCAGGAACCACGGGACTCAGCCACTGCAGAAGGAGGAGCAAAGATGATTTAATTCCCATTTTTACAGCCTGGGAGTTCACTGTGAAGGGAGATTTAACGAGATCCCAACCATGGAGCCAGAGCTGGCTCTGGACAGGGGGATTTTGGGAAGCTCTGGCTGGAAAGCCAGGATTTATCCCCTGGTCCCAAGATGTGAATCCTCACTGGGGCTGAGCAGCTGCAGAAGGCAGAAAATCAGGGAGCAAAGGCCAGGGAATACTCTGATTTCCAGAGTGGGATGGAGAAAGGAGGGAGGGATTTGATCAGGGCCACAGGGCTGGAATTCCAGAGCTAGAACGAACCCCCACAGCCCAAATTCTGTCCCACAGAGGATCCACAGCTCCCACCATCCCAAATGTTCCCCACTCCACACTTTTTATCCCTGGAAAAAGAGCTCTTAACTCCCTGAGGCTGCTCTGAGCCGGGAGATGGGAAACCAGCTCCACTTTATCTGCATTCCTGTTATTTTCCAGCTGCAGGATCATTTCTTTTATGGCCCAGGGTGTAAAACTCTGGGTTCAGGACCCCAGTAACTGTGTGGGCTTTGTCCAGGGGGGATTTTCATGGAGCTGTTCCACCTTTGGCTCTGGTTTATTAAAGGAGCAGCACAGGCAGAGAGATTAGTTGGAAAAACCCAGACTAAATCAGGGATTGTGATAAAAGCTGCACATTGGAAGGTGGGGGAAGCCCAGAAGGTCCCTGAGGGATAATTAATTAGCGGGAGTTGTTAATGGCTGTAATTAGGTTAAAAATTACTTTCTGGGAAGAGGGATTGGGGTGGGAGTTGAATGCTGGAGATCCTTCCAGCTCTCCTGGGAAACGGCTTTAGAGCTCTCAGATGATTTTATACCAGTCAGAAAATCCCAGGAATGAGCCCTTCCCCCTCCCAGTAGCAGAAATGCTGGGGAAAAGGGACATCCTGGAGCTGAGAGCCCCTAAATCTGTTCTGCTCGACATCTCCCGTGTGGAAGGGGGGATTTGGGGAGAGACATTTTCCCCTCTCTTTCATCTGGATGATGTTCTCCTGGTTGGAATTCTCATTTTTCAGTGGAAACAGGCAGTGCTGGCAATGGGGTGGGGAAGGATTCCAGTAGCTGCAGCAAAGCCCTGGAATTGGACCAATTTAACCCTGAAGTCCTTGAGATCCTCTCTGCAGGCTCCAGCTCGCAACCCTGCTCCCAAATCTTGTCCAGAATGGGATTTTTAAGGAAGAAAAGTTCTCCTGGGTTACAATGTAAAGACGGGCCCAAAGTCTGCATTCCATCACCATCTGATAAAGCAGGTGGAGCAGTGATCCTTATCTCTGTGGGAGATATCATCTGTTAATGGGCCATCTGATAAACCAGCTGGGGCAGTGTTCTTTACCTTTCCCACAGCCCATCCTTCCTGCAGGAAGATATTGTCTGTTAATGGGCCATTGAGTCCCATTGAATGACTGATGAGATTCCATCAACCCATTGGGTCCCAGTAATTAACTGATAAAATTCCATCAACCCATTGGGTCCCAGTAATTAACTGATAAAATTCCATCATCCCATTGGGTCCCAGTAATTAACTGATAAAATTCCATCATCCCATTGGGAAATGCTCCAGCCAGGGGGAGGAGCCAAGCCTTTCCTACCTAGATAAAATCTGAGATTTAGAACACCAAAGCAGCCCTTACCCACTGGATTCCAGAGGAGAAGAGCTACCAGACCTTTCTACAGGATCACCACTTCAACAAGAGCACTTCACCTGGACTGCTCCCACCACCCTCACTAGCAGGTTGTATTCTCACTCTTGTCAGTGCTTTTCTTTTGCACTATTGCATATATTTAATTTTTTCTCTTTTTTTTTTTTTTCCCTATTAAATAGTACTTCTGACTTGGAGTCTCTTACAGGTTTTGCTTTCAAACCAGCACAAGTCTTTTCAATCACTGCTGGAGCTGCCAGGTGGGTCTGACTGGAGGAGCTGTTCCATAAACCTTTGAGCATCATGCAGCCCATGATGTCCCATCCAGCCCTTTCTAGCCTTTCCCATCCCTGTCCATCCCCTCCTTCCCCACCACTATCCATCCTTTTCAATTTTTTTTCATCCCTGCCCATCCAGCCCTATCCATCCTATTCTTGCCCATCCCAGTCCATCCCTGTCCAGCTGTGGGGAAAAAATTACTCCATTGGATTTTTCCATGTGCCTGAAGAGGATCTGGGGTCAATCCCCAATCCATCCATCATCCATCCATCCATCCATCCATCCATCATCCATCCATCATCCATCATCCATCCATCATCCATCCATCATCCATCATCCATCCCTCCATCATCGATCATCCATCATCCATCATCCATCCATCCATCATCCATCCATCCATCATCCATCATCCATCATGCATCCATCATCCATCATCCATCCATCATCTACCCACCCATCATCCATCATCCACCCATCCATCCATCCACCCATCCATCCATCCATCCATCCATCATCCATCCACCCATCCACCCATCCATCCACCCATCCATCCACCCATCCATCCATCATCCATCCACCCATCCACCCATCCATCCATCATCCATCCATCCATCCATCATCCATCATCCATCATCCATCCATCCATCCATCCATCCATCCACCCATCCATCCATCATCCATCCATCATCCATCATCCATCCATCCATCCATCCATCCATCATCCATCCACCCATCCACCCATCCATCCACCCATCCATCCATCATCCATCCATCATCCATCATCCATCATCCATCCATCCATCCATCATCCATCATCCATCATCCATCCATCCATCCATCCATCCATCCATCCATCATCCACCCATCATCCATCCATCCATCCATCATCCATCCATCATCCATCCATCCACCCATCCATCATCCACCCATCCATCATCCATCATCCACCCATCCATCCACCCATCCATCATCCATCCATCCACCCATCCATCCATCATCCATCCACCCATTCATCCACCCATCCACCCATTCATCCACCCATCCACCCATTCATCCATCCACCCATCCATCCATCCATCCATCCATCCATCCATCCATCCATCATCCATCCATCCATCATCCATCCATCCACCCATCCATCCATCATCCATCCATGGGGATTTGTCACTGCTGGGGTTCATGAAAGGTGATGATTTCCAGGTATCCCAGCAGAGTTTGTCATAAATCACGTGGATATTTTAGTGTCACCTGAAAGATTCCCACCGTTCTCCATAAGGAAACTCTGTCCTCTTTCCCCTTTCTATATCTTTGGAATGTGTTTTTTCCTGGGAAAACCCCAGAGGGTTTGACAGGACCTAAGACTTGGATCTGCCACGGCTCAACTCCAACCATGGAAGAGTAAAGCAGGGAAGTCACCAGGGGTGAAATCTCTCCTGGAGATGGAATTTCTGCGGGACTTTAAGGAACTGTGGGAATGCAGGACTGTGGGAGATAACCTGGAAAAGCTGCCCTCATCCCAAGAAATTTGAAGCAAGCATTAAAAACCTGTTAATGATGGAGCTGCATCCAAGGGGTGTGAATTATGGAGAAGGAACATCTCCCAGGAAGCCCTGGAGGGATGCTGGGGTGGAACAGGAATTTGGAACTTACCCTTTGCTCCTGGGTGGCCACAAAGGTCTGGAATCCGGGGGCCACCCCAAATCCCAGCTCCTGGACAAAGGGAGGCTCGGACTGGCTGTGGATCTGCACTTTGACTCCAGCCTCGAACGTTGTCTCCTCTGGAAGAGAAGTGGGAGGGTAAGGAGCTCCAGAACAGCTGGAATCACCACCTGGAGGATCAGATCCCTGGTGACTTAGGGAGGAAATCCAGCAGCACGATTTGCTGGGAGCAGACCACTCCTGGGCCTCACCCCTAATCACCTCCCATCGGCTCTAGGAGCATCCCTGGCTTGATCCCAGCTCCCTCTCCTTGGAGCAGCAGCTCCAGCCTGTGCTCAACTTCCAAGGAAGAAAATCCAGGATGGGATCTCCCCTTTCCAGCTGGAATTTGGTCCCAGGACACTTTGGTGACATTCCCACATCACCAAACCAACTCCTCCTTCCCCTACCCAAGACTTTCCCACTCTGCTGAGGATTCATGGATTCATGGATGCCCCTCTGCTGTCCCATCCCTGACACGGCCTGAGGCCACTTGGGAATGTTGACCATGAAATGTCCTAAATTTCAAGGAATTTTGAGTTTGGCAGGTGCTCCAGGCTGGAAAAGCCTTTTGGTCTTGGACACATATTGGGGGTTAGGTTTCTTTTCTTTTGTTCCTTCTCACCTATTGAATTTTTCCCATGATTTGCCGGTACTTAGAGGTACCTGAGAAAACAAAGGGTTGGCCGGGCCCAGGCAAAAAAGAGCTGGGGCAGCTGCTGGCTCTGGCTCTGCAGCTTCAGAGGGGGACCGGACGCTCGGAGCTGTTTTGTGCTTGGGAATTCGCCATAACCCAGCCTGGGATGAGCCTCTGATCGTGAGAGCTGCTACTGACCGGGACCTCATCAACATCTACCTCACTAAAAGAGGGCCCTGTCCCCATGTGCTTGGTTCAGGGAACCCTGATCCCCCATCCCTGCCCTGATCCTATCCCTGCCCTGATCCCCCATCCCTGCCCTGATCCCCCATCCCTGCCCTGATCCCCCATCCCTGCCCTGATCCCCCATCCCTGCACTGCTCGGGCTGGGCTGCTCTGGGTCTCTCTGCTCTGGGTTTCTCTGCTCTGGGTCTCTCTCTCCTCTGCGTTTCTCTCTCTGCTCTGGGTCTTTCTCTCTCCTCTGGGTTTCTCTCTCTGCTCTGGGTCTCTCTCTCTGCTCTGGGTATCTCTCTCTGCTCTGGGTCTCTCTGCTCTGTGTCTCTCTCTCTCCTCTGGGTTTCTCTTTCTGCTCTGGGTCTCTCTGCTCTGGGTCTCTCTCTCTGCTCTGGGGGTCTCTCTGCTCTGGGTTTCTTTGCTCTGCAGCCCCACAGTCCCTGTCCTGCCAGGATCCGCAGTTCAGACACTGCCCAGAGTTTTGATCCATTTCCTCCCCCAGCCCGGGATTTCTGCTCATTCCTGCCCTTCCAGCTCGGTGCTGCTCAGAGTCCTGCTGGGGCACTGGGACTGACCCCAGGGCTTTGTGAGGCAAAGCCTCTCCTCCATCCTTCCCATCTCAGCTGTCACGGGGTCCCTGCTTCCCTATGTTATTAATTCCATAGCTGTTGTTGTTTTGTTTGCCTTGTTGCACATACTAGTAAAGAACTGTTATTCCTATCCTCATACCTTCACCTGAGAGTGCCTTAATTTCAAAATTATAATCATTTGGAGACAGGGGGTTTACATTCTCCAATCCAAGGGACGATCCTGCCTTCCCTAGCACACACCTGTCTTTCAAACCAAGACAACCCAGCAGAGCTCAGGGTGATGGGAAGTTTCCATATCTCAAATCCATGTGGAGTAACTTGAGGTCAGTCCCTCTTTTCCACTAAAACGAGTGGACAAAAGTCAGCAAGTGGCTTTGGAAGCAGAATTGATGAGATCAGATCAGTCCCATGGGCTCTTGTCCCCACACACCAGGGCTGTCACCTCCTCCCCTCGGGCTTGCTGCTGCTCTCACATCCCAACAAACCCGAGATTCCATCTGGGACTAAGGACTCAGAGAGGAAGTCGTTAACGAGGCCCAATTTGTTCTAACCCTGGAATATTCCTGGATGTGGATCCACGCTGGTGGCCAGCAGTGCCGCCTCCACATCTGAGGATGAATCATTCCTCAGCTTCACTATTCTGTAGGATTTTCCCACTATTTCATTGTGCATTTCAACTCTAACAGCTCTGGGAGAATCTCGGGAGCAGGGAATCCCAACCATTCCCAAGTCTGGAGCTGCTTCTCCAGGGTCTGCACAAAGGGGGCTGGGAGGACACGGGCAGGGGACAAGGGAACAATGAGGGGACACTGGACGAGGTTTGGTGGATCTCAGGAATTCAGGTTTTCATGGAATCCTGGACTGGTTTGGGTTGGATGGGACCTTAAAGCCCACCCAGTGCCACCCCTGCCATGGGCAGTGACACCTTCCACTGTCCCAGGGTGCTCCAAGGGCTGTCCCAGTCTGGCCTGGGACACTGCCAGGGATGCAGGGGCAGCCACGGCTGCTCTGGGCACCCTGTGCCAGGGCCCCCACAACCCTCCCAGCCAGAAACTCCTTCCCCAAATCCCACCTAAACAGACCCTGCTCACCCAGGAGCTGCCAAGGCAAAGAGAGACCCCACAGGTGGAGATGGGTTTAGGCTGGGATTTTTCCAGGACAAATGGGAGCATCCCAGAGCTTGGATCCCCTCCCCCCAGTTGCTCCAAGGTGTAACCTCCCAGCTCAGCACAGCCATGGCCACGAGCTGATCCAGGAGTCTGGAATTCTGGAGACCCCAGGCCAGACAGTGCTGTGTGCCCTGAGACAACCCCAGCCCCAAAACACACATTCCCACAGCTTTTGGAACAAATCCCTGCCAGCCCTTCCCAAATGCCTTTGGTGATGGAGAACGTCCCAATCCCATTACATCCCATCTCCACAGCCCCACAGCACCCCAGGATGTGCCCAAATCCCAGAGCAGGGCAGGCTCCAAGCCTTCCCAAGCTCCCCCCACCCCTCCAGCCCCAATTCCCATCCCCAATTCCCTCCTGCCGATCCCGCCCACCCCCACGGCTCTGCTGCTGTTGATCCCCTTCCAGCACTCTGGAGGAGATCCCATCTGCTTCCCTCACTAATTCCCTGACACCTCCAATGGAAAAACTCCTATTTAGTTTAATTTGTTGGGCAACAGGAATTTTCCCAAAATATTTTCCATCTAAAATTCCTCTGCCCATTTCTGCACCTGCCCCAGCTCCAATTCCATGGATTTCCCATCCCAGGGGCTGAACCCAGGTCTATCCATGGGTAAATCCCTGTCCATCCACACCAATATCCAGCCTGCAGCTATCCAAATTAGTCTTAAAAACAGCAGGATTTGGAATTTTAGACGGGAAATCCTGGAATGAAGCCAGTGGTGCCCATGGAAAAGGAGGGAAAGGCCACACCATGGAGAAAATTTTGGGATTAAACCCTACAACTGCAGAATTCCATCAGTGATGATAACCAGGAAAACAAAATAAACAGGATTTTTTAGGAAGCTTTCCTTGTTTTTCGTGCACAAAGATGAAACTGAAAACATGGAATTGGCTTGGAAAAATTGTCCCTTCTCCTAAAAAATCCATTCCTTCCAAAATTCCTGTTTGCTGCCAGGAGAGGGACATTCAAAGCCCAGCATGGATAGAAATGCCTGGATCAGAACTCATTAACTGCACCTGAAATATTCCACACCCATGCTGGGATTCAAGAGCTTTAGTGGGGATTAAATATTTCCTGGAATTGTGGGAAAAGGGAGGGATCAAAAATATGGGTTTGGGGTCATTCATTTCTGAGGGAATTTTCTCTGGACACAGCAAATGCCAAAGAGCTTCATGGAATCCCCTGGCACTGGAGAAGGCTCTGAATGTCCATGGGAAAAATCGCAGTCATGATTTTATTAATTTTACCATTTTAGGAATTTTTGAAAATCTGACAATTTTTTTTCCAATTTGAGAATTTTTTTTTCCAATTTTAGCATCATTTGGAATGGCTTTTTCTGAGAATTTCTCCTGGAGCTCTGGGGCTGAGCCAGTACTCTTCCCTTCCCATTTTCAATAAACACCCCTCACCACGGGGAAAAATAATCCAGAAACTAAAATCAGTCCCAGCCCCTTGGGATTCAGCAGTTTTCCCTTATCCCAGTTTTAAACCTTATTTTGGGATGTGGGGAAGCCAAACCACTTCCTTCCTCTCCAGCCCCACTCTCAGAGCCTGGCCATTCAGGTTTTAGTGCATTCCAGGTTGGGAATAATCAAAAATTCCTTGAGAACTGCATTTTCCTACACATTAAATCCATTCCTGCTCCCAGGGTGGTGTCTCCCAACAAATCCCGAGCTGCTCTTTCCCTGCAGGATTAAAGGAGCTTGAATTAAATCTGGGATTAATTCAGCACCTGCCCCCATCTCAGCTTCCTACTCCTGCCTTTGCCTTTCCATTACTTTTTTGGGAAGAGCATCCCTGGAAAACTACAGGGAGCTCCAGTACACCTTGGCTGGGACGAAGCTCATCCCTGAAAGTTCAGGAATTAAAATCCCAAGTGCTGCCAAAAGTTGGGAGCTTCCCTCTCTCCCTGCCTGGTCCTGTTCAAACACATCCAATTCCCCTGGGAATGGAGAGCTGGAACTGAACTTGGCTCTGATTTATTGGGAAATGAGGATACAGCCAGAGCTGGGAGGTGTTTCTGCTGGAATTGTTATCTCCAGCTCTGAAACTGTTATTCCTCACTTTTGGAACTGTTAGCTCACAGCTCTGGAACTGTTATCTTCTAAAATTGTTATCCCCAGCTCTGGAGTTATCTTCTGGAATTGTTATCTCTGGAACTGTTATCTCTGGAATTGTTATCCCCAGCTCTGGAGTTGTTATCCTCTGGAACTGTTATCTTCTGGAACTGTTATCTCTGGAATTATTATCCTCTGGAATTGTTATCTCTGGAATTGTTATCCCCAGCTCTGGAGTTGTTATCCTCTGGAACTGTTATCTCTGGAATTATTATCCTCTGGAATTGTTATCTTCTGGAACTGTTATCTTCTGGAATTTTTATCTGCAGCTCTGGAATTGTTATCTCTGGAATTGTTATCTCTGGAATTGTTATCCCCAGCTCTGGAGTTGTTATCCTCTGGAACTGTTATCTTCTGGAACTGTTATCTCTGGAATTATTATCCTCTGGAATTGTTATCTCTGGAATTGTTATCTCTAGAATTGTTATCTTCTGGAATTGTTATCCCCAGCTCTGGAATTGTTATCCCCAGCTCTGGAGTTGTGATCCTCTGGAACTGTTATTCTCTGGAATTGTTATCCACAGCCAGCAGCTCCAGGGGGGAAATTCCTGCTTGGAGAAAACCAAAGCAGGTCCCACATGGCTCCATCTGGGAATTCCTCAGTTAATTCCCATAAATGTTCCCCTGCTCTGGGCAGAGGGAACAGAGCTGGGAAAGGTTTGGATTCCCCAGATTTTCACTGTCCTTGGCCTTCTGTAAAACAGAAACAACATCCCAAGGAATTCCTTGGGCTGGAAGTGTCTCTAAGGGCTCTTCCCATCCCCAGGTGCCCCCAAACTCCAGGAGGGGCCCCGGGGCAGCCCCAGGAGCCACATCTGGCAGGGAGCCCAGATGTACATCCCTGGAGGGCACTTTGGGACCTTCCCGGGAAGGAAGGACCTGGAGCAGGGGCCAGACATGCCCTGGGAATGCTGTGGGATGCTGAGCTCATCCCGAGGTTTTCCAGCATCCTTTCTTTGTATCACCTTGGAAATAACAAGCCAGGGCCCCCCAACCTTCCTGGGGCTCCCCAACCTTCCCAGGAACTGCCCCCCAACCTTCCTGGGGCTCCCAAACCTTCCCAGGGCCCCCCAACCTTCCTGGGGCTCCCAAACCTTCCCAGGAACTGCCCCACCTCCTGTGTGAGCCCTGGGAAGGGCAGGAATTCCCAGCTCTGGGACTGAGCAGCCTGAGCTGCTCTGGGTGTGCTTCCCGTTCCCACCAACCCCGAGATTCCCCAAATCCTCCCACATTCCTCATTATTCCAGGAAGAGCACAGGACTTGGATTTGTGTCCTCAGGTCACCCCCAGCCCCTGCTGAACAGGGATCCCTGGATGTTCCCTGAGCTCCCAGGGAGTCTCCTGCCCCTCCAACTCCTCCAGATCCAGGCAGGAATCTTGACCAAGCTCCCAACGCTCACATTTTTCCCAGACAAAGATTTATAGATTAAAACAAAAAAATCCAATTGCCATGGAAACGTGGCTCCAAGAAAGCAGGAGCTGCAATCCCATCCTGGGAAAACGTGGAGTTGTGAAGGCACCACTTTCACCACTTTGGCTGCCCCGAGCATGCTCTGATTTCCATGGAATTGGGGTTTAGTGCCCTGAAAGCTGCCTGGGAATAGGGAGGTGAACCTGGAATCTGAAGGCTGATCCCAGCTGAGGCCACGTGGCTTCTCCAGGGAAAACCACACACTCCAGATTTGTCTTGGAGGTGTTTTCTGCTGTGGGCTGAGCTCCAGGAGCAATCAGGGACAAGGAATTTCCTCCTGGATAAAAGGGAGATGTCTGCACATCCCCCCGGGAAAAGGGGCTGTTCCCACTGGGATGCAGCAGGAATGAAATCCTGGGGGCTGTGTGGGGTCTGGGTGAGCCCAGGCCGGCTGGATTCAAGGGAATCAATTTATCCCGGAGAAGAGGAGGCTCAGGGGAGACCTTCAGACTCCACAACTCCCAGACAGGATTGGGAGGGGGTTGGGATTTCTCTTGGGAAAAAGGGACAGGATGAGAGGAAATGGCCTCAGGCTGCATCAGGGGAGGCTCAGGTTGGATTTAGGGAAAATTCTCTCATGGAAAGGGTGGTCAGGCCCTGGAAGGTTTGGAGTCATCCCAGCACAGAGTGACACCCTTGCTGTCATTGCCATTTGCTTCAGGGAGAAGGGAATGGCAGGAATGGTAGAGAGGAGGAAAAACGGCTGTGCCAGCAAAAGGAGGAGACTCAGAGGGAATTTGGAATGAAGCAAAGGCTGGGAAAGAAGCAGAAGGGTGTCTGCAGCCTGATCCCACGGGATGGGGGCACAGAGCCAATGCTTCCCTCTAGCACCTCTGGAATTCCAGCCTGGAAGTGTCAAAAGCCAGGCTGGACAGGATTTGGAGATCCTGGGACAGGGGGAGGTGTCCCCTGCCCAATGGATGGACTTTATAAAGTCCTTCCCAGCCCAAAGCATTCCATGGCTCTGCAATTCCTACAGCATCAACTGGCATCAATATCCAGGACAAAGCCCAGCTCCCACCCAGCCTGGGCTGGGACCCAAACCTTCCCTACAGAAATTCTTGATTTATCTCCCACCTGCCACCCCATCCCTGGTTCATGGAGAGGGAAGGGGCAGGAGCTGGGACTCCAGAGCTCCTCCAGCTCCTCCCCAGCCTGGAGAGGAGGATTTTCCCTCCCTCCTTTCCCAGCTCCCTCCCTTCCCGAGGAGCGGGAGGTGTTGTACAACCCCACGGAGCCACTGTGCTATTTTTAGGGAACATATTGCATTTGCATCCCAAATCTGGGGCCAGATGGCTCCATGGATATTATTAAAAAGCTCCTTACATAATCCAGGAGCAGGAGAAAGCGCCAGGATTCCAGCCCAGGGCTGGGAAAGGTTTTGCTGGATGAGCAGGATTCAGGAATTCAATATTCCAGCTCCGTGCTCCTGTTTAATTATTGAAAAGAGGGAACAAATGTCTGGGAAGCTCTCCTGGGGGTCACCCCAGGACAGGCAGGGATGCTCCTGCCAGGTGATGCTGCTTCCACGATCAAGGAATACAAATCCCCTTCCCACCTCAGCATACCCTTGGAATCACGTGTGGCAGCTAAAGGAGGAGGCAGGAGAGCCAGGAGATCCAGAGCTGCATGGATATGATTAAAAAGCTCCTTACATAATCCAGGGACAGGAAAAAGCACCAGGATTCCAGCCCAGGGCTGGGAAAGGTTTTGTTGGATGAGCAGGATCCAGGAATTCCTTATTCCAGCTCCTTGCCCGTGTCCTATTAAGTTTATTTTTTAATCACTGAAAAGAGGGAACAAATGCCTGGGAAGCTCTCCTGGAGGTCACCCCAGGGCAGGCAGGGATGCTCCTGGGATGCTGCTTCCACAATTTCTCCGTGCTGGGGAAGGAATAAAAATACCCTTCCCACATCAGCATCCCTTGGCAATCCCATGTGGCAGTGAAGGGTGACCATAGGAGGGACAAGAGCCAGAAGATCCAGAGCTCCACAGATATTATTAAAAAGATCCTTACATAATCCAGGAGCAGGAAAAAGCACCAGGTTTCCAGCCCAGGGCTGGGAAAGGTTTTCTTGGACGAGCAGGAGCCAGGAGCTCCTTGCTCCTCCCTATTAAACTAAATTTTTAATCATTAAAATGAGGGAACAAGTGTCCCATGACCTAATGATCTCCTGGCAGGATCATCCCAGGGCAGGCAGGAACGATCCTGGGATGCTGCTTCCATGATTTCTTTGTGCTGGGGAAGGAATAAAAATCCCCTTCCCACCTCAGCATCCCTTGGGAATCACACGGGGCAGTGAAGGGGCAGGAGGGAGCAGAACCAAAATCTCCGTGGCCATCCTGGTACCTCTGACATCCCGGGGAGCTGCTGGCAGGAACAGCAACAGGGACTGGGAGTGGGGAGGGAGGAGAGAATCCCTGGAGGGATGGAGGGAGGGAGGGAGGGAGGGATGGAGGGAGGGAGGGAGGGGTGTTCCCAGGGCTGCCCCATCTACCAGCCTTGTTCAGCTGCTGGACCCAGGACTGGGATGATCCCAAATCAATCAAAACAAGGGAAAACAGCTCTGAGAGGAACAGAACCAGATCCTGCTCATCCCCCCTCCCCCTCCAGGAGCTTCGCCACTTCCCCGGAACATCCTGAAAAATCAAACAGGGAAAAGCTGCTGCTGATTCCGGCCAGTGCAGGAGCCAGGAGGAAGGGAGGGATGAGGAGAGGTCCTGGCAGTGCTGCTGCTCCTTTGGGATGGATGGATGATGGATGGATGGATGGATGGATGGATGGATGGATGGATGGATGGATGATGGATGGATGGATGGATGGATGGATGGATGGATGGATGATGGATGGATGGATGGATGATGGATGGATGGATGGATGGATGGATGGATGGATGGATGATGGATGGATGGCACTGGGATGTCCAAGGGTCCAGCCAGTTTTTGGTACAGATGAAAGGGAGATCATGGAATCCTGGAATGGTTTGGGTTAGAGGGACTTTAAACCCACCCAGTGCCATCCCTGCCATGGGCAGTCACACCTTCCACTGTCCCAGGCTGCTCCAGGCCCCAATGTCCACCCTGGCCTGGGACATTCCAGGGATCCAGGGGCAGCCACAGCTGCTCTGGGCACCCTGTGCCAGCCCTGCCCACCCTGCCAGGGAACAATTCCTGCCCAATATCCCATCCAGCCCTGCCCTGGGCAGTGGGAGCCATTCCCTGTATCCTGTCCCTCCATCCCTTGTCCCCAGTCCCTCTCCAGCTCTCCTGGAGCCCCTTTAGGGTCTGGAAGGGGCTCTGAGCTCTCCCTGGAGCTTCTCCTCTTCAGGAAAGGATTTTCCCTCTCTGTATCCTGAAGTATTGCAGCACCTCCCTCCCTTTGTCCCCCCATGTCCCCAGGTGTCCCCCCAGCCCTGTCCCCTCCTGCCACCCTCCCTATGGAGGATTTTATGGATAAATAAATGGAACTATAAAAACATTTGCAGTGAGTTTTGGTGCCACTCCCAGGGCATTCCCAGCTCCAGGGGGCAGCAGGAGGGACAGGATTTCCTAGCCAACCTGGGAGAACTGGGCTGGAGAGAGGGAAAATAGAGCAAAATATCCATCGGTGCCAGCCTGATGGGAATTCAGGTAGGGAATGGTGGGGCTGGCACTGGAAAGTTTTCAAGGAATGGGGAGAAAACAGCAGGAGGTGAAATCCAGCAACAGGATAAGAATGAGGCAGAGCTGAACCCAGATGGATTTTCCAAGAGAGACAAACAAGGGAATTCCTCATCTTCTGGCCACCTCAGAGCTGACCATCAATCCCAGCAGCCACCATGGTGATGATCCATCCACCCCATCCCTTGGCTGATTTCAATGGAAAATCCCTTTTTAAGGAATTATGGAGGGTGGGGCAGCTCCGGTCCTGATTTCATCCCATTCCTCTCCCAGATCCACCTTCCCAGCTGCCAACATCCCATGGGAGGGGGCTCCAGGAGCCCTGGCAGTGGAAATGCCACCCCCAGCTCTGGTCACAGGGGGGATGGATGGGGACAGGAAAAGGAGCACCCCCAGAGTGGCTGGGATGGGGAGGGGAGCAGCAAAGGCAGGATTTGGGAGGAGTCCAGCACAGCTTGGGTTGTGTCTGGCGAGGGGAAAGCTCTGGATCTTCTCTATAAATATTCCCAGGCAAACACCAGACGGGAGCAGAACATTTCCATTGGCAGGAAAAACAGTGGGGAAAACAAAGGATCCAGACTGGAACAGCTTATCCTGGGATAGCAACCCGAACTCCTCCATCTGGAGACACAGCAGCCACGTCCCAGCTCCAGCTGAGGGGACAAACCAAGAGGCACTTTGGCATTTTCCCCTCAGAACCAGCTCTGACATCCTTTGGGATGTGCACTGTCAGCTGCTCCAGCCTGGAATTCCAGGGAGTCTCCATGACCTGCAGGACTTGAAGGAAAAGGTTGGAAAAATGATGGAGAGAAGCCCTCAGGGGGACACTCTGGGGCTGGAGGAGCAAATTGGGGGATCCTCTGCTCCCCACTGGGACCAGACTGGGACTGGATGGAGACTTTGGGTTTGGGGAGATGTTGGATGTGGGCAGAACTGAATCATGGTTTTAAAAAGTTAGAATTTTTGCTAAGAGTAGAAGTAGTTTCCATGACCAAGATGTAAGCTAGGTAGGTAAATGGTAGGCTAATAATTCCTAGATGCTTAGGCTAGAGCTAATTGGTATAATTATCTGCTATTATAAATTTACGTACAGAAGAACGTAAAATAAGTAAACCATTAACCATGAAGCACGGGGCCTTGGATGGTGCCAGAGGGTCACTGAGACCTGATGAAGACTCTCCTGACTTCATCCTTCGAGACCACTGACCCATTTCGAGACCACCGACCCAATTCAAGAGAAGAACTGCACACATGTGAAGGACTGATGGGCTCATTTTAATATGGGGTGGGGATGGGAGGTGTTGGGGTTATGCACATGTATTGTATGTAAGATCTTGGGCAATAAATAGAGGGCAAAGAACCTTGTTTGGGGCGGTCATGCCTTTGGGAGGTGACTCCCGTGCTGCCTGCAGGTGAATAAACATTCCACTTTGTAACTTTAATTAGTTAGAGGGTCTTTGTCCGTGATTATCCCGTTTTTTTTTAATGATTCAGAACAGGAAAAATTGGACCCTTCCCTGGAAGTGACAATTCCAAGAGAGCTGAAGGTCCCCTGGGTGGATCCAAGGTGAGCAGATGCCAAGGAAGAGCAGAGCTGGCTCAAAGCCCTTTTTCTCCAGGCATGAATTCCATGCAAGAGGAAATGGCTTCCAGCCGTGCCAGGGCAGGCTGAGGTTGGATATTGAGAAAATTCCTTCATGGAAAGGCTTGTCCAGTGGTGGAGCCCCTGTTCCTGCAGGATTTAAATCCATGTGCATGTGACACTTGGGGACACGAGCCAATGGTGGCCTTGGCAGTGCTGGGGGATGTTGGACTCATCTCACAGGGCTTTTCCAACCTGAATTCCATAACTCTGCATTCCAAGCCACCTTTCCTCACAAAGACCAGGAATTCTGCCTCCCCTGCCTGGCACATTTTGGGATCGTTAACAACACATCCCTCTCTCCCCTTCCCTCCCTGGACACCCCCATTTTCCTTCCCTCACCCTGAACTTCCATGGACAGAAAAGAGATTTTTCCATCCACAGACTCCTTCCCTTCCCAATGCTCCCACTGCAAAATCTCCGAGCAGCTCCTCGGATGGGATCCCCCACCTCGGCCACTCCCCCCGGCTCTTCCCTCTCTTCCCCCTCTCCTGGAGCAGCAGCCGTGGAAAAGCAAAACCACCTCACAAATATTCAAACGGCTCCACCCCACACAGGCACAGCACAGCCCCTTCCCCAAGGGCTTCCCTGGCAGTGCCGGACGTGGCAGAATTCAAAACCCATCCCAGCCAGCCCCGGATTGGGGACGCTGCTCCAGCCCAGCTGAGGGGCTGGGGACAGTCCCCAGCCTGTCCCAGCCCAGCACTGTCCCCATCCCAGCCCAGCACTGTCCCCAGCCTGTCCCAGCCCAGCACTGTCCCCAGCCCAGCCCAGCACTGTCCCCAGCCCAGCCCAGCACTGTCCCCAGCCTGTCCCAGCCCAGCACTGTCCCCAGCCCAGCCCAGCACTGTTCCCAGCCTTTCCCAGCCCAGCACTGTTCCCAGCCTGTCCCAGCCCAGCACTGTCCCCAGTCCAGCACTGTCCCCAGTCCAGCACTGTCCCCAGCCCAGCATTGTCCCCTGTCCCAGCCCAGCAACGTCCCCAGCCCAGCCCAGCACTGTCCCCAGCCTGTCCCCAGCCCAGCACTGTCCCCAGCCCAGCACTGTCCCCAGCCTGTCCCAGCCCAGCCCAGCCCAGCCCAGCCCATCCCATCCCAGCACTGTCCCCAGCCCAGCCCTGTCCCCAGCCTGTCCCAGCCCAGCACTGCTCCCAGCCCAGCACTGTCCCCAGCCCAGCCCTGTCCCCAGCCCAGCCCTGTCCCCAGCCTGTCGCAGGCAGGACACTGCACATCCTGCAGGGCCAGAGCAGGAGGCAGGGTGGGCAATGTGGCCTGGGGGGCACAGGGAAGATGCCCAGGGGCAGCACAGGTCACTCGTGGCTCCTGTCACTGTCAGCTGTGCCCACAGCCCTGGGGAGGCCACCAAGGCCACCCCCAGCCCCTCTGAGGGACTGTCCCCAGCTGTCCCCAAAGCACAGGGAGGATCAGCTTCCCTCGCTCCACAGCAGGGAAAAGGCTGAATCCATGGATTTGGTGCCTTCCCCACACCCAGACCCATCCTCCTTCTCCCTTCATTGTCCCTTTTGTCCACAGCTGGGTCCCCCCACACCCACGGATTCCCTTCCTCCCCTCCAAGCCAAAGACTCCTCCAGGAGCCCTTGGGAGCAGCTCAGGTTCTTTAATATTCCAGAGCAGATGATTGATTCCTTCAGAGCAAATGATTTATTCCTTCAGAGCAAATTATTGATTCCTCTAGGGCAGATTATTTATTCCTTCAGAGCAGATTATTTAATATTCCAGAGCAGATTTTTTGTTCCTTCAGAGCAGATTCTTTATTCTTTCAGAGCTGTTTATTTGCTCCTCCCAAGCAGATTTTTTATTCCTTTAAAGCCAATTATTTACTCCTCCAGATCAGATTATTTAATATTCCAGACCAGATTAATTTTTCATCCACACCAGATTTTTTTTTGTCCCTCCAGAGCAAATTCTTTGCTCCCCCAACACAGATTACTTAATATTCCAGAGCAGATTATTGATTCCTCCAGAGCAGATTATTTATTCTTTCAGAAAAAATTATTTACTCCTTCAGAGCAGATTCTTTATTCCTCCAGAGCAGTTTGTTTGTCCTTCAGAGCAGATTCTTTGCTCTTTCCAAGCTGTTTGTTTATTCCTCCAGAGCAGATTGTTTAATATTCCAGAACAGATTCCTTGGTCCTCCAGGGCAAATGATTTGTTCCTCCAGAACAGACTCTTTGTCCCTTCAGAGCAGATTGTTTCATATTCCAGAACAGATTATTTATTCCTCCAGAGCAGATTTTTGTTCCTCCAGAGCAGATTCTTGGCTCCTCCTGAGATGATTATTTAATATTCCAGAGCAGAGTCCTCGTCCTTTCAGAGCAGACCTTTTTCTCTTTCAGACAGATACTTTTCTCCTCCAGATCAGATGATTTTGCTCCTCCAGAGCTGCCCCAAGCAATGCTGCTTTAAGAGAACACTGCCAGGTCCTGCTGCTGCTGAGCACAATTAAAACTCTTCCAGAGCCTTTCCAGCAGGGAAAACCCATTCCCAGGAGTGGAGAAATCTTCCAGGAGGGAAAACCCATCCCACACCCTCCTCAGCACCAGGAATGCAGGAACTGCCCTGGGAGGTCTCAGGCACCAAGTGGACAAAATGGGAGCAAAAGATGATCCCTGAGCCAAAGGGATTAATCCAATTACATTTAATTAGCCTTTGGAAGAGACTTTTATCTCCAAAGCTTTTCCCAGCTCTGAAATCTCCTGGGATTGATTAAAATGCTCTGAGCTCCTGCAGGAAGGCAAAGGAGCCACCCAGGGAAGGTTGGGATGAGGGAATGACCTGGAGGATTCCCAAGGGAAACCAGAACATCCCCAAAGCTCACCTGAGGCTCTGAGACCTCGCTCCCAGTGCTTGGGAAAGGCAGGAATAAAAATCCAATGTTTGCAAACACCTTTAGAGCTCCTGGGACAAGGAACAGCCCCAAAGTTTGTCACCTTGGTGGCACTGCCCCAAATTCCAAGGTTTTTCCCGTGTTTTCCCACGTATTTCCAAGTATTCCTGCTATTCTGAGGGCTCCTATTTCAGCTGTGGGCATTTGACAGCAGCAAAGCTCCAAGGAAAGCTGGGAATGCAGATTTCATTTGAATGCCTCATCATTGGTTTTCAGGGCCTTATCTTGGCTTTTCCAGATCCCAAAGCAAGAGGGTTTGGATTCCTTTGGGTTTGCCTTGGATGAACATTTCCTTGAACATTTTTTTTTTTGTTTGTTTGGGGTTTTTTGTTTGTTTTTGTTTTGTTTGTTTGTTTGGTTTGTTTTTTGGAGTCTGGTTTGGGCACTTGAACAGCCAGAATTAAAAAAAGTTAATAAAGAAAATAGGAATCCCAGTGGTTGTTTGCTGCAGGAATTTCATTTCCTGCCTTCCCAGCAGCCAGATTTCATGACAAAAAAGCCTTGACACAGCTCGGAGACTGCTCCTATTCCTGCCTCCTGCTGGAGAATCCCTGATTTTTAGGGATTGGAAAGGACATTGAGGATCCCCCAGTGCCACCCCTGCCATGGCAGGGACACCTCCCACTGTCCCAGGCTGCTCCAAGGCCTGGGACACTGCCAGGGATGCAGGGATCCACATTTCCCTGTGCCACCCTTCCAGTGACAAAGGACACAGGAACTCAGTGGGAAGGAAAATCCCAACTCCTCCCATGCCATGGGTGTCCCCCTGCCCACGTTCCTGTCCCTGAACAGCAGGACCCCAGCCCTGTCCCCTGCATTCCCCTGGGGACCCAGCCCAGCCACCCCACTGCCAGCAGCTGAGCCCCTTGAATTCCCAACACGCTGCAATGATTATGCAAATATTTGCAAATAATCAACTCCTCCCTCACCTCGGCAGAGCCGAGTGAGGCGTTGCTGTGGCAACAGCCACTCAGCCCCAGAGCTCCCATTTGGGATGCTGGAGGTGCCCAGGGAACCCCAGAGCTCCATTTGGGATGCTGGAGGTGCCCAGGGTACCCCAGAGCTCCATTTGGGATGCTGGAGGTGCCCAGGGAGCCCCAGAGCTCCCATTTGGGATGCTGGAGGTGCCCAGGGTACCCCAGAGCTCCCATTTGGGATGCTGGAGGTGCCCAGGGTACCCCAGAGCTCCCATTTGGGATGCTGGAGGTGCCCAGGGTACCCCAGAGCTCCCATTTGGGATGCTGGAGGTGCCCAGGGTACCCCAGAGCTCCCATTTGGGATGCTGGAGGTGCCCAGGGTAGCCCAGAGCTCCCATTTCGGATGCTGGAGGTGCCCAGGGTACCCCAGAGCTCCCATTTGGGATGCTGGAGGTGCCCAGGGTACCCCAGAGCTCCATTTGGGATGCTGGAGGTGCCCAGGGAGCCCCAGAGCTCCATTTGGGATGCTGGAGGTGCCCAGGGTGACCCAGGGGATCCAGGCCAGGCTGCCCAAGCTGCTGAGGGGCCGTGGGACAGGAGCAGGCTCCTGTTGGAAGGCCAAGATCGATGTTCCACCAGCTCTGAGGGCAGGCAGGTCCCCCTGGGCCTGTGAGAACATGGCCAAGGCTCCTTGGCATGAGCCCAGGAGCTTCTCCTTCATCACTTCTCTTGTTTATGGAGCTTTTCCTTGAGTCCTGTAAAATTCTTTAAACCTAGAGACCTCAGTAACTCCCAGTGCAATCCAAGCCCAGAATGTCAGCCCAGGTCCAGAGACATGAGAATCCAAAATCAACCAGATCCAGGAGAATCCAACAGAACCCAGAGCCAGGAACAGGAGACTCCAAGATCAGCTCAGACCCTGGGACATGAGAATCCAGCTCTAAACAGGTCCATGGGCAGGAGATTTCCCCCTCAGCTCAGTCTGGGTGGGATGGGCACTGATGGGGTCGGGGGGGCACCAGGGGAAGTTGAACTTCACAGGATCCTCCCACGAAGGCAGCTCTGAACTCCCAAGACATCACAAGCACCATTTTTGACAAGAATGAACACTTGAGGTTGTTTTTTCTCCCCCAGGCCCACAGCCAGGACAGGTTTCCAGTGCCTTGGGCACACTCAGGGCTTGGGAGGTGTCTGGAGGAGGGAGCAGAGGAGGGAGCTGCCATCCCACCCCTCTGCATGGAGCTGCTGCCAATGGGTGTGGAAGGACCAGAAGGAAAAACTCCTCCCTCAGCTTTTTCCCTCCCAGTTTTTATCCTCACTTATTTATTATTCCTATTTTTTTAAATCCTCTCTTATTTATTATTACTTTTTTTTTTGCCTCCTGTGCAATGTGAGGCTGATTCACCCCCTGAGACGGATCCACCTTTCCCAGAATGACAGGGATGGAGAAGCCCAGAATATTCCCAGTACATTCCCAGCACATTCCCATCACATTCCCAGCAATTCCCAGCAATTCCCAGCACACCCCTAGTACATTCCCAGCCAGATCCTCCTACATCTTTTCCAAAGGGCAGCACCAAAAAGGCAGCAAAGTGGGAATGCTGGGACACCAGGGCTGGATCTCCTTGAAGAAACTCACAGAGGTCCTGTCCTGTGAGAAAAGGCTGGGAAAGCTGGGAATGTTCACCTGGAGAAGCTCCAGGGAGAGCTCAGAGCCCTGCCAGGGCCTAAAGGGGCTCCAGGAGAGCTGGAGAGGGACTGGGGACAAGGGATGGAGGGACAGGACACAGGGAATGGCTCCCACTGCCCAGGGCAGGGCTGGATGGGATATTGGGCAGGAATTGTTCCCTGGCAGGGTGGGCAGGGCTGGCACAGGGTGCCCAGAGCAGCAGTGGCTGCCCCTGGATCCCTGGCAGTGTCCCAGGCCAGGCTGGACAGGGCTTGGAGCAGCCTGGGACAGTGGAAGGTGTCACTGCCAATGGCAGGGGTGGCACTGGATAATTTTTAAGATCTCTTTCAGCCCAAACCATCCTGGGATTCCACGATGTGAGATCCCACTGGGGATGAACACAAAGCTCCAGGTGCTCACCAGCTCTGGGATGTCCCCAAGCCATCCCTGGGGTGTTTCCTGTCCCCACAGGTCCCCCAGGGCAGCTCTGTCTCCCTGTGGGAAATGAAACCCTGAAGTGGAGGCTGCTCCTCCTGCTCCCACCCCCATCCTGAGCCCGTTTTATCTCTAAAAGGACAAGACCTCAAACCAGTTCCCTGAGTGATTATCCCAAATCTCTGTGTCCTCCCCCTCATCTGGGCCAGACCAGGCTGATTTGGAGCTGAAATCTGGGAGCAAAGCTCCTCAAAAAGCCTCTAAAAGCAGCCTGGAATGATTGATGGGCCCACAGGGATGTGCTTGGAAGAGTCAAACACCACAGAAAGAAAAGGGAATTGGGAACAGAGCCCAATCCCCTCTCTGCCCGAGCAGGAGTTTGAGAGGTGCTGGAGGGGGTGACAGAGCCACAGTGACACTGACCTGGAGTGGGATTTCCTCCTCTCCCCTCCCTGATCCCCAAAACAACCACAGCTCACCCTGGATGAATCTCCCCACAGGGCTCTGCCACACACACAGCTCCTGCAAGCTTTCCAGTGGGTTTTTTTTTTTTTGGATGCTTTGTTTCCAATGTCACCGTGGGCTCAGGAAAGCTGCACCACCACTGCTGGGCACTGCTAAGGGCAGCTGTGACCAGGTGGCCCTGGTGGCACTGTCCCCATCCTGTCCCCATCCTGTCCCCCACCCTTCTGCCCATCCCTTTTCCAGCAGGTTCATTAAAGGATGTGGCACCAGGAGCTGCATCCCAATCCATGGGGCTGGGGACATCCCACAGCCCCTCCTGCTCCAGGACCACTCAGTCCCAGCTCCTCCAGAGATGCTCAGCCCAGCTGGCTCATTCCCAGACAGATTCCATCCATCCCAAATGCTCCAAGGAACCCAGTCCTTGGTCCACCCCGACAGCACCAGCCCAAAAAACACAACTCTCAGGGCAGCAAATATTCCCAAATTCCAAGGGAGAGGAAAACTCAGAGAGCAGCTGGAATCCACCTTGAACACAGCCTCCCAAAAATGCCTTTCCAGGGGAGAGGGATGTGCTGGAGCCTCTGAAGAATTCCCCACACTCCTGTCACCCACAAATGGCACCAGTACAGGAGTGCCATTCCTGCCTGGCATCCCAAACTTTGGGGCTGGGACATCCAAGCCCAGCACTCCTCAAAATTCTGGTCCCAAGGGGCCACCACAAACCCTGGGAAGAAAAGTGACACATCCTGGACTGGCCAGGCTCCTCCTCCCAGAGCTGATTTAGGGATGGGATGGGATAATGGGATAATGGGATGGGTTGGGATGGGATAATGGGCTGGGATAATGGGATGGGATAATGGGCTGGGATAATGGGATGGGATAATGGGATGGGATAATGGGCTGGAATAATGGGATGGGATGGGTTGGGATGGGATGGGATAATGGGCTGGGATAATGGGACGGTTTTTCCAAGGCAATCACCCGAGGAAGAGGCAGCTCTTACCTGTTTCTCCCCAGATAGGCAGATACTCGTCCTGCTGAATGTCCAGCATGATTTCCAGGCCATTCCCTGTTCCCCCCTTCACCGTGGTGAGGAGAGGCCGCCCCTCCTCTCCTGAGTTAAACATGTAGCATTTCCCATATTTTGTAAACACCTGTGGGGAAAAAAGAGAGGAATTAGGGAATATTTCCCACATATTCAACACCCATTCCCAACCAGCAAAGGGATGGAAACAGCCACAAGCTGCAGGTCAGGGGGAAACATCCACACACATATCCTCAGAAATATCCACAGAAATATCCTCAGAAATCCATCCAGGTTTAATCACTTGTTTAATCATTGTGCTCTCCTTATGGAAAATAAAAGAGGGAAGAGAGAAAGGAAAAGCTGCTTGGAGGGAAAGCTCAAAAGCTCCTGGAGCCCTTCCAGTCAGTCCAAGCTCTGACAGACACACACACTGGCCTCAAGCTCCTGCTAAAATTCACACAATTCCCTGGTTTTGGGTGGAGTCTGAGTCCATCCATGCCATGGGAATGCTCTCCTGGCATTAAAAATCCAATATCCCCTTAATTCCTCCCTCTGCCACTGCTTGGAAAATAGGAAGAGCTCAAAACACTCAGGGAAATGAGGAAAGATTTCTTCCATCATTTTGCTCTTCTTCAGTTTATTTTGGGAGGATTCCTGATAGAAATTCCTGGCAAAGCCCAGGTGGAACTTCAGACATCATCAGCACTGCAAAGCAGGGGGCACATGGGGCTCCAAGAGGGAGGGATGTGCAGAACATGGGGTTCCCAGTGGGAGAACACAGGATTTCCAGTAAGAGAATATGGGTTTCCATGTGGGATGGACAGGATTCCAGGTGGGATGGACACATTCCCAAGTGGAGTGGACATTAATTTCCAAGTGGGATGGACATGTGAGGAACACAGGTTTCCAAAAAGGGTAGACTTGTTTCCAAGCAGAGTAAACACAGATTTCCCAGTGAGATAACCCAGAATTCCCAGTGGATAACCCAGAATTCCCAGTGGGTAACACAGAATTCCCAGTGAATAACCCAGATTTCCTAATGGGTAACACAGAATTCCCAGTGAATAACCCAGATTTCCCAGTGGGTAACCCAGAATTCCCAGTGGGTAACCCAGAATTCCCAGTGGATAACCCAGATTTTCCAGTGGATAACCCAGATTTCCCAGTGGGTAACCCAGAATTCCCAGTGGATAACCCAGATTTCCCAGTGGGAACCCAAGGTTCCTGGTGGCAGCAGAGATGTCACACCTTTCCTGGTGGGGACACTCAGGGCCAGGGCTCAGCTCAGGCTCAGCCTTCCCCCTCGATGGGAAAACTCCCAGAAATCCCCAATTTAACCCCAATCAATCCCTGCTCTGACAGCCTGGGGACATCCTGGGATAAAGACCCCAGAAAGCCCAGTCTGGAAACCAATACCAACCAGTAAATCCCAGCAATGAGGAACCAGAGCAGCTCCAGTCCCTCCAGAATCTCTCCCACATTTGCTGAGCTCATTTGACCCTGAGATGAGTCAGAAACCCAAACAGAAGCTGGAGCCAGCAGCGATTTATTCCCTCAAATATTGACATATCCTGACTAATCTCAGTGCCAGGGAAGCAGGTGGGATGGGAGAGAAAGGAAATAATATTTGAATTCAAATACAAAGTGTTTGTGAGGGGAAAAACAATACGTCCTTTAAAAAGGATTTGATATACAAATAAAAAAAATCCCATTTTAATACTTGCCTGACCAATTAAAGAGCTCAGGCTGGAAAGAGAAGCTGAACCTCTGGAAGGCAGAAGTCAAAAATTCCTGATGAGGGGAGTTTAAAATCCAGCAAGGAGAAAAAGCTGCAGTGGAGAAAATCAGGGGAAAACAACAAGGCTGGAATGGGTCCAACAGCCCAGGGACTGAGGGTTTTGGAGCTGCTGTGCTCAGCACAGTCTGCAGGCAAATAAATCCAAGCAATTTGATGGGGTTTTATATGGCTGTAAAAATTCTCTGTAAAAGCTCCCATTAGGATGTGTTTATCCAAGGAAAAGATGGAACCTGACAGGGACAGCAGGGTTGGAATCACAATCCCAGGAAAAGAGACCTCATGGGACTGGGAAAGGACAACCATGAGACCTCTCAGCCACAAGGATTCCCACTGTTCCCAAAGGAGATACAAAACATTCTTCCTAACAGCATTGAAAATATTTCCAGGTTAAAAAATCAACGTGCATTCCTTGCAGCTGCCATGAAACGGGACTGTGGCGTTACCCATCAGTGGGGTCATGGAATGTTTTGGATTTGGGCCTTAAGGACCATCCTGTGCCAAGGCAGGGACACCTCCACTGGCCCAGGCTGCTCCAGCCTGGCCTGGGACACTGCCAGGGATCCCCTGCTGCTCTGGGAATTCCATCCCAGCCCCTGCCCACCCTCCCAGGGAGGAATTCCTCCCCACTGTCCCATCCATCCCTGCCCTCTGGGAGCCATTCCCTGTGTCCTGCCCCTCTCCTGTTCCCTCAGCCCTCCCTGAGGATGTTCCTCCCCCTCTCCCTTTTGCTGGAAGAAATCATTTGGGAAAATACAACATTGTTCTGCCAGAGTCTCCTCTTGTTTTCAGGCTCCCTGACAAGAGGAAAGGACTTGGAGCATTATCAGATCATCAGGATAAATCCTGGAGCTGTTGGGAAGGCCTGGGATTTACGGGAGGCAGTGAACACGAGCAGAGCAGGATGATTTAAGCTCAGTTTGTGTGGCTGAGGGGGAGAAAACACCCCTGGCTCCTGGGAATGCTTTAACTTCCAATAAAAAGGGCCAGAAACAAAACTCCAGACACGTTCCCTGAGAATAGTCCATAAAAATTCCAATTTGTTCCCTCTGATGGAGCACGGGACCTTTGACAGCTCCTTGGAAAATCCCTGCTTGGGCATAAAGGGAAATAATTCTAAATCTGTGGAATGGGATTTGATGGAATTGTTCAGGCTGGGAAAAGCCTTTAAGATGATGGAGTCCAATCCATGAACTGCCTTGGAGTGACTTCCTGAGCCCTTCCTTAGCCTATGGGAAACCCAAGGAAAATGTTTATTTTGGGAAGGCAAAACTCAGACCAGATGTATCCCAAAAACATTTCCAGGCACAAACCAGACACCACCACCACCAGAAGCTCCAAGAAACCCCAGGATGAACAAATCCTGCTGCCTGTGAATCCATCAGGCCTGGCACTGATATTCCAGAGGCCTGTCCAGAGTCATGGAAAATGAGGCATTCCAGTTTCTACCAGGATGCACAGAAAAAACATTTCTGCTAAGAAATCATCCATTCAATCCACAGAAAAATGATGGGAAAAGGAACTCATTGGAAGCCTGGGAATGACTTTTCCAAATACAGATGGAGATGCAGGCAGGAAGGAGGTGTCAGGAGGAGTTAAAACAATGGAAAAAAGAAGGAATTAGAACCCTGTGCAGTCATTTCTCCACAAATGTGGGGCACAAAGGCTCAGGGAGACATTTCCCAGCGAGCCACATCCAAAGGATTCACCACGAGCGGGATCAATGAAAACAAAGAGATTTTCAGCATGGGCCCAGGAGAAGGGGAACTGAAAAACTGGGATGGGTTTGGGCAAGAACATCCAGAGAGGATGGGGAAAGATCCTGTTTAGGAGGAGAAGAGACTTTATTGCCAGGGGTTTGCCAGAGGGATCCATTCCCAGCCTCCCAGCTCTCCCACTGAGGCGCGGGTGGCACCGAGACCCGTCCTGATGGCACTTGGATGGAGGAATGACTCCATCCCTGCTCCATCCCAATTCCATCCCTGCTCCATCCCAATTCCATCCCTGCTCCATCTCAATTCCATCCCTGCTCCATCTCAATTCCATCCCATCCCCATCCCTGTTCCGTCCCTGTTCCATCCCTGCTCCATCCCATCCCCATCCCTGCTCCGTCCCTGCTCCATCCCAATTCCATCCCTGCTCCATCCCATCCCCATCCCTGCTCCATCCCATCCCCATCCCTGTTCCATCCCAATTCCATCCCTGCTCCATCCCATCCCCATCCCTATTCCATCCCCGCTCCATCCCATCCCGATCCCTGCTCCGTCCCTGTTCCATCCCTGTTCCATCCCAGCCCCATCCCAATTCCATCCCTGTTCCATCCCAGCTCCATCCCTGTTCCATCTCAGCTCCATCCCAGCTCCATCCCTGTTCCATCCCAGCTCCATCCCTGTTCCATCCCAGCTCCATCCCTGTTCCATCCCAGCTCCATCCCTGTTCCATCCCATCCCCATCCCTGTTCCATCCCAGCTCCATCCCAATGGTCCCTTTGTCCTCCCAGGCAGGAGGCAGCGGGACATTTTAAAAATGGAAGGATGGGAAGAAAATCCATGAGGGATCCCCAGAGGAATCCCTTTCCAGGGGAAAGGATGGACCCTTGGGAAGGAGGGAATGCTTACAATGGGCAGGAAGGATTTAACGTCCTTTCCCAGCAAAGGGCAGAGGGAAGGAATCAAATGCCAGTCACAGCAGAGGGGGATGCAAGCCCAGCCTTTGGGGCATCCTCTTCATGTGCTAGCCACATCCCAATCCTACAGAAACACCGGGAGAATGCAAAAATCCCAGAGCCGTCAACTCCAAAGGGGATTTGGGTCACCCTCACTGGACCACAAAGCAAAGCTCTTCCAAAAATGAACAAAATCCAGGAGGGAAAACCCTTGGAGAGGAGGAGCTCTGGCATCTGCTCCCTGTGCAGGGGCAGCCGTGGGTCCTGGTTAAATCCCGGTGCGTTTGTGCTGTCAGGAACGCGGCAGAGCCGATGTCAGACACGGAAAATCTCAGAGCTCATCCCTGCTGCCAGCAGCTGTGATTCCCTGTGGAGCAGAGGGATGGGAGGCAGCTGCAGGAAGCACAGCCAGGGAAGTTGTCAGGCCGTGTTTACAAGGACAGGGTTTTCCACGGCTGAATTCCCGCTGGGATTTGTCAGGCAGCGCTGCCAGAGCTTTCCCTGCAGCAGCTCCGGGTCTGCCTGAGCCTTCCTGCCTCCCTGCCAGGCCCCCCCATCCCGCCTGACCCGGGTCCCAGGCACGCCCCGAAGGCTGATTAACCCCATTCCCAGCCGTAATGGGAACGCTCTTCCCAAACGAGGAGCCCAAATCCAATAACCTGGCACTGCCACAGCTGCTCCAAACACACAACATTCCCAACATTCCCAACACATCCCACACAGCCATCCCTCCCTTCCAACCCAGCTTTCACCACTGGACATGCCCAACTCTCTCCAATCTCTTTTATGGGATGGTATCAAACACTCCCAGTGGCTCACAGTTCCCAGCCAGTTAAACACTGGCAGCACTGGCAGAGGAGCACTTGGCTCCGTGGTTAATTCCCTAAGGGATATTCCCATTCTCTCCTGATTTGTGCCATCAGCCCCTGCCCAACAGCCCCTTGGGATTTGTGGGAATGGGGAGGATTCCTCAGAGCTGCCATAACCCCACAAAAATCCCCTCCAGCTCCAATTAATCTCCGTTGAGTGGGTGTTTAACAGGAAATACAGCCCCAAAATTCCAGCACCAAATGGATCAACTCCAATGGAGAAGCACCAAATATTTGGGAATTCTGTTGGTCATAAACCAAGGGAAGTGCTGCCCTCTCCTTGATTCCATCAATGCCACGTTCCCTCCACAGGACAGGAGCTGGGGTTCGCTGGAATTTATGGGTTGTCAGGAGCAACACCTGGATATTCCCATATCCCACGGGACCACAAAAGAACTCAGGAATCCCAGTTCCCAAGGCTCCTTTTGGCAGAACATGGAATTATTGAGGTTGGAAAAGCTTTCCGAGGTCATTGAGTCCAACCTGTGACCAGGTGATACCATCAGAGACCACTGCAGAGGACACATCCTCCAACAGAAAATTTATCATCTTATAAAAATCCATAAAAATTAATTTTAAATCAATTAAAAATCCATAAAAATCAATTTAAAATAAATTTAAAATCCATAAAAATCCATTAATTTAAAAGTCCATAAAAATCCAGGCCCCAGCACAAAGCTTTGTGCCTGGAATGTGCACAGAGGTGACCTGAGGTCACTGGCCTGGGACACCTTGGGCTGATGTCCTCACCTGGGGCTGCCCGGGGTCACACGAGGCCACAAGCCCCTGGAGGAGGCCCTGGGGAGCAGCAGATGGAGCAGGAATTGGAGCAGGAATTGGAGCAGGGAGGGTGGGGGGGGTTCCAGCCCTGCTCTGAGGCTCATCCCAGCCCCAGGTGCCAGGCACAGCTCCTGGGCTGGGATTCATTTCGATCCTAATTACAATCCTGATCCATCCCCACTGATTCCCTTAATTAACTCCTGTCCATTCCCTCAGCCCAGCTCTGGGACTGAACATTCCAACATTCCATCATTAACATTCCAACATCCCAGTGTCCCCAAACTCCTCTGGAGTGTCCCAGAGCAGCCCCCAGGTCCCCTCAGTGCCATGGAACCTGAGGAAAAGGGGGATAAAACACCTGGAGCTGGAATATCAATCCTAAACCCTTCAGCTGTGCAGGGATATCCTGAAAATAGAGATTGAGCATCTCCCATGTGTCTGAGAGCCATCCAGCAGTATCCCAAATGCTCTGGGGCTGGGCTATCCTGCCCACCCAGGCTCCTCAGCCACGGATTCCAGCCCCTCCACAGCCTCTGGGCACTGGGATCCATGGGAGGCTCCAGCAGTTTGTTCCTGCTATGAAATCATTTCTGTGGGTGGAGTTTTGAGGCCATTCCCTGGAATTCCCAGCCCTTGCACACGTGCAGGAGGAGGCAGCAGCCCCCTGGGAAGTACAAAGAGCTCCAAATATTCCCAGTGGGACAACTCCAGCTGCTGTCTTCCATGGAGGAAAAGCAGCTCCCTTGTCCTTAGGCAGGAGGAGAAGCACTGAAAATCCACTGGGAAGAGGCACTGAAACATGGACTAAAGCCAGTCACATCCACTGGAATCAAACATCCACCAGAAACAGCCACATCCACTGGGAACATCCCCTGGGAAACCCCTTCCCTGCAGCCTGTAAGGCCCAAGGCCCAGGAAGTTTTCCCTGCTCAGTCACATCCCCGAGTGCCACAGCTCCTGCCTGGAGGGAAATATTTGGGAATGAGGGAAGCTCAGCCTGTCCAGGGCCAGCCAGGGTCACTGTGAGTGACCACAGACAAGTGGTCAGTGATGGTTCTGTGCCCTTTCCAAGGGATTTGTGGAATAACCAGCCCAGAACTCTGGGATCTACGTTCCAGACTCTTCAATTCCCCCTGCAGTCCATTGAAAAAGGTATTTCCATCATAGAAAAGAAGGACACTGTGGATGCAGGGTCTGCCTTGGGATGCAGGGACAGGACACAGGAATGGCTTCCACTGCCAGAGGGCAGGGCTGGATGGGATATTGGGATATTGGGATATTGGGAGGGAATTCCTGGCTGGGGGTGTGGGGAGGCCATCAGGGAAGTCCAAAGGGAGTTTTTTTTAATCCCTGGACTCTATCCAAGCCAAAACCTTCCCAAGAGATCCAAACACTTTGAATTTCAGGTTGGTTATCCTGACACCCCTGAAAACCAAGGGGGTGGAGAGAGTCCACGTGGAGCTGATCCAAGGGCTGGAGTCCCTCTGGAGCTGGAGAATGTTCACCAGGAGAACTGGTGGGGTCTGGGAGAGCTGGGAATGTCCAGCTGGAGAAGAGGAGAAGGATCCAGGGAGAGCTCAGAGCCCTGCCAGGGCCTAAAGGGGCTCCAGGAGAGCTGGAGAGGGACTGGGGACAAGGGATGGAGGGACAGGACACAGGGAATGGCTCCCACTGCCCAGGGCAGGGCTGGATGGGATATTGGGATATTGGGAGGGAATTCTTGGCTGGGAGCCTCCAGCCTCAGAGATTTAAGGAAAGCTCCTTCCTTTGAAACCCTTCTGTCCTCAAAGTTTTACCTGAGATTCCCGTTTAATTTCTGGAGTTCTCAGGGCCAGGCAGAGCCTGTGGTGGTGCCACTGTCACCTCCCTGTCACTGCTCCTTCCCTCCTCCCCTCCTCTCTGTTCCTTTCCCATTCCCATCACTCCAGGACATTTCTGAAGATGCCAGGAGCTCCTCAGCATTACCAGCTCCCTGATCCTGCTCATCCCAGGGAAAAGCCAGTTTGGGGTTGAGGATCTGCAGGTTTAATAAGTTCTTTTTCCTAATCCTCACACAATTCCAAGGAATCTGCACTCATGGGTTTTTTTTTTATGGTCAAGGACCAGCTCTGTTCCCTCCCCTTCCCCCCAGCTGGGAGTTCTCTGTGGCTTTTCCTGGGTTTGGTGGCCATAAAAACCAAGTCTTTTATTCAAAACAAGGACTAGAAGGAAGGCAAACATGGAAGATCCCCCCAGAGAAGGTTTCCAGGTGTTTTACAAATGTCCTGGAACAATGGGGGTTAATCAGCCAGAACAATTAATCTCAATTAATGCTGCCAGGTACCACAGATGCTGCAAGGACACAAAATTCCCTTTCTTCTGCACCTCAGGATAAACTGGATTAACCCCAACTCAGAGCTGCATTGGCTGCAAGTAAAAATCCCAAATTAACTCCAGGGGTCTAAAGCTCCTCCCTAATTCCAAGGAAAACGTGTGGCTCTGAGATTCCCACCCTGGGATGCCCCAGGAGCAGCACTTGACTTTGAGCAGATTTTGCAAATTTTATTTTAGGAAACCAACAAAACCCCACAGAACTCCCTGGGGGATATTCAGCTCTTCCCTGAGGAAGCACTGGAATTTGGGGCTCCCTTTGGTGCCCAGGATGCTCCAACCCCTGTGCCTGAATCCCTTCCCAGGGAATGATGGAGCCACAGCTCCTTTAGCTTTTCCTGCTGCCTGGTTTTTGGGGAGCCCTGGGAATGAGTCCCTGCAGTGTCACCATGCCCTGCCCAGGATCTGGGAACAAGGGGTTAAATCCCAACACCATCCTGGGCTATTTCCTCTGGCAGGGATTTCTGCCAATCCTGCCCAGGGAATCATCTCAGCAGCACCACTGAGCATGGAAAAACTGCCCAGGTTGTTTTGGGAATTCTGGGCAAGGAATTGCCATTTCTGCCATGCAGAGGTGCCCTGGGAGGCAGAAAAGTCCTGCCTGGAGCCAGCAAAGCCCAGCCCAGAGCTCTGTGAAATATCAAACTGCTCTTGGAGCTCAGGACAAAACCGAGGCAAGACCTGAGACAGCTCTGCTGTGCTTCATCACCACAAGTCCTGGGGAGAAAATCTTGTCCTGTGAGGCTGGGGAGGGGCTGGAATGAAATTCCCAGAGAAGCTGTGGCTGCCCCTGGATCCCAGGCTGGGACAGCCCTTGGAGCAACCTGGGATAGTGGAAGGTGTCACTGCCCATGGCAGGGGTGGCACTGGGTGGATTTCAAGGCTCTTCAAACCCAAATCATTCCACAGTTCTGATTCCCAAAGGGCTCTGGAGCTGATTTCCCTGCAGGCCTTGTGAGTAACTCCAAGTTCAAACTCCCAAATTCCCACTCCAAGCTGCTGCCCCAGTGCTGAGCACACAAAGCTCTCACCCTGCTCAGCCAAGGCAGAAATGGATCCTTTTGCTGCTGCTGGGATCAATGCCTGGGATGAGCAGTTTTCCCAGTTTTTTCCCCCTGCTTCCATAAAACACTTCCAAGATAGTCCTGAGCCCGGGGACACAGCAGCCTCCACTGTCCCCACACACACTGAGGCTTCTCCAGGGATTTCCAGTCCAACCCCTCATGACAGGGATGCTTCCCTGGCCAAATTCCAGGCACTCACTCCAGTACTTCACAGCCAGACCCCAATCCTGTGTGTCCTGCCCAGCCAAAAAATCCTCCCCAGTTTTTCTTTTCTTTACTTTATCCCTGTGGGCAGCTCCCCCGGGGCAGTGGCCAAGAGGAGAATTTCAGCCCCTGGAAAGATCAGAATCCTGGAATATCCTGAGCTGGGAAGGACCCACAGGATCACCCAGTCCCACCCCTGGCCCTGCACAGACACCCCCAAATCCCAGCCTGGGCGTCCCTGGCAGCCTTGGGAATGTGACCATTCCCTGGGAAATTGTTCCAGTGCTTATTCCACTCTCTGGGGAAGAACCTTTCCCTGATCTCCATCCCAAATTCCCCTGGCACAGCTCCAGTTCCCTGGCTCCTGACCAGAGCTGGATGAGTCTCCCTGAATCTCCTCTGAGGAACTGGATCCCAGTGACAAAAACCCTTTCTGTGTTCCCTCAAAATATCCAACGGAGCCTAAAATTCCCCAGAATTCATCTCCATCCCCTGCCCCAGACTGCCCCAGGACCTCGGGGATGTCCCTATGTCCCCACCAGAGCAGCAATCCTGGGATCACCCAGCTATTTCCCATCCCCATCTGCCAGGGGAAAAAGGCTCTAATCCCAAATCCCTTCTCAATGGATGCCAAAAATAGCACAGCCCTGAGCACCACACCCAGGGGTCCCTGGGATGCTGCTCATTCCCTGCATCCCACCCTGGGCTGGAACCCAGGAGTGACCACCCCCCACAGCCAGGGAAGGTTTGTAGGGAATAAATCCATCCCTGCCCTCCCTGAGGGAAAAGGTTGGGTGGAATGGAAGGAACCAGGAGTGTGGCTGCTCCAAGGTCCTGCAGGGTGGAAAGGGAACGGGATCATGGCTCAGGACTGCGCTGGATGATGCCAAGGGAACAACAAGGAAAAGCTCCAGCATCCTAAAAGCCAAAACTGAGCTGGGAATAACAGGAAAATGAAAAGTGACAGAGCTCATGACATTCCCTGAAATGGGGGAGTGAAGGACATTGCAGGATGGGCTCAGCACAGGCACTGAACTCCCCCAAGGAACTTCATCCCATTCGAGGATGAACAGCCAGGATTTTTAGGAAAAATCCCACTTTTTCTGCCCAATATTTTGCCAAAAAAACTCCCAATATGTGCATTCCCCCGTGGTTCAGGGGAGCTTTCAGGAGCTGCTCCCTTGTTTGCCCCCTGAGCTCCTGCCTGGATGAACTCAGTGCCTCAGCTGGAAAAAACACCAGGAATTCCAAGTGATGGATAAAGTGCATTAACCTCAGAGTGAACCTTCCCTCACATGGACACACACAGCTTGGAATTTTCACAGAATAAGGAGAAAGCTCAGATTCCAGAGAGCCTTTAATGGGCTCTAAGGAGCTCTTGTGAATCTCACAGCATTTCCCACTCCTGGCAGGAACTAAAACATTGAGATCATAATAAAGCATGGAGCTGGGTGTGGGTGGGGAGAGAATCTGAGGTGAAAATGGAATAATAATAATAATAATAATATTAGTAGTGTTGTCACCAGGCCCTGCAAAATTCCCACAAGGAATGAGGCTGCTCCAGGCTGTCCCTGGGCTCCTCCTTTATCCAGGTCAGTGTGGAACCATTCCTGTGTTTAATCCCAGTTTAAAACCAGGGAAACCATTGGGAAGTGCAGTTCCTGAGGCAGGAGCTGGGAATCCACGAGGGCAGGAGGAGAATTTTCCATGTGAGCATTCCCAGCCTCTCCAAGAGCTCTCTGCCTGGGAGAGGGGCAGGGAAAGCATTCCTGGAGGCTTTGCTGGCTGAAAATCCAGGGATAATGTTCAATAATGTTCAATAACGTTTAATAACGTTTAATCCAGCCCAGGCACTGCAGAGTTTTCAGAGTGAAGTTTCCATGGATTTTTCTCTGTGCTCTGTGCAGAATCAGGGCACAGATCCAGGTGATTCCAGCCAAAGCTGATCCCAGTGAAAGCCAGCACCAGAAGAGTTAATTCCAGACACAGGGCTGGGTCCTGGGAGCTGTCCCGGTGTGTGGCAGCCAAGTCTGTCCCTCAGCCAGCAGGACCAAGGGGGGATTAAATCCACAAAGTCCCCTCCCCTCACCCCAAGGGGCACCACCATCAATGGGGAACAAACCGGATTTTGGGGTGGAGGGGGAGCTCACCCCGAGCTGATGAAGCCCCAGCTCAGTCTGGCAGTGGGAATATTCCCAGTGCTGGGACGATGGAAAAGCACAAGTGGGGGAGGAAAAAAAGGTGACAGATTTTTCCACGAGGAAATCAAGAAAAATGGATTAGGGAGGGGGGAATCAAAGCTCCACCAAAACACAGCAGGAGAGGAGGAGCCTCCCCTGGGAGCAGGGAAGGAGAGCAGGAGATGCTGGGAATGCCTGGGGGGAGGGAATTTTCCCCTGGGAATTGTTACTGCCCCGGGCAGCTGGAGAGAAAACCGTGGGATACATCAGAGAAGCTCTGGCTGGAGGAAAGGAGTTTTCCTCCTTATTCCACAAAACCCTGGATCCTACAGGACAGGGAGATCCCCAAGGTCCTCATTCCAGAGCTGTCTCCAGCACTGAAGCTGAGAACAGCACTGAAAATCAGGGATTTTCCATGGATTTTCCAAGGATTTTCCATTCAAGGAGAGGCACAGGGAGGGACCTTCAGGGTGATCCCTGCTCCCACCACAACACATCCCTGATCTCCCAGCAGGAAAATCCCAGTGAGGGAAACTCCTCCCTGTCCCACCCTGGAGCTGAGCTTATTGGATCCATGATCCATCTCCTGGCAGATCCAACCCCTGGCAGAGCCATCCTGCCTGGAAATGCACATCAGCAACGGGGAAACAGGAAAACAGAGGGGAAACAGAGGAGAAACACAGGGGAAATTATTCCTCACCCTCCTAATTCCAGGGCTTTCCCGACAGAGCTTCATCTCCAGCTCCACAGCCAAGGCTGCAGCCTGGGGAGCATCCCAGTAATCCCTGATTTAAAATCCACAGCTCCAAAGAGGATTTTTCTCCAATTCCACACTTTATTCCTGATGGTTTGGCCAAAACACAAGGAGATGGTGACCCAAGAAGAAAGGAATGGCTGTTTTTTGGGGGCAACTCAGGAATTTGGATGAAAAATTCCTGAGGATGGGGAGGAGCTGGCACAGCTTTCTTAGAAAAACCACGGCTGCCCCATCCCTGGAAGAGTTCAGAGATGCAGGGGAGATTTTCCCCACTCTCACAGGGCAAGGAGCAAAGATGAGGAGAGGGAGGGCTCACAGAATTCCCTGCAGCTGGGACAGACCCAGGGGAGCCCTGGGGGATGTGACAGGCAGAGACAAAGCCCCAAGGTCGGGCAGCTGAGCCAGGAGCTCCTGCCTGATGCTCCCTCTGTGCCTGGCAGGGCTGGGGCAGGGCTGGCACCGGAGCTGGGATGGAGCAGCTGCTCCAGGCAGGAATTTGTGACTCACACCAGCCCTGGCTGGGAGACTTTCATCAACTGCAGCGAGCTCTGACAGCACCTGGCAGCAGGAAATGACACTCTGGACAGCACAGGTGATGCTCCTTCTGTCCCTTTCTGTCCCCTTCCACAGGCTGGGGCTGTGGCTTCCTCTTCCCTCCCTGGAAATGCAGGGGAGCAGCCTGGCACTGCCAGGAATGCAGGGCTGGGAATGCAGGAAATGCAGGGAATGCAGGGGCAGGGAATGCAGGGGCAGGGAATGCAGGGCTGGGAATGCAGGGAATGCAGGGAATGCAGGGCAGGGAATGCAGGGCAGGGAATGCAGGGAATGCAAGGCTGGGAATGCAGGGAATGCACAGCTGGGAATGCAGGGGCAGGGAATGCAGGGAATGCAGGGCTGGGAATGCAGGGGCAGGGAATGCAGGGAATGCACAGCTGGGAATGCAGGGGCAGGGAATGCAGGGAATGCAGGGCTGGGAATGCAGGGGCAGGGAATGCAGGGAATGCAGGGCTGGGAATGCAGGGCAGGGAATGCAGGGAATGGAGGGAATTCAGGGAATGCAGGGCAGGGAATGCAGGGCAGGGAATGAAGGGAATGCAGGGAATTCAGGGCTGGGAATGCAGGGCTTGGAATGCAGGGAATGCAGAGAATGCAGGGCAGGGAATGCAGGGGCAGCCCCAGCACCAGCAGGGACACCAGGGGGGCACCAGCCCTGGGGGGCTGAGCCAAGCCTGGAGGTGGCACCTGGGGACAAGGGGGTGCCAGGTCATGGGCTGGACTCCATGGCCTCAAAGGGCTTTTCCCAGCTGGTTCATTCTGAGATTTTTGGAAGCTTTTGGGAAGGGATTTGAGGCAGTGCCCGGCTCGTGTCACACTGAGCAGCAGCGATTCCCAGCCAGCACCAACACCTGCCCAGGTGAGCCCTCAGCAAAGCTCCAAAACCTGACAGCCACACCCACAAAAAAAGAAATCCCATCACATCTGGGGCTCAGCACAAACACATCCCAAAAAACAGGTCAGGAGAAAGCCACAGAGCCCAGAGGGGGTTGGACAGCAGAGCTGGGGCTGGACGAGGTCAGGGCAGAAATACTGGCCCTGCTCAGGAAGCAGGTGGTAAAACCAGGGATTGCCTGGCCTTGCCAGGATTGCCTGGCTTCCCTTCTCTCACCAGGCACGGGGGGGTCACACATCAAACACGGCAGGGCTGGGTTTGGTCAGAGTGTGCAGCACTGCGGGGTGGGGGCTGCAGCAATGGGGAGCAGCTCCTGCAATCCCAGAGACTGGGGTGCTCCTGCAATCCCACAGAAATTCTCCTGCAATCCCACAGCTCAGGCACTCCTGCAATCCCAGATCTTGTGTTCTCCTGCAATCCCCCAGAAATTCTCCTGCAATCCCAGATCTTGGGTTCTCCTGCAATCCCACAGTTTGGGATCCCTCCTGCATACCAAACCCTCAGGGTCTAGATGGGTTTTATGGTCCTTTCCAAGCCTTTTCAGATTTCCTGGTCCATTCCCAGCAGGAAGCATCCCAGCATCCCCCAGCAGCAGGCAGGACCACACCAGACCCCAAACTGGGAGCAGTGGAGTTGGGTGGGGCTTGGAGCAAGCTCCCAACCCACAGCACCCCGGGATCCTGTGACAGCAGGGACTGCAGGAAGGGAATGGGATAAAAGAGCAAATAATGATCCCAAACTGGAGCAGCTTCCCAGGGATGGCATTTCCTGGGATGTCCCTGGGGGCAAAAGGGGCAGCAGCCAGTGCAGGATTCCTGCTGAGAGGCTTCACTTCCAGAGAAATCCTCCCTTGGCTGGGGTAGGGATACACATTCCAGAATAAAAACCCCTCTGGGACTGGGAATGAACCCACCAGGCCTCAGCCTGTCCTTGACAAACAGATTTTGGGCTCAAATCCCAAAGTTTCCATCCAGCACAGCCCAGAGAGAAAATGTTCCCCCTCACCCACCCCTGCCTGCAGCTCCAGAGGAGCCCCTGGAAAACGCTTCCCTGTCCAAATCCCTGATTTTGGGGATGTGACATGAGCAAAGCTCAGGGGTTCCAGGGACTGGAGCTCATTATCAACACGAGGCCAGCCTCATTTAATGCTCATTAACTTCCAGGGAGGCAGGCAAGGAGCAGCAATTCCTTGCCAAAAGCAGGGATAATGGAACAGAGCTTGGACATCACAGAGTGGCATCTGCAGAGCCTTGGTGGCCCCAGGGTCCCCTCAGTGGCCACATCCAAGGGCCACGGTCACTGAGGAGAAATTCCAGCAGCTGGCAAAACTCAGCTTCATTTGTTCCTGGATTTATTCTTCCCTCAGGACATTCCCACAGGACAAATTTTTCAACTGATTTTTAATTTTTTTACCTTCCCAAGGATTAATTGGCTGAGTGTTCCAGGCATTGCAGTTGGATGGGTTTGGAAAGGAAGATGGATGAAACTCAGCAGGAGCAGGGAGTGACAGAAACTCTGGGCAAGAGCCACGAGCTCACCTCCAGCTCCATTTTCCTGTGTTTTTTTAAGGAAGGGGCTCATTTTAGAAAGGCTCCTGGTGAGGGAAACAGCTCAGCCTGGAACCACATCCCAAATTTCCTCAGGATTTGGCTGAGCCAGGGGTTCAAAGCTTGAGGAATCTGCAGCAGGATTTGTGCTCAGGGTGCTGAGGGAAGTGAGGGAAAGCTGGAGGAGCTCAGCCCGACCCCAGGTGAGAGCCAGGGGCAGCGAGGTCCCCTCTGTCCCTGTCCCCAGCACCCCAGCTGGCAGGGCACACATGGGATGGAATGGGAGAGTCTGGGGCCTTCCAGGGGGGAATGAAACCCTGGGATAATCTTGTGATGGCCCCCCTCAAATCCTGGTTCAGTTTTGGGCTCTTCTAAACAAGAAGGACACTGAGGGGCTGGAGAGTGCCCAGGGCAGGGAATGGAGCTGGGAGCTGGGAAGGGGCTGGAGCCCCAGGAGGGGCTGAGGGAGCTGGGAAGGGGCTCAGCCTGGAGAAAAGGAGGCTCAGGGGGGCCCTTGTGGCTCTGCACAACTCCCTGACAGGAGGGGCAGGGAGGGGGGGTCGGGAACAGGGAATGGGGACAGGAGGAGAGGGAACGGCCTCAGGCTGGGCCAGGGCAAGCAGCCACAGGCAGGGCTTAGGTTGGGAAAATCTCTTCCCTGAAAGAGCTGTCCAAGGGTGGACTCCATGGGCTCAGAGAGTTTTTCCAAGCTGAACAATTCCACAATTCCAGAATATTGGAATATATTCCAGAATATTGTTCCAACCCTGCCCAGTCCCAGCCAGGAGAGCAAATCCCATGGGAAGGGCTGGGAGGAGCATGAGCAGCTCCCAGCTGTGCTTGAACACTTCCCCAACCAAACCCTGGAGAGACAAATCCCTCAAAGCCTCCTCCCAACCCAAGCCCTGACCTTCAGCTCAGCTTTAACTGTCCAGCTACAAAAAGCAGGACAGAGCCACAGCTCGGGAATGGCTCCTGGGGAAAACTGCAGGGAAAAGCTCAGGAACCTGCTCTGCCTGATGCCTTCAAAAATAACAACAAAAATGCACTGCAGGTCTTCTCTGGGGCTGAAGATCAGCACAAACTCCAAGATTCCAGGTCAGCTTTTTTCCACATCTCTTCAGGGGTTTCAAAACTATCCTGGATTTATTTCCACCTGGATAGAACTGGGAGAAATCCAGGCTCTGAAGCAACAACCTGGACAAGCAAAACCCCTCCTTTCTGCCCATAAAATATCCCCAGCTCTGTCAGCCCTGCAGAAATTCCCTGCACATCCCATTCTCCCAGCACTGGCTGTGCCATCCACGTTTCCTTAGGTGTGGGTTGGAAAGAGACTTCACAGACCAAAGATCTTCAGTGAACTCCCCTCCTGCCTATGAGAAGGGAAAAATTTCAGGCGAGAAATGTTCAGAATTTTTTAAAATCCCCAAAGGATAGCCCTATTAATCCCCGAAGGATATCGGTGCATTATAAACCCAAACTCAGCCACGGAGCACCAAGGAAATGCCACCAAGCAGAGCACTGGTGCTTCCTGCCCATCAATCCTGGACCCACCCACGGTCCAGCCCTTTTTCCACCCAATGCCATTAAAAATGCAGGAATTGGTTTTGCTGTTGTCACTCCATGGCCGTTCCAAGAGCTGCTAATTGCTGACAAGCTCATTACAAGATGAAAGCAGCAGGAGTGGAATGCTGGAATGTTTTCCTGCCTGTCTGCAGAGGGAACAGCTGGCCCCAGACCTCCAGCACTAATCCCATTAAACTGGAGCAAAAAAATACCTCCAGCAATAAAAAACAAGCCCTTTCACTCACAGATTGGATATTCCCTCCTCCAAATCCATCAGGACTTGGTGGATTTTCAGCTGTTTCTCAGTTGTGCTCACGGGGAGATGCACATCAGGAGCTGAGCCCAGCAGCGAGGGAAAAGGAAAAACAGGAGGAAAAATGAATGTGGGCAAGGTCACCCCTTGTGGGACTGGGGTTCACTGGTGCCAGCTGCTGCTCTGGAGCCCTGTTATCCCAGCAAAGCCATTCCAGAAATCTGGGAACTGGATGAAGGCAGCACTTCACCTTGGAAATCTTTTCCAGCCTTACTGGATCTGAAGATTGATTTCTTTTTGCAAATTCTCTCACTCAGTCCCTGCTCTTCGTTTTCCTGTCACAGGCAGGGGGGTCCAGCCTGTCTGAAAGTCCCCCTGCCATGGCCAGGGACAGGAGACAGAGACCATCCAAGGAACCCATCCAAACCCCATCCAGACTCCACCCAAACACCATCCAAATCCCAACTAACCCCACCCAAATCTCACCCAAACCCCATCCAACCCCATCCAAACCCCACTCAAACCCTATCCAACCTCACCCAAACCCCAACTAACCCCATCCAAACCCCACTCAAACCCTATCCAACCTCACCCAAACCCCAACTAACCCCATTCAAACCCATCCAAATCCTATCCAACCCCATCTAAACCCTACCCAACACCATCCAAACCCCACTCATACCCTATCTCACTCACCCCAACTCCAACTAACTCCATGCAACCCCATCAAAACCCTGCCCAAACCCCATCCAACCTCATCCAAACCCCAACTAACCCCATCCAAACCCCACTCAAACCCTATCCAACCTCATCCAAACCCCAACTAACCCCATCCAAACCCACCCAAACCCCAGCCAAGCCCAGCCTGGTCCATCCACCCTTGGGAAAGCCCTTGGAGCAGTTTCCCACCCTCCCTGTCCCTGCTGCCACCCAGTCCCTGGGCAGTGGGACTTGGAGCCAGACTCACACACAGGAGGAGCCCAAGTCCAAGAGCAAATCCAGGCATTGATAACAAAAATCCCATCAGCAAATCCCCACCTGGTCACCCCAAGCCAGGGGACCTTGTGGGGTCCCTTCCCCTGCTCCAACCCAAGAGACTCCCAAGCTCTGCTGACCCAGCACTGGAGTCCACAAAAACCCTTCTGCTCCATCAGCCCCTGAGCAATCTGCTGTTCCAAGCTCCTGGATCCTCCCTCCAGGATTTGTTCCTGTGAGGTTTGAGCTGGGTTTGCTCCACTTTGAGCCAGATTCTGGAGCCTCCAGCACCCCAAACCCCGCAGAGCAAGGACAGCCCAACACCCTCCCTCATGGCCTTCCACGCTGCTGCTGCTGCAACGCTGAAAAAACCACCTGAAAGCACTAAACCTGCACCAATTCCTGCAGCAAGGACACCCAGAGGAAATTCCAAACCATTTACTCGAGAGGCAGAGCACAAACCAGCCCAGGCTCATCCCAGCTTCTCCAAAACAGCAGCTCGGCCTCACCCAGGAGCATCAGCAGCTTTGCTGCTCTCATCATCCCTCTGCTGCTTTTTAGATTTAACATGGAAGGAAACAGGAATTAGCAAAGCCTGGCTCTAAGCCCAGTGGTTTGATCCAGGTCTGATCCCGTCCCTGCCCCATTGGGATTCAGGAGGCTGAATTTGGGCTGTCTCCCACCACGAGGGAATTGCCTTTCCCAGCTCAGAGAAAGGAGGATGAAAATGAAGTGTCACCCTCACTGGTGAGTGCTGATGGCTCCCAAGGGCTCCTGAAGCACACAGGCTGCCAGACATCAAGGACCTCCTCTGGATTGTCCCTGCTCCTCTTTAGTTGCTGGGAAACCACAGCACTCAGCCCCTCTGGCTCAGCCCCTGGTGATGAACCAAAGCTCTGGGGAGAGTCCATCGAGCAGGGACTGACAGCACATCCTGGGCCCTCAGATGGAAAAACGAGAGGTGAGGACCCACCCACGGCACTGCCACCCCAATCAGCACCAGGCTCTGAAATCCCCCAAATCCCTGTCCATGAATCACCTGAGTGCACACAGGGGACAGCACTGACAGGCTGCTGGCCCTCCATCCCCAGGGAGCTGCCCTTTCCCAAGGCAGGGAGGGAATGGAGCCCAAAGGAGTAAAATCACTTCAAAAAGGGGAGAGGAAGCAAAACAAACTGTGAGTTTTTCCATGGGAAGTGGCTCCTGTGCCTGGGATAACAAAGCATGAGAGAGGCTGGAGCCAGGCTGGGAGAGCTGGGGGTGCTCACCTGCAGAGGAGAAGGATCCAGGGAGAGCTCAGAGCCCCTTCAGGGCCTAAAGGGGCTCCAGGAGAGCTGGAGAGGGACTGGGGACAAGGGATGGAGGGACAGGACACAGGGAATGGCTCCCACTGCCCAGGGCAGGGCTGGATGGGATATTGGGCAGGAATTGTTCCCTGGCAGGGTGGGCAGGGCTGGCACAGGGTGCCCAGAGCAGCTGTGGCTGCCCCTGGATCCCTGGCAGTGTCCAAGCTCTTCAAGCCCACACAGCTTCCCTTCCTCTCTAACTGCATTTCCAATGCACAATTCCAGAATCACTGAGGTTGGAAAAGCCCTCCAAGGTCACCGAGTCCACCCTGTGCCTGATCCCCACCTTGTCCCCAGCCCATAGCACTCAGTGCCACCTCCAGGTGTTCCTTGGGCACCTCCAGGGATGGGCACTCCAAACCCCCCTGGGCAGTTCCAATCCCTGCCCACCCTTTCCATGGGGAAATTCCTGCTGCTGTCCCCCCTGAGCTCCCCTGGCCCAGCCTGAGGCCGTTCCCTCTCCTCCTGTCCCTGTTCCCTGGAGCAGATCCCAAATCCCCCCGGCTGTCCCCTCCTGTCAGGGAGTTGTGCAGAGCCACAAGGGCCCCCCTGAGCCTCCTTTTCTCCAGGCTGAGCCCCTTCCCAGCTCCCTCAGCCCCTCCTGGGGCTCCAGCCCCTTCCCAGCTCCCTTCCCTTCCCTGGGCACTCTCCAGCCCCTCCAGGTCCTTGTTTAGAAGAGCCCAAAACTGAATCAGGATTTGAGGTGTGGCCATCACAAGATTATCCCAGGATTTCATTCTCCGCTGGGCTCTGGGATCCCCCCGTGCTGGACCTTTAAAGCCAGCACTAAGGACATGTAAAAATCTCTGATCTCCCTTTAATCTAAATCCCTAATCCTTAAAACCATCAAGGAAAGCTTGGAAATGTCATCTGCCCGAGCTGGAGGTAAAACACAAACAGCAAAAAAAATCTTCAACCATCTTAAAATTATATTTTTTATCAGACTTAGCCAATCCTCATGATCTGGGGCTGATGAACCCCTCGGTGTCTCATGGCCATCTCCTGAGGTGTGCAGGTAATTCCCCAGGGAGCTGATTCCACACCAAGTCCCAGGCTGTGGAAAGCCCCAAAAGCTGCCTCTCATGTCGAGGCATCTCCTTCCCACACTGGATTATCCTTTGCAGGATGTGGCAGATCCCAAATCCAGGAGTCATTCCAAATAAAACCAAAACTTCCCCAGTCTTGGAATGGGAGATGGGGCAGGGAAAAGGCACCTGGACTGTCCCCCTGTCATCAGTTAACTGCTAATGACGACTTCATTTGCAGATCTCATTCTGCTGAGCAGAAATTCCCTCCTGTGCCCCCAGTCTTCCCCTATCCAAGGGCCTTGGAGCCACTGGAATTATTTTAACACAATGAATTTGGTACAAAAAAGGCAAAGATTAATGAGCATGAGCAGGAAAAGGATGGGAAGTGTCCAGTGCTTGGCAAATTTCAAGGCAGAGGAGATGTGACACCTTCAGTCAGGATTTTCAGGATTGTCTCCCAGGGAATGACTCAGGCAGGGCAGTGCCTCCTGCTCCAACACTCCCTGAAGGAAGAAATTCCAGCATTCAGCTGAGTTTGGGATAAGGAGATGCTGATGGAGAGGGAAGGAGCTGGAATGCTGGGAGCAGCTGGGCCCAACCTTCCCATCCCTTATCCCAGGCACGGGAGGAGGGAAGATCATCCCCCCCTCACAGAATCCACTGCTATTCCCAAATATTTGTCATAAAGTTATATCCACCTGTGGGAATGCTGTGTGGGTGTATTCAGAACCTGCCAGGCTCTTTTCCTGCTGTACAGTCCATTCTCCACGATTTTGGAGGCATTTGGGAATTGCTACAAAATTTAGCAAAGCCAGAAGGTCTGAGAGAGGTGGAATTGTTCCCCGTGAGGGTCGGGGGGCCCTGGCACAGCATGCCCAGAGCAGCAGTGGCTGCCCCTGCATCCCTGGCAGTGTCCCAGGCCAGGCTGGGACAGCCCTTGGAGCAACCTGGGATAGTGGAAGGTGTCCCTGCCCATGGCAGGGGTGGCACTGGGTGGCATTTAGGGTCCTTTAAGGTCCTTTCCAACACAAACCATTCCATGATCCCATTTCTCCACCTGCCTTTAAACCCCCCCAGATCCCTCCAGGCTGTGCCAGGTTTGTTTGGAGCTGCAGGAACAGAATTCCACTGACAAGGTGCTGATCCTTCTGTCCCTCCCTTCCACACGACTGCTGGGAGCACTGAGCTGTGAATTCCAAGAGAAAGATGGGATTATTCCTGGCAGGAACACGTGCTGGGAGCCCAGCAGTATCTCCATGCCCACAAGGAGCCACTTTGGATCATTCCATAAATTTATTACAAAACCAGGACCCCATTCCTCACCATGGCTTTCCTCTGGTTCCAGCTGCTGAAGGGTTTTTAAAGGGAAAAAAGAAAAAAATCCCAAACCACTCAATCCCAAGTCTTTTACAACCATTTTATCCAACTTTTCCCCCATTCTAGAGCCAGGAATTCCTGCCTGGGAATCACAGTTAATTGGATTATAATGGGCCATTCCTTCTGATTTAATAAAGCAGAGGAAAATCGGGATGGCAGCAGTGTGCTCCTAGGATTGGGAACAGCTCCAGTTCCTAATTTACATTCCAACTTTATTATTGAAAAAATTTCAAGCTTCAGGGGTTTGGGGAGGAATTTCACCTAGAATTTGTTTTATTCCTGGAAGAAATTATAGAATTGGGAACGGAGGAGTGGTACAATCCATGAAAAAATTAAAAATTCCTGCTCCCACTGCTTGAAATTACACGGGGGGGGAAAGGAAAAAAAGGAAAAATGAACTCCCAGAAGTGCTGGAGAGAGAAGTGAATGAACTGTGCTGTCCCAGGGGTTTGGGGTGGTGAGATCCCTGGTTTCAGCAGGGGAGAAGTGCAGAACCCTCATTCCAAAGCACATCAGGATGGATGGCTGACTTCCAGAGACAGGGACAGGGAACAGGGAATCAGGGAAGGCTGGAAGTGCTGCAAAGGGCCAGGAAGGGGACATGGAGCAGGAATGCAGGAAAAATGGGAATTCCAGCATCAATCAGTCCTGCTGGAAACCCTGAGCACACCTGGGCTGGGCAGGTTTTGGGAACAAGTCCCACCTTGGGAGCTCAGGTTTCATTTTTAAAGCCTGGGATTTAGGCAGAATTTCCCCAACCAGTTCCTGGCACCTAAAACTGGACAGAAGGGATCTCCCGTCCCAAAGAACATCCCTGCATCCCAAAGGACATCCCTGCATCCCAGAGGACACCCCCCCATCCCAAAGGACATCCCTGCATCCCAGAGGACACCCCTGCATCCCAGAGGACACCCCCCCATCCCAAAGGACATCCCTGCATCCCAGAAAACATCCCTGCATCCCAGAAAACATCCCTTCATCCCAGAGGACACCCCCCATCCCAAAGAACATTCCCCCATCCCTGCATCCAGGCCAGTTCCAGCCTGGCCTCCTATATGGACAAGGAATGGGAAATCAGCCCTTGGATTCCATCCAGCTACAAAATGTCTGGACAAGCAGCAGCTCCCCAGGCAGGCCGAGCCCTTTCCAGGGATAAATAATCCACAGGAATCCCTGTCCATCCCCCAGCTGCTGCTCCAGACAAGATTCCAGCAGTTTCCCTCCATCCCAGCTCATGGAAAATCTGCAGCTGGGATGGGAAAAGCAAACACAGGAGAAAAAGCTCATCCCAGTTCCCATTTTATCCATCCTGTGGGACAAGTGATGGATTCCAGAGCCAGCCTGGGATGCTGCAAGGCCCTCCTGGCACCACCTGGCTCCCAGTGGGAACACACTCCAGCAGCCCAGGGAATTCAGGATAAATGCCATGATGGGAAAAACATGGCCAAAAGGAAAACAATTCAGCTGCACTTGCAGTCATCCCAGTAGGAAAAGTGACCAATTCTGGAGCCAGTCTGGATGGCTTGTGGCCCATCAATGTTCCCAGTGGGAACAAGCTCCAGGGACTTCAGGATAAATGGAATTTCCCTGAACTGCAGCAGAGGGAAGAGCAAACCTGTGAACCCCAGGCTCCAAGGGAACAAACCCAGGGCACTGGGAGCCCAAACCCCAACGATTCCCATCCTGCATCCCTGGATTTCCTTCCCCTCCCCACACCAGTGTCCCATGGCACCTCCATTCCAGGAATTCCCACTCTTTCTGCATTCTTGGGAGGTGGTCCCAGGCAGATCATGGAGCAATTTGCAAACATTAATTAAGCCCTGGCATCATGCCAGAGTAGGCAGGGACTGTAATTGTGTCTTTAATTACATTAATTCTGCTCAGGGTGGGCAGTAATTACTGGGAATCTATTCCAAAACTCAAACAAACCCATGGTGACAATTGCACTGTTAGCACCTGGAATCCCCTTGATGGATGGAGGGATGGACAGGGATGGATGATGGATGGATGATGGATGGATGATGGATGATGGATGATGGATGGATGATGGATGGATGGATGATGGATGATGGATGGATGGATGATGGATGGATGATGGATGATGGATGATGGATGGATGATGGATGGATGGATGATGGATGATGGATGGATGATGGATGGATGATGGATGATGGATGGATGGATGGATGATGGATGATGGATGATGGATGGATGGATGATGGATGGATGGATGATGGATGGATGGATGGATGATGGATGGATGATGGATGGATGGATGGATGGATGGATGGATGGATGATGGATGGATGATGGACGATGGATGGATGGATGGATGGATGATGGATGATGGATGATGGATGATGGATGATGGATGATGGATGGATGGATGATGGATGATGGATGATGGATGGATGGGTGATGGATGGATGATGGATGATGGATGATGGATGGATGGGTGATGGATGGATGGATGGATGATGGATGATGGATGGATGATGGATGGATGGATGGATGGATGGATGGATGGATGGATGGATGATGGATGGATGGATGATGGATGGATGAATGATGGATGATGGATGGATGGATGATGGATGGATGAATGGATGGATGATGGATGGATGATGATGATGATGGATGGATGATGGATGACGGAAATGGAAAAAGGAAAAAACAGCAGGCATGATAAAAAACACAGGAAAGTCCTGCTAAAAATCCCTCCTCTTCCTGCAGCTGATGTTCCTATCCCAAAAAATCCTGTCCCTTCTCTCCCAAACACTCCCATCCCTCTTCTTCCAAAAAAACACCCATCCCTCAATTCCCAAACACTCCCATTCCCTCCTGTCCACAAGAATCCCTGCTCAAAGAATGGGGTTTGCTCCGTGCTCCAGCCCAGGCCAAAACTGGGAGCAGCTCCTGGAGGAAGTGGCCAAAGCTGAATCCTTTCCCCATGGCAGTGCTGCTTTTCCTGTCTTGCCAGAAATCAACGTTCCCACATTCAAGGTGCAGTGAGGAGTTGGATTCATGGATCCTTTTGGATCCTTTCCAACCTGGAACAGTCTCTAAGTCCAGGGGAGTTCTCACCCCAGAATCTTGCCCAGATGTTGGCACCACCAGGGCTGCAGAATTCCAACAGCTGCCTGCACCTGGAACTGTCCATGGATCTGCATGTGGATCCAGGGGCACTGGGATACAAAGTGTGGGATGCAAAGGAGCCCAGCCCAACCCTGTTCTTCCCAAATTCTGTGGGATTTGCAATCCTGACTCCCTGCACAGCCACACATCCCCAGCACATCTGTCCTGCTCCAGGCCAGCAAGGCCAGGCTCTCCTCCTGCTGCTGGGACATTCCTGGCCAGACTGGAGGGAGCCCCCCAGGAAGTCACTCAGTTTTCCAAGGAAATGGAGCAGCTGGAACATCTTCCAGAGGAAGCCATGGAGCCCCTCTGGAGCCAGGCTGGGAGAGCTGGGGGTGCTCACCTGGAGAGGAGAAGCTCCAGGGAGAGCTCAGAGCCCTGCCAGGGCCTGAAGGGGCTCCAGGAGAGCTGGAGAGGGACTGGGGAGAAGGGATGGAGGGACAGGACACAGGGAATGGCTCCCACTGCCAGAGGCCAGGGATGGATGGGATACTGGGCAGGAATGGGCAGGGCTGGCACAGGGTGCCCAGAGCAGCAGTGGCTGTCCCTGGATCCCTGGCACTGTCCCAGGCCAGGTTGGACAGGGTTTGGAGCAGCCTGGGACAGTGGAAGGTGTCCCTGCCCATGGCAGGGGTGGCACTGGGTGGAGAGGAGCACCCAGAAGCCCAGGCCCTGCTGCTGCCCAGCTTTCCTTGCTCCATGGATTCCTTTGGGATCCCTGCAGGTCTTTGGAGCTGAGCAAAGCCTGGGCTTTGTCCTCCCACAGCTCCTGGCCCCTCTGGTGCCCTGTCAGGATACACCAGTTCAGTGCCAAACTCATCCCTGTTTTCATTCCCCAGTCCAAGCAAAGTCTAAATCCCCTCACCACCCAACCCTGAAGGACATCAGGAATCTCCACCCTCAGTGCTGAGGCCCAGCTGACCCCAAACCCACAGGAAATCACCCCAAACCCTTCAGCCCATCCCTCACAGTGAGCATTGCTTGGGGTGCTTGGCACAGCCCTGCTCTGATTCCTCCTTGGATTGTGCCAGCAGGAACCCAAAATCAGCAGGATACCCTCAGGATGGGGGAACACAGCCTTGGCCCCACAGGGATCCCAAGCAGCTCCAGGCAGTTCCCTAAAGCTGCACTGGGACAATCTGGGAGCACATTCAAGGCTCCAGGCCCACATCAGCACCATTAAACTCTACCCACGCCCCTTCCAAAGGCAATACCACCCCCAAGCCTGAGCTTTGCTTGGAAGTGAAGCTAAAAATAAATAAAAATATGAGAGAAAAAGGTGGAAAAGGGAATTGGGTGAAACAGTTTGTGGGCGAGTGAGGAAAATCCCCAAATAAACAACCCCACATCCTGAAATTCCTCTGCAATTAATTGTGATGGTGATAATTACGGTGCTTGCAGCTGTTCCAAGCTTTTGGCTTTCCAAGCTGGTGGCACAGAATTCCTGTCTGCCTTCACACCAAACCCAAGGCTGAAAGATCCCATTCATTGAATGTGATAAGGCTGAGCTTCACTCTGGACACAGGAGATTCTCTGCTGAGGAAACAGCACAATTACAGCCCCCATCTGAGGGACATTTCAGGAATATTCATCAGACTTTCAGGCAAATACTCAGGAATATTTTTAAAAAGCAGCATTGAGGTCTCTGTGCAGCTGCCACCTCATAAAGTCTCTGCTCTGAGGAGAAATTAAATTGTTTAACAAAAAATAACTGAGCAAATTAAACCATGAGCAAGTATTGACTGCTGAGCCTTTGGAACACCCCAAAAATCCAAGGATTTCACGAAGGATGGGGACCAAACCCCTCCCAGCACAACCCCTGTGCTCCCACATCTCCCCAGACAGATCCACAGATGACAAGTTGATCTGGGGAGTTATTAAATCAGGAGATCACTAACCCTAAACCCCAGCCATGAACAGACCCCAGGATGTTGGATCCACTCATGAATTTCTCAGGATGAAAAATCATAGGAAGGAAGAAATCAATGAGCACAGGACAGGGCAAGCAAGATAAATATTCCAGAGACAAAGAGCTCAGAGGAATAAATCGACCCTGAATCCAGGGAATGCAGAGCAGAGCAACATCCACTTAATCCTGATCCTCAGTTCCTCCCAGACAGGACCATTCCAGGGAAAGCAGATCCTTGTTCACTGAACTGCCCAGGATTTGGCACTTGGATTTGGAATTTGGGAGAAGTTGTGAAGAACAGGAGCTGCTGGATGGTTCCTTCCCTTGGAATCAGCACGTGGCCGTTTGGGAAGGCTGGATTTATCCAGCTCCAATGGAAACCAAATCATCCAGGGATGGTTTTGCCCCTGGATCCCTGGAAGTGTCCCAGGCCAGGCTAGACGGGTCCTGGAGCACCCTGGGATGGTGAAAGGTGTCCCTGCCCATGGAATTGGGCTTTAACGTCTCTCCCAACCCAAACCATTGTAGGATTCTTGCTTAACCATTCCAACAGCCCAGCTCTAGGTCCAGCCTAAAGTAAGTAAAGCCACACATTGACTGAAGGCAGGAGACTCCATCTGATCCATTAACAAATCCTCATCCTTCTGGAAAACATTGACAGGGACAACGAACCCCTCCTGGAGCAGGCTGGGAAATAATCCAGACCTGAGCCCTCCTAAATGGAACAAATCCTATGGAATCATCCCAGCCCTGCAGCCTCGAGCTCCACAGACCAGTGCAATCCCATATTTCCATTTATTAAGAAATAAAAATAACACTTCCCACACTGTTGAGATGCTGGGCTCGTTCTCCAATGTCCTTTCCCTTTTCCATGTCAGCCATGAAAGCCAACTCCTACTGTGCCCCATGGTTTGGAGGGGCTGGAAGGAGAGGGGAGGGAATCTCCTGTGGGAGAGGGGATGGAAGGAGAGGGAATCTCTTGGAGGAGCTCCAGGACAGAGCTGGAAGGACTCACAGGAGAGCAGCTCCCTCTCCAAGCCCCTTTGCTCTGTTCCACACCTCAGCCAGGACTCCTTTGCTCCAAATCCCCTCTGCTTTGGGCTGTCGGGGGTCTTACCCAGGAAAGCCTCACGTGCCCCTGCTGTTTTGGCACAGAAGATGCTCTTGGAGCACCCGAACAGGTCTAAAACCTGCACAATTCTCTTTACGCCCCCATTTATTCCATTTGCATTCATCTTTTCACACATCCTGCCTCATATCTGTGCCCAGCTCAAACTACACGATTTCCCTGTCTCTCCTTGGGCTTCTCCCTCCCAGTTCAGGAGCAGAAGCTCCAAGTACCCCAGACCCCAGGGGCTGCCCCAGGCTCAGCCCCCACGGGAAACCCCAGCCCTGGGTGTGGCTCCATCCCAAGGGCACGTCCAGGGAGGGCAGTGCCCCTGTCCTGAGCTCTGGGGACACTCCAGAGCCCAGGAAGTTGTTCCCAGCATCTCCCCAGGGATTCCCAGGTGGAGAAGCTCCTCAGCCTCCCCTCAAGGACAGCGCAGAGGTCATCCCCTGCTCCCTCACACAGACAGGAGGGATGTGCTGGGACACAGGGAGGTGGCACGGACTCCCCTCGCCTGCTGCAGGGCGGGCAGAGCAGATCCAGCTGGCTCCTGGCACAGGGGCTCCCCTGTCCCTCCACCCTGGGAGCACAGATCCTTTGGGATGGGAAGGACATTCTGATATTCTCCCTATTTCCTCACTGAGCAGTTCCCTCAGTGCTGTGAGCTCCCAGAGAGAATCCCCGGGATCACAACCCCCAATTCCCTCTCTCCCAGCCTCGGGACTCAGATTCTGGGACCTTTCCAGGATGGCTGGAGGAGACTCCGCTCCTCAGCCCACCGTGGTGGCTCCAGCAGCAGCTGGGAATGCCCAATTCTATCCCAGAATAACTCCTGCAGCACTCCCAGAGCAGCCCTCAGCCACAGCAGCGCTCCAGGATTTATTCTGGCCAGGACAACGGGAACCTCTGCCGGGTTTGCTGCACTTGGAGGAAGCAGGGCTTGGGTAAAAGCTGCACTCAGCCCCTGCTGGCACCAGCCAAACACCATCAGATCCTGCCCTGGCATCTGGGAGGGGAAAGCAGCTTTTCCCCACCGTTCACTGCCTGTTCCTGCTGTAATCCCCGAATTTCCTCTTGCCACAGCACCGGACTGTCCTGCTGGAAAGGGCCTGCCTCAATATCCCATTTTATTTATGATTTTCCCTCCAGCTGTGCCACTCCTGCTCCTGTTTGCAGCAGCAGCTGCTGCCTGCACAGCCTGGGCAGCTCCTCCATCCCGCAGGGAGTCCCTCCCTCCTCCCCTCCACAGTTTAGCGGCTGACGTGACAAGTCCAAAGGGACAATCCCGCCTGGTTTCCAGGCTGATCCCAGGCAGAGCCGGGAATTCAGCTGCTGTCGGTGCACGCAGCTCGCACACAGAGTCAGCTCTGTCCCCACAGACCCCGGCCCGCTCTTCGCAGGATGCTCAGGCACAGCCACCCCTGGCGCTGCCTGCAGACATCAGAGAGCAGAATATTCCAGCACCGCCAGCATCCCGCGGCTCTCAGGGAAGCGCCCGGGTCTTTCACGTGGCTCTGGCTCCAGCTCTCACTCAGTCTCCTCTCAACACAGCACAGCTCCCAGCAGTCCCGCCGGGATTTTTCCAAGCAGGGATCCCACCCTCAGTGGTTTGTGAAGCCCTGCCCTGAGTTTTGGGGTTGGTCTCAAACCCTGCAGGTTCATGAGGGCTCAAACACCTTTCGGATTAGCTCCGATCAGCAAAGCTCCGCATCCCAAAAAGCGCCCCAGAGTGCACAACCCGCACGGCCCCAAAGGAGCAGCTCCAGGACTCCCGGGATGGCACAGGGAGCCGAAGGAGCCCGGACACAGCAAAGCCTGGAGGGACGGGCAGGGCTGGGCCGGAGCCGCGCTGCAGCCACGGCACCTGGGGGACCTCGGCTTGGACACGGGAAAAATCCGGGTGCGACTACGCTGGGAGCAACACGGAACGTGGGACGGCAGCGGCCGGGATGGTGCGACATTAATTTAATTATTTCTGTTAAAACCCAAGGCAGCAGCCAGCCCCTCACACGCCAGAGAGTCACCCCTAGACCAGAGAGCATCGCTTCGGGCCGGCGGAGAAACCAGCTAGAGGGAAGCGCTCGGTGGGCAGCGACCCACGGGGAGCTCCCGGGCCGGGGGGGGCCTGCCCGGCCATGAGAGACCCGCCGGACACACCGGGACCCGCAGGGACCCTCCGGACACACCGGGACCCTCCTGGACCCTCCGGGCACACCGGGACCTGCCGGACACACCGGGACCTGCCGGACACACCGGGACCCTCCGGACACACCGGGACCCTCCGGACACACCGGGACCCGCCGGGACCCTCCGGACACACCGGGACCCTCCGGACACACCGGGACCTGCCGGACACACCGGGACCCTCCGGACACACCGGGACCGCCGCCACCCCGGAGCGCTCCGGGCACCGTGGGAAAACGCGCAGCGAGCGGCGGCGGGGCCGGGACCGGAGCAGGGAGAGGAACACAGACCAGGACCGACACCAGCCACGAGTGCCTTAAACCGACATCAGCCAGGGGTGCCCTTGGACCGACACGAACGGGGGACCGAGAGGAGCCCAGAGCAGCCGGGGTTCCCGGGGCGCACTCACCGCGGAGAAGTTGTGCGGGCCGCAGAGCTCGCCGCGGTACTTGCAGGACAGCAGCATGTCCTCCAGCTGGTGGCCCAGGCGGTCCATGAAGTCGGCGCTGATGCCCTCGTAGTGGCGGGGCGGCAGAAAGAGGCGGAAATCGGCCAGTTTGGCGAACCAGCGCAGCCGCGCCTCGTCGGCGCGCAGCAGCTCGGTGAGCAGCGGCCGCGCGGTGCGGTTGGGCAGCAGCAGCCCCAGCCAGTGCCCCGCGTAGTACAGGTCGCCCTTGGACAGGCGAGGGAAGCGCAGCGGGTTGTTGTTGCACAGCGTGACGGCGGGGAAGGGCAGCTGGCGGCTCCACTCGGTGCGCACTCGGGTGTGCGAGGGGAAGGCGAGCCAGTGCAGCAGGCGGTCTGAGGACCAGGCCAGCAGCAGCCCCAGCGCCGTGCAGAAGGCGAGCACCCAGAGCGCCCGGCGCGCCGGCGCCGCCCGCGCCGAGCACATGAGGCGCAGCCCGTGCAGCCGAGTGCGCAGCGCCGGCGCCCGGCGCCCCCGCGCCATGGGCGCTCCCCTCCTCCTCCTCCTCCACCTCCTCCTCCTCCTCCTCCTGCCGCTGCCGCCGCTCGTCCTCCTCCTCCTCCTCCTCCGGGCCGGGCTCAGGGCGAGCAGCGCCGCGCCATCCCCGGGCCCCCCGCCGGCTGCGGCCCCGAGCGGCGGGGGCAGCGCCCGCGGGCGGCCCGCGGCCCCGAGCTGCGCGGCGGGCGGCAGTTCCGGCAGCGCGGCATGCCGGGCCCGGGGCCACCGGGGCCACCGGCGCCGCCCGCACCGCCCGCCCCTGGACCTGGCGCTGCCCCTGCCCCTGGCCCTGTCCCTGCCCGGCCGCGCCGCTCACATCCCGCGGTGCCGCGCCCCGCCCGACACCGACACCGAACGAGCCCCGCCGCGACCCTGCCGGGCTCCGAGCCCGCCGACCCCGGGACCCCGGCGGGGAGAGCGCTGCGGGACCCCCGCGCTACCCCCGGCCCGAGCCCGCCCGCCCCGCGCCGCGCCCGCCCCGCGCTGCCATCGCCGAGCGCTCCGCCGGGCGCGCCCCGGCCACGGGCAGAGAGCGGCGACGGCAGCTGGAGAAGGAGGAGGAGGCTGAGGAGGAGGAAGAGCGGGGCGAAGCTTCCCGAGGTGCCAGTCCCGGCCGCTCGGCGCTCGGGAGGCGGAGGGAGCGATGGAGGGAGCGATGCTCGGCGCCGATCGCGCCGCTGCTTCCCCGGAGTAGCCCCCCGCTCCTCCTCCTCCTCCTCCTTCTCCTCCTCCTCCTCCTCCGCCCCCCCCGTTTTCCCCCGGCTGCCGCCGGCCCCGGCCCCCCCGCTGCCTCCTCCCTCCTCCGGCAGGAGTTTGTTTTTCTGCTTTTCAGCAGCCCCGGGGGAGAACATAATATCAAGCAAAGGCTGGAGGAACGCAGGCGAGCCTTGCAGGGGCTCCGTGCGGCCGCGGCTCTCTGGGGAGGGGGGATGGCTTTGGAGGGGGCTCGGGGCTCTCTGCTCCCCGCGCCTCCGCTCCCGTGGAACGAGTGGGAAAGGGAGAAACGCGGTCAGGGAAGCGTCAGCCCCGGCCCCCGCTGCCCCTCTGCTCCTCACCCCGAGCCTGCGGAGCCCTTTGGGGTCAGGGGCTCCTCCTGCGTTGCTTCGGACACCGAAAAAGCCCCTTTCCCTTAACACCCTGTGCACCGGGAATAACTCGGGATGTGGATTGGCGTCTCCTCGGGACTGCTGAGCTCCATCTCTGGAAGCTGCTGCCGTTACCTTCATTTTGCTTTCAAACAGTACCGAGAAACATTCCTCTAATTGTGTCCAATTAAGCTGTAAGTGCCGGTAACTGCTCCGAATCCCCTCTGATTTTTTTTTCCCTCGGAATTAATTTTCCCTGTGCATTTGGAGCCGTATATTTTTACCCAATAGATGGAGTCGTTACAGCCTGGTTCTCTCCAGCCTTTCCCGAAGAGTTGCTTTTTTATTGTGGCAAAGATGCGAACGTGAAGCAGCCGCGGCTTGGGGGGCAGCCGGCCCCAAATGCCGGTCCTTGTCCTAAAACACGGGGGGAAATGGGATTGAGAGGCTGAGCTTGTGCCCTGCAGGGCTGGGGGTGGTGGCAGCAGCACGAACATTGCGTGGGCTCAGCTCGGTGCCCTCAGATAACTCAGGTGGTTTTCCCAGAGCTCGTGTCCGTGCTCTGGAGCATTTTCCCTTTTTTTTTTTTTTTTTTTTAGCACTGCTAGTAAGCAGCAAATCCTTCCCAACCCCCCAGCACCGGCCGTGACCTTTCCTAACCGAGCGGGGAGAGGCCAAGCAGTTCCCGGATCCATTCCAGGGGATCCCGGCAGCTCCAGGGAGTCTCTCCTGCCTTTTTCCAGCGGATCCCGGCTCGATTTTCCCTGCCGCCTGTTGAAAGCAGTGGGAGTTTTTCCCCTTATCTCCCTCTTAGGATAATCAACATCGCAAGTGCTTCCCCGCCAGGCGGGCTGGGGCTGGTTTATCCATGATTTATTGCCACAAACCCAAGGAAATAAAAGGTGCCCGAGCATAACCATCCTCCCGAATTCCCTCCCTCTCCATGCGCATCCCGCCCTGTGGCACAGCCGGGCCGGCTTTCCTGGCGGTGCCGGGGGTGGGAGGAGAGCCCTGCCCAGCCCAGCCCAGCCCTGTCCTGCCCAGCCCAGCCCTGCCCAGCCCTGCCCTGCCCTGCCCTGCCCTGCCCTGCCCTGCCCTGTGGCCTCGTTTTCTCTTTTCCAAAAGCTCTTTCTCTTCTCCAAAAGGTTTTTCACTCTTTTTTTGGGGGGGCAGGGACAGCCTGGCAAAAGGGGCTTGTGAAGAAAAAAGCAGCAGGTTTGCATGGGAAGTGGCTTTTTCCTTAAATCCACTCCAAATGATCCACTCAAATCTCCTTGGTTTATTAGAGGAAGCAATTTTTCTTAATTAGCTGGCAAGGACTCATGGCAAAGGGCAGTGGGATGGCCAAGGCCAGCTGGAGCTGGAATCCCAAAGGTTCCCCACCAAAACATTCCAAAGCCAAAGCAAAGCTGCTGATGAAATTCCAAGGTATCCCCTGGTGGGACATCTCCCCATCCTTTGGAAATCCCCTCCAGGTTTCCAGTTATTTGGGAAAGCAGCTCATTCCCTGCATCCTGGGTAATTCCTCAGGCAGCCAGAGCAGCTTAAAAGCTGATTGGGCCTAATTAAGTCCAATAAGAAATAATAGAGCTGATCAATAAATATTGCTAATTAACTGATAAGTCACTTGAAAATTATCCCTTGGGCTGAGTGAGTTTCTTCCTTCTGGAGGAGAATGGATTTGGGATTCTGTAGTTTGGGATACTTGACAAATTCAGTGAATTATTGTGGGGGAATTCCACCATTCCCTCCCCGAAACATCCCCTGTGTGCCCCTGGAAGGGGACAAGAAGAAAACTATTCAGAAGTTGTTCCAGCCAAGAGCTTTGGCTTCTTTTGAAACTTCATTTTCCCCTCAGACATTGACTCAGGTGAAGACAAAATGAATTAAAGGAAAGCTTGAAAGCCCTTGGAAAGGAATTTGTAAAACTTTGTTCTTCTGGATAGTGTTAGTATTAGTATTGTTAGTATTAGTAATTAGTAATACTAATGTGTTAGTATTAGTATTTATTTGGGAAGGGAGCAAAGGAGGGAGGATCCAACCACAAACTCCTCTCTCCAGACTCACAGGGTGACTGGAGCCCCCCTTCCCTGGGCACAGTTCCCACCTGTGTCCATTGGAGCATCCCAGGGGATTGATGGGATTTATTGAATTTATTGGATTTATGGGATTTATTGGATTTATGGGATTTATTCCATTACTCTCCCAGGTAATTCCTGCCAGGTGAGTGTGCAGCAGATTCATCCCTGTTCTTATCCACTGGGATTGGCCCCAGCCATGGAGCAGCTCTGGGACATCGACTGCTCTGCTGAGCTTTCAGGGACCAAAACAGGGGGAGAAATTACAAGGATGGGCTCAAATGGGGCAGAATGAGGCTTGGATTTTGGGAAACAATTCCTCCCTGGGAGGGTGGGGAGGCCCTGGAATAGAATTCCCATGGAGGCTGTGGCTGTCCCTGGATCCCTGGCAGTGTCCCAGGCCAGGCTGGATGGGCTTGGGGCACCTTGGGACAGTGGGAGGTGTCCCTGGGGTTGGCACTGGATGGGCTTTAAGGTCCCTCCCAACCCCAACCATTCCAGGATTCCCACATCAACCTTCCTGAGGTGGATTTTGTGCTCTCAGAGCCCCTGGAATACAAAGGTGGGGATTTTAGCTCTCAGGAGCTCAAGGAGAACAAGGGGCAGACACTGAAAAGCTGCAGACAGAGGCTCAGGTCCCTTGGGCAGGGAATGGGATCCCTTTTCCAGCACAGAAACATCTCCAGGGGCAGGAGCAGAGCCTGGCAGGTGTGACCCCACAGCCCCTGGGGACAGGTGTGACCCCACAGGTGTGACCCTACAGCCCCTGGGGACAGGTGTGACCCCACAGCCCAGGGTGTCGGGGCAAAATGAGCTTTAAATGTGTTCTGCACCCCCCAAACATTCCAGAAAAATTCCCTGCTCTGCCCAAGCACTGCAGAAACAATTCCTGCTGGAACCACCGTGGAACCAGAAAACCACAGAGCACCTGGAAATTGGGGTTTCCATGGAAGCCACCACTCGGCCCTAATTGCAGCCCTGATGCCTCAGGTGCCAGAGAATGTGACAACCCCCCCCAGAGCGGGCCCAGGGCAGCAGAGCTTTGGGGAGCCCCCAGAATCATCCAGAGAGGAGTTGTCATTGTTTTCCTGGTTTTATTTTCCATGCAAATAAATTGAAAAAATGCTTGGGCTTCCAGCTGGCAAATTCTCCCAAGGAATGGAGGGAATTTTGGAGGCTGCAGTGGTTTGGGGCTGTTTGTTTTGACTGCAGGGAGGTGAAATATTCCATCCCTTCCAAAATATTGGGAGCACATAAATAATGGCAGGATTTCTGAATCTGCTGCTTCACCCCGGCAGCACCAAAGGAGCAAAACGTTTGGATTTCACAACCCTGCTCCAGAAAAAAAAAAAAAAAAAAAGTAAACTTTGGGTATCTCCAGGACCTTGTGTGTGTTTAAAGGGATCAAACAAATGCCCAAGGGAGCTGAGATGTTGCTGCTCCTTTGGGAATTGCACTGGGAATCACAGCGTGGGGAAGGCAAATAAAATGGGATTTTCCAGGGTTACATAGAAGGATTCATTGGGGAGATTTCAGGAGCCAGATCTTGGCTGGGCTGCCCGTGGGGGGTCCCCATCCCTGCTCATCCCAAAGGATTTAATCCTCCTTCATCCTGCTTTTTGGAGGGGGCTGATCCAGGGGCTTAATTTGGGAATCAGTGGATTTAAGGTCGTGCTCTGTGCCACACATGACAGGGCTGTCACATGGCCTTTAATTAGCAGGGTCTGCTTTAATTGGCATTTCCTGGCTGAGCCATTATTCCTGGCCTTCCTTAAAGGAATAAAAGGCTAATCCATAAATAAATGTGTTTATAGAGATAGATATTTAAATATCTCCTTCTATTCCTTCTGCAGGTAGGGAAGAGGAAGGATTTGGATCTATTTTAAACTTGCTGCTGGCATCCTCCCAATTATCTTCCTTTTTTTCCCCGTTTTCCATTTCACTGCCGAAGAAATGAGAGGAGGAAATGAAACAAATGAAAACCTCTGGATTTAGGAAGGATGGATTTGAACAGGAGTTCTTTGGAGCAAATTAAACAGCAAAGTTCTCGTGGCTTCTTCTCTTTGCTACCATCAGGACTGGGGCATCCTGGACCTGCCAATTCCCTGCAATTGGGCCCAGCCCAGCTCCTGCTCCAATGCTCTCTGTGGATTTTGGTGGTCCCTGGGAGCCTCCTCCCATTCCTGGGATGCCCCAAAACTCTCACCAGGGGTTAAAAGAAATCATGGAATGGTTTGGGTTGGAAGAGATCTTAAATCTCCTCCAGTGCCAGCCCTGCCATGGGCAGTGACACCTTCCACTATCCCAGGTTGCTCCAAGGGCTGTCCCAGCCTGGCCTGGGACACTGCCAGGGATGCAGGGGCAGCCACAGCTGCTCTGGGAATTCCAGCCCAGCCAGGATTTCCCTCCCAATATCCCATCCATCCCTGTCCTCTGGCTCTGAAGGCATTCCCTGGGTCCTGTCCCTCCATCCCAGTGACAATGAAGGGACACAGCCAGGGGAGGTGCTTGGTGCCCAATCCCTGAGCTCTTGGAGCACTTCTCCCCTTCCCTGGCCCTGCTGGAATTATCCTGGATCCAGGCAGCCCAAGGGGAAAAGGGAAAGAACAGCTTTAAAAGGAGCCCTGAATGTGTGGGGAGATCCATGGGAACCATCCAGAGCCTGGGAAATGAATCCATCTTCAGCAGGGCAAAGAAGATTCGACTATTGGCTACTGACTAGTGACTATTGAATATCAAATATTTAATGTCGAATATTGAATATTCAGTATTATCTGTTTTCTGGCTCTCAGACACACACATTGCTCCAATTTTTCCCCGAACCTCTGAACTTCAGAGCTTTAGGGCATCTCTGTTCCTGTTTATTTTCCTTTTCCTTTTTCCCCAGTTCCTGAAGGGCTGGAATTCTCTGGGAGCTCCTGGCTGGGGCCCCTGGTTTGGCTGCAGGGGCTGCAGGGAGGGGTGATGCTCTCCTGCTCCCCTTGGGAATTCTGCCACACTCCAAGGCTTTTCCTGCTCCGTGTGTGGCAGCACTGGAGATGTTCTGGTTCAATTAAAAAGGAATCTCGGGAAAGAAAAACCTCCTGAGCTCATTTTGCTGTTCAAACCTGGCTCATTCAGGGCTTTAGTCCTGAGATGTGGATGGGAGCTGGTCCTTATGGGATTGGGCATCACCTCCCAAGTTTCCTTTGGGATTTAGGCACCTCTTGCACCTTCATTTAGGATTAGACAGGACCTACACCTTTATTTAGGATTGGGCATCACCTCTGGATCTGGCAGTGAGTGTGACAGTGGAAATGTGGGAAGGAATTCCCTGCCTCCTTGTCTTGGGGGGATGATTCTGGGCCCCATGGGAATAAGCCTGGAGTGGGCTGGAGGCTCCTCTGCACTCCCCTGACCCCAAACCTTCCAAGAGAAACCTGGGAAAGAGGAGGCTGGAGCTTCCCAGGGGACAGGGCCCAGCACAGGAGCCCGTGGGTCACCCTGGGACATTTAGGAGGGTCCTGCTGAATATTCCATGTCCTGCCCTGTGCCTGGAGAGACAATTCCCTGCAAATTCCCCCTTCCTGAATCCTTTTCCCTCCTGGTAAATTCACTGGGCCTGGCAAATGCAGAGGGAAAGTGCTCCATGTTTGGATGCTGGAGAGGATGGAAAATTCTCTCTCCTGGGGAGTTTGGCTTCCAAACCAAATTCAGGGAGCAATTCCTTAATTTAAGGTTTATTCCTTGTCATTCCAATGAATTTGAAGGCTCTCCTGGCAGCCAGGTGGCAAAAAGGTAAAAAGCCCTTTCTCCTCAAAGCTGGAGGTGTTTCAAATCCAAGAGGCTGCCACATGCCTGGATTTTATGGCAGCAGGAGGAAAGTGGGAAAATGAGGTTTCAAATCCTGCAAGATAAAAGGCAAGAGTCACCTCCACAGCACCAGGACCATGTTTGGAAGTTCCTTTATTCCCTGAATCTGCTGGAAAACAAATATGGAACTCTTGGGCCATTCTGGAGCCTCCCCTTGGAGGTTTGGGCTGGAATTCTTGAGATTGAACAGCCCTGGAGCAGTCCCTGGCTCAGCCCCCAGAGCTGCCACTGAAACCTCCCATTCCCAAATCCATTTGTTCCTGGGATTTGTGGCACAGGAATTGCAGGGAAATTTGCTGCTGCAAAAATTCCCATTTAGGTGTTGGAGTAATTAGCCCCATGGGAGGAATCCTGGAATCCTGGAATGGCTGGGATTGGGAGGGACCTTAAACCTCATCCTGTTCCAACTCCCACTGCCCCGGGGTGCTCCAAGCCCATCCAGCCTGGCCTGGGACACTGCCAGGAATGGAGGTGATTGCAGAGGTGACAGCAGGAATGTCACCTGGAGCTGGGGGCTGTGGGGACAGGAGGGGCCCCCAGGGGTTGGGAAGGTCCCTGTGTCACGTTCCCATCCCTGCTCATCCCTGCTCCTGCTCCCGAGGCTCTGGCTGAGCACAGGGGTCACCTTGGAGGAAATCAATTATTGTAAATATGCAATTATTGTAAAAATCCCCGGAGCACCTGAGGGATGGGGCTGGAAGCACGAACAGCTCTGCACTGACCCTGCTCCTGGGAAGGCTTGGGAGACTCCCAGACTCTGCAGAAATGTGGAGAATTCTGTGTTCCTTCCCGAGGGAAGCAGCCCCTTTCTGCACACGGCAAAACCTCCCCCTCTCCATCAAAAAAAGCTTCAATTCCTGTCAAAAATCCCTTCAAAGGATCAAATCTGACAGCCCCAAAGCTGCTCCAGTTCCTTGCAGATTCCGTGGAAATGCTGCCAGCGATTCCAGCACGGGCTCATTCAGGCAATTCCCAGTGTGGAAATCCCAAGTGGCTGCAAACTCTCCACACACCAGCAGCTGCTGTGGGAGAATTTGGGAATTTTTACCTCTTTCCTGTGGATTTCCAGGATTGGAAATACCCACAGGGTGGGTGCTGAAGGTCTGTCCCTCTGATATCCCTGTTCCCTCAGGCACAGGGAGTGTCCACAGGGATCCAGGCAAGCGGGACAGGCTGGAAGCAGAGGCAGGTAAGTGCCACCTGCGGAGCTGCCAAGCTGAAAGGATCCAACGAATTTTCCTTTGGCAGCCTAATGGTGACAGCAGTTGTGTGGGAAGATTAATGGAGAAAAGGTTGGATAAAATAGAAGCTCCATCCTGAAGTTTTTCAGCTGCTTTTTCGCAGTTATATAATTGTAAATGACATTGATTTTTATAAAAACCCACAAACACCACCAGGAAACTTGGAATGTTTTGGGCTGGATTCTGCTCCTGCTGCCAGCGGATGAAATTTGGGGTTTTCTTGGATTTCAGGGCAGTTTCAGGATGTCTTTTCAGGGATGAGAAGCAGGATTTGGCTCTCAATAGCCTTGAATGCCACTGTGCAGGGAGGAGAGCAGGGGCTGAGCTGGCACAGCCAGGGAATTGTCCAGGTTTGTATCTGGCCAAAATTCCCTGTCCTTGATAATTAGCATTAGCAGGGATGAGGATTGACCCTGCTGGGCTCTGAGGGCTTTTCCAGCCTATGTCATTCCAGGATCTGTGACCCCTCCAGGGGCCCCCCTGCAGATCCCGAGGAGCTCTGGGGATTCCTGGCTCCCATCCCATGGATCCAGAGCTGGGGGCCAAGGTTAAAACCAGGGGTGAGCTTTTAGTGGGAATGGTGGGATTTGGTGACCTTTTCCAGCCTCAGGGATCCTGGGATCACCTGGAGGAGCAGCAGGAGATTCCCATTCCCAGTCTGGGGGGACTCGGGATCACCCCCAAAGCCCCTGGGCTCTGCTCAATCCCTGCTGGATCTGACCCTGGCACACAGGGAAGGGACACTGGGAAAAGATGGGAAATGACTTCTGAGTGCCTCAGTTTCCCTGGGAACAGCAACAGGATTCCAGGCCCAGGCTGGGACAGAGTCCAGGACCTGGCTCGGTTCAGTCCTGGCCTCTCTCCTGCCAGGATCCAGCCCCTGGGAGCTGCTCCCTCCCCCATTCCAGCCTTCAGGACTTTTTCATGGAATCATGGAATGGTTTGGGTGGGAGGGACCTCAAAGCCCACCCAGTGCCACCCCTGCCATGGGCAGGGACACCTCCCACTGTCCCAGGGTGCTCCCAGCCCTGTCCAGCCTGGCCTGGGACACTGCCAGGGACCCAGGGCCATCGATGGAATAACCCTTCCCACCCTCCCAGGGAGGAACTCCTTCCCATTATCCCATCCAAATCCGCCCTTTTTTACACTTTCCTTTAATGCTTCCCTGTATTCTCCAGCCTTTGGATCCTCTGATGGCTGACAAGGAATTTTTTAGTATTATTCAAAATCCCTGCTTTTCTCTTTAAAGGAATCCCATGGGAAGGCAAAGAAGGGAGCTCCAGGATAGAAAAAGCCCCGGAGGGAGGAAACTGCAGCAGGAAAAGGTTCCTCCTTCCAGGAGGGACGTTTGGACTGGCTCTGCCTTGGCACAAAGATCCTGTCAGGATTTGTTTTCCTGAAGAGAAGTTCCCTGAAGGAATACCCTGAGTGTTCCTGGGAATGTTTGAATCCATCCTCTTCCCCTTCTGAGGAGAAGGGTTTGCTCCAGGTATAGAAGGCACAAGGATGACATTGCCTGGTCTTTTTGTTTCCTCTCTGTATTTCCCCCCAGAATATTGGATACAGTTATATTCAGAATTCCTCTCTCCCCCCCTCTCCTCCTTTCCCAGCTCTTGGATGTGGCTGGATGAGCACATGGAGCTCCCTGAGCTCTGGGTAATGGGCTGGATGATTCTCCACGACTTTCTCCAAGACTTTTCCCTTCCCAAGGCTATTTCCTCTCTGGAGTTGATATTTTAAAACAATTTCCCCAGAGGTGCAGAAGCTCCCTGAAGAACTGGGAAAGCTTGACTGGAAATGCTCCCATCAAACCCTTCCTGATCCCTGCTCCCTGCTTTTGGGCAGTTTCCTCCTGCAGGAATTTGAGGTTTTTAGCAACTCCTCCATGTTTTTTTTGTTGTTTTTTTTTTTTTAATTTAGCCCCTAATTTTGGGAACAAGAGGTTCCAAGGAAGGATTTGTTCCCATGCCCAGCTGTAAAATCCGGGAATGAAGGGAGGATTTCCTCCTGTACCAGGTACCAGCTATAAAATCTGGGAATGAACACCTTCCCATCTTCCTCCTTCCTTTTGCCACCATCAATTCCCTGGTGCCAGGAGCTGATGGGAGTCAGGAGGCTCCAGATAAGCGGGAATCAGGGCTGGGAATCTGCCAGGTCATGGATCACCCTCAGAACTCCCCCTCAATCCTCCCACAAGGAGCAGGACCATTTATTTTCCCTCTGGCTGCTCCCAAATATCCGTGCAGCATCTCCTGCCTTCCCATTTATGCCTTGAAGTGGGGACACGGTGGGTCTGCCACAGCTCTGGGATGGGACTGGGATGAGACATTTCCACACAGACACTAAAATTCCCTCAATGCCTTCCTCCCTGGGGGTGTGTTCCATGACAGTGGAGTTTCTTTTCTCTCTGATGTCCCATTGTGCACTGACTCCCCAGGGAGCTGTTCCCAGAATAATTGCACAGAACAAAGAATCAGGAATTGTGGTTTATTTCCCTCTGCTTTTCCAGCTGCAGAAGTGGTGCTTCTGGGAACACCTGATGCTGACCTTGGAAATGGAAGGAAGAACTCCAAATATTGATCTTGGAGCCAAGCTGAGGGGAAAGTGGCATGGAAAGCTTTTCCTGGGACAACTGGAATTGTTCTCCATGAGGGCTTTGGGGCTGGAAATCAGTGCTGGGTTGTCACCAGTTCCTTGGGACCTTGCAACTCCTCAGGGTAACAAATCATGGAATCCCAGCCTGGTTTGGTTGGGAAGGGGCTTTAAGGATCCAGTGCCACCCCTGCCATGGCAGGGACACCTTCCACTGTCCCAGGCTGCTCCAAGCCCCAATGTCCAACCTGGCCTGGGACATTCCAGGGATCCGGGAGCATCCCAGCCCTCCCCCACCCTCACAGGGAGGAATTCCTTCCCAATATCCGAGCTAAATCGCCCTTCTTGCAGTCTAAACCTATCCCCCTCCTTGTTCTTTCCCTCTCTGCCCATTGAAAAGTCACTTTTCCATTTTTTTTTAAGTCCTTGAAGTCCCGGAAGGCCTCAGTGAGATGCAGCCTGTCCTGCTCTGTTCATCCTCCCTTTGCCTCTCCAGGGAATTTTCTGGGGATTTCTTGTTATTGCTCCTTGCTCAGCAAAAGGTGGGTTTGGACACGAGCATTCCCAGTGCTGGGATCATCCTCTCTGCCCAGTACAAACCAGTATAGCCAGAGCATGGGGTACACCCAGAAATGGGAAAGGAATGAGCAGGGAGGGTTTGAAAGCAAAGCCATAAATCAGCTGAGGGTGGTGAAGCACAGAGGCACCTTTGGCTTGGGCAGGGCCCAGAGGCTGCTCAGCATTACAGAGTTTTTGGGAACAGCATTTAATCCCTGACCTTAATCCTGCCCTTTTCCCCAAGGACAGGTTTGACCAGAGGGAGACTGGAGAGGGCAGGGGCTCAGTCTGGTTCCATCCAGCTCCTCCAACAGGCTCACATTCAGCACATGCAGCAGGTGGGGTCCAGCTGGGAGTTTTGGAATCCTGGAATACCAAGGGCTGGCAGGGACCCCCAGGATCATCCAGTCCCACCCCAGCCCTGCACAGACACCCCAACAATCCCACCCTGTCCATCCCTGGCAGTGCTGTCCAACCACTCCTGGAGCTCTGGCAGCCTCGGGGCTGGGACCATTCCCTGGGGAGCCTGGGCAGTGCCAGCACCCTCTGGGGGAAGAACCTTCCCTGATCCCCATCCCAAATCCCCCTGGCCCAGCTCCAGCCATTCCCTGGGATCTGGAGCTGATTCCCTCCTTGCTGGAGCTCTGTGGTGGAGCTCAGCTGAGCACACGGCCCAGAGCTCAGTGAGGAGCAGCTCCTGCATCCCCAGCAGGGCTGAATCAGCCCCAGAATAACTCTGGGATGTAAATCCAGGCAGATCCACCCCGGATCCCCCAGGCTCAGTCTGTGCTCACAGGCTGGGTTATTGTGGATCACAATTCCTGGTTGATTGTGGATCACAATTCCTGGGTGTTCACAAACACCAGTGGCCTCCAGGGTGAGAGTCTGAGCAGATTCCCATTTGTGAGGAAAGCAGTGAGGGCTGGGTTGGGGATTTCTCCATTGCTGGGCTGGATACAGGTGCTGGATTCAGGCTGGGAAGGATGGGCAGCAAATGTTCAGCTTTAGGCATTTTCCAGGATGAACCTTTCAAAACACAAATGTCCTTGCAGGAAAACTCCCTGTGTGCAGGGCTGGAAGGTGGGAGAATCCCTGGAACATTGGAGGCTCCTTGGCTGCTCTGGCAGTCCCAGGGAACCCATCTGGGCTGAGCCAAGCAGGGACAAATGGGGATTTTTCCATCTGGAACTACTCTCCCAGGGAGCCAGAGCTCTCAGGCAGGAGGGGATGATCCCAGTGAACCACAGGGCAGGTGCTGAAATAATTCCAAATTATCCCTGATTTTGGCTGCACAGGGCTGGAGCTTTGCCAGGACTTGTAGGGAAACTCGAAGGGGATTCAGAAATGACGAATTTCCTGTTAGGTCTGGAATCACCAAGGGTGGGGAGAGCAGCCAGGGTGGGATGGGAATCACTTCCCATGCTGGGAATGCACTCCTGCCTTAGAGCCACTGGAATGGGTTTGTGTCACCTGGGGAAGGGCCCCAGTGCTGCTCTGGGTTTTGGGGACACCTGAGAGGGATCCCACTGTGTGTTTGTGTGCCACAGGCTGTAATTGTTGGGATTTGGGGCAGAATTCCTCCCTGGGAGGGTGGGCAGGGGCTGGGATGGAATTCCCAGAGCAGCAGTGGCTGTCCCTGCATCCCTGGCAGTGTCCCAGGCCAGGCAGGACAGGGCCTGGAGCAGCCTGGGACAGCGGACGGTGTCACTGCCGATGGCAGGGGTGGAATGGGATGAGCTTTAAGGTCCCTTCCCACCCGAACCATTCCAGGATTCCCTGATTCTCAGAATGCCTGGCCCTGGCTCTGCAGGGATTGCTGAGGGTCCTGCATGGGCTGGGGTCCCCATCACTGATTTCTTCATTCCCCAGAGGTGAATTCCTAATTCCACCTTGCTTTGCCTACACAGAGCCCTGGGGGGGGGTCCCGTGGCTTTTTCCAGCCCATCCACAGAGGAGACCCCACAGCTCTGGGGAAGGAGGGGCTGGAATTTCGGGAGAGCCCTTGGGAGGCTCTCCAGGAGCTGGGATCTCCCTGAGCACTCACACACTCACCATCAACCCTCTCGGATGCTTTCTGGAGTAGCTTTGCTGCTTCGAAGGATCAAAATCCAGGGTTCCCTTGGCTCCCAGCCGCTGGTGTTTCCGTGTTTGGACAGAGCCCCTCAGCACTCGGGCAGGTGTGACACCCAGCCAGAAATAATCATCAACTCGCCGTACTTTGCAGTTTAAACACCTTCAACAAAGAGCTCCGAGTGTCCCCAAGCACTCTGAGCCTGCTCCATTTGCATCCAGGCTCCTTTCAGGGGAATCCCTGCTGAGGAGGGGCTGGATTAGGATTTCCCAACGCACAGAGGGAAGAGGGGCTGCTCTGGCACAGGGAAATAAAGGGGCAAGATCAAATACCTGAATATTTCATCACTGGAGAGTGATGTTTGTGTGCACAGAGTTAGTGAAGCCCCTCCCAGAGGGGCAGCACACGGGACAGGGTGGCACTGTGACACTGGCACAGGGGACAGGGTGGCACTGTGACACTGGCTCAGAACTGGGGTCAGTGGGGAGCGGGGGAAGGGACTGGACCCCTTGAAAAGGCTCCCTGGGATTCCCTCCCTGCCTGGAGCCACCCGAGCTCCCTGGAAAACGGGGTGAGCCATGGAAATGGGTGAAATTAGGAGTTAATTCAGAGCCCAGCTGGGAGCTGGGTGGGGTTTAAGAGCCAGGGGCCCAGGGGGCACCCGAGGGTTTGAGTTTCTGGGTCACCTCCAGCATTTCCCTGTTCCTGGCATGAGCATCTTTAACCTTCCTCCTCATCCTAAAATCCCAAAATGGTCTGGATGTTTAAAATCTGTATCGTCTCACCCCTGCCATGGGCAGTGACACCTTCCACTGTCCCAGGCTGCTCCCAGCCCTGTCCCAGCCTGGCCTGGGACACTGCCAGGGATGCAGGGGCAGCCACTGCTGCTCTGTGAATTCCATTCCAGTCCCATCCCACCCTCCCAGGGAGGAATTCTTTCCCAATATCCCAACCAGCCCTGCCCTCTGGCAGTGGGAATAGATTCCCTGTGACCTGTCCCTCCATCCCTTGGAAATTGTCTCTCTCCATCTTCCCTGTAGTTGCCCTCAGGTCCTGGAAGGTCACAATTAGGGCCCCCTGGTCTCTTCTCCAAGCTGATCAGTCTCAACTCTCAGCCTTTCCCCTTAGGAAGAGAAGGGAAGGAAGGAGCTGAGCAGCCTCTCCCTGGCTGGAGGAACCAGAACCCCAGAGTGGTTTGGGCTCCCAGGAGAAGTGACCATGAACCAGGAACTGGGCAGGGGTGACAGAAGGGGCTGTGTCCCCCAGGGCTGTGGGACAGGCAGAGCCCAGACTGGGCTCACTGGGCCCTCAGGTGCCACCCATGTCCGCAGATTTTGATTTGATTTGAGATTTGAGATCAACTTCTCCACGTCCCAGCAGAGAGCAGGAGCTGGGGGAGGCAGGCAGAGCATCCCTTGCAGCTCAGCACATGGAGCAGGTGGGGTCAAGCTGGGAGTTTTGGAATCCTGGAATATTCTGGGCTGGCAGGGACCCCCAGGATCATCCAACAGTCCCACCCTGAGCATCCCTGGCAGTGCTGTCCAAACACTCCTGGAGCTCTGGCAGCCTCGGGGCTGGGACCATTCCCTGGGGAGCCTGGGCAGTGCCAGCACCCTCTGGGGGAAGAACCTTGCCCTGATCCCCATCCCAAATCCCCCTGGCACAGCTCCAGCTGTTCCCTGTCCCTGGGTTAGCACTTGGCAGTACCTGGCAGGGATAAAGTTTCCTTGGCTCTGGGAAAGCTCCTCTGGCAGGAAAAGCAGCTGTGGCCATAAACACCAAGTGTGTTTATGTGTGTTTATGTCTTGGTGTGCCCAGAGCCAGCCTGGCCCACCCAGCAAAACCAGTTTGGCTCAAAACCGAGCAACAGGGAGGCTCCCAAAGAGGAATTCTTCTCCAAAGCCATCTTTTGTCAGCATGAGCTGGGCTTTGAGGGTAGCTCAGGTTCTCTCTGCCCCTGTCAGGATGTGCTGGACTCCAGGGCAGAGAGCAGAGAGGCTGCAGCCAGGCCAGGTGGGCACAGTGAGGACATCCCTGAGAGAAGGCGGTGACCAAGGAGCCTGTGCAGCTCCAGCCTGGCCACTCCAGGTGATCCAGTGCTCAGTGCTTGAATTCAGCATTTCTGGGCCTTATTAAACCAGAATTTCCTCCCCATTCTTTATCCCCAAGGCTGCACAAGGAGGCCAAGCTGGGCTGAGCAGAATTAGGTGGCAATTATTTACAGAGAGCTGGAACTGCTCCCAAACCTGAGCAGAGAGGGGGTCTGGGCTCTCCTGGAGTGGCTGGCACTGCAGGGGCAGCACCTTGGGATGCAGGAATGGGGATGGGAACTGCCTGGAACAGCCACCACAAACTCAGGGGTTCCCTGAGGAATTCACTGCAAACCATGAGGAGACAGGAACAATAACTCAGGACTGGTTTGAAACCCTAAACTCCTTTAAAACTTCAGCTATCTCTGGCTTTTTTCTGGAGCAGGGACAGGAGGGATCCAGCACAGGCACCTGGGAGGGTCTGAGAGCAGCAAAGTCCTGAGGGTCAGTCCTTGGAACAGAATTAAATCCTGTAATAACTGATAAATCAATGTTATTAATAAACATCAATCACCCGGGCTGGAGCCTGTGCCAAAGCAGGAATGTGCAGATCTGGGTGTGGGAGGGTGGCCCTGGGACACCCCTGGCAGGCCAGGGGAGCTCAGACACAGCTCTGGGCCCCTGGGCAGTTCTCTCACCTGATTTTTGACCTGTGCCATCCCCAGGCTGCTGATGTTTGCTAAAGTTCATCCAGGCTGAGCTATTTTAGATAAAACTGAGCCCAGAACCCACTCAGGAGGCAGCTGAGCCCAGCTACCACCAACCCCAACTCCACATTTTGATAATATTGCTGTGTTTGGTTTCCATTTTGAAATTTCACCTTTTTTCCTTCCTGAGCAGCCACTGAGTTCATTTAAATGAAATAAAACTGATAAAACTCCATCCTTCAGATGGAACTTTCTGCTCTGGAAATGGGAGTGGGGCACTGAAGCACCTGGGAGCTCCAGAGCTGCCTCTGCTCTCCCTGCAGCAGCTGCTGGGGAGGGGGAGCTGCCAGCTCCAGCCCTTCCCTATGAGCCACTTCAGTTGGATAAATGACATTTTTAGTGGAAAAGCTGAATCCAAACATCCTCAGTTGGCAGGGGCTGCAATTTCATTGCCAAATCTCACTTTGACTGTGGAAATTCTGTGTTCCAGAAGGGTTTTTCCAATGGCCTGCAAGGCCTGGGGCTTTGGGGTGGGGGAGGTTTGGGGAAGATTTTGGGGGTTCCTCCATCAGGATTTGGGCTGAGGAGCAGAAATGGGGTGCAGATGTGAAGGTGAGGGCAAGCACATCTGGATGTGGGAGCAGACATTCCTGGGCTTCCCAGGAACCAGCAACTCATCCCACCCTGGCCCAGGAGAAGGGATGGGATAGGGTGGAATGGAATGGGATGATGGGATGGGATGGGATGGGATGGGATGGGATGGGATGGGATGGGATGGGATGGGATGGGATGGGATGGGATGGGATGGGATGGGATGGGATGGGATGGGATGGGATGGGATGGGATGGGGCTCTGAGGTGGGGTGGAGTGAGTTTCATTCTATCTGGGTTGACCAAAATCTGACATTATTGGGTACATCCAGCCACACAAAGCCCCTGGGCTTGGTCTGCTAAGCTAAAATCCAGCAGGGAGTTCAAGGAGCCATCCCAAATCCTGCTCCAGCAGTTCAGGGCTGGGGACTGGGATTTGCTGATGGTCCCAGGTTGGGCTTGGGAAGTGACAGTGACATTCCAGGGGACAGCTCAGTGGGAGACTCATCCCAGCTCTCCATCTGCCACTCCTGGTGCCACCCCTCGGAACTGATCCCGAGGGGGCACAGCAGGAACAGGCACCCCTCAGATGGAGCTCAGGGATCACCCCCAGGGAGGAGGAATCAGCTCCTGGCAGCCCAGATGCCACAGGACCCTCTGGAACCCTCCCCGTCAGGAACTTCCTGGACAGTTCTGCCCTTCCCAGGCACTCAGCACCATCCTGATCCACGGGGATTGATCCCAAATCCTTTTCCCAAGCTCAAGGGCGTCTTTGGCAATCTTGGAACAGCTTCCCAGAAAAGCTGTGGCTGCTCTGGATCCCTGGAATGTCCCAGGCCAGGTTGGACATTGGGGCTTGGAGCAGCCTGGGACAGTGGGAGATGTCCCTGCCCATGGCAGGGGTGGCACTGGGTGGGTTTAAGGTCCCTCTATCCCAAACCATTTCACAATTTCGTGATTTTCTCATCTCCCATTATCCACTACACAGAATCATGGAATATCCTGAGCTGGAAAGGACCCTCAGGATCACCCAGTCCCACCCCTGGCCCTGCACAGACACCCCAACAATCCCACCCTGTCCATCCCTGGCAGCGCTGTCCAAACACTCCTGGAGCTCTGGCAGCCTCGGGGCTGGGACCATTCCCTGGGGAGCCTGGGCAGTGCCAGCACCCTCGGGGGGAAGAACCTTTCCCTGAGATCCATCCCAAATCCCCCTGGCACAGCTCGAGCTGTTCCCTTTCCTCTCTCTGCTCACAGGGATGAAGATGTCACCTCGTTAGAGGGAATTTCCTCATGGCTGTGAAATGTTGGACACAACCCCAGTGAGAGCTGTAGGAAAAACTCAGGGGAAAAGGGATACTGAAATCAGCCCGAGAGAAACTCCCTGACACAGCTGTGGGGTTTTATAAAGCAGAAACTCCTTAGGACAGCGACAGGAATTCCTGATCTCAGCAAGAACTGTCTGGGTCTCCTCCCTCTAACAAACACCCAAGGCTGGAGAACCAACCCTGAGAAAAAGCAGAGCCAAGGCAGCAAATCCTCTTTCCCTGAGCTGTGTCAGGACAGGCAGGACTCCTGAAATCAAGGTGAGATCCCAACAAAACTCCACCAGAACTCCCGAGGGGTGAGGAGTGGAAGGGATGGATGGAGACCCAAAGCCAACCTCCCATTCCTTGTATTCAGAGCATTCACATGGCAGCTTCCAGGAAATTCTCTTGGTTTTCTTCAGCTCTGCCCAGGTTTGTGTTCAGCAGCAGGAGCAGGATCCCAGCAGGGCTCCCAGGATTCCAGCAGGATTCCAGGGGCACTCCAGGCTGTGCCTGTGCTGCTCCCCCCAGCTCCAGGAACTGATGTTCTCCCACTGCCCACAGGGAATTTTCCTGGGGATTTTCCAGGCAGTGCAGGATTCAATGTGTGTGCACTGTAATTACTTTTAGTTGTTGCTTTCTCCTTTGTTGTAATTCTCTTGCTAATTATCGTCACCGAATTTTAACTCAGCTGTTCCCATTAATCTTAAATTAATTACCAGGGAGTCCAAACTCCTTTAACACCAGGGTTGTTTTGCTTTTAATCACGGGTTTTGTGCCTCGGTGCTGCTGTCCCAGAAACTGCCCTGGAAAGTCTCTGGAGAGGGGCTTTGGATAGGGGCTGGAGGGCCAGGACACAGGGAATGGATCCCAGTGCCAGAGGGCAGGGAGGGATGGGATACTGGGAGGGAATCCTTGCCTGGGAGGGTGGGCTGGCATGGAATTCCCAGAGCAGCTGTGGCTGTCTCTGCATCCCTGGCAGTGTCCCAGGCCAGGCTGGAGCAGCCTGGGGCAGTGGGAGGTGTCCCTGCCATGGGTGGCACTGGGGGACCCTTCCAGCCTGGCACATTCCATGGTTCTGGGATGATGTTGGAAGAGCAGCTGGCCCTGAGGTGTCAGTGGGAGGAAACCTCACCTTTAATGGATCCCAGCCCAGGCTGGGAATGTTCCCCAAGGCTCCATGAGAAACTTTTCCATTCCTGGTGAGCTGTTCTTGCCAATATTCCTGGGTAAGGGATTTCTGGAGTCCCTGCTTGCCAGAGCTCTGAAGGTTTCAGGCTGGGTCTCACTTCTGGCTGAGCCTTCCCTCAGGAAGGATTTCACCAAACCAGTGTCAATCCCAGGCTTTTCCCCAAAAATCCAGGTCTCAGCCCCTTCCCTGAGTCAGGGCCCTTTTCTGGAGGTGGCTGCTGTGCCCCTGTCCCAGCTGGACACTGGTGGCTTGGTGGCCTTTGGGCAGCACAGGGATTGTCCCCCGGAGTCCCCACCCCACCATGCAGGCCAAGCCCCAGAGAATTCAGGAAGACCAGTGACCTCCACACCCAATTCCACACCCCAAGGGAAATGGCCACACTTTTTTGAGGAAGTTTTGGCCTTTTCCAAATGTCAGACAAAAGCCTGGAGGGCTCTGGTTGCTCTGAGTCCAACCAGGACCTTACAGCCACCACAAAATCCTTTCAAAATAACTGGATTTTTTCCAAAGCTGCCTGTGAATTGGATGAAATATTGGATTTTTCCAGAGCTCCAGCCCTGCTTTGGTCCCCTCCAGGTGTTTCAGTGTGTTTGGAATGAAGGGGGGTGAGGAGTTCATGGAAAATGCTGCTGGAATCTGTCACATCCTGCAAAACTTCTGCTCCAGGGAATCCACACCTCCCTTTGGGACCTCTGTGCCATAGAAATGGTGCAAATTCTGTTCTCTGCTCTCAGGGCTGGGCTTTTCTACCTGAAGTCTTCCAAATGCCGATAAAAGCCAGTGCTGGAGCTGGGTTCCCACATTTCTCACCAGATGGAGGCTCCAGGCTGGGAATGGGAGAGTCCTGAGCCCAGGATGTGCAGGGACAGACATAAAACAGCTCCCACAGCCAGCTAGGGACAGAGGTACCAAAGAAACCATGAGGCTGCTCTGGGCTAATAAATATAAAATTAAAATTTTTTAAAAAATGTAAAATATGAAATATAAAACCATGGAGTGTCCAATAATAAATAATAAGTGTCCAATAATAAATAACATTGATTTATTTATAGACTAAGCAGGAATACGAAAGGATTGAGGGAAAGATGAGCCTTTGGCAAAGGGATAAATGAGATTTTCCCAAAGCCATCCTGAATTTTGGTTGTGTTTTCCTCCTGATTTTGGAATTCTAGCACTCTCCCACAGCTGTTCCTCAGGGTGAGCTCAGGATCGGGAGTGCCCCAGAATTCCTCTTATCCCAAAGCTGGATAGGAAAATCTGGAAATGCTGGAAGGAAACCCCTTTGTTTGGAAGGGGATGTCCTTGGAGGCCACAGGAGCAGGACAGTGCCCGGAGGACCTCAGGGTCTGAGCCTTGGGGCACACTGGGAATCTGAGCTCTTCCCTCTTAATCCTGCTCCAGGGAAAGCTGGGATTGTGGAGACACCTCAGGAACAAATCCTGAGGGAACTGTGCTCCCTCCAGTGTTTTCCTGAGAGTTATAAATCCATCAGCCCTGGATCATCTGCAGGAGTTTCCTCCTTTTCCCTGAAACCCTCACTGTGCCCTTGGAGCACTGGCTGTGCCAGGGATTCCTCAGCATTCCCTGGAAGCTGTGATGGGATGAGGGTGAGGGGACACAGAGCTCAGCTTTAATCCCCTCATCTGCAGGGCTGAGGAGTGGCCGTGTCCCAGGAGATGCTGCAGGAGCTGGGATATTCAGTGTTCCCCAGCACATCCAGCTGGGATCCACCCTGCTCTGCTCTGGAGCAACCAGCAAGGCTGGAGAACAGCCCAGCACAGTGAAGGGCTGGGCTGAGGGGATGGGGCTGCTCCCAGCGTGTGTCCAGTCACCAGGGGTGTCCCTGGGGTGTCCCTGGGGTGTCCCTGGGGTCACTGCTGGCCCTGTCCTGTTTAATCTCTGCATCGATGATCTGGGTCAGGGGATCTAGTCCACCATGGGTAGATTTGGAGATGGCACCAAGCTGGGTGTGAGTGAGGATGTGCTGGAGGGCAGGAGGGCTCTGAACAGGGACCTGGGCAGGCTGGATCCAGGGCCCAAATCCAACAAGGTGAGGTTTAACAAGACCAAGTGCTGGGTCCTGAACTTTGGCCACAACAACCCCTGCAGTGCTCCAGGCTGGGGACAGAGTGGCTGGACAGCAGCCAGGCAGAAAGGGACCTGGGGGCACTGATGGACAGCAGGCTGGACATGAGCCAGCAGTGTGCCCAGGTGGCCAAGAAGGCCAATGGCACCTGGCCTGGATCGGGAATGGAGTGGCCAGCAGGAGCAGGGCAGTGATTCTTCCCCTGTGCTCAGCACTGGTTGGGCAGCACCTCGAGTGCTGTGTCCAGTTCTGGGGACCCAATTTAGGAAGGACATGGAGGGGCTGGAGCGTGTCCAGAGAAGGGCAACAAGGCTGGTGAGGGGTCTGGAACACAAACCCTGTGAGGAGTGGCTGAGGGAGCTGGGGATGTGCAGCCTGGAGAAGAGGAGACTCAGGGGAGACCTCATCCCTCTCTACAGCTCCTGACAGGAGAGAGCAGCCAGGTGGCCTGGTCACCACAGCACCCTGCACACCCACAGCACCCTGCACACCCACAGCACCCTGCACCCTGCACACCCACAGCACCCTGCACACCCACAGCACCCTGCCCATCCACAGCACCCTGCACACCCACAGCACCCTGCACACCCACAGCACCCTGCACACCCACAGCACCCTGCTTGTCCACAGCACCCTGCACACCCACAGCACCCTGCACCCTGCTCAGCCACAGCACCCTGCACACCCACAGCACCCTGCCCAGCCACAGCACCCTGCACACCCACAGCACCCTGCCCATCCACAGCACCCTGCACCCTGCTTGTCCACAGCACCCTGCACACCCACAGCACCCTGCCCATCCACAGCACCCTGCACCCTGCACACCCACAGCACCCTGCACACCCACAGCACCCTGCCTATCCACAGCACCCTGCTCATCCACAGCACCCTGCACATCCACAGCACCCTGCTTGTCCACAGCACCCTGCTTGTCCACAGCACCCTGCACATCCACAGCACCCTGCCCATCCACAGCACCCACAGCACCCTGCTTATCCACAGCACCCTGCACATCCACAGCACCCACAGCACCCTGCCCATCCACAGCACCCTGCACACCCACAGCACCCTGCTTGTCCACAGCACCCTGCACATCCACAGCACCCTGCCCATCCACAGCACCCACAGCACCCTGCTTATCCACAGCACCCTGCACATCCACAGCACCCACAGCACCCTGCTCAGCCACAGCACCCTGCCCATCCACAGCACCCTGCACACCCACAGCACCCTGCCCATCCACAGCACCCTGCTCAGCCACAGCACCCTGCACCCTGCACACCCACAGCACCCTGCACACCCACAGCACCCTGCACACCCACAGCACCCTGCTCAGCCACAGCACCCTGCACCCTGCACACCCACAGCACCCTGCACACCCATAGTTTGCTCTGGGCTCTCCCAGAGCTTGTCCCCAGGGCTGTGTCACTGGGATGTGTCATTGGGATATCACTGGGATGTCACTGGGGCTGTGTCACTGGGATGTCACTGGGATGTGTCACTGGGATGTCACTGGGATGTGTCACTGGGATGTGTCACTGGGATGTGTCACTGGGATGTCACTGGGGATGTCACTGGGATGTCACTGGGATGTGTCACTGGGGATGTGTCACTGGGATGTGTCACTGGGATGTGTCACTGGGATATCACTGGGGATGTCACTGGGATGTCACTGGGATGTCACTGGGGATGTGTCACTGGGATGTCACTGGGGATGTCACTGGGATGTGTCACTGGGGCTGTGTCACTGGGATGTGTCACTGGGATGTGTCACTGGGATGTCACTGGGGATGTCACTGGGATGTGTCACTGGGATGTCACTGGGGCTGTGTCACTGGGGCTGTGTCACTGGGGATGTCACTGGGATGTGTCACTGGGATGTCACTGGGATGTGTCACTGGGATGTGTCACTGGGGCTGTGTCACTGGGGATGTGTCACTGGGGATGTCACTGGGATGTGTCACTGGGATGTCACTGGGATGTGTCACTGGGATGTGTCACTGGGGCTGTGTCACTGGGATGTGTCACTGGGATGTGTCACTGGGATGTGTCACTGGGGATGTGTCACTGGGATGTGTCACTGGGATGTCACTGGGGCTGTGTCACTGGGGATGTGTCACTGGGATGTCACTGGGATGTGTCACTGGGATGTGTCACTGGGGATGTGTCACTGGGATGTGTCACTGGGATGTGTCACTGGGATGTGTCACTGGGATGTGTCACTGGGGCTGTGTCACTGGGGATGTCCCCCACCCTCCTCACTTGGGATCACATCAGATCCCACAACCTTTGGAATGAAGCCCAGGCTGGGTTTGATGTCATTAAACCCCAGGCTGAAGTTGTGTGACATTGAAACCCAGGGACACTTTGGGTGACACTGAAATCAAAGCTGAGGTTGGCCCATGGATATTCCAGGACCATGGAGATTTCAGGACCATGGATATTTCTGGCCATGGATATTCCAGGACCATGGATATTCCAGGACCATGGATATTTCAGGACCATGGAGATTTCTGGCCATGGAGGTTTCAGGACCATGGATATTTCTGGCCATGGATATTTCAGGCCATGGAGGTTTCAGGACCATGGATATTACACATCATGGATATTTAAGGTCACAGGTTTGGAGCTTTCAGGTCCCTCCCAAGCTCATCCATCCCGGGATGCTGAGCCTTCCCCTGCAGCTACATTGGGCTTGATTTTCCCATCTCAAGGAAGGTTTGGAGCTCCCCTTCCTGAGGACCAGCTCAGGTTTTTACCATCCCAGTGCCCCCACTCCAAGCCCTGTTCCAGCCCTCTCTCCTCATCCCTTCTGTTCCCTGGGTGGCTTTGACAGCCCCTGGAGCTCTGTGCCCATCCCTGGGTCATGCCCTGGCTGTGGGGGTGACTTTGACTCAGGCAGAGGCTCTGGCTACAATTCCCAAGCCAGAAATAATAAATCACACTGAGCCAATTAGGGAGCAGGGCTGACAGAGCCTGGCTGTCCTCATTCCCTGGAATGGGGCCTTCCACAGCTCCTGGCTCTGATGGGAATCTTCGAGGCTAAAAATAACCCTCAGAAATAAATCCAGGATGCAGAGGTGGCCCACAGATGTGGCTCCTTGCAAATCCAAGATTTAACCCCCTCAACATTCAGATCTCCAAGAAGGAACAAGCAGGGGGAAGGTTCCTCTTCTTGGTCATTCAGGGAACAGGATGGCTTTGATTTGCTCTGTGTCTGTCAGGTCCTTCAAAGGGATTCCAGCTCAGGCGTTGATCTCAGACTGGTTGGCAGGAGAAAGGCTGGAGGCTCTGTAGGAGAATGTAGGGAAATGCCTTTGTGGGCTCTTGATTCCCAGTTTATCTCTGAGATATTCCTTGCAGGGGCTCTCCAGGAGGAAGGGATGAGGTCTCAGACCAGGAGAAGGGACAAAGGACTCCCCACAAATGGATGGTGACACCTGGATGGTCACAGCAGTCCCTGTTTGTAGCTCCTGGGTGCAGGAGCTCAGCCTGGTCTGAGTTAAAGAAGGATTCATTTCCACCCAACCTTTCCCAAGGCTGAAATTCCAGCTGCAGCACAAAGGGCACAGCAATCACCTTTTCCTCCTGCTGCCCTCCTGCCCTTGAGGAATCTGAGCTGCCTGGGTCCCTGCCAGGGCTGTTCTCATCCTCGGGGACACACAGACATCCCACAATGTGCCCTGTGGGCAGCTGGCAATTCCTCAGGGAGCCAAATCCTCTGGCATGGTCAGGGCAGTGCCAAGGACCATGTCCAGCCCTGCTGGGACAATTTTGTCTCCTGGAGTTTGCTTTGCCTGACCTTCAGGGCAGTGCATGCTCCTGCCAGGCCCCTGGCCTCTGCTTGGTGGCTTCTCCGTGTCCCAGCAGTGGCAGTGCCCCTTCAGCCACGGCTCCAAGAGCAAGGGAAGCATTTGGAGGTTCTCCCATGGGATTGACCTATTTGTCAGTCCCATGGCATTGTCTCAGTCTGGGCATTCAGAGCTTCCTGTGAGCTCCCCTGGGGCAGCACAATCTGCTACAATCCAATGTTTTGGGGTTCTTTGTGCTAAATCCCTGCCCTGCCACACCCAGGACCTCCAGGGGCTGGAGGCCAGGCTGGGTCTGAAGCATTGCCTGAACATCCAGGATGGAATTCCACACCCCAGTGAGGGATCCTGACTGCCCAAGGAGCACCAAGACACCCCAGGAATCACCCAGGAGAAGGGAATCTCCCCCAGGATCACAGGAAGAATTCCTTATTTCCCTCCAATCTCTCTCGGATCCACAAAGAAAATGCAATTCCCAAAGCAGCCCTGGGAACAGAGCCTGCAGGGAGGGGGTGACACAGCCCAGGGAGGGAGAGGAGGATGAGGAGGAGGGAAGGAATTGCTCTGGATGGCCTTTCCTGCCAACACTGAGAAATAAAGGACCTGCAAAGATCAGAGCCAGAAACACAAACAAATGAATAATAAATGGCGATTCCGAGGTGCCTCTGATGTGGAGGGAACGGAGGCCATGGACACAGGGAGGAGGGGACAGGGGGACAGAGTCCTGCAGAAATGGCTTTTCCCTGTAAAAGCAGCATGGGAGGCTGCAGCTGCTGCTCTCCTGCATCCATAACCCCGAAGAAAACGTCTCCTGCAATAAAAATCAACCCCAGGGTTCTGAGTGCTGCTGGCTGTCCTGGGAGGCACAGCAGGAGTGAAAGTTTCCTGCCCCAGGGTGGGGAGGAGCAGGCACAGAAATTCCTGCAAAAATTAATTCCTCACAGCAAATGGATTTGCATTGTCTGGACACAGATCCATTTTGGAATTCCATTCTCCAGCTCTTCTGAAAAAGGAATTTGAACATCCCAAAGACCATTCCTCTGCCTTTCCCCAGCAGGCAGGGTCTCCATGGCTCATCCTGGAGCATTTCCAGCCTGGAATTAGGGGTGGAACTGGTCAGAGGAGGAACCAATTTGTTGAGCCTGAGATTCTTAATTGGTCCAGGATCCCAGAACGGGTTGGGTTGGAAGGACCTTAAGGATGAGTCAGTGCCACCCCTGCCATGGCAGGGACACCTTCCACTGTCCCAGGGTGCCCCAAGCCCTGTCCAGCCTGGCCTTGGACACTGCCAGGGATCCAGGGCAGCCACAGCTTCTCTGGGAATTCTATTCCAGGGCCTCCCCACCCTCCCAGGGAGGAATTCCTTCCCAATATCCCATCCAAGCCTTCCCTCCTTTAGCTCAAGGCCATACCCCCTTGTCCTTTGTCCCTCACATTTTTTTCCTGCCGTATTAAAGGCCTGTAAAAACAGGAGAATCTTTGGGGAAATTCCCACTCAGGACAGGCAAAACTCCAGGGATAGGAGATGGACACAGCCCTGGAAAAAATGTGGGGGGTAAAATCAGTGGTGGAAATAAATCAGGGAGGTTTTGGCTCCTGGTAATTGGGGTGCATCCAGAGCAAGCCCTGACTCCAGCAGGGAAGGACCAGCCTCAGTTTCCTGCTGGAAGCTCAGGATCACCTGCAGGTAATCCCTGCTCCTCTGATGGCTGAAGTCAGACTTTTCAAGCTCAAATTGAGAAAAGCAGGGAAAAGGAATATTTCCTTGGGAATTTTTGTCTATTACCCTTCACCACTCCCTGAGGGCTGAAAGGAGAAGGCACCACTGTATAACTGGAGCCCAATTCTTCCCTGGGCTCCATTTATCCCTCCCCTCAGCCCTGGCAGTGAAGACAGTGCAGCAGGGGGAGTTTCCTTCCCCCCAGGTGCACACTCAGCTCTTGCTCCCCTCCCTCATCCCTAATCCATGATTCATCCATCAATAAATGCAGAGTGTTTACGGGAAGGGATAGCTCAGGGCCTTGGCAGGAAATGGAATTTCTGAGGCTGCTGAGGGGCAGCTGAACTCCCCCCATGCTCCCCCCATGCTCCAGGGCTCTGCCCATCCCATCTGGGAAGGGGGGCTGAGGAATCCCATCAGGAGAGGCTGCTCCTCGTGGGAGAAGTTGTTTGTCCCAGCATCAGTCAGGAGTTGCACCAGCAGCTCCTTCAGGGAGAGCTGAGCTCCTGGAAACAACGGCCTCCAAAGGGGCAGGAATGGGAATTTCGGGGTGTATTAAAACACCAGAGAATCTTTGGACCATTTAGGTGGGAAAAGACCTGAAAGTTCAAGTGCAACACGTGGCTCTGAGCACCCCATGGAGACCTTTGGACACCAGTGGGGCCTCTCCACAGGAGAAAATCCTGGAAAATGCTGCTGGATCCCTTGGGGTCCATCCCAAATGCTGGATCCCATTGCTACTGCCATGTGGAGGCAAACATTGGGATCACACGGAGGTGTCTCCATCCCTTCTCTCTCCCAAGGGACAGGATTCCTTGCTGGTTGCTCCTACCATGGGGAATTCAGCAGGACAGAACCCCTGGAATCTGAGTTCCCAGGGATCAGGGACTGGTTGAGAAGGAAAGGGAGGGGGCAATAGAGGGGAAAAGGGTCCTTGGAAAGCAGAAACGAGGTTGGTTTTGAAGAGCAGGAGTGAAGCTGCTGTCTGCAAAGGGCAAAGCATCTCCATGGAAAACTCACCCATAGCTGGGGGTTTGGGAGGAGCAGGGAATGGGAAGATTGTTTAATGAGGAACTGAGGAATGCTCAGTTAGGGATAATCCCCCACCCTCCAAACATCTGCAAAGGATCCAGGTGTGGTGGAGCCAAACACCAGATCCCAGCATGGGCCTTCTGGGGCCCTTCCAGCCCAGCCTCATCTGGGATTCTGGGATTATCCCACTGAGAACACCAGGAATCAGCTCCCTCTGCCCTGGGCAGCAGCCAAACATTACAAAACCATCCTCAGTGGGAATCAATATGAGCAAACTTCTGATTCCTTTCCATTTCTGAGCCTTGGAGAAGCTTTGAGGTCACCTCTGCACAATGCTGAGGGTCAGGAGCTCAGGACAGAAAAAAGGGAAAAGCAGGCAGTCCTCTCCCACTAGGGCTCCAGCAGGCAGGGATGGACAGAGCTGGCAGAATTCCAGAGATGGAATGGCAGACGTTTTTGGGAATGCCTCCATTGCTGCTCCTTGCAGCTCCTGGGGCTGGTCCTGCTTTGGGGGCTGGAGATGAGCAGAGCTGACCCAGCTTTCCTGCAATTCCTGCAATTCCTGCAGCAGCAGCAGGACCTGCTCCTCTCCCTGCAGAATTCCTGCGGCACTGGGACAGGTTTGGGATTCCCTGGGCCATCCCTTGAGCTCCAGCTGGAGCTGGGCCAGGGGGATTTGGGATGGGGATCAGGGCAAGGTTCTTCCCCCCGAGGGTGCTGGCACTGCCCAGGCTCCCCAGGGAATGGTCCCAGCCCCGAGGCTGCCAGAGCTCCAGGAGTGTTTGGGCAGCACTGCCAGGGATGCTCAGGGTGGGATTGTTGGGGTGTCTGTGCAGGAACAGCGGTTGGGATGGATGATCCCTGTGGGTCTGTTCCAGCTCAGGATGTTCCCTGATTCTCTGAACCAAGGGATGGTGACCTCCAGCTGAGGCTCAAGCTGAGCAGCTCCGGTTTGTAACTCCCCCAGATTCCCACGTGGAGCAGCATTCCCGCTCCCATTCCTGTTCCCGTTCCCTGGCAGGTTCAGCCAGGCAGGTTGTTTATCACATCCTCTGGGCAGGTACAGCCCAGGTAGTACTCTGGAAATAATTGATTTTTTTGCCTCACTGACAATTTCAAACAAGCAAGCAAACAAGAAATTGTTTCAGGTCAACTTGAAATTCAAATCCTTGATTTTATTTATTTATTTATTTATTTATTTATTTATTTATTTTTCTCAATCAGAAAGTGCAAGAAAACCCCACTTGGGGTTAAGGGGAGCATTTTATTTGTCCTAATATTAAATATCCCATTTTCATGCAAACTATTTTCTATGATCACAGGGTAACTACAACTTGAGGAGTTCTCTACCCAAAGAGTGTTTTATTTGTTACATTTTCCCCTGATGTTTTGTTTGTGTGTGCAAGGCTGGAATCCATGCAGGCAGAATTTGCTGCTGTTAAATCTCTATGGATTTTTTTGAGACGGAAAGAATTAAGACAATCAGGTTTGCTAAAGTATTTCCCTTAGGTGAAGTTGTGCAAGGAGCTTTTCTCTGCTGTTCCCAAATCCCCTGCAGCCCTGGCCCTGGGGCTGTGGTGCAGAGCTGCCCTACCTATGAGCAGAGCAGGTGACCCCTGCCCCGGGCAGGGCACCAGACCAGGAGTTATTTGTGGATAAAGTCACAGGAAACCTTTTCCTGCTGCAGGAAAGGCCTGAGAGAGCAATACTGGGATTTTGTGCCACTTCAGCGTCACCAGAGGACTCCTGGAGATTTCCTCCAACAGTGCTGTAAGAGTGAGGACAATTCCCAGATCCTCGTGATCTCTGTCACCTCTGTAACTCAGGTTTAGGGGGAGAAAGGTTTTGTAGACACCGTCCTGATCTTCCTGCTCATCCCCTTCATTTATGGGGTGTGTTTTGTGGACCTAGTGCTGATCTTCCACTCATCCCCTACATTTCTGATGCCGAGGTAAGCCGGGCTGCTGCTGTTGAAGGCTTTGCAAAGAGCCCCTGGTGGATTTAAGCCCGAGCCCAGAGCTCCTCAGGGCTAACAGTGCCCTTCTGTGTGTGTGATCAGAGGGGAGGGAGCGCTGCCGTGACCACGAACCCTCCTCCTGTGCCCCAGCCGGGATGGGAGAGCCCAGCAGGGCTCTGGACATTCCCACCCAACCCTCCTGAGCAGCGGGGTCACCCCACAAACCCCCCCGATTCCCGGGCGGCAGCAGCCCCGCTAATTGCGCTGATTAATGACTCTCTCACACAGCCCTAATTGCACGAGGAGAAGCCGAGAGTTCATTTTTATTTCCTGAGCTGCTTCCAAATGAGGCGGGCGCTGAGCAGCCCGGGCGGGGCTCATCAGCGTGCGGTAATTAATTAGCGGTGAGCTCACGAGCGGCTCTTCCACTTCCCAGCAGAGCCTTTGGTTGTGCAGCAGCGGTTCCCGACAGGAAACAATCCCTGCACATCCCCTGGGGCCGGGCCGGGCTCTGAGCTGCCCAAAAATCCCTGGAGCACGGCTCCAGTCCCTGGCATTGATCCCGGCCGGGGGGCTGTGGACACACACATTCACAGAGCTGGGGAATTACAGCTTGGAAATCCTTTTCAGGCCTGGATTTCTCCTGACTCTCAGCTCCATTCCCAGGCTGACAAGCTGGCTACAGCTTCAGTTAGGGAGGAGTCTCCCAGGGTGACAACATGGTGACAAACAGAGTGGAATTCATCACCAACATTAACCCCTGGTGTCTTTGCCGTGGGACACATCCTGAGGTGCTGTCCCAAGGATGTTTTTCCCAATTGTCCAATGAGCTCCTGTCCCGTCCTGGCTGCACTAACACACTTTAAATCCGGGCTGTCTGTACAATAAATTGGCCTTTTTTTCCCCCAAAGAGCTCTGTGTGTGCTGCTGTCCTTTCTCTCTCTTTGCAGAGCAGTGACCACGGTGGGGGGGAGGGGGGGGTGAGACCCTGCCCCATCCCTGTGGCTGCCCCGACCCCTGGCACTGTCCCTAGCCAGGCTGGACACGGGGGCTTGGAGCAGCCTGGGACACTGGGAAGGGTCCCAGGGTGGCACTGGAGGGGCTTTAAGGTCCCTCCCACGCCAAACCATTCAGGGATCCTTTAACAGACACAGTTGGGTGCACGATCTCCATTCCAGGTACTCAGAGAACGATTAATTAGATTTCCAGTCCCCCCTGACTGAGCAGAACCAGTGACGAGGAAAAGGGAAAAGCTGCTCAGGAACTCCGAGGTGAGCAAACACCTCAGGGATTCATTTCTACCCAAACACTGGGAAAAGTTCCTTTTTTCCCCTCAGGGGTTGTGCTTCCCTTTGGATTTGGATGCTGGGACTCCTCCAGCCTCTTTCCCGCAGGGTTGGAAGGGAGGGGTTGTTCTGCAGCTGGGGTCAAACGGCTCAGCCCTTGCCAGGATTTTGGCACCAGGGATCCAAACCCAGCCCTGCAAGGGCCTTTTGTGGCTTCTGCCTCTCCCTCTGTCCTAAAAGGGGATTTCTCCTCCTCCTCCTCCTCCTCCCAAGCACGGATTACAAAGGATCAAACCTCTCCTTTATCCTTTCCAGACAGAGCTTGGCACTGGCATCCCAGGGGAGGCGTTTTTGGCTTTGTAAAGCTCGAGACAAAACTCCAACACCTTTGAATTTCAGCTGAAATTCTATGTTTTGTTTGCTTTGTGGGAAGAAAACTCTCTGGATCAAATCTATCTCCATTCAGGAAGGACTTTATAGCTCCAAAGAATAACAAAGGCATCCTGCAGAGAGCATTTAGACCCTCAAAGCCCAGAGCCATCGCTCACAGCTCCCTGGGATAGCCTGGCCCCATCCCAGCTTTTCCCAGCACCCTGGGGAAACTGAGTCCTGGATTTCCAGTGGGAGGGGTTGATATTCCAGAGGAGAAGCAGCAATGGGGAGACACCAGTGGGATCCCACACTGCTTACACTCAGCCCTCAGCACTTTTAGGAAGGAATTCTGCCCATCTGCAGCATTTCAGGTTTGGCTATTCTGCCCCAAACCCAGGAAATTACTTTTTTGCAGCAGTTTTAATGGGAAAGCCCTGGGATTTCCTGGGTTTAGTGCCAGATTTTCCCTTTCAAGCCTGAGCAGCTTTTGCTGGAGCTGAAGGGAAGCAGCTCCAGGAGATAATAAAACATAGAATTCTACAGGAAAGACAGGGAATGTCTGAGGTGCTGCCCCTCACACACACAACAGCCTTGGGAATGGAGTCCAGGACTGAGCACAAAATCTGAGGGAAAATCCAGACTTGGATGATTCCTGGAAAACTGGGAGAGTCCCTGCCCATGGCAGAGGTGGCACTGGCTCATCCTTAAGGCCCATCCACCCCAAACCATTCCATGATTCCAGGGTTTTATGCTCAGGACAAATCCCAGCACTCACAGCCCCTCTGGGAGTGGGATCTTACGGAGCCCAGGACAAGGAATTCAGGACAAAGATTTAGGGGCAAAATCTCTGTGTGTAGACAGTGGTAACACATTTTTAGTAAGCACATCAAGGAGGAAAACCCTTTCATCACTATCACAACTAAGATAACTTTGCTGTCAGCTGTGTCCAGTGGTCTGTCCAGTATCCAATGGTTTGTCCAGAATCCAGTGGTTTATCCAGTATCCAGTGCTCTGTCCCCCTGAACCTGGGAAGAATTGCAGCTCTATGATTTAAACCTGGTTTAGTCTTGGCTTTGCAGGTGCCTGGTGGCCCCAGAGCTGCTCAGGAGCAGTATCTGGGGTTGCTCAGAGCTGCAACCATGGCTGAAATATCATAAAAAGCCGTCGTGGGCTCAGAATTGGCAAAATTCCCATTTTGTGCCTGCTCCCAGAGGAGCTGCTGGGAGGAGAATCCTTTCTCAGCTTCAGCAGCAGCTGTGAACTCACATGGGTGGCTCCAGCACAATTAGGCTCAGTTTTAATAACCACAGGTATTTTTCCAGCAGCTGAAGCCCAGTCATGAACCAGGATCCTGCTGTAAATGTTAATGAGGAAGTGCAAGGAAAAGCCAGGGAAGAGAAATCCTGTAATTAATCCCTGCTCCAATCAAGGCGTGACTCCGAGCTCAGGGATCAAACACTGCCTGAAATGGCTCTGGGGGCTTGGGATTCTTTACTTTCCACTGGATTTCTGCAGTGCTCGGATCAGAGGTGACAGCCCAGGGTGATCCCTCTAATCCATGAACTGGAGGTCAGGGATCCCGGCCCCTGGGGCAGTGTTGGGAGAGATCCTCCAGGATAGGGATCCTCCAGGATGGGGAATCCCTCCAGGATGGATCCCCCAGGATGGATCCCCAGGGACAGCCCAGGGCTCTCCTCTCCAGCTTCATCCTGAGCTGTTCCCTGCAGGTGAGCCTTGCTCAGGGCTTGGAATCCAAGCTGCAAAATCCCAGGATAGATCCCTGGCTGGATCTCTGGGTGGATCAGTGAGCACAACCTGAGGCCAGGCAGGCCAGGCTGTCCCCCCCGGGACACTGGGAGGTGTCCTGGGTAGGATGGGGTGGTCTTTGAGATCCCTTCCACCCAGACCAGTCTGGGATTCTGGGAAGAGCCTGGGGTCTAGGTGCACCTGTCCCTGGGACAGCGTGAATCAGCAAAGGACATTAATCCTGAAATCCAGTTCTGGCAGCAGTTAAACCCCTGCCCAAGCCCAGCCTGAAGTCCAGCTCTGTCAGGATGAAATGCTGGCATTCCCATTTCCCTTCCAGAAAACTCTTTCCTAAAAGAGATTTGGCTCCTTGGCAAAGTCATCCTCTCCTCCAAAAGTGGGAAACTTTGGCAGTTTGGAGACTTCTTCCCAAAAAGCCTAATTTCCAGCCATCCCAAAACTCAACACAGTTTCTGCAGAACACTCATTCCTGACAGAAAACACGGAGCTGGGAAATTCCCAGCTCTCCAGTAAAGAAAGGATCTGTTAATGTGGAGTGGGTCACTGGCAGCTCCCTGGCTGGATAGGCTGGCATGTCCCTGCATCCTGGGAAATGGGAAATGAACCCACTGAGCCAAGAAACAGTGAAATCCTGACAATTGCAGACGGGATTTTGCAGCTTCTGGCCTGCAAACAATGTCCCTGTTTGTCCCTGCTCACCCACTCCCAGCTGGAGCTTTCTCTCCTCCACTTCCTCCTCCTCCTGCCTTGGCTCCATCTGTCCCTGGGCCTTCCCAGCAAACCCCCTCTGTCCTTCCCAGCTCTGACTTCCCAACATCCCAGCCAGGATTCCTGGGGCACATGACCCTGCCCTGCCTTTGGGGCTGCTCCTTCTCTGCTGGAATTGGCACTGGGATGATGGGGGACATCCCTTCCCTGCCCTTCTGATTTCCTCCTCACTGCTTTGGAAAACAGCAGGAGGGGATTGGGATGCAGGAAGAGCTGGATTTATTTACCTTTCCATGTGAGGGTTGATTTGGGGCTCAATCCATGCCCAGCCTTAGGAAACTGTTCCAGGCATCCTGCAAGGTTCAGGATTTAAAGGGAGTAGGGTTAGATGGGATATTGGGAAGGAATTCCTGTCTTTGGGGATTGTGAGGGGCTGGGATGGAATTCCCAGAGCAGCAGTGGCTGTCCCTGGATCCCTGGCAGTGTCCCAGGCCAGGCTGGACAGGGCTGGGAGCAGCCTGGGACAGTGGGAGGTGTCCCTGCCCATGGCAGGGGTGGCACTGGATTTTTAAGGCCTCTTCCAACCCAAACCATTCCACAACTCCCTGTTTTATGGTTTATGTTGCTGCTGATGTCGTTTTTGGAGGAAAAGGCTCTGCAGGATCCTGAGGGTCCTGACCCCCAAAGCCTGGGGAAAGCTGTTGGAAACTCAGCCCTGAGTTCCCTTCCACCTGCTCAGAGCTCTCACACCTGGCAAAAATCTCCAGGAATAAAAGGCAGCCTGAAATGGTTGTAATTTCCAGGAGGGATTAGAGATGTTCCCTGCCTGACCCCACTCCTCCTGGGGCTCCAGGCATGTTCTGAGCCTGGTAATTCCCCAAAGCTTCTTCCCACTGCTCTGGGCAGCCAGGGGAGAGGAAAAGGAATCAAATTCCTGCTAGAGAAAAGTGATTTCTTCATATTCCCTCACTCTTTACCTTGACAGCAGCTTCAGCTTGCAAAATAAAAAATCGACATGGAAACACCTTTAATGCATTATTTGAATGCAGCCCTTCTCTTCTGCTAAAATCCTGGAGATCAGATCCTGAGGGAGGCAGGAAGGATCTGGGGATGGAGCTCAGGGGTCCCTGCTGGGTTTAAACAGCCAGGCCTGAAAGGGCTTCATCAAAAAAAAAAAAAAAAAAAAAAAAAAAGGATGAAGACACTTCTTCAGTGCCCCGAATTTGCAGCCATTGTGGGGAAAGGAGCATTTTGAGGTTGGGGCTGTTGTTAGCAAGCCTGGCATCCACTGTGGGACTTGTGGGACTCCAAATCCATGCCCAGAGGTTGCACCAGGGCATTCCCAGCACAAACCCCAGCCCCAGGGCATTCTTGCTTGGAGGCTTCCTCTCCAAACCATGTGCAGGACTTGAGGATATCATTTAACAAACCCAGCTGAGAGTCAGAAGTTGTGCATGGGTAAATCAGCATTTCCTGATGGAGAAGGAATTGTCTGAACCACCCTGGCCAGGGCAGCAATCTCTAAGACCACATTCCCGGCCTTGCAATTGGCTCCTCAGCACCTCAGGCAATGGAGTTGCTGCAATTTGCTGGGAGAAATGAATTTTGGGAAGCCCAGCTCAGTGGCAGCAATGCTCCCCAGTGGTGTCACTCCTTTCCCAGATTATTGCATTATCCCTGCAGGGAGCCCTGGGCAAGCTCCCCTTCACACTGACACACTGCACACCCATTGATAAATCCCTGGTGGGATTTGGTGCTCCCTGGACGTATTCCAGGGGACATCCTGGAGGTTAATTTCAAGGATTTTGCTGCTCTGGCTGGATGTCATTGGAAGTTAAAGAGCAGGAAGTGCTTTGGTTTGGTTTGGTTTGGTTTGGTCTGGTTTGGTTTGGTTTGGTTTGGTTTGGTCTGGTTTGGTCTGGTCTGGTTTGGTTTGGTTTGGTTTGGTTTGGTCTGGTTTGGTTTGGTTTGGTTTGGTTTGGTCTGGTTTGGTCTGGTCTGGTTTGGTTTGGTTTGGTTTGGTTTGGTCTGGTTTGGTTTGGTTTGGTTTGGTTTGGTCTGGTTTGGTTTGGTTTGGCTTGGTCTGGTTTGGTTTGGCTTGGTTTGGTTTGATTTTGTCTGGTTTGGTTTGGTCTGGTTTGGTTTGGTCTGGTTTGGTTTGGTCTGGTTTGGTCTGGTTTGGTTTGGTTTGGTTTGGTCTGGTTTGGTCTGGTCTGGTTTGGTTTGGTTTGGTCTGGTTTGGTCTGGTTTGGTTTGGTCTGGTTTGGTTTGGTTTGGTTTGGTTTGGTTTGGTTTGGTCTGGTTTGGTTTGGTTTGGCTTGGTCTGGTTTGGTTTGGCTTGGTTTGGTTTGATTTTGTCTGGTTTGGTTTGGTCTGGTTTGGTTTGGTCTGGTTTGGTTTGGTCTGGTTTGGTTTGGTCTGGTTTGGTTTGGTTTGGTCTGGTTTGGTTTGGTTTGGTCTGGTTTGGGTTGGTCTGGTTTGGTCTGGTTTGGTCTGGTTTGGTCTGGTTTGGTTTGGTCTGGTTTGGGTTGGTCTGGTTTGGTCTGGTTTGGTCTGGTTTGGTTTGGTTTTACACAGAGGTGAAGTCACCTTCCCCCATCCCTGCTCCTGCAACCATTTTTGAAATCTCCTGCCTTCCCAAAATAAACAGCTGGAGCTGTCACTGTGTCTGCTGTCATTTCGAAATAATGGAAAATAGAATTCCATGCAAAGATATTCCCACTTAAAGCACAGAGTCAGTAATTACTACAGCTCCAGGTTTTTTAGGGCTGCAAATCTGTCCCAGCTCAGAGCTGTTACCACTGGAACCCTGAGCAGAGCTGGGAAGGCCCTGAGGGATCCCAGTCTGTTGTGCACATTCCAAGATATTTTTGTAGGAGCAGATTGTGGGTTTGTTTATTTGGAGCTCTTTCTCCCTGCATATGTTTGACTATTTTGGGTTGGAGAAATTGCAGCCTCGAGACTTTGGCTGCTGCATCCTGGTTACCTGAACTGAGTGTGAGTTCCAGAGCCTTGGAATTGTTCAGGATGGAAAAGAGTTCCAGGATCATGGAGTTCAACATTCCCCAGCACTGCCAAAGCCACACTGACCCCTGTCCCCAAGTGCCACATCCACAGGGCTTTAAATCCCAGGAGGATTTAAATGGCCAGGAGGAATTTTTCCCCAACATCCACCCAGACCCTCCCCTGGCCCAGCCTGAGGCCGTTCCCTCTCCTCCTGTCCCTGTTCCCTGGAGCAGAGCCCGACCCCCCTCCCTGCCCCTCCTGTCAGGGAGTTGTGCAGAGCCACAAGGGCCCCCCTGAGCCTCCTTTTCTCCAGGCTGAGCCCCTTCCCAGCTCCCTCAGCCCCTCCTGGGGCTCCAGACCCTTCCAGGAACATCAGGAAACAGGAGTTGATCTGATTTCGTGGGAGAAGGGACAGCATCAAAATTTTAGATGAACAAGGGAGGGACCTTCAGCATCCCCAGCTCAGATTTCTTCATTCAAGCAGAAGAGCACCAGAGATTTGTCCTGGGAACTCCCTCAGCCACAAACACCTCTGAGTGTTTTATAACAAACCTAAAACCTTGGGGGGAAGTCCAAATCCAGAGATATAAAATCCCACCAGAGAAAAGAGAGAAATTCAGAGAATCTTGAAATGGTTTGGGTGGAAGGGACCTTAAAGCCCACCCAGTGCCACCCCTGCCATGGGCAGGGACACCTTCCACTGTCCCAGGCTGCTCCCAGCCCTGTCCAGCCTGGCCTGGGACACTGCCAGGGATCCAGGGGCAGCCACTGCTGCTCTGGGCACCCTGTGCCAGCCCTGCCCACCCTGCCAGGGAACAATTCCTGCCCAATATCCCATCCAGCCCTGCCCTGGGCAGTGGGAGCCATTTCCTGTATCCTGTCCCTCCATCCCTTGTCCCCAGTCCCTCTCCAGCTCTCCTGGAGCCCCTTCAGGCCCTGCCAGGGGCTCTGAGCTCTCCCTGGATCCTTCTCCTCTCCAGCTGAACACTCCCAGCTCTCCCATCCTTGACTTGTATTGCATTTGAAGGAAGTCAATCACTAATGAATGTGGTGCTAATTAGAGGGTTTTTCCCAGCCAGTTCAGGAATTAATGACAGGGAAGTTTCCTGTCCTTGGGGATGACTCTGTTCCACGGGATCCCAGCAAGGAAAAGTTCCTGTGGCTGGAGAAATCCCGTGGGTGAACCCCCCTCATGAGCCCCAAGGGACACCACCAGGGATTGGGAAAGCCTTGGAAAATTCCTCATCAGCTCCAGGGAGGAGCAGTGGTGGGGCAGGCCAGGATGGGAAGCTTTGGAAAACCTGGATTTGTTGGGGAGGGACTTGGATGTTGGTGACCTTGGCTCAGGACACGTGTGCTCCTGGCAGGAATTGCTCCAGGGGCAGCTGCTCCTCCTCTCCAGGGTCACTGGGGACTCCCAGGGATCTCTCACACAGCAGGAGGAGCCTCATCCTGATCCTGACTGGGATCAGAGAGAATGGAAATGGAAAACTCAGGTACCAAACTGGTGATGGAAAGGTGGTCAGTCCCCAGGGACTCCCTGGAACAGACATTCCCAATAACCCAAGGAATTGTTTTATAGAAGGATGGAAGGCAATGAAATAAAGGAAGGAAACAAAGGTAGAAATAAACCCAAGATGTTCCTTGTCTCCAGAATTTTGCCAAATAAGTCCCAATTAAATCCTAATAAAATCAGTGGCTGTGCTGTATCCAACCCCAGATTCCCTCTGTTCCCTGGAATGAGGAATGCTGGAAAAGCCTTGGCTCCCACAGCACTTGCAAAGGCTCCTTTGGAAGTGGGGACAGGATTTCCAGCAAACAGAACCTGCCCAGCACAGGACAAGGATCATGCCCAGCTCATCCCAAAGCCCTGTCTGGGAATGCTCCATGGATGTGCCTAATTAGCACTGCAAAAATCAGATTTATTTCAATGAGGATTCAGTTCTTCCCTGTCTCCCACTCCTTTGCACAAGGTCAGGGAGACTCTTTCCTGTCAGGGCTGCTCCAGCCCAGGGGAGCTGTGGCTGCCTGGGAAAATGCGAGAATAGTTTCCTAGGAAAAGGCTTCTGAGAGATTCCTGGGGCTTAGAACGTTCCAGGAGTTATTCCTGAAGGTTTCAGATGGAGCTGACACTGAGGTGCACAGAGAGGAATTATCAAATCAACTTTTCTTTTCTTAATCTGCATTTGGGACTAATCCTGATTCCCCATGTGCAGTGTCACCCCTCCCCTTCTTTTCTTCTGCTCCAGGGGAGGGATCAAATCCAGTTTCCAAACCTGGGGATGTTTAGCTGCAGAAATTTCCCTTTCTCATGTTTCAATCTCACATCCAGGATGGGTTTAAAGAGTCTGTTCAAGGGTTTGTTTCTTTTGGATGAAGAATTTTTCTTTGCCCAGGAAAGTTATTTTGAAAGGGAAATGTCCACAAAGAGGTTCCTGCTTTTCTCCAGTTCATTTTTAGGACTGATTTTTCCACCACAAATGGAAATTCACAGCCAGAGAGCATCTTCCCTCTGGTCTGTCCTAAACCTACCTGGAAAATGATCAAAGAGTCATGGAATGGTTTGGGTGGAAGGGACCTTAAACCCACCCAGTGCCCCCCTGCCATGGGCAGGGACACCTTCCACTGTCCCAGGGTGCTCCAGGCCCCAATGTCCAGCCTGGCCTGGGACACTGCCAGGGATCCAGGGGCAGCCACAGCTGCTCTGGGCACCCTGTGCCAGCCCTGCCCACCCTGCCAGGGAACAATTCCTGCCCAATATCCCATCCAGCCCTGCCCTGGGCAGTGGGAGCCATTCCCTGTGTCCTGTCCCTCCATGCCTTGTCCCCAGTCCCTCTCCAGCTCTCCTGGAGCCCCTTCAGGCCCTGAAGGGGCTCTGAGCTCTCCCTGGAGCTTCTCCTCTCCAGGGAGCACCCCCAGGTCTCCCAGCCTGGCCCCAGAGCAGAGGGGCTCCAGCCCTGGAGCAGCTCTGGGTTCTCCTCTGGACTCTCCTGCAGCTCCAGGTTCTTATGGACCTGGACCATGGCTCGTGGCACCTCAAGGACTTGCAGTGATGTCCCTCATGACAGTGACCCCATTCCTGACTTCTTCCCCCAACAAAACAAACTAAAATAAGGAATGAAAGCCCTGCCTGGCAGCTCGGGGTGCCCAGGGAATGGGATCTGTCCCCAAGGCTGCTCTGGGACACAGATTTCTGCTCCAGGAATGTGGGAACAGCTCCTCACATGCCAGCTTGGAATGGAAGGGATTTGCTGCTCAGGAAGGATTAATTTTATGAGTCATCCAAAGCTCAATTGAGATGCAGGGAGAAGGATTTTGGAGAGAACATTGCAGGGAAGGAGATTAAAAATGAGGGAATTGGTCCCAAACTCCCTCAAAGGTAGGGAGCACATCCTTAATTCTTATTTAATGGCCCCATTCCTTGTGTCAGTGGCTCAGTTCGGGATTAACTGGAGGCCTTGTCCATCTGCACATGGAAAAGAGGCTGGAAAAGCTCCACAGGGAAGTCACAGGGACAGGAATACACAATGGCTGCTTTCCTTGCACCTGCAGCAGTTGGAGAAAACACAAATCCTGCCCTACTTTCTGGGAAACTCGGCAGGTGACCAATCCCTCCCTCTGGCAAACAATCCATCCACGCTTCTGGGAGCAGAGAAAAACTCCTGCACTGGAAGTGTTGATTTCTCCAGAGCCTGGAAACGCTCAGCCATCCAGGAAAACCCCCCACGTGCCACAGGGGCTGGAACCCCAATAAATGAACCCCCAGAAATGAACCTCAATAAATGAATCCCAATAAATGAACCCCAATAAAGGAATCCCGATAAATGAACCCCAATAAATAAATCCCAATAAAGGAATCCCGATAAATGAACCCCAATACATTAATCCCGATAAATGAACCCCAATAAATTAACCCCAATAAATGAATCCCAATAAACGAACCCAAATAAATGAACCCAAATAAAGGAATCCTGATAAAGGAATCCCAATAAATGAACCCAAATAAATGAACCCCGATAAATGCAAACAAATAAATGAACCCCGATAAATGAATCCCAATGAATGAACCCCAATAAATGCCCTTGGAAGTGGGAATTCCCTGACAAGCAGAGCTGGGGTGTCTGGGATGATCTCCAGGGCTGCTGGATTCCAGCTGTGCCAGGGCAGCTCCTGGGGAAGACATTCCATCCCCCTGGCTCTCCCTGGGCCTGCCTGGACCTGGGGCACGAAGGGAGGGATTTATCCATGGGAAAGGAATTCCTCACGGTGAATCTTTGGTTTTCCATGGATTTAGTCCTTCCTGAGGGTGTTCCCAACATGTCCCAATTGAGGCTGTTCCCACAAAGCTGGAACTGCCCTTGGTGACCAGCCCAGCTCACCCCAGCTGCTGAGGCTCCCAAAGGGTGCCTGAGCACATCCCTACCCTGAGTGGATTTGTATAAAATTCCCATTAAGGGAAACCCAAACCCCACAGAAACACCCAACTCTGCCATTTCCTCCCACCCTCATTAAGCCAAATAATTTATTCCATGTAATTGCTACAGACAGGCAGGAATCCCTGAATCTCAACAATCCTGGAGCCTGCCAGAAGTTCAATTTGAAAATCCTCAGCAAGAATTAAATGACCATAAAATGAGTGTTCCCTTTCCCAGGGCTGGCTCTGTTTCACAGGGACAGTTTCACTAAAATCTCCCTAAATTTGGCCCAAGGTTTGTAATACCCATTTCCAATACCCATTTCCAATACCCATTTCCAATAATCATTTCCAATACCCATTTCCAATAATCATTTGCAATAACCATTTCCAATACCCATTTCCAATATCCATTTCCAATACCCATTTCCAATATCCATTTCCAATACCCATTTCCAATACCCATTTCCAATAATCATTTCCAATACCCATTTCCAATAATCTAATTTCCAATACTAATTTCCAATAATAATTTCCAATACCCATTTCCAATACCCATTTCCAATAATAATTTCCAATAATCATTGCCAATACCCATTTCCAATACCCATTTCCAATACCCATTTCCAATAATCTCATTTCCAATACCCATTTCCAATAACCATTTCCAATAATCATTTCCAATAGCCATTTCCTCTCCCCAGGTGGGGCAGAGCTGGGGCCCTGGGCGAGGCAGAAATGCTGGGGGTGCTCACAGCCCCCACTCCTGAGGTGAGCCCTGAGCAGCTCAGATCAGCCTGAAACCAGTGGAAAAATGAGCCAGGGGAAGAGCTGGAAACCACAGTGAATTCCCCAGCTCCACTCCATCCCAAGGAATCCCCTGGATTTAATGCCAGTGAAGGAATTCAGGTTGTGGTTGTGTCTGAGGCTCAGTGCTGGGTCTGTGACCTGTCCCAGGTGTTGTGTGAGGCCCTGCTTTGTCCTGTTGGGAAATATTTGTGTTGTATCCCGATTTTTACAGCACCTGGAGACTTGGAGCACATCATTCCCTGCTCCCAGGGCAGCTCCCTCACTATCCTGGGCTCGGGCAGTTGGGACCTGGGCTCAGGAACCCCCTGGAAGGAATTCCCACAGCCCCAGGGGTCTCCTGGTCATTCCCACTGACCTCTAATCCCTCTTTAACTTCAGGATGTGGTAAAAAAAATTAATTCACAATCTCCTCCTGTTTTATTTATTTGGGAACACAAAATCACCCTTGGCCACTCACAGGAATTGTTTCATTCCAGGGAAATGCAGCTCCTCATTCTGCCTGAAATGACTTTTGCTTTTTTCTTTCCCATCCAGAGGAGGCAGTGAACCAAAAAATTGATTCTTCCTGCCCTCTCCTTGTTCCCCTTCTGCCAGGGCAGAGCATACTGTTGTAATTCCAGCTGAGGGAGCCCATCCCAGGGCTCTTTCTCCTGCTTTTCCTCACGCCCTGAACTCAGCCCAGGAGCCTCCAGCAACCCCTGCTCAGGATTCAGGGACCCTCTGCCTGTGCTTCCTTTTCCTCGGCTGGGGCTGCAGCTCTGGGGGTGCTGGGGCTGCTCCTGCCCTTGGCACTGCCCGGATCCTGGAGCCTGAGCCTCTCCAGGGCCTTGGCTCAGCCCCAAAGGGAAAAGTCCATGGGCTGAGGGATGGAATAGAGGCTGGGAATGGGACAGAGCTCCATGGAATCAGGGATGGGACAGAGCTCTGGGGATCAGGAATCAGAGCTCTGGGAGTCTGGACTGTCCCCTCTCTCCCCTGGATCAGATGTGATGTGAGTCCCGCTGGGATTTTTGCCATGATCCAACTCCCAGCAGTTCTGAGCCACTCCCCTCTCACCTGCCCCTCCTTCCCAGATTTTCTTCCTGGAATCAGCTCTCAGATCCCAAATCCTCCAAAACTAGATCCCAGATCCTCAGGAACTAAAAGACAAAACTTTTTTCAAATCTTTGGGATAACTGGTGTCACTCTCCCTGGGAAGAAATCAAAGTAAGGAGCCCATGGCTTCCCAGGAAAATGTTTTTGTTTTGCAAATCTTATGGAAATGAACTTTTCCATCCAAGCCCATCTCATTTGGATTTAAATTGGGGAAGTTTTTTTGTCCTCTCAGCCCCATGAAAAACTGTGTCAGTGGTCACTGGATTTAAACCAACTCCCTGTTCCCACCCGATCTCTTTCCCTTCAGATGTCTCCAGGAATGGGAGAATCCAGCTTTGGGATTAATCCACAGAGACCTCAAACAGTCCCTGATGGGAAAAGTTAAATGTAAAATATGGAATCATGGAATGCTTTGGGCTGAAGGGACCTTAAAGCCCATCCAGTGTTGGTGCTCCCAGCCCCGTCCAGCCTGACCTGAGCCACCTCAGGGTGGGATTTTGGGAAACAAACCCCACTGGATCAGGAGATCTTTGTGAATTCCCTCCAAACCTCTCCAAAACCAATTTAAGGGATTTTGCTGCCCCTTCCACCTCCAACTTTTCTCAAATTCCATCTGATTGCTGCTGTGAAAGTGAAGAGAAATCCCTCAAAACTCTGGGTTTAACTCAAAGTTAGGGAATATGTTCTGAATATTCCACTGAGGCCCAAAGCTGGGGCCTTTTTGTGGACATTAAAAAGTCAGAGTCACCCCCAGGTCCCCAGAACAGCCTCCCAAAGAATGGAATTTTGAGAATTTTTCCCCCTGTTGAGCTAACCAGTGTCTGAATATGCAGATGAAGATTTCTGCAAAAGCTGAGGATCTGACAGGAGCAATTCAGAAAAGATTTATGGATCCTCTCCAAAGCCATCAGCAAATGATTTACTAAACAAAACTGGGGCTGAGCTCCTCATGGATGTAACTCCAAGCACAGAGTGGGCCTTGTGCTCCATATTTCATCTCTGGGACATAAAACGCATTTGCTGCAATAAAGAGAAGATATAAATGTTAAATAAATTCCCTTTTCCCCCCTTTTCCCCACGTGAGCCCTGTGTTTGAGGATTCTGCAGGGTGGTGATGGATGGAGCTGGGCTGGCAGCTCTGCCCACACCTGCTCAAGGCTGGGCAAATTTGCTTTCCAGGAGGCTGGGCCTGAGCAAATTTACTGTGGAGTGCATTAAAACTGAGAGAGAATTTGTGTTTGAGGCCTTCTGCAATTTCGGAGCTTTTGGGGAGAGAAGGAGTGTGGAATGTGCTGGGGCAGAGCTCCTGACCCACTGGAGCTGGGAGGGGGAAGTGGGAAAGGGTTTTATCCTGGTGCTGGGTTTGGAGAGCTGGACCTGCACTTCGAGTCTGAAGGAAGCAGGGTTTGTTTGGGAAAAATAAGAAAATATCCTATAAAAACGATGGAAACGTGTCTGCCTCCCCTGTCCACACACCCCCCCCGGGCACTGCACACATTCACAGAATCCAGGGATCCCTCCAGGATCATCAGCCTGTGCCTGATCCCCACCTTGTCCCCAGCCCAGAGCACTCAGTGCCACCTCCAAGTGTTCCTTGGGCACCTCCAGGGATGGGCACTCCAAACCCCCCTGGGCAGTTCCAATCCCTGCCCACCCTTTCCATGGGGAAATTCCTGCTGCTGTCCCCCCTGAGCTCCCCTGGCCCAGCCTGAGGCCGTTCCCTCTCCTCCTGTCCCTGTTCCCTGGAGCACAGCCCGACCCCCCCCCCCCCAGCTCCACATCACAAATTCCTCCCCGAAGCTCAGATCTGACCAAGGCTGAGCTGTTGCCATCACATTGGTGCTGAAAATCTGCATTTCTGCATTTTGGCCATTCTGCCACAGCCCCATGGAGAGATTTTCACAATATCCAACCTCAGCCTCCCCTGGTGCAACCTGAGACCAACCCTAAATGTTCACAAGCCCCTCCTGCCAGGTTCTTCCTTGCCAGGGAAGGAATTGGTGTCCATGGATTTGGCCTCATCCCATCTCCAGCCTCTCCCTTCTCCCATCTCTGCCCAGCTCCCATCTCCTCCAAGTCCATGCAGGAATTCAGAGTGTGTCAGGCTTTGGAGCGTTCCCTCTGTGACCACTCAGGGCCAAGAACCCTCAAGGAAAGTTTAATTTTAGCCTGTGGACACCAAAAATGTCTCAGTGGGTAAGAGACAAAGGAGAAACAAGAGAGAAAAACCAAAGGTCAGCATTCCCTGCAAAAATCCTTCAGGTGACACCAGCACTGGCTGAGAAGGGAGCAGGGAAAGATCTCTGTGCAAAGAGGGGTCCCCTGGAATAAATCAGGGATTCCCACCTTTCCCTGGTCCCCTGGGATAAATCAGGGATTCCCACCTTTCCCTGGTCCCCTGGGATAAATCAGGGATTCCCACCCTTCCCTGGTGATGGGGCTGCAGGTGCCAACAGGCACTGGGGGCTGTGCTCTGCTCACAGCCCCAGTGGGGATCTGGGGGGATTTGGGGGCTGCCATGGCTGGAAGAAGTCACAGATCCCCCCAGTTCCCCCTGGCTCTGCCCTAGAGCCCCCCGTTATCCTTCCCACAGCACGAGCAAAGGGGAACAGCCACGGCTGTGTGGCTGAGGGCGGTTTGGAGATGGGGAATGACAAACATCCCTGGTGGCCCTGGGGTGGGATCCCGGGGCTTGGGGCAGCACAGGCAGCTCCAGGGGTGCCTCTGTCCCCTCTGTCCCCACTCCTGGCACAGAGCCCTGGCTGCAGTGGCAGAGTCACCCCGGGCTGTGCCTGCACAGACTCCCTGCAAGAGGGACAGGGAGCAGATGGGCTGAGCACGACCTTGCTGGGCTGGCACCTTTCAGAGTCTGGCTTAGTGCTAAATCTCCCAGTGAAGGATAAATCCTCCCCAGGCCTGGCCCAGCCAAGCCCGGACTAAGCCCTGGCAGCTGCCAGGCCCCTCAAGGTCAGAGGTGCTCCTGCAGCCTGCCTGCCTTGGATCGCCTCCTGCAGCCCCAGTAAAATGCACCAGGGAGGCTTCCAGGGGCAGCTGCAGCGTTGGAAGCCCAGTCTCCTGCTATTCCTGCAACTCCAGTGACTCCTTTGGAGTCAGCTCCAAGCAGGAGCAGGAGAAGCTGCTCCTCTTCTGATCAAAACCAAGCCCAGAGGCAGTGTGGTGTAAATCCAGGGGAAAAGGAGGGATTCAGGCGGGTAAAAAAGGACAGGCTTGGAAGAAGAGTCAGGATATTGGGCAAGAGCTTCTTGCCTTGGCAGCAGGAACCTCTGGAATGCTGGGGGGCAGGAAATGGGGAGGGGGTGAGGCTGGGGGTCAGGGGCTGCAGGGGCTGATCTTGGCTTGCAGAGGAGGAGGAGGAGGTGTGGATGTGACACCTGAGTGACAGTGCCAAGGTGGCTCTGGGGCACCCGGAGTGGGCAGGAATTCATATCCCAGTGAGGATGAGATGGGCTTTGGGTCCTGCAGATGCAAAATCAGATTATCATTTCCACAGATCAGCTCAAAACCCTGGGGAAATGCTTCTCCCTGTTCTGTCTGAACCTCCAAACACAGAGAAATCCCTGGATGCAGCTGGAAATAAATTTCTCTGCACTTCAGATAACCAGGTTTGCAGTGCAGGACTCTGCAGGGGGTGGATTTTTGGACCTGGATTTGGGGATTTTCTGGACCTGCAGAGCCTGTGAAAGGTGCAGTGAAACCCCTGCTGAGGCACAGCAGATTTTAGGAGCATTTTCCAGGAGAGGAGCAGGCAGCTGCCCCAGGGCTGTGCCCCAGGATGCAGAGGGAACGGAAAGCAGGAAGCAGAGGCTGGAACAGGGATTTACTTCCCTCCCTGAGCCCAAGCACGACGGGGCAGAGCATTTGCATCCACCCTGGGTCTGTTTGGGGCTCCTTTTATGCCTTTGCATCTCTGGGGGGAACATCTCCCTTCCCAACCTTCCAACTCTGACTTTCAAAGCCATTCCAGCTCCACAAGGCTTTGAAAATCTGGTCCAAAGCCTCCAGTCAGGGGCTGCTGGAGGCAAGAGAGGAAAAGATGGAAAAAACCAGGGGATGGAAAAAAGCACCTCGTGTTTGCTGTGCTCCCCTGAGCAAAGCCAGGAGCAGAAGTGTGGATGAAGGAGGGGCAGGGGAAGGTTCTGGATGTGCTGGGGCTGGCAGGGTGCCCCAGCCCAGCTCTGCCATGGATCTGATCCAGCTGGAACACGTTCCCTGCAGCCTCGGATGGACGGCTGGCAATGGAAGCCTTGCTCCCACGGGGGAGTTTCCAGCAGAGCCTTTCTCTCCTGGCACCAGGAGTTGTGGCATTTGTGCTGGGGCTGCCAGGGGCAGCAATCCCTGGGCAGCAGCTGGATCCTCCCTTTCCCAGCTCCAGGGATTTTCCATCCCACTGCAGCCGAGCTCCCCCTGCAAAGGGAACCCAGGGAAGGGGAACAAATCCTGCTCTGTGTTCTCACCCAGGAGCCAGAGCTGCTCCACCTGGATAAAAATAATCCTCAGAGCCTGGTTTTATATCCTGAGATGCTCAAGGACTTCCCCTCCTCCTGCCCTGCTGCTGCCAAGGTTTCCTGGGGTAGGAATGCTGCTGGAGAAGCTCCAGTGCAACATCCAATAGTCAGTCCTGGGCTGGAAACCCAGCTGGGATCCCAGGGCAGCTTTTTCCTCAGGATCTGCCCAAAAAAAAGGGCTGGGAATGCTGAGGATGTTCATCTGGAGAGGAAAAGGATCCAGGGAGACTCAGAGCTCCTTCCAGGGCTCCAGGAGAGCTGGAGAGGGACTGGGGACAAGGGACGGAGGGACAGGACACAGGGAATGGCTCCCACTGCCCAGGGCAGGGCTGGATGGGATGGTGGGCAGGGCTGGCACAGGGTGCCCAGAGCAGCAGTGGCTGCCCCTGGATCCCTGGCAGTGTCCCAGGCCAGGCTGGGACAGCCCTTGGAGCAACCTGGGACAGTGGAAGGTGTCACTGCCCATGGCAGGGGTGGCACTGGGTGGGTTTAAGGTTCCTTCCAACCCAGACTATTCCATAAATCCCCAATTCCACGATTCAAAAACCCCTGCAGGGGATTTAAACCCAACTTCCAGTCAATACCCAGCGAGCTGGAAGTGTCTGAGTCCTGCAGAACAATCCAGAACATCCCCAGGGCCTGGAGCCTCCACAGAAATGCCCAGTGAGGAGGAACATCAGGGATGTCTGGATGCAGTTAAAGTGTTTTAGCAGGTTTCCCCCAAACATGGATTTGCCCAAGACTGACAGAATTTCCCTTCATGGCAGACAGAGGGATAGCAAGGAATCCCAAGGGACAGGAGCCTCCAGTCCAGGACTGCAGCCAAAGCTCTCCTGGGCTCATCCCAGGAAATCTCCAGGATAATTCTGGTTTTTCCAGGCCTGGTGATTGCCTTTCTGTCTTATAGTGTAGCTGAAAATGTGGTTTTGCGCTTTTTTTTCCTATGAAAAAAGATAATTTCTGCATTTCTGTTTAATCTCTCACATTTTCTGCAGCCCAGCCCATCCCAGGAGCCTCTCAAGCAGAGATCCATGGCCAGCAGAGCCCTGGGAGCACCAATCCAGGCTCATCCCCATTCCCTCTCCTCTCCTGGCATTTACTCAGACACATTTTTGTTGTGATTCCTTTAATTTTGTTTTCAGCCAAAGCAGATGAGATTCCCTTCCCTAGCGGCTCTGGCAAGGCTGCAAATGGGAAATGCAGCCTGGGAGCCCCCAGTGATTCCTGCAGCTCCCAGCAATTCCTGCAGCTCCCAGTAATTCCTGCAGCTCCCAGTGATTCCTGCAGCTCCCAGCAATTCCTGCAGCTCCCAGTAATTCCTGCAGCCCCCAGTAATTCCTGCAGCCCCCAGTAATTCCTGCAGCCCCCAGCAATTCCTGCAGCTCCCAGCAATTCCTGCAGCCCCCAGCAATTCCTGCAGCTCCCAGCAATTCCTGCAGCCCCCAGCAGTGGCTCCCATCAGCAGCAGGGGATGAGCTCAGCTTTGGGATAACGCCTGCACTGGGCACTTGTGTTTGATGGCCACAATCTCCTCCTGTTTTGCTGTTTTTGTTTTTTTTTTTTATTTTGGGGTTTCCAGCTCCATGGGTGAGCTGGGGGCTGTTTGTTGTTTGTTTGTGCCAGGGGAGTGTTTGGGGTGGATTTTTTACACTCTTCCTCTCGGGTGTTTTCCCCAGTGAGGTGCCTCTTTTCCATATAAAGAGCTGTTCCCAGCACTCTGGATTTATTTATTCTGAATCCATTGAGTCAATACTCCAATACAGCTGGAGCACGAGGTCATCCTTAATATTTTTCACCTTTTCTTGCAGAGGGAGAATGAAACAGCAATCAAATATTTATTTTAGATCCCAGCAGTCTGAGCTTTACCAGGAGCTTTCAGAGCCTTTCCAAATAAACTCCCAGATATTTTGTTGGATTTTTTTTCCACTCCTACTTGGAAAAACACAAGCATCTGCAGCCCTTTCACTGGGGCACTTCCCAAGCTGCTCCTGCCTGTTTTCTCTGTGCATTTTTCTCTCCCTGGAAAGTTTGGGAGCAATGAGGGCATTTGAACCCCCTCACTCCCTGCCCCTCTCCCACCCCTGCTCCTGCTCCAATCCCACCTTCCCCAAACCACACAGAGCCATCAAACCCCGATCCTGTGGCAGTGCTGGGGAATTCAGGGGCTTTAATCACCATTCCAGCCTGGAATTTGTGGATAATTGATGGGAATCTGCAGCTCGGTGTTGGTGGCATGGAGATAAAGCAGTGACCAGGCAGAGGGAGCCTCTCCCCGCCGCTGCCCTGGCCAGGCTCTGAAGGCTTTAATGATGCTCATAAAAAACTCATTTTCCCCAAATCCTGCTGCCCTCCCTCGCCCAGCGCGGTCCTGATCCAGCTCCATCCCCGGGCGGCTCCTGCCAGGCTGGACCGGAGTCGGGGTTTGGGGGTGGAGCTGAGGGGGCTCGGGGAAATTCAGCCTCCAATAAATGCACAAATGCAGCTGGGAAATGGCAGGGCTGGGTCCCTGCTGGACCGGGCGCTCCCTGGGCTTCTCCAGTTGTGTCCCATGGAAACAGGGAATATCCTGAGCTGGAGGAGACCCAGCGGGGCATCATCCTCAGGAATCACATCCCTGTGTTCCCAGTCCTAATTCTGAGCTCCCGTCACCTTTTTAGCAGGAAAACCAAGCAGGAGGGACTGAGACCTTTTTCCAGAGCCCCTTTTGCTACAAATTCCTGCAGAACCCAATCCAAGATCATCCCCTGCTCGTGTAATTCCTGCTGAATTTCCTGCTGGGATGTTTTCCCACCTCTCTCTTGGTTCAAATCCTGGCACTGAGCAGGAAAGCCTTTGACAGCCTCAGGCTGGAGGAGATGGAGCAGCAGCAGGAGAAGCAGGATCCCAGTGCTGGAGAACTGGAACATGCTGGGAACAGCCCCATTTCCCTCAGATTTTCGTTGTTGCCTTTACTGCTCGTTTAGGAAATAATAATAATAATAATAAGGAAATGTATCAGTTCCAGCTGAGAATTTCCAAGTGCCAGAGTATCACAACAGCCCTGCAGGGCTCAGTGCCTGATTGCCCTAAGCAGGGAGGGCTCACGGGGGACTCAGAGCTGGGATTTGGGGGAGTTTCAATGAACAAGGAGACAAATCCAGCCCCTCCAATCCTTTTTGTCCTCTGCTAAACATTGCCCTTGAATTCCCTGCCATGCACTCAGCCAGGGAAGAGCTGATGATCCAAGATGTAAACATTTTATTCCCTGGCTCCAAAGCTGAGCACAGCTTTAACCCTTGCCCAGCAAAGCTCAGCAGCTGTCAGGGAAGCTTTTATGGAGTGCAGGGGCAGGATCCCAGCCCTGCTGGAGTCATTGGGGTTTTGTCATTCCAGGGGCATCTGGGGATAAGGGATGAGGGAGGCAGCAAGGCCAGAGAGATCAGGGTTATCAGATAGAGACCCTGCTGTGAGCCCCTGACACTCACCCTGCTCCCACACCCTGTCCAGCTGGGAGAATTCATTTCTCAGCCGTTCTGTCCTCCCAGACTGGGCAATGACAGGAGCAGGAGGCTCTGATGGGGCTGGGCAGGGTTTGGAGGGGCCAGGTCCTGCCTGAGCAGGGCTGCTGGGAGGTGTTGGTGGGAATCAGCAGGGTCGGCTGGGACTCAGCTCAGCCCAAAGCAGGCGATTCCCACCCCAAATTCCAGCAGCTCCAAAGGCCCGTGAGCAGCTGAGATCACCTCACACAGCCTCACTGGGGGACTCTGAGGTGGCTCTGACCCTTGCAGGGCACAGAATCAAACCTGAAGTTCCGTAGAGAGCTCGTGGCCACTTGAATTTGTCACTCCCTTTCCCTCTGGAGGCACCTGTGGATGAAGGGGCTGTGGCAGTGACCATCCAAGCAACCACTTGGAAAGCAAGTTTTGGGCTTGGCCAGAAGCCACCACCATGGGATTTCACCCCGGATAGAGGATGATGCTGTTGCTTTCCCCTTTCCCAGGATTTTGAGGCTTTCCAGCCCTCAGCAGCTCCTGTGTGTGCACATTTGGAATCTTCCCCCTGTGCTGTTCTATTCTCAGAGGCAGCTGAGAGCACAAAGGATGAAAAATGAGCAGCCACAGCACTTAATTCACTCCCAATCATCATTAATAGAAGGAAGGAGAGAAAAATGCCCTCAAACAAATGAAGCCAGTGTTTGTTAATCTTTCTGGGCACGCCAGGACAGCAGCTGTTGATTATTCTCAGTAAGTGCAGGAGGATTTGCGACCTGAAGGATTTCCTGCTCATTGTGTAGCCAGTCTCAAGCACTGAGTCCTCTCCATGTCCTCTCCAGATTCCTTGAAGGAATTCAGCCCAAGCCAGGACTAATTTGGTTTGTTTACTCGGCCAGTTAGGGACAAGTTAATGAAGCATTGGTGGAAAGCAGCTTCTCCTGTGCTGTTGCCACAGCAGCAATTACAGATCTCTCAGAAGGAGCTGAGGGAATTAATTGAAATCTTCTTTCAATACAAAACAAAAGCAAAGGATCTGTCTGAGCTGGGCTGAGGAGCTGCCTGGTTTTGTGGGACACCTTCCCTGGGAGCACAGTGGGGTGAGATGACCCTTCCCTCCCACCTAGCTGAGGACAGGAGCTGGGGAAGCAGCAGGAGCTGGGCCAGGCAGGTCCTGGAGGAGGGATGGATGTGCTGCTGCTGCTGCTGCTGCTGGCCTCGGGGCTGAGGAGCAGCTGGGGGACAAACCCAGGCTGTGCCCAAACCCTGTCCTGCCCTTCCCCTGAGGGACAGTGGCTCAAGGGGGAAATCTTGGAGAGCTTTGATCCACGGTGTCTGCAGCCCCGGGCTGGCTGTGCCCCAGCTCTGACAGGGACTGTCCCCTGTGCCCCCCTCAGTGAGACCCCATTGCAGAGCACAGGAGGGAGCTGGAGCTGCTGGAGAGAGCCCAGAGGAGGCTCCAGGCTGATCCCAGGGATGGAGGAGCTCTGCTGGGAAGAAAGGCTGGGATTGCTCAGCCTGGAGAGGAGAAGCTCTGGGGTGACCTCACTGTGGCCTGAAGGGAGTCCAGGAGAGCTGGAGAGGGACTGGGGACAAGGGATGGAGGGACAGGACACAGGGAATGGCTCCCACTGCCCAGGGCAGGGCTGGACGGGATATTGGGAATTAGGAATTGTTCCCTGGGAGGGTGGGCAGGCCCTGGCACAGGGTGCCCAGAGCAGCAGTGACTGCCCCTGGATCCCTGGCAGTGTCCCAGGCCAGGTTGGACATTGGGGCCTGGAGCAGCCTGGGATAGTGGAAGGTGTCCCTGCCCATGGCAGGGGTGGCACTGGGTGGGTTTAAGGTCCTTTCCAACCCATTCCAGGGTTCTGTGAAATCACCTCTGGGTGCCTTTGGGCTCAGCTGTAGCTGAGGGGGCCCAGCTCCCCTTCCTGGTGCTGCTCAGCTGCTCTGAGCTCGCTGTCCCCACCAAATGCTCTCTTAAATTGGAAGTTGAGCAGAGATTTCACATCAGGGCCTTCCAGGGAAGGGAAGAGAAGCAGTCTTATGGGATCGTTTTAATTAGGAAAAAAATCCAAGACATTACAGAAACTCAAAAAGTTGACTTGGAAAAGAAGAGCATCACCTGCAGAGGTGGGAGAACTGAGAACCAGGGACCAGGGCAGGGCCTGGATTGGGATGTCCTGAGGGAAGGAACCACCTGGAACTCAAAAGATTCCCTAAAAGCTGCTCCAAATACCAGAACTGTGCAGTGCAAGTTTCTCCTGTGCCCATCAAACTTCTGCTGATTTGGCTGCTGGTGCCAGGTTTGAGGAACAGGGCATGGGAGCCTCTCCAGCCTTGGGGGGATTTTACAGCCAGTGCTGAAAAGTCTTCCAGAGAATCCCCCAAAGTGCTGAGTGAGGCAGGGAGAGGATCAAACTGGCTCCTTTTAGACATGAAAAGTGCTTTGCCCCACCTGGAACAATTGCAGAACTCTTTGTAGGGATTGGAACCAGAAAATTCCCCCTGCAGGAGGCTTTGGAACAGATGAAAAAGCTCCACTGTCAGCCACAAATGGGTTTTTCTGCCTCCCTCAGCAAAGTCCCCTCAGAGCAGCCTGGACATTTGTTCCCAGAGAAATTCCCCACGGAGAGATTTCCCTGCTCTGGCTGAGCCTGGCTCAGGAAGGAGGGAAGAGCTTTTCTCTTGACAGAGCACCAAGGATCCAGCACAGAGAAGGGGCTCGTTGGGGGATGTTCAGGTAAATGCTGTTAACTGGGAGCTGTTTGGTAACAGGCAGGGAGGCTTCTGGGACTGAGCTCCAGCCCAAAGTCCTTGAACCCTGAGCTACCAGAGCTCCAAAAATGACCTTGATAAAACTATGGAGTCATTCAGGTTGGAAAAGACCTTTAAGGTTATGGAGTCAACATCCCCCAGCAGAGTCAGGGCCACCCCGACCATGTCCCCAAGTGCCACATCCACAGGGATGGGGTCTCCAGCCCTGCCCTGGGCTGTGCCAGGGCTGGACAGCTCTTTCCATGAAGAATTTTTCCCCAACATCCACCCTGAGCTCCCCTGGCCCAGCCTGAGGCCGTTCCCTCTCCTCCTGTCCCTGTTCCCTGGAGCAGAGCCTGACCCCCCCTCCCTGCCCCTCCTGTCAGGGAGTTGTGCAGAGCCACAAGGGCCCCCCTGAGCCTCCTTTTCTCCAGGCTGAGCCCCTTCCCAGCTCCCTCAGCTCTGCTCCAATCCTTTCTTTCCCTTTCAGGATGATTCTTTTGCTCTTGCAAAGCCTTCTCAATATTTCAGGCCTCTTCAAAAGTCCCTGCTCAGAGTTCTCCCCCTGCAGCTGAGCAGCCCAGCTTTGGGAAGGGGGGAACAGCAGAGATTCTGAATCTCCACCAGCACAAAGCACTGAATTAAACCCAAACCCTGCATTAGGCAAAGCAGGAGCCAGGAAGTGCCATCAGGCCCAGTGACTTCATCTGCAGCCCTTTGTCCCTGCTCCTGAAAATACTCATTAATTACATCATCAAGGCTATTTTTGCCCCGTGCTCTCTGACTCACAGCTCAGGATGGAGCTGCCCTGGGCAGGACCAGGCTGCTGCCTGCAGGATTCTCTTGCATTAGGGGGGAAAAAAAGAAAGACACCACAAGAAAAGAAACAATAAAGCCATGTTTGAACGGAGGAGATATTTTTGAGCAGTGGCAGACAATTCTCCCCTGCTTCCCACATTATAAATGTCCTTTCCGTGCTGAATGGATGGGGAAATAATGGCCTGAGTGGTTCACTTTTATCTGGCAGATTTTGTTTTCAGAGATGGGGAGAAAGGAATTCATTTTTAACCTAAAGAGATAAAGAGAGATTGCAGAGTTGGGATCAAAAGCTGTGGCAAAGCAGATTTGCAGAGCGTGGCCACGGGAATGACCTCCCTCAGTTCCTGTGGCCTCTCCATTTGTCTGTTCCGTGCCTGGGCAGGGAGTTAAACACTGTGGGGATTTGGGGAGTGACCTTGGTGGCCTCAGCTGTGGCTGTCACCTGCACAGGCACTTTGCAAAGCACGGAGGTGAATCCTTGTTTTCAGCATCCCCCCTCTCCCTAAGGAACAAACCTCCTGGGGAACGTTCATAATCCTTTTCTTCTGCTGGAAAATGGAGTGTAAATAAAATTTCCACCTACTCCACGAAACCTTTATTGATGTTGATGAATTTCTTTGGGAGTTTAAGACTTCCTAAACCAAATATTCATTTTCTTTTCTGTTGTTCATTTTCATTTGGATACTGAGGGAAAAGCTTTGATGGAAACTTGGGGCTTAAGGAAGCTGCAAGTGCAGAACCAGCTCCCTGAATGCTCCCACCTCCCAGGAAAGCATCCCACAACCCCCAGCCTCTCCACATCCCTGGGGTCTGACTCCACTGGCTCCACCGGGATCCCTCCCAGACCATGGCCTGATCCCACTCCCAGCTCATCCCTACTCTCCATCCTTGTTTTCCTAGAGAAACTCCCATTTTTCACAGCTGCCTCTGGCCACTCAGCTCATACAGGGAGCCTCTGGATCAACCTCACATGCCTCCTGAACCCCCTGAGCAGGCAGGAAATGAGATGTTCCTGCTGCTGGATTTTATTCCTCTGGCAGGAATCGATCCCCTGTTTCCTTTCCCTCCCTCTTCTCAACAGAGCTTGGAATTAATTCATTGCTCTGTCATCCATCAGATTCCCTGTCCATGTCCTGGTGAATGCACAGGGATCAGAGCCCTCCTGGTGCCCATCACAGGGCTCTCCATGCTCCTGCCTCTCCCACTCATCCTATGGCTTGGAGCTTCCAAACCAGCCCAGCTGTGTCTTAGGGGTGACTTCCCCGCCCTGAGAGCCCTTGGGGACAGTCAGTGCTTCCCTGGAGACAAACAGCACCGACCTGGGCTCTCCATGGCCTCAGGGTTCGTCCCATCCAGGCTCTGGACACTGCCAGAGTCCCTCCACAGCTCCCGCCTTGGCCCTTGTGCCCCTGGGAAGGGACAGGGACAGGGATGGGGACACATCTTGGCTCTGCCCAGGAAAACCCAGCAGCCTCAGGGATTACTGAGAACCCATCCAGGCAGGATCCTGAGGGACACACCACACACAGAAGAGCAAAGGTCTCACATCCTTTCTGTGCACATTTGTCTCGCCTTCAAGAATTGTGCTCCAGCAGAAACTGAAAAGCAACATCCTCAAACTCATCCCATCCCTGAGGTGCTGGAGGTGGGCAAAAAGCAAATTTGTAAGAAATTAATATTTTTTCCCTTTTGCTTGTTGATTTTAGTCCAAATTGGACTGAAACCAGCAGCATAATTTTAAATTTATCCCTGAGTAGAAACTCCCCCGGCTTTGCAGCTGCTCCCAAGAAACCACTTCAGCTTCCCTGAGGATGGGGGTGGGAAAGGCTGTGAGTGGCACTGAAAGGCTGCTGGGGAATCAGGGAACATCCTGAGCTGGAAAGGACCCTCAGGCTCATCCAGTCCCACCCCAGCCCTGCACAGACACCCCAGCAATCCCACCCTGTCCATCCCTGGCAGTGCTGTCCAAACACTCCTGGAGCTCTGGCAGCCTCGGGGCTGGGACCATTCCCTGGGGAGCCTGGGCAGTGCCAGCACCCTCTGGGGGAAGAACCTTGCCCTGATCCCCATCCCAAATCCCCCTGGCACAGCTCCAGCTGCTCCCTTGTCCTCTCCCTGCTCACAGGGATGAAGATGTTACAGGCAACTCATTACAGGGAATTTCCTCATGGTTGTGAAATATTGGACACAACCCCAGTGAGAGCTGTAGGAAAAATTCAGGAGAAGAGTGATACTGAAATCAGCCCGAGAGAAACTCCCCGACACAGTTTTGGGTATTAAAAAAGATTCTCTTGGGTGCTGTCCCTGGTCACCAGAGCAGAGATCAGTGCCTGAAGGCTCTGGGAACACAGAAGAGGAGGTGGATTCAGTGGATGCTGCAGATCCTGAGGGCATCCAGGAAGGGAAAAGGAATGGGGGCAGGGTGTCACTAATGATCAGCTCTGGGAGGGATGCACAGATCCCCAGGCAGCACCTCCTGTTCCTGGAGCAGCCCGGGAGTGTGGCAGTGCCACCCTCCTGTGCCAGGCTGGGGGCAGAGAAGGGATTGCTGCTCCAGCAACTCCTCCTGATGCCTTCCTAATTCAAGATTTCGGGCCAGAGTCATTAACTGTCGTGTTTAAGTGGCACTGTCAGCTGCAGGGATTTTGTACCTTGTGGAGTCACCAGAGCCAGAACCAGCCCCGGGACGCCTCCTCCTCCCCCTCCTTCTCCTCCAAATCCCTGTGCAACTTCAGTCCTGTGGATCCAGACCTAAAGAGTGTGAGCATCATCAGGGATAAATGGATTTCCTTCAGTGCTTTTGTGTTCCTGCCCTCAGGTGTGAAAAGAGGGATGCTGAGGGGGTGCTGGAGGAGCTGTTGTCAGGGTGAGTGAGGAGCTGCAGGAATGGGGGGAGACAGGGAAAAGGGTCAGGGAGTGATCCCTGGCTGTGAGGAGGGGGATGTCCTCAGAACCTCTTCAGGTCACAGGGCCCACAATAGTCTGTGTTTAACTCCCTGGGGCTCCTGAGCCTCCCCTGAGCCGGGCCTGGGAAAGCAGAGCTGGGATTGAGCCCAAGGAGAAGCTGAGCTCTGCCCCAGTCCAGAGCTGCCACAGGGACCTGGGACAAAACTGGCGTGGATTCAACAAATCCAACACAATTCCTGCTCCTGTGGTGCCAGGGAGGGACCTGATCAGGGATCAATCCAAAGGCTGCACTTGGCTTTGGTTTCAGTTTCTTAATTTATTTTTCTTAATCTAAATAATAAACTCAATTTTTTGACCAGCGAGCCCCTGATTCAGTGCCCAGAGAATCTTATTTTAAAATCTTAACTACCTGGATTGTGGCAACATTTTTATTGAAACAAATGTTGAGCCAAGCAGGGCTTCAGATCTGCCTCTTATTGGAGTCACAAGCTGGAATTTTTTGGTGCTGACAAAAACAAAGGGAAACTCCCTGAATGATTCCCGGTGGCCACAGCCTTCATTTCCAGCCTGTACCTGAGTGATTACATCACACATCCCAGTCAGGCAGTGCCAAGGGGGAATCCCTGGCACTGAAATGATTGAAGAAAGGCTAAATGTGGATTAAAGGAGTTCTGAGCACTTCCCCGTTTCCCCCTCTCCCAAATTCCTACTCCAAGCCCAGATGCTGCTGGACACCTTTGGTGCAGCTGGGGCTGGAATTTGATTTGTGACACTCCCCAGCACTGGCAGCATTCCCTGAGACAGTTTTCCCATGTGGAGCTGGAATTGTGCAGCACACTCAGCAGTAACACGACTGGGCTGAGGCATCGCTGTAAAACTTCATCTGCCATGCACATCCTGGGTGCTGAAGGAGGGAGGCAAACAAGGGAGCCCAGGGCTGATTGAGTGGCCTGAACACAAAGACATGGGAGCAGAAATGAGCTCAGGAACACTCGGGCCATTACATTTCAATTGTTTCTGTGTTTCTGTGTTCTCCATATAAACACTTGTTTGGAAAAGATGTAAATGCCTCTCTGGGCTGGAGCAGCAGCGAGGCTGGGCGAGGATCTGAACCATCATTTTGGGATTTACCGGTGTGGGGAGCTCCCTTCCCTCAGCCTGACCGCCCCCAAAGCCTGGCAAGGAGCAGGGGAGCTGGGATCCTGTGGGATCTGGCAGCTGAATCGGGGAAATCAGGCTCAGTTTCCCTCACAGACTCCTTGCATGGACTGGCAGTGGGTGTTTAATCCCTGCTGAGCTTTTACAGGCCTGGCTGGGCAGAAGAATGCCTGGAGGGGGATCCTGCTGGATTATCCCACCCTCCTGGCACTCAGCCCCAGGAATGCCTCTCATGGAATCACAGAGTAGGACCCTAAACCCACGCAGTGCCATGGGCAGGGACACCTCCCACCATCCCAGAGTGCTGCAAGCCCCAGTGTCCAGCCTGGCCTTTCCAAACTGAGCAAATTCCTCATTCAGCAGCTTCAAACCCTCAGCCTGGGCCTCTCAGGCAGAGTTTGTCCCTTTAATTTGTGCCTTTATTGTGGTTTGGTGCCCCTTTTAAATAACAATCCTTGGGCTCCTGGACCTGGGGAAGGTCTCATCCAGAAAGGTGTGGGGTCCATGGAAGGTCTGCCAGCAAGGGAGTCTAAAAGGCAATTACTGAATTTAGGAAAGACTGAAACCTCTCCTCTCCTCTCCTCTCCTCTCCTCTCCTCTCCTCTCCTCTCCTCTCCTCTCCTCTCCTCTCCTCTCCTCTCCTCTCCTCTCCTCTCCTCTCCTCTCCTCTCCTCTCCTCTCCTCTCCTCTCCTCTCCTCTCCTCTCCTCTCCTCTCCTCTCCTCTCCTCTCCTCTCCTCTCCTCTCCTCTCCTCTCCTCTCCTCTCCTCTCCTCTCCTCTCCTCTCCTCTCCTCTCTCCTCCCCATCCAAATCACCAACCCTCCCACTCTGGCTCAACATTCCTGAGGCTCTTGCTGGGAGCACTGAGAGGAATTGGAGCTATTGCTACAACCTGTAATGGAACTGGATTTTGGAAAAAAAAATCCTTATTTTTCCAAAATGGGAAGCTCTAATGAGGGAAGAGTCACCCGTGGAAGTGGAAATAATCTGTGCTCAAAATGGGGCACTTAAATTCCAGATTTTGTTGGATTTAACTCAGGGTTTGTGCCATTGTTTTAATGGAACACTGTGAGGTGTAATAGGATTTTCAATCATATAGAAGAGGATCCATGTTTTAGGGGCATTTTCATATTTATAGATTACATTTGCTTTTTCAAATCCTCCTGCTTCAGTGTTGGAGAACGAAGCATTTCCAGGCAAGGGTTCTGACATTTCCAAAATGAAATTTCTGCTTGGAGAAGGATTTCTGAATTTCTCTGTTCATTCTGACACGGAAGGAAAATGAATTCCAAAGGGCTGAGGCTCCCAAAGGACAGGAATTGTGTTTTACCTTTTCTTGCCTCTGCCCTTTTCCACAGGCTCAGGGGGAGGTGTGGGCAAGGCTTGGAGAAGAACTTTGTGGAGATAACCTGGAGCAGTGGGAGATGTTTGCATTGAATTCCATGGGTTTCTTTGGGAAAGGGCAGCCTGGGCACCTCTGGGTGCTGGTTCCCACCTTCCAGGGAAGCTCCAGAGGCCATCCCAGCTCTCGGCATCCCTGTCCAGCTGGCCCCTGCGAGGACAGCGAGGACAGCGCGACCTTTCCTGCAGCTGCCGGGATGGGATCGGCACCTCCGGGGCTGCCACGGAGCTCTGCCAGCCTGGGCACGGAGCAGGGCACGGCTGGCACCCCCGGAGTGCCCCTGGGATGGGATGGGATAGGATGGGATGGGATGGGATGGGATGGGATGGGATGGCATGGGATGGCATGGGATGGGATGGCATGGGATGGGATGGCATGGGATGGGATGGCATGGGATGGGATGGCATGGGACGGGATGGGATGGGATGGGATGGGATGGGATGGGATGGGCTGGGCTGGGATGGGATGGCATGGGATGGGATGGCATGGGATGGGCATCCTCCCCTCCCAAACCCTCTGGGGGAGCCGGGAGGGCTTGGCTGGGCTGGACCTGCCCAGGGGTCACCTCCTGCTCACACCACGGCCAGGCTGGACGTGCCTGGAGCCTGAGGGAGTTTGTGGCTTGGAGCACCGAGGAAGGGAAATCCTGCACCCCAAAACCCGCAGGAGTGCCATGGCTTTGGGGCTGGGTGGTCACAGGAGCTGCCACCTCATCCCTTGAGTGACCAGGGATTGGGGATGGGTCCCTATTCCCCATTCCATGCCTGAGTCCCATCCCAAAGGATCCCTCAGGCCTCCTTTGCTTTGCTGCCTCTTCCAAAGAACCCCCCCCCCCCCCCCCCCCCCCATTCTTTTCCCTGCTCTCCTCAGCTGGAGCCAGAGCTGTCACCAGTCCCTGGGACACATTAATTCCTCTTCTGGAATGGGCTGGATGTGGGATGCAGTGGTGGAGGTGACTGGGCTGTAACTCAGGCTGCTCTGAGATGCTTTACAATTCTGCAATAGATGATATCTGAATTCCAGGTTATTTCCATGGTTGGGATGTCACATCTGTTTGCAGGAATTGCTCTCTGGGTTCCACAAAACCCAGCTCAGGATTTCAGAAGGAAACACTTTTTGTAAATCACTCTTTTATCCTGATTTACCCCAGGCAAATCTTTGGTTCCCTTTTTTCACAAGCACCAAACTGAATTAGTGACCCTGGGAGAAAATACAATGGAGCAGGGAATGGATGTGCTGTTCACTGGGAACGGGAATAATGGGAATGGCCCCCAGCACTGAGGAGCTAATGGGGATCCCAGTCCTGCTGGAAGGGAGAGCTCATTTGTGTTTATCCATTTGCTTGGTGTTTTGTGGGATTTCCCTTTGTATCCCAAAACTTGGCAAGCAAATGAGAAACACGAAGGAAGGGAGAATAACTCAGTCACAGATTTGGGATTTCAGCCGTTCAGACTCCCAAAAAAGGCAGGAGGGGAAAACAATCCCTCTCTTTTCATGCCTGAGGGCAGCAGCTGCTGGAGAGCAATTTCTGTGATTTTCCTTGATAGAAAAAGGGACATTTCCTCATTTCTGAGCACAAAAATTTGCTGCTTATTCTGGCTGTCTCCAAGTCGCTTCAGTGTGCACCTGGCCCCTCCTGGAGCTGCCAAACCTTTTCCTTCCCCTGCTCTGAGTTATTCCCACCAGTGAAAGCACCAAAGGGAAGGAGTTACCCAGTTCTTCATCCCAGCTGTTCCAGGAATGCCTCGGGATTCAATCTCGTTGTGTGCAGAGCTGGAGGAAAAGCTGCTGCACAGAGAGCTCCTGCTCCTGGGAATTGCCTTTTCCAGCCCCTGTGGCCCATCCTTACAAAGGAGCTTTTGGATTAAAGCAGCAGCAGTTGGATTCATTCCAAACAGGAGAGATTTTGGTTGGACATTGGGGAAAACTCTTGTGATGGGGCTGGTGAAATACTGGAATTCATTGCCTGGGAATGGGGCAGCAACAGCATCCCTGGAGCTGGGAAGGATGCATTGGGCTGAGCATCCCCAGGAAGGAACAACCTGGAGGAGCCTTTCCTTGCAAAGCAGAGAGCACTGAGACCCCTCCCAGGCTGGATTTTGGGTTATTTTAATGCCTGTTGTGATAAACCCATGGGGATGTCCTTTATTGGGATGGGATATCCAGTCTTTTAGCAGGATCTGATATCCAGGAATGTCCTTAATCCTTGACCCTGCCCCTGACTTCCCAACACCAGGCCAGGCCTGGCTGAGCCAGGCTTACCAGAGCCATATCCAGCCTTTCCCCATGGAGCAGAACATCATAAACTTCACAGTTTTGCTCTGTGCTTACAATTTATTCAGCAGATCCTTGTCTGTTCCCATTCCTGCTTCCCTAAATTCAGTCTCCAGAGAAAAATCTCAGTCCCAATCCCTGCCCCCTCCCTGGATGTTTGTGGGCAAAGGCAAACCCACCAAGCAGCACAATCCCCATCTTCAGATTTTTGCTAAAAGGATCCCTCCTGCCCCCTCCCCTTTGTGTTCCTGTACGAGGGTGATCCATAATCTGCTCCAGAGCCTCAGGAGGGGATTCATCCCCCAGCACTGCACTGATGATGATGATGATGATAATAATAACAATTATTATTATTATTGTTGGGTTTTTGTTGTTGTTATTATATATTATTATTATTATTATTATTATTATTATTATTATTATTATTATTCACACTCAAGCACTGCAAGAAGAACCTTGTTTGTTTACAAATCCCTGTCCCTGACCTTGGGGCAGAGAAATGAGGTTGCAGCAGAAATTCCCAGGTCAGATTTGATGTCAGTTAATGAGCTGAGGAATTTGGAGATTGCTGAACATCTGGATTCAGCCATGGCCCAATGGTGAGTGAGGAAAAGGGATCCCCAAGGACTGGCAACCTGCAGATCCCAATGTCAGCACAGCCTGGAAGGGACTGAACTTGATTTTTTAGCAGCTTGGAAAAGCTTCTGTGGCAAGGTCTGAGCAGGGAAGCGTGGAAAGAACAGCTCCTGTTATGGAATCAGGGAATGGTTTGGGTGGAAGGGACCCCAAAGCCCACCCAGTGCCACCCCTGCCATAGCAGGGACACCTTCCACTGTCCCAGGCTGCTCCCAGCCCCAATGTCCAGCCTGGCCTGGGACACTGCCAGGGATCCAGGGGCAGCCACTGCTGCTCTGGGCACCCTGTGCCAGCCCTGCCCACCCTCCCAGGGAACAATTCCTAATTCCCAATATCCCATCCAGCCCTGCCCTGGGCAGTGGGAGCCATTCCCTGTGTCCTGTCCCTCCATCCCTTGTCCCCAGTCCCTCTCCAGCTCTCCTGGAGCCCCTTCAGGCCCTGAAGGGGCTCTGAGCTCTCCCAGACCCTTCCCTTCTCCAGGTAAGCTCTCCCAGCCTTTCCTCCCAGCAGAGCTGGGAGCAGCTCTATCCTCCATCCTCCATCCTCCATCCTCCATCCTCCATCCTCCATCCTCCATCCTCCATCCTCCATCCTCCATCCTCCATCCTCCATCCTCCATCCTCCACCCTCCATCCTCTGATCATCCTGGGGCCTCCTGTGGGCTCTCTCTCCCATGTCCCTCCTGTTCCAAGGAGTCTGGAGCTGGATGCAGGAGCCCAGGTGGGACCCAGAGGGGGCACAGGGGCAGCATCACCTCTGAGCCTGATCCATGGAGGAGCAGAGCTGGCCATGATCTGAGCAGATACTCTGGGACAAATCCACGTGTCCCACACATCCACGGGGGCTGTGAGTGCCAGACAGCCCTGGCTGTTTCCAGCCTCTCCTGGAAGCACCGAGCCACTGGAAAACACATCCCTGCCTAAGCTGCTGCCCTCCCCAGAGCCCCGATTGAAATTTGGGAGTCAAAATCCCTATTTCAGCCCTGAGATGCAAAATGTGGAGAAGTGATGTGGCCTTTGGTGGCCAAGCTCCCCAAACCCCATCCCTGCTCTCCAAACCCCAGCCCTGCTCCCCAAACCCCGGCCCTCCTCTCCAAACCCCAGCCCTGCTCCCCAAACCCCATCCCTGCTCCCCAAACCCCAGCCCTGCTCCCCAAACCCCAGCCCTGCTCCCCAAACCCCAGTCCTGCTCCCCAAACCCCAGCCCTGCTCCCCAAACCCCATCTCTGCTCTCCAAACCCCATCCCTCCTCCCCAAACCCCATCTCTGCTCTCCAAACCCCAGCCCTGCTCCCCAAACCCCAGTCCTGCTCCCCAAATCCCATCCCTCCTCCCCAAATCCCATCTCTGCTCTCCTGCCTGCTTTGTTATCACCAAACACAGTTTCATCCCTGCCTCCTCTCCTTGTGCAGAAGCAAAGCACTGAATGCTGAGAGCCGATCCCAAAAACCAGAGGGTGCAATGGGACAAAGCTGGGTCCAAAAGGGAAAAGCCATTCCCTCGGGAAAGACCTAACCCCAGCTTAGCACTGGTTACAGCAGCCTCTGATTTGGGAAAATGAATGTATGGATCCCTGTCCATGCCAGCTCTGTGTCAGGACTGCTTTGGGATTGGAGGATGGGGAGAAACTCTTTACCCAGAAAAAAAGTCCCTTTCAAGGTCACCTTATCCAAGGGAATTTTCCGCTTTAGGGTGAGGGGATTTGTGCCTGAGAGGTGGAAATGGTGTGGGGGGACTGAGGGACAGCAGTGGCTCAGGGACACAAAGTCCCAGGAAAATCAGCTGGAGATGGGATATGGCCACACTTTTGATGACTGTTTTCGTTTTTAATTAAAGGAATTAAACAATGATAAATAAAAAGGGATCATCCCCTTCTCCGCCAGCTTAGTGAGGAGAGCTCAGGAAATGCCCAAAGCATGCACTCAAAATCTGTTTTTCCTGGGACTCTGATGGCACATCCCTGCCAGTGTCCCAGGCCAGGTTGGATGGGTTTGGAGCTCCCTGGGACAGTGGGAGGTGTCCCTGCCCATGGCAGGGGTGGCACGGGGTGGGTTTGAGGTGCCTCTGAAGCGATTCCTGACTGGCAGTGAGCACAGGCTCAGCTTTGGCTCCTGCTCTGTGATGCCAACGATGTCCAAACAATTCCCAGCCATTGGAAAAAGCAGGTGACTCGTTATTATCTTTTAATTTCCCCTTTCCTTGTCACTCCTGATCCAGCTCAGCACAGACTTGGTATTTCTGGACTGAGCCTTTGTTGTCACTTCCTTGGAATAGCCACTCCTGAAATGCCTTCATTGCTTTGACATTTCTCAGCTGCTTTCTGCATCTCCCAAGAACTTCATCAGCTTTCCTGGAGTTGTGTGATCACAGAAAATATTCACAGCTTTAATTCCTTTATTCACATCCTCCTTGTGATCAAGGAGCTGAAAACCCTCTTTGTTTTGAGCAGAGCTGCTGGTGAAATGTTCCCTCCCACCCTTCTCTCACTGTGCAGTTTTGTCTTTTTGTTCAGAGTTATTTGGGTTTTGACTTCAGGGTTTTTTTACAGAGACTGAAGAACACAGGAGGAGCTGGTGCCTTCCTGGAAAAACATGGGAAAATCCAAAGCTTATTTTCTATTTCTGAAGTTTCAGGTTCACTTGGGGTTCTTTGGTCTGTCCTGGCTTTGAACTCCACTCACTACACAGACAAGTTTAATTTTAGAGCCTTATGCTACACACTGGCTCCAAATCCCTGTTCCTTCTCCAGAAGGAAGAGTCCAACTAGATCATCGAGAGCCTATTTGCATGTGGAGATATTTGGAACCAGACCTTTGGATTGGGGTGTTGTAGAATGGACTGAGGGTCCCAAATTGAGTAGATTTCCATGGAATCACAGAATCCCAGGATGTTTTGGGTGAGAAGGGACCCCAAAGCCCAGCCAGCACCACCCCCTGCCATGGGAAGGGACATTTTCCACTGGACCAGGATGCTCCAAAGCCCATCCTGTCTCTCCCAGGGCCATCTGGTGAGGAGCAGATGTTCCTGTCCCAGCAGTGATGGTCCCAATGCATCAGAGATTGTGTGGTGACAACTGTGCCGATTTCTGGGTGTCACCACGGTGCCTCCTCAGCTCCAGTGGGAGCAGACCCCATCCCCCCTCCAAATCCAGGCTGCTGAATTCCCTCGGGAGCTGCTGCTGTCCCCAGTGACACCCAGCCTCTGGAGACACCCAGCAGAGCCCTGGGGACAGGCCTGTGCCACCCTGTGAGGACGGGCACATCTGGGGGCCCTGGCACGTCTGGGGACCCTGGCACTGCTGTTTCCCTGTAGACTCAGCCAAAGGCACCGTGTGGTGCCTATAAATTCCCATCGTTTCTATGGCTACGGGGCTGTGAACAGCAGAGAGGGAGAGCTCTGATTGCCCCAACAGGAAAGCTCTGGGATAATCCCTGGGATCCTTCCTGCCTCCAAAGCCAATGGATGTGCTGGAGCAGGAGGTCTGACCAAGGCACAGCCCTGGCAGCTCAGGGCTCCTCAGCTCAGGCTGTGGCAGGACAGGAGCCCTGCACGGGAGGGGAAATGCAGGAGCCCGGTTTGGGCTGCAGGGAGGGACCTGGGGCTGCTCTGGGGACGAGCTCAGCGTCCCCCCAGCCTGGCCCTGAACACCAGCCCAGCACAGGGAACGTGGAAAACGCTTCTCTTTACCGAGGGAAAAGGGAAATAAAAAACAAAGCTGGGATCCCCTGCCAGGAGAAGCCGAGCAGCCCCCGCTGCTCCGAGACTTTGGGGATCAAAGAGCCCTTCCCAGTCCCTTTTTTCTGCCTTCCCAAAGTCAGGCCCTGCCCAAGGCTGACAATGTGCAGACATTGAAACTGCCAGACAAAGGGAGCAGCCAGGTTCAGGCATCTGATTCATCCTGACATTATAAATATAAAGGTTGGAATTGCTGCTTCGCCCTGCCTGGAAAGTCCTGACTGAAATCTGTGGATTTTTTTCCTTCTTGTTGCATTTCCATTAATAAGGAAGTACAATGGGCTGTGCAAACATTGCTGCTTTTCTGTGCTCTCGGTCCCCAGGGATGGATCCCAAATCCCAAATCCCTGGGCCATTCCCAGCATTGTCTACCTCCAGTAGGAGCCAGGCTCAGGCCAAGGAAGGGACGCTGGGGCTGTGATGACCTTTCCTTATCTTTCCTACAAATATTGTGGGCAGGGAAAAGCAGTTTTTGTCAAACAAGAACTGTATATGAAACACTCTGGATCCCATTCCCGTTCCAGGACTCCCTGGCACAGAAGTGTCCCTGGATGGTGAATGGCCTGGGGTGAGGCTGAGCTCAGGCTGGGCTCAGCCAGTTCCCTCCTCTTAGCACAACTTAAATTCCAGCTTAAAACTGAGCTGAAGAACTGATTTTAGCAGTCTGAACATAAACCTCAGCTCTCAGAGAGCTGATCCCAAAGTCAGCAGAGCTAGGCTCAACTTTTTGCTAAGTTAGCAACAAAGTCCAGTTTTTCATGGAGAGTTTGAAAAATGAGGCCCTGTCGGCCTGGACAGCACCCTGGGGAGGCTCTGCTGCCACTTGATGAGAGAAGCAGAGCTTTACATGCCCTGCTCTGCCCAAGCTGCCCCTTGGGCTCCCTCCAGCACCATTCCCCAGAGCAGTAATTCCAGGCCAGGGGCAGCTGCAGCTCAGGTTGGGCTTTGGAGAATTCCAGAGCCAGGAGCTCATGACTGAGCTGGTGGAAATACAGGGAATTAATAGAAAGGTGTTGAATTTTTCAGGTAACCACCCTGAGCCCTGATGAGAAATGCCAGAGGTTCCTTTGGAGGGATTTGCACCAGTCACTGTTAAACCAAGGCTCCATTCCAGGGCTAAGCCAGAGCATCCAGGTAAGCTAGGACCATTCCCACCCCTGGCACCAGGGCTGGAACGGGGTGATCTTTAAGGTCCTTTCTGACCCAAATCGGGCTGGGATTCTGTGGGCTTATTTTTATATTCCCATTGTTGTATTTTATTTTATTTCTGGCTTGGTTTCCTGCCCATTCCCTGACCTGAGTCAGGGAATACCCACAGAATCAGAACCTGGAGGAATGGGACATCCTCATGTAGATCTTTTTTGGCCAAGCTCAGGGATTTTCCCATTTTTCTTTCTCTCAATAAATCTCAATTTCCAACCTGTATTTTCCCAATTATGTATTTAACTCTCTTGGTCTGTAGAAACAATCTGGTTTGGGGGGGGCGAGGGAGCAGGAAAAAAAAATCCCAGGATATGCAATAAAACCTTTGCCAATGATGGTTCCTTCCTTTGTCTCATCCTTCACCTGCCGCTGCCGTGTTCCATTCAAGAGTCACTCCCTTAAACTTTCTGAGGTGAGGAATAAAAGAGAAAATTCCAGTTCTTCTCCAAATACAAACCCTGAGCACAATAAAACCCCAGCTGCATTTCCTAGCATTGATTGGAAGGTGTTTACTGTGAGCACTGAACAAACAAATGTCTGTGCACACATCGATATTGGGATCAGACTCAGAAATGTCGTCTCTATTTCATAACGTGGGAAACAGAATTTTGGGAATGCTCAGCCCTTCATTCATCCCATGCCCGGGTTTATTTTGTTCTCTGCCTTCTTTGGGAAGAGACTCCAAGGCTCTGCTATTTTTGTCCCAGAGTTCTGAGTTTGCTGCCAGGGAATTTGGATGGAGGCAGCTGGACCAGCCCTGGCAGAGGCAGTGCCAGGGGCATGGGGATTTGGGAGGGTCCAGGACACTTGCACTTGGAATAGTCCATGGAGGACATGTCCCCATGGAACCCAGGGCTTCCTCCTGACTCCTGGCTCTGGGAACCTTGGCCCCAGCATCCCAAGGCAAGAGCTCACATTTATCTCCAGTCAACAAAGGAAATGGAGGCTCTAAAATTTAAGTGGCTGATTTTGTGGTCAGGACATCAAACTGGTACTTCAGGAGCTGCTCGAGCTCCAGCAGCTCCTCCCTTCAGAGCAGTTTCTCTTCAAGATCCCGTTGCTTTTTCCCCATTCGATCCTGATTTCCTGAAGCTCTCCTTGTCCTCCAGCGTCAGACCTGAAGAGCCACAGCTGCAGGCAAGGTGGGGCTTGGGCAGAGAATTTAAACACAAGGAACAAACTCTGTCACCCTCAGGGCTGGCCTGGGACACTCAGTCACTGGCAGAGCCCCAGACTTTTCCAGATGGTTCAAACAGACACTTTCACAGAATCCTGGAATGGTTTGGCTTGAAAGGGACCTTAAACCCATTCAGTGCCACCCCTGCCATGGCAGGGACACCTCCCACTGTCCCAGGCTGCTCCAAGCCCTGTCCAGCCTGGCCTGGGACACTGCCAGGGATCCAGGGGCAGCCACTGCTGCTCTGGGCACCCTATGCCAGGGTCCCCCGACCCTCCCAGGGAACAATTCCTGCCCAATATCCCATCCAGCCCTGCCCTGGGCAGTGGGAGCCATTCCCTGTGTCCTGTCCCTCCATCCCTTGTCTCCAGTCCCTCTCCAGCTCTCCTGGAGCTCCTTTAGTCCTTGCAAGGGGCTCTGAGCTTCTCCTCTCCAGGTGAGCACCCCCAGCTCTCCCAGCCTGGCCCCAGAGGGGCTCCAGCCCTGGAGTAACTCCATGGGTTCTTCTGGACTCACTCCAGCAGCTCCAGGTCCTTTTTGCCACAACTCTTCCTCAGAACCTGAGAAAAGCAGGCAGCACCATCCCCTTTTCAGAAATAATCCCCAATCAGGTGTTGTAGGACCTGGACAAATCCTGCTCTCCTAAATGCCCCCCACTAAAATTACCACTGCCTTTTCCTCAGCCTTGTTCTGAAGTGTCTGAAGCAGCTCCATGAAATCCCTGGGACCCAGTGCAGGAGCCCTGCCTGAGCCTGGGCAATGACGGCCGTGCTGGAGCAGAGAGGAAAAGCTCCCTGCTCCCTTCAGGAGCTGCCAGCCAGAAAGGAAGGAGCACATGATCCATTTTGGGCACAAACTCATCTCCTAGGCCAAGAAAGAAAACAAATATGGTAATTCATAAAAAAAGAGGGTAGGGAAGGAGGAGGACTCGGGTTTATTTCTTGACTTGCCTCGAGAAAGAAGTGCCAGCTTTCATCTTCTGTCCCTCCTGCTTTTCCTCGTGTTTCTCTGCCCTCCTTTTCTGAGTTGCTGAGGAATTGGGAGCAGCCTCACAAGCCCCAGCTGTGCTGTGTGCCAGGGGTGACACGGGGCCAGCCAGGAGCTGCAGAGGCCACCTCAGGCCACGAGCAGGGCAGGGCTGGCCCCGTGTCCCTCAGAGACACTGGGGTGACACCCAGGGCTGTCCTTCCCCACTGAGACCCTGCTCTGCCTCCTCCTGCTGCAATGAGAGCCAGAAAACACAGACAAGACCCAGTTCCCTTGGAGAGGGAGGATGTTCCAAAGCAGAAAATCCAGAAAATCCCAAGGGATGGGTCAGGCCAGACCTGCCCTCCTCTCATCAGCTCAGGGGTCACAGGAGCATCCCAGGACAGGGATTTGTCACATATTCCTCTTATCCAGAGAGGGACAATGACAGCATTCCAAGGCTCATTACACTCCTTATCCACTTTCTATTCCTTAGAAAAAGAATGGATTCAATGACCAACAAACAACACTGAAAGCTCATCTCTGGTATCCAGGGATGCTTAAAGGTGGCAGAAGAACTTTTAGGAATTGAGGAGGAGCCTTCCTGAGCCAATTGCTGCAGTCAGAGCTCACCTCTGCAGGTGGCACTGGGAGTTGAGCTCTATTTTTATGAAGTTTCAAGACTCCAAGGCATGTGATGAGATTCAGCTTCCAGCTCAGTAACTTCAGCACTGCCGATAAAACTTAAAAATAACACCTCCCCTCCAGCTACCAAACTCCCCAAATCAGTTACAAAGGAGAATCTGACAAATTTTCCATTTAAAAGGCAGATGCTTCGAAAGGCAAGCTGCAGATCTTGGAGAAAGTAGCTCTGAAGTTTTGGGGGATGCAGAACTTCCCAGATGGCTCTCAGAGAGGGGATTTCAGGCTCTTTTCCTCAGCAGCAGAGGACTAAAATTTTTCCAGGAATCAGGGCTGGTGGAGGGTGACAATCCTGGGGAAGAGTTGTGTGATGGAGGCAGAGCTGAATGAGGAGTTCTGGATGTTTGGAGTTGACAACTCTGCTGGAAAAGGGATTTTATTCCATCACTGATTCCTTCAGATTGGCCAGGCCTTTCCCCACACCTGGGGCTTCAACAGCTCTTCCCATTGTTGGAGAATGGAGCCAAAATTCCCAGGAGGGAAGCTGAGAGATTCCAGGTCCAGCCCTTCGATATATCAGAAAGCTGGGAGGGGTCCTGGAGGAACCACAGAATTCCAGAATCCCAGACTGGTTTAGGCTGGAAAGGACTTTAGAGCCCATCCAGTGTCACCTTTTTATCCAAGCAAAATGACAATATTATTAATAACATTATAATTCATATCTACTTGCTAATGACAAATAAATGTTCCAATGCAACCCCCTGATCAATGGGTTATTGATATCTCCTGTTATTGATGTCCTTTGGTCTAACTGATGATTTTTTTATCACGAGAAGAACATTTCAGGAGTATTCATTTTTCACATCCACCCAGAGCCTCTTTTAGGTGCTTTTTTTTTTTTTTTTTGCGTTAAGCTGAAAGCAAATTCCAGCTCCCACTTCCAGCACTGAATCTTGGCTTTCTGAGCTGCACAAACCTTTCAGGGATTTTCAAGGTCTGACTTTGCCTTCAGACATGGCCCTGGCAGGCTCTGAGTGGAACTGGGGCAGCTCAATGTCCTGCAGGAGAAAACTCCACTGATTGCTCAAAAATCCCACTGTCCTGGCTGGGAGGAAAACCCGGCAGTCTGTGGGGTCTGATGGACAGGGCAGGCTGAACAGACCCCGAGCTCTTAACATCAAACCCTGCCAGAGTGAGGGCAGCACGGAGGGGAGCTGGGACGTGCCAGCTGGGAGAGCAGCACCCAGGGCTTGGGGAGGGAGGGAGGGAGGGAGGGGGCACGGCTGGGCCTGGGCATGGCTGGGCCTGAGCATGGCTGGGCCTGGGCACGGCTGGGCCTGAGCCTGAGCATGGCTGGGCCTGGGCACGGCTGGGCCTGGGCACGGCTGGGCCTGAGCCTGAGCATGGCTGGGCCTGGGCACGGCAGGGCCTGAGCCTGAGCATGGCTGGGCCTGGGCACGGCTGGGCCTGAGCCTGAGCATGGCTGGGCCTGGGCACGGCTGGACCTGAGCCTGAGCATGGCTGGGCCTGGGCACGGCTGGGCCTGGGCACGGCTGGGCCTGGGCACGGCAGGGCCTGGGCATGGCTGGGCCTGGGCAGGGCTGGGCCTGGGCACGGCAGGGCCTGGGCAGGGCTGGGCCTGGGCACGGCTGGGCCTGGGCACGGCTGGGTCTCCTTTCTCCATCATTACCCAAAGGGAATGGCCTGGCCCAGCTGCTCCAGCAGCTCCGGCGCAGCCTCCAGCCCCTGAGCTGGAAAACTCAGCTCCTGCAGCTGCTGGGGGTGAGCAGAGGCTGAGCTCTGCCCCTTCCATCCCTGCTGTGCCACAAAGCCCTCCAGCAATGCAATAACACATTCCCAAAACCTGGCTCAACAGGGGTGTGATAACACATGCCCAAAATCCAGCTCATGGCTGCACTCACAGCCTGGGGACCCTTTCAGGATGAAGTCTCATCCCCGGAAATTGAGCTGTTCTCATTTTACCTCCTGGCCATGGCCTTTTCCCACTTCTTCATGTCCTTTTATTACCTGGCCATGTTCTTTTCCTCCTTGGCCATGTCCTTTTGTCACCTGGCCATGTTCTTTTCCCACCTGGCCATGTCCTTTTACTAGCGATCATGTTCTTTTTCTGCCTGGCCACATCCTTTTCTCCCTGGCCATGTCCTTTTAGTGCCAATCCATGTTCTTTTATCACCTGTCCATGTCCTTTTCCCACCTGCCCACATCCTTTATCTGCCAGATCCACGGCTGTGATTGTCACTGGAGACAAAAGGATGTGGCACCTGCTCCCAACAACTCCCCCACCTTGTTTGTGATCACTGAACTTGTCCCTGCTTCCCCACTGGGAAAGGGGAAGAACAAGGAGGTGATTCTGCTCGGTGTATCCATGCAAACAAAGCATCAGCCGGAGCACATCCCCCAGGCAGGGAGGAGCAGGAATTCCCAGCCATGGAAGGCTCTCAGTCAGTGCCAGAGGGGTGGAGGAGAGAGCCGAGACTGAAATTGTCAGCAGGGAGTTGTTGGTGTCACTCTGCTCCTCTTGCAGCGCAGCTCCTTCCCCACTTCCACTCACACTTCCAGCTCAAAATCAGCAGAGTCCCTGTCCCTGGCAGAGAGGTGCCACCCTCAGGAGCTGCACTCACTCAGCTCCACAGCCTTTCCCTTTGGGAATGTCACCTGAACTGGGGGATCCTCTGGAGAGGCTCAGGACTCATTGCCTGGGCCCAGAGAAACCTCGGGAGTCTGACCCTTCCCATCCTTTCCCAACTCCAAGGGCTGTCCCTTTGCTCCCATTCCTGCTTCCTTAGAGGTGAAAAGGACCTAAGTATTCCCATAACAGGGAAGCTCCATCTGAAGGTTCAGTGTTTGAACCCCTGCTCCTCTGTCCAGAGGAAACTGAAATGCCACCAGAACTCTGACGTGTTCCCATTCCAGGAGTTTGTTCTTTCATGGCATCAGCTCTCCCATCCCATCCCATGCCATGTGTGCTCCTTTCTCCTCCATCCCACATTGGCACTGAGACCCTTTCCTGGCAGTCAGGGGCTGGGATGTCCCTGGGATTTGGAATGTCCCTGGGATTCCAGATTCCTGGGGGCTGGGATGTCTCAGGTGATGGGATGTCTCAGGAGCTGGGATGTCTCAGGAACTGGGATGTCTCAGGAGCTGGGATGTCTCAGGTGATGGGATGTCTCAGGAGCAGGGATGTCTCAGGAGCAGGGATGGCAGCAGGCTGGAAGCAGAGAGCTCCTGCCAGCTGTGATCATGGGGCAGTGACAAATGAGGGCTGAAGCTTTGCTGGCAGTGAGGTTGGCTCCTGGCACTGCTGCCCAGCGCTGGCAGTGCCAGCAGAGCAGGGCAGGCAGGGGAGCACCTGGAGGTGTCACACGAGGAGCAGCTTCTCAGCCAGGCTGTGAGAGACAAACATCAGCCCAGGAGAGTGAAAAGGAGCCATGGGCTTCTGCTGCAGGTTAATTAACCCGGGAGGTCATCAGCACCTGCTGAGCTCTCTGCACCAGCTCATTACAAGCTTTCTGACAAATTAATTCCTTTTTGTGCTCTCTGTCTTCCCACTATGTGAGAAAGGCTCCTGGCTGGGGCGGGAGCTGTGCTGGGAGCTGTGTCCAGCCCTGGCACTGCCCTGTCCGAGGCTGGGTCTGTGCTGGGAGCTGTGTCCAGCACTGGCACTGCCCAGAGAGTCCTGGCAGGGCAGGGGAGGGAACAGGGGGGACAGGAGAGGGGCTGAGCAGCAGCGCTGGGGACAAACTGCTCTGTTAAATCCCAGTAAACGAGATTTTCATTGGCAGCTCTAATTGTTGAGGAGCAGAGGGGGGACTCCAGCAGACAAATGCATTTCCATGGTCCCAGGTCTTTCCCAGCGTCTTCCTGCAGCGTTTCCCCACTCCACCTCAGCCCGGGGGCAGCATGAGGAGCGGGGAGCTGGGGTCAGCCCGAGCTGGGCTCATCCTCTCCTCCCCTCGGGACTCGATTGTCTCCTGTCTTTGCTGCCTTTCTTTGCTGAAGCTCTGTTACCCCCCCGCTGTCCCTCAGGAGGATCCTGCCTGTGGCATTCCCATTTCCATTCCCATTCCCGGTGCAGCCCAGCTCAGACGGTTTCCCAGGCACGAGGCCAGTTCGCTGTTTCATGTCTCATTTGTCGAGGGCTTTTTTCCCTTTAATCTCTGTAATTAAAGCCCGCAGCTGCCACAGCTCCAGGAGCAACAGGAGGAGCAGCATCCAAGCTCCCCCCGCATTCCCACCTCCCTCCCCTGCCCTGCCTGGCGTTGTTGATGCTCTCAGGTGCCACACTCCAGCTGGGTGGTGGGACTTGTGAGGGAAACACCAGACCTGGTGCTGGGCTCAGCCCATTCCCGGGAATTCGCTGGTGCGGCGCAGACGCCGCGGAGCGCAGGGCTGAAGGCAGGGAAATGTGAAGGCAGGGAAATGTGAAGGCAGGGAAATGTTTCATTTCTGCTCTGATGAGCTCATCGGTGCCACGATGTGTCATTGCTCCAGCAGCACAAGCCCCGTCCTCCCCAGACCCCATCAGCAGCCACGCATCAGCAGCACAGCAAAGGAGGAGGTGATGGAGGAGCTGGAATGCACTGACAGGAGGCAGCGATTCCATGGAATTGGCTCCTGTGGTTTAGAGCCTTTCAGCTGCTACAGGGCCAGATGAGATCACTCACTCTGCTCTCCCTCTGAATGAACTCGGTGTGATCAGTGCAGTGAGGGGAGGGCACTGTCACTTGGGCATGGTTCAGGAATCCAGCAGGTTCACCCTGGGCAGGAGTGACAGCCACGGCTCCAGCTCAGGGAACACTGGGAAACCTCAGCTCTTCCCAGGAAAGCAGTGGGGCCATGGACACGCAGGAATCCCACTCTTATTTTCCCATGGAGCTGTTCCCTCTTACTCTGCCTGCACGGAGGAACCAGGCATTCATCTTCCAGCTGGAGGAATGCCAGGCAGGGATGGGATCCATGGCCCCATAGCCCAGATAATGTAGGAATGGAGGTGGACACAGGGAACAGGAGCTGTGATGCTGCTGAACATGGCCAGGGCCAGGAAGATGATCTGAGGGTGGGAAAACTCTGCCATGGAGCCAAGCTGGGAATGCTGGGGGTGTTCATCTGGAGAGAAGGATCCGAGGGAGAGCTCAGAGCCTCTTCCAGTGCCTAGAGGGGCTCCAGGAGAGCCCCCAAGGGATGGAGGGACAGGACACAGGGAATGGCTCCCACTGCCCAGGGCAGGGCTGGATGGGATATTGGGCAGGAATTGTTCCCTGGGAGGGTGGGCAGGGCTGGCACAGGGTGCCAGAGCAGCAGTGGCTGCCCCTGCATCCCTGGCAGTGTCCCAGGCCAGGCTGGGCCAGGGCTGGGAGCAGCCTGGGACAGTGGAAGGTGTCACTGCCCATGGCAGGGGTGGCACTGGGTGACCTTAAGGCCCCTTCCCACTCAAACCACTGCAGGATTCCATGATTTCTCCTCTAATCCTCTGGGTGATGAGCCAATAAATGCTGACCAGGATCCACCTTTTCCAGGTGTTCCCACACCAGCAGCTCATGATAGATTTCTACCCCTCAGAGGAATTTCAGAGTCTGGGGGGTTTCTGCCCTCCACATCTCAGCCAGCACAAACTCTGCCCTGGGCTGCACTCTCAGAGTTCTGGTGGGCCTGAGAATCTTTTGTTTGAATGTCCTGCAAATGTGGACAGGAGACAGGGAACAGCATCCCCCGGAGTGAGCAGAGGGGACAGGGATGAAGGGGGGGTGACAGAGAAATGTGGCTGGAGGTGAGCTTGAGGAGGGTTCATGGCTCTGATAAATGCCTGAGCATTGCTGCAGTTCTAATCTTTCTGTCCCTGCCCACAATCCGATTTCTCCAGAACTGAATGATAAAGGTGAAGCTTTACAGGTCTCTGTGTCACTGATGGGTCCCAGGGGAAATGTCCAAGGAGGGGAGCTCCTCTCCCAGGAAAGATTTCCTGACCATTGTGGGGGGGTGCAGGAGCCTCCATCCTCAGCAAGGACCCCAAAAGCATCAACATTTTTGGTGATAAATTAGCCAAACCAAACCATCTCCGTTTTCAGATGCACCATTTCTCTATTTTGTACGTATTTTTAAGAACAACACACATTTCCAGCAAAGGAGAAACCAGTTCTGGTAAGGAGCTAATTCTCACCCTTCCCCCCACAACCCCCAATTAGCTTGGAATCAGCCTTAAAACTCTTAAACAATTTGGATATTTCTTGCCTCCAACCAGCTCCAGCCCTTTTGATCCTGACTCCTTCGTTCTGGAGGTGTCTCCTGTGTCACTTGTCCCCCTGCTGATTGTCCCTCCATCTCTTTATTACACATGTGGCCTTGTATCCCAAGGCAGACAATGGGTTTGTGTCCTCCTGAAGCAGCTCAGGGAGCAGGGAGGGGATGAGGAAATCAGCTGCTGGAGGCAAGTTTGGTGCTTTTCCTTCCTGCAGAGACGTCACTGCAATTCTGCCTGGTGTGATGTAGATCCGAGCTGGCACTGAGGGGGCTGGCTCAGGTCCTGCAGCTTTATTTACAGAAATTATCTAATTTCAACCTCAGGGTTTCCTCTGGGGCAGGAAAAAAAGAACTGGGTGTTGCTGTGAAGGAGCAAAGGAGCTGAGCAGCCCCAGAGGGCTCCTAGGATGGCATTCTAGGGTTGGAAAAACGGGGTTAATTGATAAACAAGGCTTGGTAAAGCTGTGCCTTTGCCCTTTGGCTAAAGTGGGACTCAGATCTCCTCCCTTCCTGGAAATGGGATGTATAGGAAGGAAATGTTTCTACTTCTTAGCAAAAACTCTCCAGAAATATATTTTAAAAAAATTAGTAAATTGGAGAGGTTTTATTCTAGCCTTCAAAAATCCAGAGTGTTGGAATTTTCTGCTTCAAACCACTTAAGGTGTTTCTTAGTTAAAATTCTGTTTCCTTTTCAGCACAAAAATTCTGGATTTCTAAATCCTCTCATTGTAAAGGCAGCTCCACTGTGCTCCCTCTTAGGGTTTTTGGTGCAAAGAATCCCAGAATCCCAGACTGGTTTAGGTTGGCAGGGAATTTAAAGATCATCTGGTTCCATCCTGCCATGGGCAGTGACACCTTCCACTGTCCCAGGTTGCTCCAAGGCCTGTCCCAGCCTGGCCTGGGACACTGCCAGGGATCCAGGGGCAGCCACTGCTGCTCTGGGCATGCTGTGCCAGCCCTGCCCACCCTCACAGGGAACAATTCCTTCCCAATATCCCATCCTAAATTCCCTCTCTCTCAGTACCCCGACCTGTCACTCGAGTTCCAAATGAAGATTCCATTTCCAGTTCCCCAGTAACCCCTCCAGACACTGGAATTTTCCCACACAACTTTTCCTCCTCCAGGTTGAGCAGCCCCAACCTTCTCAGCCCGAGTTCTGCTCTTTAAGCAGCATTGTTCTAAACCAGTTTAATTGAATGTTAATGTGCAAATTAATTGTGCCAAGGTCTGAGTGCAGGTGCTGAGCCCTGCATGTGTCAGCTGACATTTCCAAATATTCCTTTGGATCTTTACAAGCCCCATTCCCGACCCTGGAGCCCATGGACAGGTGACTGGACAAGAGAATTACCTGAGGTGGAGTCAGTGGAATTCAGGCTGGATTTGGGGAACATTTCTTCACTGGGAGAGTGGTTAAACCCTGAACAGGCTGCCCAGGGCAGTGGAAGTGTCTAAAGCTCTACAGATGTGGTACTTCATGATGTGGGTTAGTGGGAATGGTGGGATTCAGTCCAAAGTTGGGCTTCATGAACTTGGAGGTTTTTCCAGCCTTAATGATTCCATGATTCTCCTCAGCCCTAACACACAGGATCTTTTATCCACTGAAATCTCTTCTCCTCCACTCTTATTTCCCCAAGATTCTCCTTTATCCCTACTCCCCTCATCCTTCCCAGCCCAGCTCCAGATCTCCTACAGGGACCTGCACCTTCCTGAGGAACAGAGCAGGAATAACAGCAGGGATTTGGTCTCCATAGGGCACAGACCCTCCCTAAAAGGAGCTGGAATAGATGCAAGGAGCCTCTCAGGAGCCCAGTGCTGTCCCAGACCATCAATTCTCTCTCAATCAAGGATTCTGTGAGCTGCAAAGAGCTCCGTGTGCAGGAACAACTTCACAGCATCAAAATCCAGTTAAAGGATGGCAAGGAGAAAATAAAACCTCAGCCAGACACAGACTTTAACTCAGTGCTGTCTTCATGCCATTCTCCTCACACATATCCATAGATCTTAATTTACTGCCACTAAAAGCCTCTTAGGAAAAGGAAAAGTCCTTCCAGGCTCTTTGTCTATTTGTGATAAGGCCATGAGTATCTACATTAGCAAAATAAAAAAAAAAAGAGAAATGTTTTAACATTATTTTAATTAAAATGCGATCGTACAATTGTTTAAGGAGATAAAAATAATTCTCATTCATTTTAATTAGGCTTCATTTTTGCATGCCTGAACCATCTCCTCCTGTGCTGGGGCTCTGGAACATTCCTGACTCCTCCTGCCTCCCATCCTCTCATTCCATCCAGCCCCTTATCCCTGACCCTGCCAAGCAGGGATAGAAACGTGGGGGACGGGCAAAGCTGCCTAAAAAGAGAGGAGAATTCCTGTGCCACGGAGAGTCAGAGATCTCAGTGTTTGCCACACTTCCACCTGCAGAGAGGGGATGCAGGGAATGCAGCAGATTCCCAGAGCAGCAGTGGCTGCCCCTGCATCCCTGGAAGTGTCCCAGGCCAGGCTGGGACAGTGGAAGGTGTCCCTGTCCATGGAACAAAATCATTGTCAAGGTCCCTTCCTCCCAAACCATTCTGGGGTTCTGTGAAAAAAAAGAACCTGGGAGCTCCGTGTCTGGGCATGAAGGATTTGTATGTTGCTGTGAAGGAGCAAAGGAGCACTTTGGGGGTTGGAGAAATTATTTCAGTTCATAAACAAGGATGAGAAAGCTGAGAGAGGAGAGGGAGCTGAGGGAGCTAAAGGAGAGGAGAGAGATGAGGGAGAGGCAGAACAGAGGATGCGGAGGGAGAGGAGGGAGATGAGGGACAGGAGGGAGAGGAGGGAGCAGGGGGAGCTGAGGGAGATGAGGGAGAGGAGGGAGCTGGAGAGCTGGAGAGCTGGAGAGCTGTCAGCTCTGTCTGCTGCCATCACAATCTGTTCCTGCTTCACAGCAAACAGAGCAGGGAAAGGGAAGAGTTTGCCAAGCTGGACAATGCAGCCAGACAGTGTGAGGAGGAAAACTGGGAATATCTCCATAGTCCCTGTGCTGACTGGAGCTCTGGGAAGGAGCAGGGAAGGAGCAGGACTGGGGACATATGTGGTGGGGAGGGTTTTTTATGCAAATACTGTTCAAGGAGGGAACAAGGGATGCTCACATGGCCTCAGCCAGCTTTGTGCCAGCTCAAGGATATGGATCAGCCTGTGGGCTCCTGGATCAGCCTGTGCCTCAGGGGTTTGGCCAAGAGCATCACAGAGAGGCCACAGGATGGGTCTGCTTTATCACAGAGCTTGTGCCTGGAGGATATTCCTTCTGCTGGGATCGAGGCTGATGTACTGTGGATGATCAAAGAGCAATTTGCAAAAAGCTCAACCTGCTCAGGTGCAGTGGGGGGGGGCCCAGCTGGGCTCCAGTCCAGAACTGTTTTTAACTGAACACCTGATTTCAGGTGGTGGGGATGGTGTCAGGGCAAGATCTCAAGTCCAAACACTCCCACTATCCCAAGGTCCCCCACAATGGAAGGTACCAAAGGCACAAAAGCTTTTGCAAACCTGGCATCTCCTCCAAAATTCCTGTTCCTGAGCTGAGCCCCTCCAGGCTGGAACCTCCCTGAGTCCCCCCCAGCGGCAGGGCCTGGCTCCAGCAGCAGCCACTGCCCCACTGGGGTGTCCTGGCCAAGGCAGGACTATCTCCCCTGACAAATCACCCCAATGTTAACTTTAATTGGACACAGAGGTAATAACCCCCATCCCTGTGCTGGTGGCTGATTTTGTAGCTCCAATTCCCAGAGGATCCATCAGAGGCATTGCAGGAGACAATGAAACAATAATTCCTCCTCCAGGTGCTGTCCTCCCCTGACATTCTCATTTCCTTCTGCTCCCCACACCAAGACAAAGTCCTGATGGGCTTTGCTGATACCAGAAGAGAGGCAGAACTGCAAATTCCCCCTCCCACACTGATTGAATTTCTCAAATTGTTCTCCCCATTGCAAATATTTTCTGCTTTGTAACAGCTGAGGTTTGAAAACAATGCTGTGTGCACAGATACAGAGCCCTTCTCTTGTTTGCTTTGATTCCTCTGGAGAAAATAGAACTGATTCATTTATTCATTGCATATAAATTCACCAACTGTTTGACTCTTCTTTTTTTAATCATTGTGGCACAAACAACCCACAGTTTAATTTTTACAAGTTTCCTCATTACTCAGACCTGCTAACCAGGACATGTGAGCACCAAGGTGCTCTTCAGTTGTTTACTGATCGTTCATTTTCCTAGAATTCCTCATCCGTCTCTTGTGGCATCATTTCTGCTTCTCAATGTGATGTCTCAAACATTTCTTTAACAAGAGACAGTCAGAAAATTAGTGGTGAATAATTACAATTCAATTGAATTGTCCTTATTTCCTTATTATCCACAATAACTTTGTCCTGTAGCCAGAGACTCTATAGAGCTTCTTTTTCCATGAGGAGCAGCTGCTCCCTTGGGGCAGAGATTTATTCCAATTTATTCCCTGCTCAGGGTGGTGGGGGAACCCTTGGTAGGGATGTCCCTCCCCACCCCACACCTTCAGGGAATTCCAAAATGGTTTGGGTTGGGAGGGACCTTAAATCCCATCCCTGCCATGGGCCACCCCTGCCGTGGGCAGTGACACCTTCCACTGTCCCAGGTTGCTCCCAGCCCTGTGCAGCCCTGCCTGGGACACTGCCAGGGATCCAGGGGCAGCCACTGCTGCTCTGGGCACCCTGTGCCAGGGCCTTTCACCCTCCCAGGCAAGGATTTATCCCCAATATCCATTCCCATATTCTCCTTTCCTCCCAAAGCAGGAGCAGCGCTGCTGTACCTCATTCCCTGTTGGGATCCCAAGGAGATCCCAACCCCCAGCCCTGCCCACAGACACAGAAATCCTTTTTTCCTCCTCCCCATGGGACCAGCCTCTGACCCACTGCAGCAGGGATGGCTGTGAAACAGGAATTGCTTCTGTGAAGTGCTCAGAGGTTTTACAGGTCCATTTTCACTCCCTGCCGAGGTGAGAACAGGACCCTTCCAACCTCTAATTAAAAAGCTGCCAGGGAAGGAGCTGTTCCCTGCCTGAGGAGAGGCCCCGGACAGGATCCTCCCACCAGGACTCACAAAAGCCTCGGTTCGGGTCCCTGCCCTGCCCAGCACATCTTAACAAACACCTCCAGCACTGCTCACACTGTGTCCCGACCTTTGCAGGTAAACCCACAGCAACCTTCCCACAAGTTAATCCAAATCCCCAAAATTTCACTGAAAAAACCTTATTTCTCTTTTTAAAAAAACAGTCTCACTCATCAAAGCACCTCCTAGTGATGTTGTTTGAAATAAAAGGGTTAGAAAGTCTCCTGCAGGATGGTGTGGCAGGGAATGTTCCCTGAGGATGCTCCTTCCCGGAGGATGCTCCCTGAGCTCTGACAGGCATTGACTCACCCGAGGGGTGGGGAATCGTTCACTGGACCCAGATGGATCCGTGGGATCAGCGAGGGGCTCTCATGGAACATCACCAGGGATAGGAGGGAAAATCCTGCCAGATTTAAATCCTTTAAAGCAAAGGGGCTGGAAGTGAGGCTGGCCCTGTGCTGGGAAATCCCTGTGGCCCCCGAGAGCAGCTGTGACTGTGACCATTGTTCCGAGTGCCCTCCTGGGTGACCTCCCAAGCAAGAATAGAGGTGGAGTTTGTTGAAGCCACATCCCTGGAAGTGTCCAAAGCCAGGCTGGAGGTGGCTCTGGGCAGCCTGGCATACTGGGAGGTGTCCCTGCCCAAGGCACTGCATGGCCTTTGAGGTTCCTCCCAAACCAAACCAGTCTGGGATTTTATGATTCCACGGTAATTTTGTGATTTCTGGAGGCAAAGGGGGAATTAAATTGTCTCTTCTCTTTTTCCATAAACTTTGTGCATCCAAAGTGAGGGGGCAGCTTTCCAACTCCCGTGGGCTGCACAGACAGCAGGGAGGGACTGGAGGAGCTTTACCGATCACACTTAGAGGATTTGGGGACATCTGGGATGGATTTGGGGACATCTGGGATGCAGTTTGGCTGCTAAGCCAAAGGCAGGGACTCCCATCCCCTCCTGGCACAGCCCATCCCGATTGTGTCCCACCCACGCTGTGTGCCCAGGGATCAGCACGAGCCCGAGGGGACACTGCTCCATTCCTCAACAAGGAAATTCCCCCTAGAGTTCTGCACCTCAGAGCAGCGCCTGAAACCCCAAACCCTCCCCGCAGCGCAGTCCCCGATTTTCCCCTTTTCCTCTGGAATCGTCCCGGAGAAGCAGAGGCGGAGCTGGGGTGTGAGGAGGTGCAGCTCGCTGTCCCTCCGAACCCCCCGGGTGTCGCTGCCCAGGTGACCCCGAAGTGTCCCCATCGGTCCCCGTGCCCCCATCCCCGCAGGCAGCCCGGGCTCTCCTGGCCGTGTTTGTCGCGCAGTGAGGGCACAGATCTGCGCTGCTGTCACCGTCTGCAAGCGATGGGCAGGCACCGACACCCCCGAGAGCCTCCCTGCTCGCTGGGATCGTGACGGGACCATCCCCACCATGACTGCCCCATTCACCTTCCCAAAGGCGCTGCTAGGGCACTTCATGAATAAGTGACTCGCTGGTGGCTTTTACAGAGATTATTCCAGAGGGTGTTGAAGTCCCCATTTCCCCGGGAATAACGGCTCACCTCCCCCGGCAGCGGGGGAGCCCTGCCAGTGTCGCAGGAGCGATGAGCACATGGGAAAGCCATGAGGAGTTCTGGGCTGGCCTTTGCAGTTGTTCGAGCGAGACGAGTGGGCTCCGGCTTTTGTCACTGAGGCAGGCGGGGACAGGCGCTGGATGAGCTGTTCAGGGACATGGCAGCCACTGAGATGGAATCCAGGGGAGCTGCAGCCAGGTCTGAGAGCCTTTGGGTGACGGGAGCTCAATCTGCAGCTTGGGCTGGGAGCCCATGGAGGAAGGAACAGCATCGATGGTTCCATCGCACACACGGGATCATGGAAAATCCGAGGGGGAAGAGAGCCCAGGGATCATCCAGTCCCATCCCAGCCCTGCACAGACACCCCCAAATCCCACCCTGAGCATCCCTGGCAGCGCTGTCCAAACACTCCTGGAGCTCTGGCAGCCTCGGGGCTGGGACCATTCCCTGGGCATGGTTCGAGCACCTCCGGGGCAGGAACTGCATCATTTGGGAAAGGGATAAACTGGCACAGAGGGAGCCCGAGCAGGATCCCGGCACACGGGGCGTCAGCTGGTCCCTCCCGGGAAATGCCCCGGTGTTATCAGCCCCGGGGTTTAACCCATCACAGCCCTGGGGTTTAACCCATCACAGCCCTGGATTAACCCATCACAGCCCTGGATTAACCCATCACAGCCCCGGCGTTTAACCCATCATAGCCTTGGTTTAACCCATGCACAGCCCTGGTGTTTAACCCATCACAGCCCAGGTTTAACCCATCACAGCCCTGGTGTTTAACCCATCACAGCCCTGGTTTAACCCATGCACAGCCCTGGGGTTTAACCCATCACAGCCCGGGTTTAACCCATCACAGCCCCGAGGTTTAACCCATCACAACCCTGGATTAACCCATCACAGCCCGGGTTTAACCCATCACAGCCCTGGTGTTTAACCCATCACAGCCCGGGTTTAACCCATCACAGCCCTGGGGTTTAACCCATCACAGCCCTGGTTTAACCCATCACAGCCCGGGTTTAACCCATCACAGCCCCGGGGTTTAACCCATCACAGCCCTGGTTTAACCCATCACAGCCCGGTGTTATCAGCCCCGGGGTTTAACCCATCACAGCCTTGGTTTAACCCATCACAGCCCAGGTTTAACCCATCACAGCCCTGGTTTAACCCATGCACAGCCCTGGGGTTTAACCCATCACAGCCCAGGTTTAACCCATCACAGCCCTGGTTTAACCCATGCACAGCCCTGGGGTTTAACCCATCACAGCCTTGGTTTAACCCATCACAGCCTTGGTTTAACCCATCACAGCCCAGGTTTAACCCATCCCAGCCCGGTGCCCGGAGCAGAGCCGACACCAGAGCCCCGATGGCCCCGGGCTGTGCTGGCCACAGCTCTTCCAGCAGGGACGCAGCCCCGCCGTGTCCATCAGCCCTGCCAGCGGGGCACACACTGCCATGTTTCCCCGTCTGTCAGATGAGTCGGTGCTCGTTCATTAGGCAGGAGAGGAGCTGTTCTCCAGCACAGCTCGGGCCGCCGAGCTCAGGGAACTGACCCTGCCACTGCCGGGGCTAATGAAGCCTTAAAGCTCCTGTCTGCCCACAGCTTCCGTAAGAAAATAATTCACCCTCAGATTTTGACTAATTATGGGAGTTCAGAGTGGCTGGGCTGGCTCTGATCCAAGGCTCCCTCCAGCTGCAGGCAGTCAGAGAGATTCGGGAGGAGGGATTGAACTCCTCTGGACATCGGGTGGGGAGGGGGAACAGTTTTGGGGTTGATGTTGTGTCCATGAGGGACCCCTGAAGACTGAGGGGTCTTCAAGGGGGTCTTCAACGCTCAGGGTTCAACTAAAAAGAAATTAATCCTATAAAAGCTCATTCCCAACTTTTCCATTCATGCTCAGCCAGGAATGGGGCAGAGCATGACCTGGAAGCTTCCATTTCTCTGCCTGTCCATCGCCAAGGCTGAGGGGAGGAATGGAAATCAGAGGAAGGTTCTATACAGTTTGTGAATCTGGAGCATGAGCTGGTGACCCCAGGGATGTGAGCAGCATTTCCTGTGTGGAATATTCGTGTGTGGGCAGAGCCTCTGAGTGGGGAACACCCTGGGGTTTAGTGCCTGCCCAACACTCACATGGTGGCTTAAAAAACCATAAAAAGCAGGCAACTTGTAAAGGAACATGGACCTTTAATGGAGAAATTACTGAAATAGAGAAAATCATGGCTCAAATAAAAATCCCTGCTTTCCCTAGCTCATTACCCAGCTTTTCATCTTCCCGGGGTGGATATTGTCCAACAGAGGCTGGACAGGGCTGGGAGCACCCTGGGACAGTGGGACGTGTCTCTGCCCACGGCAGGAGTGGCACCGGAGGGGCTTCAATGTCCTTTATAACCCAGATCAGTCTGGAATTCTCTGATTCTGCAGCCTGTTGATTCTGTGATTCTGTAACCCAGGCACCAAGGAGAGAAAGCATCATCCCCCATGGAGGGAAAACAACATCACCTCCATGGAGGAGATCAATCCACTCTGGGGACACTGGAGAGATGAACAGGGAGAGCTGGAGAAAATGTGAGCAAATCCACAGCCTGCAGCCCCTTGTCCTCAGCCATCTTTCAACCTGCAGCAGCTTGGGAGCACTCGGGGACAAGGAGAGTCATTCACCAGGAGCACAGGAAGTGGCAGGAAGGATTCAAGGAGTGCTTTGCTTCAATCACCTCACTCTACTGGGAGAACACAGCTGGAATATTTGCCTTTTCTTGGCTCTTTTTGGCATGTCGCTGTTGAGTTATTGCAAGGAAAGGGGTTCAGTGTTGGAAATGAGCGGTACAGAGATATGTGGGGCAGCAGTGCAGAGGCAAACATCTGTGTCAGAGCTCCCACAGCTGCATTCCCACCCTGGCACAACCTGCCCACCTCCCCTGAGGCTGCCCAGAGCTCACCTTCCATAACAAACCCTTCTGAGCAGGAGACAGGGAGAGCTTTGCAGTGGATTTCGGAGAATGGGAATTAAAGAAAACCCCAAACACTTTCTGACAAAGTGTGTTGGGCTTGCTCCAGGGCAGTGGGGATTTCCTTCCCCCGGAAAACTGACTTGGCATCACAGTCACTCATTTTTGACCCCACGTACTCCTTTTGTCTGTTTTGGAAAAAGGCTGGATTTCAGGAAAAACTTCAGGGAAATGTGTGAAGGGAGAGTGGGGAAGTATTTGGGGCCTGTTTGCCACAGACACAACAAACTATTCCAGGCTTTAGGAGCACTTTGGTCCATTCCAAACCCCCTGGCTCTGGGGCAGATTCCCAGCACAATCTGAGCAATTCCTGAGGCACCTGTGGCACCATCCCAGCGATTTCCCTGTCCTGGATTAAGCTCAGATCAGCCACAGCCCTGGGCTTCCCCACTGATTCAGTGTCAGACAAATCCCTTCCCCTCACAGCCTCCACATCCACACCCCACTGGGAAATTGTACTGGCTAAAGGCTTTGGGGTTGGAGTCCTTTATTCCTGCAGGTTCCCAGGAAGGTCAGAGCCCTCCTGCTCCTCCCAGAACCTCAGCACAGTTTAGTGAGGATGAGGAGTATGGAAAAACCCTGGGATGGAAACCAGGAGTGAGGGAACCCAGTGTGGGTTGGAACAATTGGGAATTTGCAGGGACAGGGCCCAAAGGCTCAGCAGGGATCATCAAGAATCCCAGAATTCCAGAACAGTTTGGGTTGAGTGGGTCCTCAAAGCCCACCCAGTGCCACCCCTGCCATGGGCAGGGACACCTTCCACTGTCCCAGGCTGCTCCAAGCCCTGTCCAGCCTGGCCTGGGACACTGCCAGGGATCCAGGGGCAGCCACTGCTGCTCTGGGCACCCTGTGCCAGCCCTGCCCACCCTGCCAGGGAACAATTCCTAATTCCCAATATCCCATCCAGCCCTGCCCTGGGCAGTGGGAGCCATTCCCTGTGTCCTGTCCCTCCATCCCTTGGGGGCTCTCCTGGAGCCCCTCTAGGCACTGGAAGGTCACAATAAAGTGACCCCACAGATGTGACAGGAGGGGAGGAAGGAGAGGTGGGGTGAACTGCAGGGAATATTTTGGGATGGCTGTGGAATACAGGCAGTCACAGGCAGAGGCTGCATTTTCTGGGGGCAATGGGCAGGAAAACATTTGGCAATAAAGCTTTCCTGGTTCCTCCTTCCATACCCCAAGTATTGTTCCCTTCCCAGCTCCTTCATCATCCTCCCCTTGCACCCCTCATGTGCCATATCCTCAGTGTCTGCACAGAGCCAGCCTGAGCTTCCCAAATTCCAGCAGCTCCTCAGGGAGCTCCCAGCAGTGCCAAATACCAGCACACACCAAATCCAGGGGGATGTTCCCTGGCCCCTTAGCAAGAGCCCAAACATTCTTTAATGGGATCTGGCAGAATAAACCCCAACCATGTGTCAATAATTCACTTTTTTCCAGTCACACATGGTCTCGTTGTCCCTTTCTTCCTGCATGAGGTGACACCCAGGACACTGCCCATTGTCCCTGTCACTGAAAGGCAAGTCAGGCTTAATCCAGTCAGGCTCAACTCAGAGCATTCCCAAACTGTGCTGGATGAATTTTCTGAGGTTGGCTTCTGCAGCACAAGCCTGTCTGGAATGCAAAGCAGCCCTGGGCTCGTGTGGACCACAGAGGAGTCTGGGCAGGAAGGGGGATCCATGGAATCCCCTCCGAAATTGGATGGAAATTCTCAGAGACTGCAGGGTGAGCATCAGTGAGTGAGCAGGGGCAGCCAAGTGCCCTCGGTGGTTAAACCTTCCCTGGGACAGGGAATGGATCCAGCAATGCAAAGGAAGCTGGAGTTTGGCTCCTCTTCCCGAGCCTTCTGATCCCAGATGCTTCCCGTGTTGCCATAGAAATAACAAACCCGGGGCTGGCGCTGTCGCCTCCCCCTGCGCTCGGATTTGGGGTCCAGCTGAGGAGGTGGCAGCTCCTGGCCACTCCTGACAGCCCCCAGGACGCTTCGGATGGATTTTCCTTTGATTTTTCCCCACACAAACCACGGAACTCCTGCCTTGCTCCCCGCTGGGGACTCTGCCCTGCCCTGCAGTTTATGGAGGCATTTCTCAGCCCTGCTTAGGGGCGTGTTTAAGGCTCCATTATTCTTATTTATTGTTGGGTCTTGGAAGCCCTTCCCAAGCAGAGCCGGTGCTTTATGTGCCTGGGATCGGGGTGAGCTCTGCCTCTCCCCTGCAATCCGTGCCCAGGTCCTGCAGAATGGAAGATACCAGACCTGCAAATTGCATTTTAATGTGACAGCGACTTTAGATCACGTTTAATTCCCAGCATTTTTCACTTCCAAGTTGTTCCCTCCTCTCCAGCCCCACACTCAGCTCAGGGAACTCTTGCTTAGCTTGCAGGAAGGAAAATTGTGGTTCTGTTCAGAAGTACAAGCCCCAAACTCCCAACAACCCTAAAACATTGGATGCACTCCCTGCATCCCTTCATATCTGAGGCCAAAGAATGATGAGCCAGGGAGGAACTGCTATCCCTGACCAGGAAAGGATTTTGGCCAGAGCTGCTGTGGCTTCAGTGCCTGCAAAAGGAGGAAAGGATCCCAAAATCAGTGGATGAACCATCCCACACAACTCCATGTGTGTGTGTCCTGTCCCCGTGCCCACATCCTGGGGAACACAGAACAGGGACTGGACACTGGATCCCTGCCTTGGGAAGGCGTGTGAGACCAGACAGGGACTGATCTTTCCTCAAACAGTGGAAATAACCTGAATTGAACTGTTGATGTCAACAAGAGAGCAGAAGTCAGAATAACTCCAGAGAATCATGGAATGGTTTGGGTTGGAACAACCACCCAGCTGCACCCCCTGCCCTGGGCAGGGGCAGCTCCCCAGGCCTGTCAGTGCTGAAGGACTGGGTAGGAAACAGGACATTTCCCACCTGGTGAAGTGGGGCCTCTCTGAGCTGCAGTGTTGGTCTAAGATAGATGTTAGGTCTGATCTAATTTGACATTCCTCGTATTTTGGAGTGGAATCCCCTGGAAGTTCAGATAAACATCCTCTGACACCTGGTGAATTTTGCCACTGTATCATTCCCTGACTGGGGAAAGTTACTGCCTCCCTTGGGTCCTGGGAAGGTGATTGTGGTCACCAAGCTACCAAATATTCAACGTGATTGCACAAATATTCAATATGAACTTAAAATATTCCATATGAGTTCATAAATATTCAATTTGACTTTACAGATATTCAGTGTGACTCCCCAGCTATTCAGTGTGATTTCACCAAGCCCTTCCTCTCCCCTTGCACTGTGATGGCAGCCCAGCTCACCCCAGTGTCCCCCTGTCCCCAGCTGGGACATTCCCTCCCCGAGGCTGCAGCCTCCCTGTGTGGGGTGATGGTTTTAGGGAGGGCTGGATTCTGCAGCCTCAGAGATCCCTGAGCTTCTCTTTGGCACAGAGCAGACTGAGTGTGAGCCCAGCCAGGATGGACAGAGCACAGAACTGCCAAAGGGCACCTGCACTCAGACCTGACTCATTTCTCTTCTGGAGCCTGCACCAGGTTTTATCCAGGGCAGTTTCCCACCTCTCCAGCCCCACATTCCTGCAGTGGGCAAAGAGCAGAGGAGCCAGGGAGCAGCCCCGGGCTGGGCTGAGGGATGCAGCAGGTGCAGGTCCTGCCTCTGCTGCCACAGCTCCTTTGAAGGGTGACAGCTCCTCCTGCTCCAGGCCTTGCCAAGAACTCCTTCGGGAGCTTTGGGGTTTCTGCTGGGTTCTGTTAACCTGGGATCCCAGGGCTCAGGGCTCTGCAAATGCCAGGAGGGGACAAAGTCCTCTGTGCAAAGGGCAGCAGTGGGTGACACCAGGACTGAGCAGTGGGTGACACCAGGATGGAGCAGTGGGTGACACCAGGAATCAGCAGTGGGTGACACCAGGATGGAGCTGTGGGTGACACCAGGAATCAGCAGTGAGTGACACCAGGATGGAGCAGTGGGTGACACCAGGAATCAGCAGTGGGTGACACCAGGATGGAGCTGTGGGTGACACCAGGAATCAGCAGTGAGTGACACCAGGATGGAGCAGTGGGTGACACCAGGAATCAGCAGTGGGTGACACCAGGACTGAGCTGTGGGTGACACCAGGAATCAGCAGTGGGTGACACCAGGATGGAGCAGTGGGTGACACCAGGACTGAGCAGCTTTGGCAGCTCCCAGTGACCCAGCCCCGGGGCTGGGGACAGCCCTGTGCTCTCTGGGAGCTGCAGTGACACAGCTGTCCCACAGCAGTGGGGTCACAGCTCCCAGCTGTGTAACCCTGTAGTAGAACCGGCCCTGTGGAGCTACTCCAGAACCGGGTGGGGATAACTGAGGAGAATCTGGGCTTCAGGGCTGCCTCCACCACCCTGCCATGGGTGTTTGTTAATTAGGACATCAAAGTGTCTTGGCCAGGGGTTCCCAGGAGGGTCTGTGGGGTGGGATGGGACATGGAGTCTCCACAGGTGTGGTGGGAATCCAGCTGTGGATTGGAACCAAAGTGAGACTCCCATGAAGATCATGGAATGCCAGAATGGTTGGACCTTAAAAATCATCCAGTGCCACCCCTGCCATGGCAGGAACACCTTCCACTGTCCCAGGTTGCTCCAAGCCCCAGTGCCAACCCTGGCCTTGGACACTGCCAGGGATTCCAGCCACATTCCTGCTCTGGGCACCCTGTGCCAGGACCTCACTGTCCCAGCCAGGAATTCCTTCCCAGAATCCATGTAAATCTCCTCTCTGTCAGTTTGCAGCCATTCCCCCTTGTCCTGACTCCTGGGAATTGTCTCTCTCAGGTCTGTGTGATCCCTTTTCCTGTGTGGCCCCAGGGACTCCAGTGCTGGCACTCCTGATTTACACCTTGGTGAAGGGAAAAGGAATTTGGCTCCAGACTCAGTAAATATTCCTCTTTGTGGGAGGAGCAGGGACCATCTAACTCCTGAATGGAAAACCTTGCTTGGAAATGAACCTGAAAGCCTCCAGCCCTGAGGGGAATAGGGTTTGGAAAGGATCTCTTCCTTAATTTTTGCTGGAGCACCCAGGGGGTCACTCAGAGCTTCCAATCCAACCCTCCCTGGAGGATTCAGCCCATCCATCAGTGGGTTCAGTATTCTTCATTCCAAGTACTATTCAGAGTTAATTAAATTGTCCTGGTTTCTGAATGAGAGAGAGCTGCCTGTTCCCTGGGCTTCCCTGATACATTGATTTTGGAAGTAATCAGACAACATTTTCTTACGCTTATGTCCCTCACAAGATTTCCTTTGCTCAGAGGAGATTCCTGGCCCATGAACTCCTGACAGAGGTTCAGAGGTCAGGTTTCAGATTTCAGAGGGTCAGAGGCTCAGATTTCCAAGCCCTTCAGGCACAGACCCTGCTCCAAGGGTCTGTGTGAGCCCCATCTCCCATCCCAGCAGTGCAGCTGCCTCCTTCTACAAACCGAGGGCACAGAATTCCTCTCAAATAGCTTCAGCAGTGGCTTAAAAAACCCAGATCTGACTGTTCCAGCTTCTTTTGGTACCCTGGAATCATGGGGCAGTGCTGTGTGTCCAGACAGAACCTGACAACAGCTGCTGAACACCTTGGGATTCAAGCTGGAGGAGCTTTGGTTGTGTGGGGGAGTTTTGGGCACATTCCCCATGGTTTCCCCCACTTTGGACTCACTGCCCGTGGTTTCCCTGGTCCAAAGATGCTCCTCTGCCACAGCCAGAGGCTGTTCCCTGAATGAGGGAGATGCTTTCCCACACGTTGTGTGATCTCTGCAGGGCTCCCAGTGCTGGCACATCCCGGGCCAGGGATCCTGGGAGTGACAATTGTCCCATTTGGGAAGGAGAGGGCTGGGAAAGGACTGATGTGCCCATCAATGGATCCCATCAGTCTCCCAGATGGATTTTATGCAGGGCCACCTGCAGAATTCCCTGCTGGACACCGCAGGGAATGGCTCACAGCCAGAGGGATGGGTGTGGATTAAAGCTGCTTCCCAGGGCTCTGTCCTGGTGCTGCCCCTCGGGCACTCCCAGTTTGGAGTCAGGACTCACCTGGGGCTGCAGAGCCAAGGGAAACACGGGCATTCATCGGCATCCCCATCATGGAGAAACCCCTCTGAGCAGGGGTTCAATCCACTGTGGGATATTTTAACAAATGTAATTAAAAGGGGCTCTTGTAGCAGGAGACAATCTCAGCAAGGCTTAATTAAAATGTTGCTGGTCCTGCTTAACTTGTTCAGCTTCTCCTAAGAGCTGATGAAATGCAAAGCTTTGCTTCTGTTTTCATCTGGGAGAGAGTTCATTAATGGACTTTTCTGCACTGGATTAAGCCAAGTGCTCAGAAAGAGAATAAATTGATTTTCAGTAATTGAGGACCAATATTTTTTGGCAGAAATCCAGTATTGGATGAAAAAACAAAGAGAAGAAATTGGAGATTCATGTGTAAAAGAAATGTGGCTTTGCTTCTGTAAAGAAAATCAGAGCATTTCGGGGCAAGCAGCCACTTCCCTCAATTTTTATCTAAAATCAAAGCACAGAATGTTTGTTCAGTCCTTCCACAGGAGTTTTGGGTGGACAAACACCCTGAGCAAGGATTTTCTCTGGATTTTATTCTCCAGCTTTAGTGCTGAGGATTCAACCCTCCCTCCCTGCAGGAATGGCTGCTTCTGGAGCAGAGCACTTCAATCTTAGCCTAAAAATACAACTCTCAATACAAGCAGGTGATTTTTATAGCTGTGCCAGTGGTTTCTGGAAAGCTGAAAAACTCCTCAGGCCTTGGGTGAGACTAAGCTTTAAAAAGTGGACCTGGACTGGAATTAGAGATCAAATCCTTCCTGGAGCAGCAGGAGATTCCAGAGCTGCTCCTGGGCTGGATTCCTTGGGAACCTGGTGTTCCCAAAGCTCTTTCTGGGCTGGATTCTATGAGGATTTTCTTCTTCTCCCACTGGATAAATCAACCCATCTTCTTGAGTGTTTTTTCCACTAAACCATAAAAGAATCATGAAAAACACGAAAAAAAAAACCAAAATAAAAAAAAACCCAACCAAACAAAAAACATATTTGGATTGGATTTACTGTTTGTATTATTGCTCAGTTACTGCAATCCCAGCTCCTCTTGGAAAGGTCATCTCTGTCCTTTATTGCAGCTCCAGGAGGGCCTGCAGAGGGTTTTTCCCCAGGGAATAAGGTCCTGTCCTGGTCACTGCTCAGGACTCAGCTCCTGTCCCCTCCAGCTGGGCTGTGCCAGGAAAGGCCAGAGAGACCTCACTGCACTGCCCCTGGGATTGAACAGGGAATGAAGGATCCCAGAGCACCTGGAATGGGAGATTCTGGGATTGAACAGGGAATGAAGGATCCCAGAGCACCTGGGACTGGAGATTCTGGGATTGAACAGGGAATGAAGGATCCCAGAGCACCTGGGACTGGAGATTCTGGGATTGAACAGGGAATGAAGGATCCCAGAGCACCTGGAACTGGAAATTCTGGGATTGAACAGGGAATGAAGGATCCCAGAGCACCTGGAACTGGAAATTCTGGGATTGAACAGGGAATGAAGGATCCCAGAGCACCTGGAATGGGAGATTCTGGGATTGAACAGGGAATGAAGGATCCCAGAGCACCTGGGATTGGGGCTGGTCAGGCAGCAGAGCCAAATTGCTGCCCTGCTCCCATTCCTTGGCCCAGCAAATCCCCCCTGAGTGGCAGCCAGGGGAGCTCAGCAGAGTTCTGGGAGATCATTGAGTGCCTTGGGTTGGAAAAACCTTTGGGACCATCGAGTGGGGAGT